>NW_024609836.1:69279539-69879539 GCF_016920785.2 Ixodes scapularis
CCTCGCTATCTGGCCGAAGTTATCGCCTGCCGAAGTATTCGCGCGGATAAGATATCCAAGCGAACGAAAGAGACTGTGTGATACGGCCGGTGGGCGTTTTCAAAATGTTCCGTCGGGGTATCTCCTCGCGTATGTATCGTCTGTTGTCAGTCTGCCCACCACTGAAACTGACTGGGCGACGGGAGCTACGTTCGCCCGACTTTTATCGACTCGACCCCCTCTTCACTTTATTACCTTAAAGAGACCCCCTTAGGGGGTATTACAGAAGGGGTCGCATGTACAGAATGAACATCTGAAAAGGTGCAACATGGATTCACTGAGATACATGAATGGTAACATTTTCTATGAAACTTCATGGGCAGGTGATGGCAGCAATGTTGTATAGGAAAAGTCGTTCCAGTCTATGGCTGCTGGGGGGAAAAAGTGAGGCGGAAAAAGTGACAGTGCAGGACTGTGGGCGGGCGACCTGGAGAGGATGACCGATGAGGTGGGACCTTCGTGCTGGGGATACGATTAAAGTCTCTAGATAAGGGCTTCCTAAAAGTAGCATTATTCTTTGAAGCGCCGACTGCGTGACGCTGCAGGTTTCATGAAGCGAATGGCGGCGCACAGCAGAGGTTTGAACTGAATGCCGCCATTTTGTTTTAGCGGCATGTGCTTTGTACTTTGTACTGGTTGTCGTTACTTGTAACAGAAGTATCAAGGGATTTTAGGTACGATGTAAGGTGGGATACCAAGCGGAGTGTAGAGAAACTTGCGAAATAGGGAAAGGCTGGAAATGCGGCGACGAAAAGGAAGAGTTAGCAAACATGATTCAGCTTTTAGGGGCGATACACTGACATCGTACGAGTATGAAGCATGAATGAATCTGGTGGCGCGATCTTGAAGTGCTTCGAGCGCGTTGATAAGATGGATACTCGGTGTGGCTTCCAGATTGTGGATGCGCGTATTCAAGTTTGGGTCTGATAAGCTATTTACAGGTAAGTAATTTCACGTGTTGCGGTGCATGACGTAGGGGACGTTTTAACAATCCCAGGAATCTGTTTCCAGAAGAAATGATATAGTAACATCCGTGTGCCATGATAGATCGTTACAGAGGGTGACACCAAGGTAGTTATATGACTTAACTAGTTCAATGGGAACGTTAAAGGGATACGGAATCGAAACTTGAAATATAGAGAAAACATCAAGAAATGAGTTCAATATGATCAGCTAAGCCTGTAATGAATAATCGCACGGTCGTATTTTGAGCAGATGGCTATATTTTATGCTCTAAATGCCGCGATTTTGGCGAGCGTTTCAAAATCAGCCATGGAGGAGCGCGATGCATCTCGGGAGATCCGGCAGACGTCTTGACGTCATCATGCCTCGGACGACCAAGCGTACCGTAGTGACGAGTTTTGCCACTTGGAGGCGTCAACGCGTTACAATCTCGCTTTGTCGAAGTACCCAAGGGCTGTAGATATCGCGGGGCCAGCACGCGCACCAAACCTGAGAACAACCGAAGCACGCGTTTGCTCGTCGCGCGAGAGCTGAAACCAAGGTGGCTCACTTCGTTTTGGCTCTTTCCACCAAGACGCCTCGGTATTGCGTTCAGGCCTAGGCAATCTATACCAGTGAGCGGACATACCGCTGCGGCGCTGCTTTCAGAGGCATGTTGTCGTCACGACATTCCATTGAAGCTTCATAACCAACTACCAGGTGGTTTTCGATTATCGTTTAATTCACTTTAAAATATGTTTTCTTGCGTTTTCTAGCGCAATATTTATGTTTCTGTGGTTCTGCTGCTACCTGCGTCGTGTTGAAACAAAGAAATGAGCTCCAGAATTTGGTTTCCGTACCCCTTTAAGGATAGCATAGGGGAAGAATAGAGGGTTACGACGACGCTGAAAGGACATCAGCTTACATTTGTTAAGGTTAAGGGGCATTAACCACCCGTTCCACCCTCCTTGTATGTTGTTTATGTTGCTCTGAAGGATACCTTGGTCGGAAATGTTAGTACCTCAGCAATAAATAACACAATCATCGGCAAACATACGAATATGACAGGACATGTGCAGGGGTAAGTCGTTGATGTAAATTAACACCAAAAGGGGACCAAGGACGGATCCTTGGGGGACGCCCGAATATGACTGTGAGAGCATGAGAAGACTGGTTGTTAATGAGAACAGACTGGAAGCGGTTTTCGAGGAATTCTAGAATCCAGTTTAAGACGTTTATATTTAGGTTCAACTATGGAAGTTTATATATTAAGCGCTTATGAGGTACTTTGTCAAATGCTTTTTCGAAGTAAAAAAAAAGGTCGTCAGTTTGTGTGTTATGTTACCCTCTCTCTACGGTACGCGCAAAGAGTGTGATCAGATGACGGAAAACCGAGATGTTGACTGTTCCAACGAACACGTTGCTTGCGCGCGCCGCCTCTCAGCTTACCAGTGAACTGAGTCTTGAGGTCTCATTAATATGGACCCCGTTATTATGGACATCCCGCTACATGGACAAAAGTTTCGGGGACAAACCGAGAAAATACGTACATTTTTATGGACAATTTTGGGGGGAACGAAGGTGTCCTCATTGACGAGACATCGCCGTATAGTCAACACCAGCTAAGTCCCGTTTCCATATTTCCGTTTGCTTACGATCGAGAACTCTTCCGTCGAGAGAACCACTGATCTCTATGTCTATTTGCTGGATCGCGTTTGGCCAGCTCCGCCTATGGACGGGAATGTGGCCACGGTCGGCCATCTTTTTGGTAGAGTTATATTATCTCTAGCCATCATAGTAACATGGCGGACAGCGCAATGGCGGCAGGCTACCATAAAATAGCCGTAGATCTAGTACGCTGTACCATGGGTGATATTTCGTGCTTCATTGAAGTTGTTCGACGAAGCAGATCCTTGAAACCCGGCGTGAACGGTAGCCTCATCTTTGAGGACCCGGCGAAAGTTCTACGAAAGCGGAGCAGCGGGGGAAAGCAGCGCAGCTCGCATCGAAAGCAGACTCCGTACCGGTGTCTGCTTTCGATGCTTCTTTTGATGCGGCTTTCGATGCCTACTTTGCTGCTTCTCCTCGGTGCTGCGATTTTGTGAAACTTTCACCGGGTCCTCAAAGATCGGGCTACCGCTCACGCCGGGTTTCAAAAATATGTTTCGTCAAACAATTTCAATCAAGCACGAAATGTCACCCACGCTATTTTGATGGCAGCCTGCCACCACAACTACCACAACGCTGTCTGCCCTAAGTGGATGACAGTGGCTGCAGCAGCTTACATTGGCTAGAGGTAATATAACTCTACCAAAAATATGGCCGCCAGTGACCGCATTCGCGGAGCGGGCAAACGCGATCCAGCAACTGTCATAGAGATCAGTGGAGAGAACGCACTGGCACGCTGGCGCCATCTATGAAGTGACCAGCCTGGAACTGCATTTCACTACAACGAAGGCTTTGCAGTATTTGCGAGATAAAATGTGCGTACTACCTAGATGAAAAATGTTAATTAATGACATTCTCAAAAATTATTCAAGCAAAAAAAAAGAAGAAAAAAAAGAATGATGCGCAAAAAAAAGGAAGTAAGAAGTGTTTCACGGCTACCCGATAGGTGGCGCCAGTGTCTGCTTCCGTGCTCTGCTTCCGTGGTGATCCCCCCAAAAAAAGGTTTCAAGACACTGGGACGTGTAGAGACTGGAGACATGAATGCCCACTTAGAAGAGTTTGACGGATTCACGGATACAACCGGAAAGCTGCTAGAAGATTTCTGTGATGCCCAGGCCTGGACCTAGTGTTAGTTAATGCACAAGTAAAGGCCCGTTCGCACTCTTGCAACCGAGTACGATCGAGAGAGACGAGACTTGTTGAAACCTCTTAAAATTTCTTTGGACGAGAAAACACACTGGCACTCTGGCGCCATCCATGTGGTGAGACCTTGGAACAGCATTTCACAAGAGCGAAGGTTTTACGGGATTTCCGAAGTCAAATGTGCGTATTACCTTTAAGAAAGGCTCGTTTATGACGTAGGCAAAAATTTTTCTACCCAAGAAAGAAAGGATAATGCGCGAGAGAAATAGAAAATATGCCGGACCGCCAAGTTTATACTGCTACCCAATAGATGGCGCCAGTGTGTCCTCTTGTTGTAAGAGATATTAAGAGGTTCCAAGGCACCAGGTTCTAAGAGGTCGCAGCCGTGTGAACGGGCCTTAAAATGCGACGGGAAAAAGAACGTGGGAACGAAACAACTCGCACTCAACAATAGACTATTTCCTAGTGTCCCTCAAACTGTATGACAGGTTAGGAAGTATTGAAATAGATGATGAAGGTACAAAAAGCTCAGGGAGTGACCACGAAAGAATTAAAATTAAATTTGGCGCATCCGAACCAGAACAGCAAGCTCAGAAACGAGCGGGTAAGCCGAAACTAAGTGAAGCTCAAATACAAAAGGTATCGAAAAACATTGAGAACATAGTATCGGAACAACCAGAAAGAGAATGGACGTATGAGGATCTAATAGTAATCTTTAAAAGAGAATTAGAGAAGCATCAAATTAAACAAAAAGGGAAGCAAAAACGAAAACACAACCAAAAAAACGGGTGAGATAAGGATATCAAAGCAGCCATATTGCGGCGCCAAGATGCATCTAGGGAGCATAGGTGGGCATAGAAAAGGGGCGCCTTGCCAGCTGAAGTAGCATCAAAATCGGAGAACTTCCAAGAGCGGAAAAGGGAAGCATCAGCTTGAATACAGGCGAAAATTGGAAGGGCAAGACTGCAGTAAATGATGGAAATAAATAGAAAAAGATAGGAATGCGGCAAAAAGGTTTTGAGAGCACATTAAAGCGCAGGGGAGAAAGACAGAGGGTCTCCAACACTTACTGACGACAGAGGAGGAAGAACAGTAGAGGGGGAAGAGGCACGTGAATATATTAGGCAGACAATCGAAGAGGCTTTCTCCCAGCTTGAGCAGGGGGGGGGGGGGGGGGGGAGGGGGGGAGGGAGGGGGGGGGCAGTGAATAGCACGGTCAGCAGCAGTGTTGAGGAGGAACAGAATTGTGCAACGATGGAGACAACTACAAAAGAATAAGACAAGGCAGAAAGTAAAGTTCCACCAGGTACAGCGACAGGCACCGACAACATACTCATGGAACTTATAAAGACAGTAGGAAAAACAAGCAAATTGAAGTTACGGCATGTGGTTAACCAAGTAATTATGGGAGGAGAGGTACCCAATGATTGGAAACTAAGTAAAATGAGGCTAATATATAAAGGCATGACGAAACAAAGACAACAATAAGTCATATCGCTCGATGACGGTAACTTCCGTTCTATACAGATTAGCTATGCAGATAGTAAAGCATAGAATGGAGCAATAGGCAGAAGATATGCAAATACTGGGCGAGTTCCAAAATGAATTCCGAAGAGATAGAGGACTGGAAGATAACATATTCGTCACCACTCAATGTATAGATATAGCAATCAACAGCCAAACTCCTTTATGGTTAGCTTATTTAGACATCAGGGCAGCGTACGATAATGTGAGCCAGGAAATACTATGGGGTCAGCTGAAGGAGTATAATTTAGATACAAATTTGGTTAGGTTTCTTCAGCAAGTGTAAACAGACAATAAGATAATTATAACATGGGAAGCGGAAACTACACAACCCGCAGCAATAAAAAGAGGACTCAGGCAGGGCTGTCCACTATACCCTCTGGTCTTCATGATATATCTCAGTGAAATGGAAAAGAAATCACAGCAGAGCAACTTAGGTTTTAATGTGAGTTAAATGTAGGGCTCCGTGTTTTCGGAGTTTATTTTTCGTGAAATTCGGGGAGTGTTTTTCGGAGTTTTTTTTTTAACGAAAATTCGGTGTTTATCGGAGTTTATTTTTCGTAAATCCCCAATTCTCGGAAATTCGAAGATTAATTTCGCCGTGTTTTCTATTAAAAAAAAATAATAAATAATAACCGGATGCAAACGTATGCCAGATAAAAAATAAAACGCGCTTGTATCAATTAAGATTTCTTCAGTTGAATTTGGCGTTGCTGTCATTGGCAATACTAATTTGTCCCACGACAAAAGTCGCGCACAAGTGTGGCTTCGCTAAACGCCGATACCTTAAAGTCAATAAACTGCCGGAGGTAGCCGCAAGGAAACTCGTAGTCATCCCATCAATCTATCCCGCGGCCGCGCGATGTGGTGTGGTTAAGGATGTAATAGAGAAGTTTCAACTGCCCCTCTTCATTATTTTATAAAATCTCTATGGTCCATAGCTTTCACTGTTACCCCCAGAAACATACCCTCTCCTTTCTCTAAATCACAAATCCCATGGCTTAAACTGGAAACCAAAAGAGTGGATTTTGTCGTGACACGAATGGTACGATCACCTGTTTCCCTAAACCAACCTTGACGAGACAAGCCGTAAGACCCCCTTTTGAAGACGATCCGAGGCTTGATAGATAATTATGGCGTCATTTTTCCAGGACCATTGATCGTGCGCCAATTGTCAATTCGGATTTATCCGAATTGACAAAAATTTTACCGGCTGGTGTTTTTCAGAGTTTTTCGGATTTATCCGAAAACTCGGCGATTTAATTATTTGGAAGGATGAAGAAATGTAATAACGGTAATACCAGGACTGATGTATGCGGATGACATAGTACTCATGGCAGACAACCAGGATACATTACAGGAACTAGCTGGAATATGTGGAAAGGAAGGCCTTGGGCAAGAGCTTTAGTTGTGACAAGTCTGGAGTAATGGTGTTTATAACGGCGAAAAGAGGGAACCCCTGAGGATACAAGACATTGTAATACACCATGTAGGAAAATACAAATATCTGGGAGTCTGGCTCAATGAGGGAAGGAAACATCTAGAGGTACATGAGGAGAATATAATTTAGAAAAGGAAAAAAGAAATTAATCTATTATGAAGCCCAAGGCACTATGGAACTATTATATATGAAGTGGTCAGGGGTATATAGAATGGAGTGATAGTACAAGGACTGTCTTTTGGCAATGCAGTACTGTGCATGCAATCATACGTTCAATCAGGATTAGAAATTTGACAAAGAAGCGTAGGCACGTTGGCACTGGGAGCACATGGAAAAACACCAAATCAGGGAGTACGGGGGACGTGGATGGTCGTCTTTTGAGAGCAGGGAGGCAATTAGTAAGTTGAAAGTTGAACAAAGGTTGACCAAAATGGATGAAATGCGGTGGGCACGGAAGGTATTCATATATTTATACATGAAACGTTTAAACAGAAAATGGACAAACCGAACCCAGAAGCTTACATTTAAATACCTGCGCACTAGTGATGCGGCTGAGCAGACCACTTCAGTGGAAAAGTGAATGAAAGAGGCAGAAACAAAAATGTGGGAGGCAAGAACGGAGGAAAAATCAGCTCTAACAGCGTTCAGGTCACAAAAACAATACATAAGAAAGGAAAATGTGTTTGACAATTTAGTGGGAAGTTCTTTGCTGTACGAGGCGAGAACGGGAGTTTTGAGGATGAAGACGTATAGGGCTAAATTCCAGGAGACAGACACATTCTGTGCCGCCTGCCATAACGAGAGTGAGGCACTAGAGCACTTGGTTTTGAAGTGCACGGGGCTTCGCCGGTAACAGATTTTACCGTGGCCCTGGGCTTTACTGGCGTCGATGGAAGGACGGAAGAGAAAAAGATTACCGTCACAAAGATTTGATTAGAAGATTTGTGGGACAACTAACTAGCACAGCTGGGGTCAGGCGGGACAGAGGAAAATCGGGACTCACTCTCGCAGTTTGACCAGAGGAAAATTGGCGACTCCCTCACCAGGGGGAGGAGGCGGGGGGTGATGCTTTTAGTTTTTTTTTCCGATCACCCGAAGGTCATCCTGGTGAAATCCCACACTGCCTGGTGATAGCAGGGGGAGAAAATTGCATGGCCTTAGAAGGGCGGGAAGAATCATAAGTTTTTGTCTTTTCAGACTTAGGCTAGGTGGCGCAAGCTACCGCCCGTTACAAAGATTCATCCATCCATCCATATGTCAAAAAACTTATCTATCTGACGTCACGCCGTTGCGGTGGCGCTGCTATTCGCAGGGCGCATGTGCGCAGACGCTCTTCTTCACGCGAATCAGGTTTCTGCCCACCCGCAGCGCCCACACCTGGTGCGGGCAAACGCTGACTTGTTTGTAAACAGTTCGCACTGGTTTATGCTGGTTTATTGTGGCATATACTGGTTTATACTGGGTTTCAGTTTACTTTCCACCACAGCGAAGTGCTACGACCCAAACGAGCCAATCAGACAGCAACACAACTCACACTGCAAGCGCTCGTTGTCTTTGTGGGTGGTATCACTAGCTAAACTAATCACGCAAAAAACAAATTGGCAGCGATATTTATTTTTAAAGTCCTATAATGTATGAATTCCAGTATTTAAAATGTATATATATATATATATGGTGTGTGTGTGTGTGTGTGGGGGGGGGGGGGGGGGGGGGGGGGACAGGGTCAGTCGACGTCGAGAGACACGACGTCAGTTTGCCCGCTAAATTTAGCGGGAAAACTACATTGGTGTATGGTTTACGTGACGTCAGGTTACGTGATATCAATTTCCCCGCCAAATTTAGCGGGAAAACTGATTAGGTGTATACGTACGCGTTTGCAAGTACGGCCTTAGGGCGTCGCCGTCTTACGCAGTTGGGGTGCGCTTGAACGCGTCATAATCCGATTACGACGCCTTGCTGAGGCTTGGTAATCGGATTATGGCCGCGACCACGCGCACCTCAGATGAGCAAGATGGCGGCGCCCTGGGAGCCTTATTTGCAAACGTGCATAGTTCGCGTGGGGTCAGGTCACTCTCAATTTTCCCGCCAATTTAGCGGGGAAACTGAATTGGACTGCAGGTCCCGTGACGTCAGGGGACGTACATCGAATTTCTCGATAAATTTAGCGGGAAAACTGAATTCGTGTGTAGGTAACGTGACATCAATTTTGCCGCTAAATTTAGCACGAAATTCAGAGACGGACGGACGGACGTGCGAACGAAATTTTGGTATTGGTGGGAAACGCTAAAAAGCATTTCGTGCGTTAAGAAAAGTGCATCCCGGAGCATTTACTGCGCGTGATTGCTTTCGTCAGTGATATCAAGCGCACAGAAACGACGAGGGTCAGCTGCGCTGGGGCTTAAAGTTAATGAAATGGACTGTATAGCTACTGGACTGTCAGAAGAGAAACCATTGCTAGCTAGCCACAAACATCTATAGACTGAAACCACCTTCCCGCCTCAATTGCTAACATCACTGATATTGTTATGTTCAAAAATGCTATTACTAATATGTGCACTTTATAGTTAATATTTTACAGCTCTCTCCCCTCTTCGATGTACTTACCTTGAGGGTATTTGAAATAAATAAAAATCAAATACAAATCGTTTGCCTTTTTTTTTGCCACTTGACTTGTTAGAGCTTGCGGCAGGCAGTGCAATGTTGAGTTATGCGGAAGTGTTTTCTTTTTTTTTTTTTGGTTATCAATTACTTTATTAAAATGGGAGGCCTAGAGTTGTGCGACCGGCATATTTTATTGTTTGACTACACTTCGTTTCAGCTTAAAAGTCTAGACGCAGCCGACGCTAAGAGCTAATGGCACCAATCAAACAGCGTCAAAAGCGCAAGTCACTCTACCTTTCCTGTTTATGATTGGTTCATCGACGGGAAAATACGTACAGACATATGACGGACGTCACGATGGTGCGCTTCGGACGATCTCTGAATGGTTCGTAGCATCGGCTGTGTCTGGACGTAAGGGGAAACGAATTCTAGTTTTTCTCGACAAGGGGAATAGACAAACAATCCTAAAATGTTCACAATCTTAATTTTTTTTGTGTGTGTGTGTGTGTATTCGCTTTTTTGGGAAACAAACTAAGTGGCGCCATCTATCGGGTAGTTCCGGCGCACTTCCGGTTCACATACAATTCCTATTTTTTTTCTGCCAATCATTCTTTTATCGTAAGATTAAATCAAGTCTGGCGACGCTTTAAGTGGCCATTTTCAGAAGATACCGGGTTTATTTGATGTCGCAAATACTGCGAAACCCGCGCCGTCTAGTTTAGAACCGAAATTGGCTCGGAGCTATTTGCACACTGGAGCCACCACGTTTCGACTCACGCGAGAAAAAAGCGAATAATAATAATAATAAAAGTCTTTTGTGTATTTGTCTTTTTATCTCAAGGGACCCTTTTAGGAACTCCGCGCCAACGCCTGTCCACCACTGCTTGATCACGTGCTCTGAGCACGTATTGGACACGAGGTTGCGTCATCGCTCGGCGTGAACTCGGCTCAGCTCGTACTGGACACGAGCGCTGAGTCAGCGTTCGGCGAGGAATCATGTCCCATCACGCTCTCCGCGTCAAAGCATAAGTCTACCGCCAAGGTTACTTGGTGATCTTTTGGAAGGGGTCTATTTGAGGGTGAGTCTGGGTGTCCTTCTGTGAAGAACAGAGGACGCAACTCAGTGCTAGTGTGCGGGTAAAAATAAATGTCGTTCCCCCCATCCGTGCAAATATTATACAATGGTCTTGCTGAAAGTGAGCTATTACAGGAACTGGATTGCGGGACTACACTGAGGATTCTCAAGTACATTCTATTTCTACCCTGAAACGTAAAATGGCGTGCAAGTGTGTTTTCTTTTTTCAACTGGACGGTCAGTGCGAGATGTCTATACTGTAGAACTGAACGCAATAATTATAATTAATAAAATTTTTAAAAATTGTTCACGAATGTCAGCACTCAATATGAGTGTTGACTCATATTGAAAACCATGGTAGCGCTTGAGACAAGACAAAAGGAGGAGACAGGAACGCACAGAACAATGACTTCAGTACCAGTACCCAGTTCCCAGACGTGTGCCCGTTACTTGAAAAACGCAATGAATTACAAATACAAATTACCGAGCCTCAAATGTAAGGGATTACCGTTAAAAATTACTTACGCTGAAAAGTAATGCATTACTTTACTCATGACGTTACTAATTACTTTTACGTCACTTTTCCTGTAAACTTGTCAAGAGCAGAATAGAAATAATTTTGATGTTTTCAAAGATCTTCTGCAACAGTACCTTTCATTTCTCATACCCTCGCATTATGTTAGTGCTTGTAAAAAATAAAATATTTAATTCAAAAAGGCACTGACACGTCAACTTTTTTTTTTTTTTTTATCGGAAACGATTGAAAACGATGCCTGAACATTACCCTCAAAATTCGAAACTTGGGAATGCAGTATTTGTGAAGTCAAAAAACAATTTTCCAAATGCCGAATTTGAAGTTCCCGCGCCATCCGCACCAGTGTAGTGACGTCAAACATTGAGCCGTCCTGCCGAGTGGAGTTTCTTTCACGCCTTCGCTCCGAACCGCCGTCGCCGCCGCGACCCGTGTTCGCCGGCGTCGTGCGAACAACCGGTTTCCTCCATGCGTGCCGTGCTGCCTATCGTTGCGAGCAGACGACGCTTGACTTTCGAGCCCTTCTCCGGCAGAGAGGGCGTAATCGGAAAAAGGGAAGGAGGCTGCGTCTCTCCGCGGGGAGGCGCTCTCAATCCAGTCATCGACAGCATGGCGCGAGGCAGAAGAGTTCAAGAAAAAGTCTTGTTACGTCGAGTTACTGCAACTTCTACTAACAGAGTTTTGTGTATTGTGGTACAACGGCGAACAGCTGCTCTGGGGAAGCAAATAGGCAAGTTGGGACGCTTATTTAATTTGAGATATTCATCTGGACATGTGGCGCTAGCGCTACAAGCGTGCCTTCTGATATATTTGTCTGCAATCAGCAGCAAACTCTAGAAAAACATTAGCTCCGTACATAAAAAGTTCGGATTTCCCTAAATAAAAATAATCATGCTGCACTTTATTTCCTTAATTTTTATTTTTATCTCTGCACGTTGTTTGACGTAGCTCTTTGAGCCTGAGCACGAGGTTTGATACTATATAGTGCAGTCCGTGTTGTCCTTCTTCGAATACTTTTAATAATTATTACGCAATTTTTGAGGGTCACATTGCGGTGTTTGCTTCTACTAAAAGTACCTTTCAGCCGGGGTCATACTGCTTATACATTATACAAAAGACAGTCTGCAGGTATCAGTCACCACGATATGCGTGGTTCAAATGCCGCGTGCCGAATGTCTTCTTCAACTCGTTGCCGTGCGGCATTCGAAGCTAAGATTTTGTGGTGACTCGCGCTTGAATCTGTTTATAGACTGTCTTCGGTATGATGTATAAGCAGTGTGACCCCGGCTTTGGGAAAAAACTTATGGCGGTGAGATACGACCACCTCGCAATGATTTCGCCGTTGTTTTTTTAAACCTCGTGATAATTGTAGGTATACTGGTTCACTGAGAGGTGGGGTGCTATCTTGTAAACCTCTAGTTTTTGGGACATGTAGCACAGACCGCCGTGTCCCGTTATGCACCTTGTGATGTAACTTACTTGATATGCAAAGAAGTAATGGAATCTCAAGAAAAAGGACTCTGGTTTGTTTATAAATTTCAGCCTCATTCCAACCTCGTTTATTTTGCATTCTAACCTAGTATATTTAGATTCTAAGCTTTGAATGTTTAGGTTAAACGCGAAGTACTTTCCGATGCAGTGGTTTCAAGCAGGTTCTTCTTTCGATACGCTACCCTGTTTCATAGTCATGCTTATGTTGAGGAATGGCCGTACAAACTTCTCTATTACAATCCTAAATTTTTTTGTCTCATAATCATCCCTTGTAGCGCAAAAAAAAAGATAGAAGCTTCGTGCAGAAAAAAAAATTCCCAAGTAGAAACAACCATGCTGGTCTTCTTTCCTTTTTTTTTTTTTATCTCCGCATGTTGTTTGACGTAGCTTATCGATCCTAAGCCCAAGGTTTGATACTACAAAAGTGCAGTCCTCGAGTCATTCTTCTTTTCATATTTTATTATTATCTATTACCTAAATTATGCAGGTGATATTGTTGTTTGCTTGTACTATAAGCACGTTTAGGGAGCAAATTATGGGGATAAGATACAAACCCCTCGCAATGATTTTGCCATTTTTTTTTTATAAACTTCGTGATATTTGTAAGTACTCATTCAACAGGCAGGGTAGTTCTCTCGTGACCGTGTAGGTTTTGGCACATGTAGCACAAACCACGACATCCCGTTATGTAGCTGACACTTTGTGATGTAACGTAACTTGTTATGCAAAGAGACAATGAGATCGAAAAAAAAAATAATTCTGCTTTATTTATAAATTCTAACCTTGTTCCAACCCAGTTTTTTCGTAATTCCAACTTTCAACCTTCTACACCTTAAATGCTGCAATCGTCTTTTTTTTAATTTTATTTGCTTATATTACCAGTTGGACCAATCAGCAGGCCTAGGCAGCTTGTTAAAAAAAAATTATCCCAATCGTCCTTTTCTCCAACCAAACCTGCGCCGAAAGGACGGAAAAACAAAAATGGCAATAAGCAGTAAACAAAACCATGAATCACAATTGAAAAGAAAGGAAAAAGTCGGGACGGATTTGAACAAAACACAAAGTTCTAAATGGCCTACTCCCGCTGCGTACAACCTCAAAAAAAAATTATAAAACAATATCGCCGTTTTTTGCGCTGGTCTGCGAGAAATTGTTCAAGAAAAGCACCCCTAAGGGGTATTCACACGAGGGAGAAATCCCGGAGATTTGTCCTCGGCACGTGCGCATCACGAGATGAAAACACGAGGCTTTTGCACATCGCAACGCCTCATGTTTTCGTCGTGGGATGCGCGTGCCGGGGAGAAATCCCCGGCATTTCTCCCTCGTGTGAATACCCCTTAGGGAAACCTCTTCACCCATGTTGGGGATGCACGCACTCCTACGTACAAATGGTTAACGCCGTCAAGGGGTGCGCATTGTGGAGGCGCGTATGTGTGCGTGTTGATGGGCGAAAAGGAACGCCGCGCCGCTATAGTCCTCTGGAAGAGCCTTCACTGCACACACACCGAAACGTACAAAAAGATACACGCGTACACACATGCTTCAGCATCTGTTTTTTCCCCACTGTGGTTCCTCTCCCAACACCCCGAATACGCTTCCAAAGAACATGTTGCTAAAAAATATTAATGGCCGGTTGTGCCCGTTTTGGCCCGCCTTGTAGACTCGAATCCAAAGCCCGTACCCGGCCCGGGCCCTTCAGGAATGTAGCCGCGAAGCCCGTACCCGGCCCGGGCCCTTCAGGAATGTAGCCGCGAAGCCCGAGCCCAGCTTAAGGACCGGGCCGGCCCGTGGCCCGCGGTCTGGCCCGTACCAGTGCAGATCTCTAGTAAGCACCTAACATGGGGAATTCCTGGGGGAAGTTATCTTTGGTCGAATGGGGATTGATCCTACACACCCAACACGGCAGAATGGGGCTTGACCCTTCACAGCGCAGGGCGGCGGAGATAAGCTCACTGGAGAAAAGCTCACCTGAGTAAACCTCACGGGGGAAAAACTCACCGGAGAAAAGCTCACCGCAAAACCGGCAGATGCGGAGTGAAGCTCACCGGCCTTTGAGCGAATGCCAAGAAAAGCTCACCGATTTCTTTTTTTTTTTTTTTTAATTTTTCTTTAGCTTAGCAGATTCTGCGTCGCACGTGGCAATTTAACACAATTTGAATTCGTCACTTCATTGAAAATATCGATTTCTTTTTCTTTTTTTAGCTTAGCAGATTCTGCGTCGCACGTGGCAATTTAACACAATTTGAATTCGTCACTTCATTGAAAATATCGATTTCTTTTTTCTTTTTTTAGCTTAGCAGATTCTGCGTCGCACGTGGCAATTTAACACAATTTGAATTCGTCACTTCATTGAAAATATCGATTTCTTTTTTCTTTTTTTAGCTTAGCAGATTCTGCGTCGCACGTGGCAATTTAACACAATTCGAATTCGTCACTTCATTGAAAATATGTCATTTTATTTTTTGTAATATTCTTGAAATTCATTGGGCATATTTACTAATTCCTCAGGAACTAGTATACTCCAATTTTGTATATTAATGAAGCCGCAAGTATGCAATCAGAACATTGGACAGCGCTAAGAAAGACAACAATTTATTGACAGCTGACAGTGCGCCGTTGGTAGCTCTGTAAAAATAAAAAATAAAAATGAAGAGGTGTGTTCTTTGCGAGTTAATATGAATAGCGCTGTATGAACCGCTTCAGCTCCAAAGGGTGAGTAGTGCCTGCTAGATAAATATGTGTTTGTTGATTTAATCGGTGGCGGCTACGTTGTTTTCTTTCTGTTAATTTCACTAGCAAAACTTTAGTTGCGAGAGCAGCTTCGTCCTGTCGTATTTGTTGTCTTCACTCCGTCGTCGTCGTTTAAGCGGTTTTCATCAAGAATAACGTTTACCAACTCGCCCAATTCGCTTCCTTACATAATACGAGTTCTTTTATAGGTCACGAGTAACAACGGCGACAGTGTGCAGCTCTGAAGGTCATGGGTAGCTCGCCGTAGAAGGGCACTATCACTCAAAGGCAACGTGTGGAAACACCAGCACGAACGGCTAGAAAACGTGCATGTCCGTGGAAGAAAGAAACCTTGATATCCTACTGAGTGTTTTATACCGTTTTCTAAGGTTAGCAGAAGAAGAGAATTTCAGGCACCCCGCTGTTGCTCATGCACTTTCGGATTTTCGGAAATTCAGTTTTGATTTTTAGGTTTCAGGAAAACATTATAGAGTTTTCGAACTTTTTCCTGTTCTTTAAGTTCATAAAGTTTTCAGTTAGGCTTTCGTTGCCTAGAGAGTAAACCCCAAAAAACACTGGCCCGCAATTATAAATTTGAAAGCAATATACCCAGTAAGCTTAACAAATATTACAAAAAAAAAAAGGACATTTCCTTTTTTAGAAAGTTGACGAATTTTCATGATAATAAAATGATAATAAACTGGGGGGGGGGGGGGGGGAGGGGGGGGGGGTTGACCTATGTTACGCTGTTACGCATGATCCAACAACCTCCATATAAAAAAAAAAGAGAAAAAAAAAACGGTGAGCCTTTCTCCGCTTCCGCCGGTTTTGTGGTGAGCTTTTCTCCGGTGAGCTTATCTCCGGTGAGCTTTTCTCCGGTGAGCTTTTCTCCGGTGAGCTTTTCTCCGGGATTCCACAGCGCAGGGTTCCCCTCTATCGCGGAACCCTGCGCACGCCTATGAATGTATTTTATTAAGCACATATGTTTTGAGGCGCAGCGTCTAGATGGCGCTTCACCATGTTTAATGAAATGCACAGTTTTGAAGCTAAAATCAACGTGGCGCTTCAGACGACGGGTGGCGGACTCAAGGAATAGAAGGGGGCAGCCCCCTCCGAGGGGCTTCCAGAACTGAGCTAATATAGTATGGAGTTGTAGAATAGCGCACGCTAAAGCTTTGCGTACGCAAAAAATAGCGTCGTCGCCAATGCGCATGCGCCGAACGCAAGCCACGTTTCGCGCTTTGCGTGCGCTATTTTAGCGTGCGCTATTTTTCGGAAATCGTGCGCGTACGCAAAGAGTCTTTGCGCTTCTCCAAGGAGGATTCGTGATGAGAAGTTGGCTAAAGCCAAGACGAGCAGAGTTAAAAAATGGCGGCTCCCAGTGCCCTGTCTGCGGCCGCTTTGGCGGAGTCGTGAGCGCCACGTTGGCGGCATCCTCGCGAATGTGATTTTCAATACGGAACGACATAGAAATGCACTCGGTTTGGAAAACCCAGTAAGCTGGGCAACGATTACCGGCAACTCGGTGCTCGCGACGCGCGGACATTTCTCGGCGAAGGCAGCGAAGGTCAGTACACCGAGACCTCTCTTGCTGAGGCGACGCAAGCGGACGCGACCGCTCGACTGCTCGCGTCGCATTCTGTTACTCTAGACCAAAAAAAAAAAAAAAATCTTTTCTTTGTTTTTGTTTTTTTAGGTTACAGTATTTAGTGTTGGAAATAAAAATTGCGACCATCTTGGTGGCCTTCCACGCGCGAGATGCTTGGCTTTTGCGTCGCGGCGGAGAAACGCTGTTCTAAAACTCTCTCGCGTAGCGTGCGCTAACACAAGCGCTAAATTTAGCCCTAGGTGCGCTAAAATTGCGTAAGTTATTCTACCGTTGCAACTCAAGAAGGTAGGGCGAGGGTAAGATAGGCCGAGGAGGAGGAAGCAGACAGAACGCTAGAGAGAGGAAGAGGTTTCCCCCTCTCTTCTCCAGCGTTCCGTCTGCTTCCTCCTCCCCGGCCCGTCTTACCCTCGCCCTACCTTCTTGAGTTGCAATGGACTATAGTAACATTGCCCACGACTTGACGCCGTGGCATCGCGCAAACGCGTGTATGCAAACTGGCGCCGTGGCCGTGGTGAGCCGGAGAAAGTGCACGTCAAAGGGGGAGTCTTCACACCTCGCCACGACACGGTCCGGCAAGCTACGGTGTCCCGCCCCGTGACGTGTTCCATGACGAAATGCTGGACGCTACCAATCACGTTCACGAGCGGGGTGGAGAGGAGGTCAAGGCTAGGCTTGCGTGGAGTCGGGCGTCGCGGCGTCGCCCGACTCCAGGATGCGGCGAACCGCGCCGAGCGCGTGGACAGAGACATCTCCTTTGGTGGGGGTGGGCTGCAGTCACATCGCTTCCCCCTCTCCGACCACCACTCGCTGTCGTCTTCAAACAGAAAAGACGCAAAGGAAGTCCAGCTTCCTTGATGGAGCGGGTTGAGCCGTTCACGGACCACGCCGCCAGTTTGCATACACCTCGCCGTGTGACGTCAGGGAACGTGACACCAAGGTGTTGCATGACACTGTGCCGTGTGATGTGAGGTGATACCATGACTTGAAACCGTGATGTCACGTGACATTACGTAATTACTCGAGGTGTTCCAAAAAAAATCATGAAAATTTACCTTCTTATACATTGCATTTCTGCGTACGAAGACTCGATCGGTTATACACAGCTGCCGCATTTCTTTTCGAAATTTTGACAAAGAATAATAACAATTCCGAGACAATGCCCGAGATGAGACATGTGCGATCGGACAGGCACGAGGTCAGAAAAAAAAAAGAAAACTAAAAAAAGACAGCAAATAATAAAAAAAGTACTTTTTTTGTTTGCTTATTGAGTAGACCGACACGCGGGCTTGACGTCACGGAGTTGCGGCGCCGCTGCGATCGCGCCGGAGCCGGGAGGTGTGGGCAAAAGGGCGCACGTTTTGCATGGGCGTCATAGCATTTCAGCATGCCGCAAAGCTATCTAACGGTTAATTACACCGAAAGGTACAGAAAAAGTAGCGTGGTGAGTTTCCAAAAGTTCCCTGCGAACTCTAAAAGGCGCAGAGCGTGAATAATATCCATAGAACAAATATAATGGCCACCTCGCGCGGACGACTGTTCGTGCGGCAAGCACTTTCTTGAAGGCAAGTGTGGCTGCCATTTCAATCTCCGACCCAAGGCTTGCTTATGTGCAGGGAAACTGTCGTCTGATCGAGACCACCGGGATTTTGTTCCCACAGTGTTCGAGCACAAAGCACCGGCCAAGCGCTCGTCGGTGGCTCGCTACGCTCGCGCTCTCAGGCGGAAGAAGATCGGCGACAGAACGCCAGTGTTGTAGGCATTACCGAAAAAAAGTAACGAGATACGTTTCTCGTTACTTGCGAATAAAAGGAACGCGTTACCGACCTACGTTACCTCAAAATAAAAGGAATGCGTTACCGATACCGATAAGTAACGCACGTTACTTCTGCGTTACTTTTTTTTTAATTATGATTTATCTCGTTTTGCTGTTTTGACGGTAAAGGTATGCATAAAATCATATTTCAAGAAACATTACGTTCATGCAGAAACTGAACATAATTACTGTTTCTCTGTTTACGGTTTTACCTAAATACTCACGAGAAAGAGTGCAAAGACAAATTCACATGGCTTGACGCCTAAAACCACGGAAAAAATGGAAGTGTAATTCCTTTAAGACTTGGGAAGAAGAAGCAACAAGTAACGCAAATACGTTACACGTTACTTTAAATAGTAACGTAAGAACGTTACCCGTTACTGTTGTGAAAAAGTAGCGAGTGCGTTACTACGTTACCGAAAAAAGTAACGCGTTACCGGTAACTCCGTTACTTGTAACGTATTGCCGCCAACACTGC
Organism: Ixodes scapularis; assembly: GCF_016920785.2. Classification (NCBI taxonomy): domain Eukaryota; kingdom Metazoa; phylum Arthropoda; class Arachnida; order Ixodida; family Ixodidae; genus Ixodes; species Ixodes scapularis. The sequence goes on from NW_024609836.1 coordinate 69,298,626, forward strand.
AGAACGGACAAAGCGTTACCGCTTGTCATGACTTGTGCAAGGCACCGAAGGGATACTACATAAGCACCGAAAGGTTACTACAACGAAATTTCGCGGGGCTTATTTTTTTGCCTATTAGCCCTGACAAGTTCGCGTGGCGCCCCCTTACGGCAAACCGGGGTGACGTCACGGCGAGGAGAAAATTTTTCCCCGACTCGCCCCGCTCGGCCTGGGATGCCTGGGATGTTACGATGCTATAGTCAGTTACAGGTTAAGAAGGTAGCGGCAAATGCCCCTCAAAGGGAGTCAGATATCCCTCCGCCACCTCTGCATCCAATAGCGTCCCACCGTTTCCGTGACGTCGCGGCCATTGCGCGAGGAAGGTCTTGCCTTTCTGTACATATTTGCTTTATCTTTCGACTTTGACTTAGCATTGTGGAAGCCACGAGAGGGAGATTAGAGTTCTCCCCCACCGACGGAAACAAATACGACTTTCGGGGATTAGCTTCCCCCCCGATGGATACAAAGGCTGCTTTCAGGGGCCCGGTTCCCTCTCCGATGAATACAAAGGTCGCTTTCTTAAAAAGTGGGATCGGAGACAAGTGGGAATCCATTGAAGCGGAACAAGGAGCGTTTCCAGTGAACTCTTCTTTCGACTGCGGAGAGATTTGAAACGGGCGCATCACACTTGTGGGAGGAGCCTCTCCTACCTTCTTGACTTGTAACCGACTATAGCTGTCGGCGCGCTCGTTTCTATTTAATTTTTTTTGCGTGTTTTTCGTAGGAAGTGTAAATTTTTATATGTGCCTTTATTGAGGTACGGCCTGTAGCTACAGGCAAAACTTCAACCAACATTTTAAGCATGGTTGGCAGGGCAGGCAACGCATGAATCGCAGCTGGTATATGAAAATGAAGAAATATGGCCACAACTGCAGGAGCATCACTATAGATTTACATCTCGCACGATAAATGCTGTGGATGGTCTGAATGAATTGGCAGGTTATGTATACTATTTTTTTTTTGTATCTCTGTTTTTAAACAAAATCTCCGAAGCAGAAAAGCTGCATGCTGCTCGAGCAACATGCTAAATACAGTCTGGGCCATGGGGAGAGATTCACAAGTAAGACAGCCCAAGTGCAGGGGCAAAGTAAAAAAACAAGGAAAATTTATTATATACATTGCTACGATGGATGTTACGATGCTAGCTGTCGGCGCGCTCGTTTCTATTTAATTTTTTTTTTTTGCGTGTTTTTCGTAGGAAGTGTAAATTTTTATATGTGCCTTTATTGAGGTACGGCCTGTAGCTACAGACGAAACTTCAACCAACATTTTAAGCATGGTTGGCAGGGCAGGCAACGCATGAATCGCAGCTGGTATATGAAAATGAAGAAATATGGCCACAACTGCAGGAGCATCACTAGAGATTTACATCTCGCACGATAAATGCTGTGGATGGTCTGAATGAATTGGCAGGTTATGTATACTATTTTTTTTTGTATCTCTGTTTTTAAACAAGATCTCCGAAGCAGAAAAGCTGCATGCTGCTCGAGCAACATGCTAAATACAGTCTGGGCCATGGGGAGAGATTCACAAGTAAGACAGCCCAAGTGCAGGGGCAAAGTAAAAAAACAAGGAAAATTTATTATATACATTGCTACGATGGATGTTACGATGCTAGCTGTCGGCGCGCTCGTTTCTATTTAATTTTTTTTTGCGTGTTTTTCGTAGGAAGTGTAAATTTTTATATGTGCCTTTATTGAGGTACGGCCTGTAGCTACAGACGAAACTTCAACCAACATTTTAAGCATGGTTGGCAGGGCAGGCAACGCATGAATCGCAGCTGGTATATGAAAATGAAGAAATATGGCCACAACTGCAGGAGCATCACTAGAGATTTACATCTCGCACGATAAATGCTGTGGATGGTCTGAATGAATTGGCAGGTTATGTATACTATTTTTTTTTTGTATCTCTGTTTTTAAACAAGATCTCCGAAGCAGAAAAGCTGCATGCTGCTCGAGCAACATGCTAAATACAGTCTGGGCCATGGGGAGAGATTCACAAGTAAGACAGCCCAAGTGCAGGGGCAACGTAAAAAAACAAGGAAAATTTATTCTATACATTGCTCTCATTTGACCTTTGCTGGATTCGGGTAGTATTTCAATGGACTGCACGGGTAGTATCTGAGGACTTGTTTATATCAACCCTCGAGTAATGTATAACAAACATAAGCGAAGGTGTCTAGCTCGTTATTAGTCCGTTAAGCCCTAAAATTGAGATTTTACTTAAATCTCAATTTCCTCTTTTACCCTCTCTGCTATGACCCTAACGGAACGCTCTATAGACCAACTCAACTCTCTGACGTCACACCACTGCGGTGGCGCTGCAGTCAGCACTGCGCTTGCGCAGATGCCTCACTCCTCCCGAATCTGGTTTCTGGTGTGGGCAAAGCGGTGTGGGCAAAGCGGGCTTGTTTGTAAACACTCTGTTTCTTAACAATTATTGAGGTCTTGTAGCAACCCGTTACCGTATTCCGCGTGACGCACTACCGGAGCCTTTGAAGCATACGCTTTTAAGCGCGCGCCCCGCAGTCACGGTATCGCCTGAGCGCGCGCTTCAAAGCGTGCTTCACTGGCTCCGGTAGTGCGGTATGCGGAACGCGGTAACGGTTTGCTCAAAGTCCCTATCGTTTGAAAACACCATCCAACGACATCCCCTAGTGTCCGCTCCAAGGCGCAGAAAAAGGGACGAGTCATGATCTTTCATTAGATAATATTGTTACTATAAAAAAATCAACCGCCCACGAATGTAACTTTTTTTTTTCTTCTTTAGGTTGCTAAGATATTGTAGATTAAGTTGTCACCATAATAGACATTATCGAAATTCTTTAAACGCGCACGGACAAGTCCTGAAATTAGTCTCTCCCTTTTCACGGGCACATATCCGTCGTTCCCGCCTCTTTGCCGTCATCGGAGCGCCGATTGTCTTATCAAGCCTTCGCAAAATCAACTTCAGAAGTGATAACGCATGCGGGGACGTTTATATCACACCCGATAAACGGCCGGCAGAGAGCAATGACGTCAGAAGCGACCGCATAGCTCTGTACGAGAAGTATCGTTGTTGCGCAACCCCGCCAGACCGAAATAAGGCTGTCGAGGAGCCTGAGACAGGGCGTATCATATTGCTAGCTATAGCGTACGCCTGAATCGTTCCTCAAACAACGCTATCATTGTGTCGCAACAGCCGCGGCAAAGAGAATTGAACCGACGCAGAAAACGATACGATTTCTCGGTCTACAATTGGCAGGTGGCCGGAATTTTGAAACGCCGGGTTGGCGCATGAGGAACTATGCGGGTTGTCTTTCGAACGTAGATACAGAATGTGAAGGCCTTCGACACAAGTACTTCGCACATTTACAAAGTCAAGCCCACAGAATCCGGCCGTGTTCAAAAAATGCTTACAAACGGCAGAAAAAAAAAAATGGTGATTACAGTTTGTTACAGAAGTTTGACAGTAGTAGACGCTACAAGAGGCCAAAACGAGCAGCACCAAAATCGGCTGCGCCCAAACCAAGTAGCGTAGAGTGCGCTAAGGCCCGCTTTAGACGGGGCAATTACGTCCAGCAACTTCACGTCGCAACACCAGCAACACGGACCGCCCGCGATCACACGCAGCAACCGAATTGCTACGACTTGCCATCATCATCATTCAATCTGATTTTTCTTGCAGTATTTAGACGCAGTTATATCCTAAAAACATGTTTTTATATCTTTAAATTGCGCTGAGAATACTAACTCATCTTTTTGAAATAGTTTATTTCCAAAAACCATCCATTTCAAATCAGAACCAACTCTTTAGTTGTCATCATTACCACCACGGGGGTGTCACGTGAAAATATCGCATTCCTGATTGGCTGCAGCCGCTTCAAACGTCTCCGAGTTGCTCGTCCGTTTCAAGCCGGACTCCATCTCAGCAATTCGTGTCAATCTAGGGAAAGCTAGGGAGCAAACCGCCAGCAACCCCGAAATTGCTGGAAAAGTTGCCCCGTCTGAAGCGGGCCCAACAAAGTGTATTGCTGAACCATGTGTCCTGCTCTATTTCGTCCGATGACTTTATACAGAGTGGCGGGACGCACAACTTAAACGTGGCTCACTCAAAAGAAAAAGAAAGAAGAGGAAGCAAAAAGTTACGAATAGAAATCTTCATTCCGAGTAGACGTCGCAAGGTCGCGAGAGATCCGTGCCCTTTTCTTTAGCTAGACATTGCGCACACCGAGCTGGCGACAGACCGACTTCGTAGTTTCCTGATCAATTCGCCGCCGGGGCTCGTCTGCTAAAACCAGCACGGAGGGGAACACTGCATTTCCTTGTTTCCGAGCACTTCTTTGTATGCGTCCCGTTCACCGGGAAGCAATCTCGGCCAGGAGCACCGCCAGCTTTTTATCCGCACCGCAGCGAGCAGATACGCCTTCCGTGGAAGCAGACGAGGTGATGCAGTCGTCGGTGCCACGCAACGCTGCCCCTCGGGGCCCGTGGCGTGTCGCAACAGGGCGGCGGGCGTGCACGATCGAGAACAAGGCACGCCTGGAACAAAGCAGGAAACGGGCGTCATCGGACGATCCGACGATTACGTCATTACGTCGGGAAACGCCGCCGCCGCCGCCGACCGCGCCCGGAAACACCGGGCGGTGTCCGGCAGAATTGGCTCAACGCCACCGTGACGTAGTTGTCACGTCAAACACTTATAAAGAAAAGGAAAGGAAGCCCTCGTCACGTGATTCAGCGCTAAACTCCTTCCAACACGGAGGTTCGGAAGTCGTGACATCATCATGACATTCGGATATCAGCACCTCAGGCTACGTTAGACCCTTTTGGTTGATGGAGACGAACAATCAATCAGCGCCAAAACTGCATCGGCACAGTGTTCGTCGTCTTTGAACCAATCACTCTGGGTGATTTGTTTCGCCGGGGTTATCAACAGCCTGTGAAACAACCACCCCTACCTTCACCGTCCACGTGACGTCATCACACTCGGATGGCACCAAGTCAGCAATTGGGCCCGAGCCCGACGCCGAGCGTCCTTCGGACGCGTTGATTGGACACGAGGTCCAACCGAACGCTGACGTACAAATCGTGTCCAATCGGCGTACGTGCTCGGTCTCAGCCTGATGACGTCAGAAATGCTGTCGCACGGGCTTTCGTAATTTCGGGTCGTGTTGCACTGACCCGTGGGCGAAGAAACGCGGCAAACGGGCAAACGACGTCGAATCAAGTCGACCAAGGGGTGTACGAGTGGACCGTGCCGCCGTACCGCTGAGCGCTACCAACGGCCGTAGTTCGCCTCCCTCGCGGCGGCGTTGGAGGAGCTAAATCGGGAGCCTGGGCAGGCGGCGAGCGCGCGTGCGCGAGTTCATGTCACCGAGCACCCCTCGGAGCGACGGAATGGGCGCGCCCTGCCCGGGAAAATGAACCCAACAAAGAGCGCGAGCACGCAGCCCGACGCGGCGAGGCAGGAATCCTACGGAGGAAGCACGACGCGGGTGAAGGGAGCGATCGAGAACACGTAAACATACGGTTCTGACTCACGCACGGCTACGTTTCTCTCGTGCCGCGCTTCGATTGGCTTGTTTACGCGACGGCTGCCTCTCCTCTGTTTCATACTTACGTTCTTTTTTTCTTCCTATTTTCTTTTCTACGCGCGCGCTATCCTCGTCGGTGTTCGCGGTACGTTTGGCGGCATATTTGTTTTATTGGTTTAATGAAGCACACCAGCAGTGCGCTTGGCCGGCTTGGCCTCGGCAGCGTCGACTGCTGCTGCTGCCGGCGTGCCGCTGGTGCCGTCCCTTTTCCCCTCCCTCCACGACCGCGGACGGACGAGCGCATTCGGGAATGTCTCGAGGGGAGGTAGGAAGGCCAGGAGCGTGCGAGGTGCGTGTTCGTGACGTCGTCTCAGCTGAAGCGGTGACGTGAGCAGGCCGGCGTGCGTGCCGCCCTCCCAGGGTTCGCTTGCAGCCGACGGCGGGAAGGGGGGAAAACGCCGCGCGTGCGCACAAGTTCCCGGCTGGCGCGGGCTCCATTTTGCAGCGCCAAGGAACTGTGTGGTGTGTGTGTGTACGCGTGTTGTTTTGCTGCCGCTTTTATTTTCCCGTGCGGGGCGGCGTTATTTTTTTTTGTCTGTGTATTATTCCCAACGTCGTCGTCGGGTGTTGTTGTGCATGCGTGTGGTGTTGCGGCCGCTACGGTGTGATTCACGGGACACCCTGGGGCCGAGCGTTGCGCCCCATGGTCAAGATGTCGACACTCATGTCTCGGGCTCACCGGCAGCACTGCTACCTGTGCGACCTGCCGCGAATGCCGTGGGCGATGCTGCACGACTTCTCGGAGCCCGTGTGTCGCGGCTGCGTGAACTACGAGGGCGCCGATCGGATCGAGGTGGTGCTCGAGACCGCACGGCAGATGAAACGGGCCCACGGATTCCCGGACACGCGCCCGGTCTTCAAGGGACTGAACGGGGCGCCGCCCGACGTTCACCGCGCCGCGCCGCCGCCTCCGCCGCCGCAGGGACCGCTCGGCCCGGTCATGGACAGATTTGAGCGGCGCAGCGCCATGCTCGAGTACAGCCAGCGGATGCGTGCCGCCGCGGCGGCTGATCCGCGGGCACAGGCGGCCAGTTTGGCCTGCAAGCGCGAGCGCGACGAAGACGACGCCGGGCCCACGGAGCCGCCCAAACGGGCCGCGACTTTGGACGAGACCGGCGCTCCGCCCGTCCGACCGCCGCTCACAAGAGGCGAGTCCCTGCCGACGGCCGTGATGGGGGTGCCGTTCGACGTGCGCTACAAGAAGGAACATGCCATGGTGGGACGGGTGTACTCGTTCGACGCCGCCACCTCCCTCAAGAACGCTCCAGGTCAGAACACCCGCCGACCACTACCCGGTGCGTGATCGAAAAAAAAAAAATCCTCTTTTTACGCGTTTTGACGCGATAGCGTCATTCCAACGCGCGTCACTTCGACGACGCGGACGTGTCCGTGCAGATTGAGTCCCCTCCCTCCCCTCTCGTCCTTTATTTTGCGGTCTTTGTGCTTTAAACGAGTATGCGTGTTTGTGCCAGCGCGCGTGCCGTCGCTCTTCGTTCTTTTCGGTCGGGGAGTAGCGTCAGTAGCGTCGGCTGTTTCGAGGAGGTTGGAGCGGACGGGCGGACGGCCGGGGCAGTTACGTCAGCGGCGCTCGGGCAGAGTTCCCTTTAGTGACGTCGACGCGCCGGAGGAACGGTCCATTCTGCACCTCGAGTCCGAGGGGAAGCCGGTAGCGGACCGCGCGCGCGCGCGGAGAGGTGCTGTCCTCGGCGGTATTGATCGGAAGTCCGCCGGCTTTCTTCCGCGAGCCGGCGCGGCGGCCGGGCGTCGCCGCCGCCGCCGCCGCAAAAACGGCGTCAGTGGCGTCGTTTGCCGAGTTGGCCCGCGTCGAGACCTTGGGTATCTCACGGCTGATAACCGTTGGGCCGGAAGGAGGATGGCGAGGTCTTCGGCTCGCGTAGGCACGATTTATTTTTGCCACCAATGGCCGTCTCGGGCGCGTTGTCGTCTCGCTGGGCTGCTCGAGATAAGCGAGCGCCGAGCAAGTGCTTACGGTCCCACTTACGAAGAGCCAAGCGCTGCGCCAACACCGTGTTATCGTCGGTTTCTTTTTATTGTTATTTTTGGTACAAGCCTACTACAGCGGCAACGTCACCGCCCGTTGTAGCTTCGATCGCAGCGTTGGCTCGTGCGCTCGCTCGCTTGCTGTGGCGGTGGTCGCCGCGCCGCGTTTTGTGGCGCGATGACGTCGGCGCTTGGCGTCACGCCAGGGTCATCCGACGTTTCAGAGGCCGTCTTTCGTCACGGGGCGCGTGAGCGAGAGTCGTTCGGGGTTGAGAAGAGTCGTATAAACGAGAGACCCTATCGGCTAACCACAACTTTTCGAAGATCGCGTGTGAAGCATTCGATCGACTGTCACCCAGGTTGCAATCTGTCCTGTGTTTGGCACGGGCTCCCTTTGCTGCTTGCCCTGGCAGGTCTGAAACTCGCTCTTCTGTAACTGTTTCAATGCGGGGCGCAAGTTGTCTGCTTCTTGTACAGGGGTTGCGATGATCTCAGAACGCAAAACCCTTATTGGCTGATCGAAAAAAGAAAAAAAAAAAAGTAAATTGTAGGCAGTTTTTAAAGGGATACTACAACAAAATGTCGGCGCTGCTTTTTTTTGTCTATACGTGTTCAAAGGAACAGCATCACATCGGACAATCCAATATCACGTTAAAAAAAGACACGAAAAGGAATTTGAAAACAAGTTAAACGATTAGCAAAGAGCACCTGGTGGATGTCGCTAAAGCCTAGTCTGTAATGCCCGTCTAGGAACATTGACAGGTAGTGACGGTAACTGTCTCGCCTCCGGCCACCACGAGAGAAGAGAGGCAGGAGGAACTCCCCTCTCCCCGTGAATCTCTTTTGTGTGTCCAGAAGTCGCTATCGTCCCTCTACAATATTCTAGAAGGTTAACCCGTCACTCAAAATTCGTACAAAAGCAGCCGCTTCGGTGGCTGGAACGACTAGGCCACCTTCTCGACGTCAGCCTCGCCGTAGCTTTGCTCGTCCCGAGACGAACTACGTCACGATTGCGTCGGAAGTCACGTGCTCTAAGCTGGGCCTTCTCCCAGCGCTTGCTAGAGTGGGCCGTTTATAACAAAAAATATAGCCACCAGGCTCAAAATACAAACGTGTTACTGTTATTTACGGATATTGTGCATCATAATCAAGATATTTTTAACACGACGGGTATATTTCAAATTTCGTTGAAGTATTATTTTAAAGCATCTAGCATTGAGGTCTACCCCCTGTCCTTCCAATGAAAGCCAATCAGAAGTCAGTGACCTTCTGGCGTCAAATACGTTGCCCAGAATTTTTTTTTTTTTTTTTGACCCAGTATTTGCTTTGTCACCAAACACTAATCTTTCGGGTGGTGTATATCCATTTTTTTTTTTTATTTAAAAAAAGTTAACCTTGGTAGGACCTATAGGTGAGGTGGAGCAAGCCCTCCCCCCCCCCCCCCCCCCCCCTTCTTTCCCCTAAATTCGCCCCTGGCTTTTATATGCGGCATATCTGCGGCCATTGTGAAGAACCTTGCTGCTCAGCACGTCTTCTGCTGCACGCATTTCGCACCACCAAATATGTCTTTCTCCCTTTCTCCACAAGAACAAGTTGTAACGTCGCGTGAAAGCCAGGCTTATTGCTGGCAGCCGGCTCGACGTTAAATATTTTGCCCGCAAGAAAATTGCATTTTTAGCGTTAATTTTGGGTGGTTGAAAGCAACCAATGAGGGGATGCTAACCATATACGTGATCTGACTTGACAGTTGGTATATATACCAGGAACCTTCGAAAAAAGGAAGTCCTGTTTTTTTCCTTGTTTTTTTTTTCTCTCACCGCCAAAATAAATTACGCATCGCCGACCGCTCATTCTCCGCCTAAATGCAGCGCTAGCGGTCGGGAATACTTTTCAAAGTTCCACAACTTACCGTTATTTCATTAACATATTTGTAAGCGATTTTCGTAATTTTTTATTGAGGAAATGGCGGCGAACGGAGACCCCGATGACAGGGAGAGGAATGACGTACGCTACTGGGAACGCGCCAAATATGCCCTTAAAAACTCAAAAAAAAAAAAGACGCTGATAATTTTTTTGGATTTAGATAGCGTCAAGTGCTGGATATATTTAGGTGGAAACTAAACGTAAAGCGATAACTTTTTTTTTATTGTGTGTGTGTGTGTGTGTGTGTGTGTGTGTGTGTGTGTGTGTGTGTGTGTGTGTGTGTGTGGTGAGAAAAACATTTAATGCTTTTTAAACACCCAGTATATAAACACCACGTGGATATTTTATTTCTTCGTTTTCCATTTATTACCCTTTGGGATGTTGTGCCGGCTGCCGGAACTTCAAACACGCACTTCTATTTTAACAACCTCCAGATATCAATGGACCCCTTCAGTTGCGTTGGCTTTTTGACGTCACTATGCTCGTTAAAACGAAAATGACGCACCAAGTTTTCAAAGCTATACTCTGTTTCACCTAGCGAAGACCGCATACAGGTGACGAGCCTTCTGAACAAATACCCCACCGTGAGAGTGTCACGTGACCTGGGGGGGGGGGGGGGGCGTAGTTTCGTGATAACTACCCGACTAAAATGTCTTGATATCATTTTGTTTATGTAAAGGCCCGTTCACACTCTTGCGACTGAGTAAGACGCAGAGAGACCAGACCGGTTTTTAAGCATCTTGCGATCTCTTAGGACCAGCTCCGCTGCATCGCATCTGGCCCTAAGAAGTCGCAAAAGGCTTCAAAACCGGTCTCGTCTCTCTCGGTCGTACTCGGTTGCAAGAGTGTGTACGGGCCTTAAGGTGTTCAGAAGAGGCGGTGTGCGAAGCGAAGGCCGAGGCTGGGTCCCGGTGCGCGCGGGTGCCGCATGGTGGCGCCTTGGAGGGGGGCGGTGCAGAGCCGTATACGTAGAGAGTTTGGTCAATCATTGGTAAGAAAAGGGCGAAAATAAGGGCGCATCATTGGCTGAGGCTGTGTTAGTGACCTTGGGCACGATGACCGACAGCTCTTGTGACCAACCACTAGCCACAAATGTTCCTCTAGCGGGCGCCATGAACTTAACAAATACTCTCCACTTAACAATTTCTGGGTAAGGATACTCTAGAGTTGAAGTTTGCGACTCTTCGTAACTTAAAGGGCAACGCGCGTTGCGTTGTGGGCACGGCGAAATTCAGAACGCACTCAATCTTTCTTTTGATTTTGGCCGCGGCCACGACGAAGTGGACGGTAAAAACTGCGGATTCGGCTGCGCGGGAGCTTTGACCCAAACCCCGAACGCGCACCCCACATTCGCAGTTGCGCCTCATGTTTCAGTAATTTTTTTCTGGTCGATGTCACCTTTCCTGGCTCAGTAAATGCACTCAGCCCCTTGAAACTCTCCTCTTCCAACAATCTCTTACAATTATACATTCATACTTTTCAGCCTCATCCAGAAACATAAAATACCTGCGCCGCGCTACCCAAATCCTTCAAGGTCATCCCGGCTCATTCTTACTTCGCAAGTTCATCACGAGGGGAATATGCGGCGCTGCCGGTGGCGAGCGAAAGCGCGGCGGCTGCTTTTGCTTGTGTGTTTTTACAGCTTTTGGTTACCTAACATTTGGAGTATTTCGTAAATGCTGTCAACGTCGCACCGTTATTTATTTATTTTTTTTTTTTTTTGGGGGGGGGGGGGGGGGGCAATTGTAGCGGTTTTTATTCTATTAGCGCAAGCCGGTGCACAGATGTACCCACCTGTCGTCAGGGGCCCCGGATAAGGTGTTTTAGCACACCTTACCACGGAGCAACTCGACCGCGTACGGCGCTACTCTAGAGTTCCTGTATTCGCGACTCCAACTAACTATAGGTGGCGCCACTGATTTTCCAAGATGGCGGGTTTAGTGAGGGTCAGAGATGCGTGCCGCTGTTGAGCCTGTCTAGTGTGCTGGCTTCACTGAGCGACGTAAATTGTTTCTGGTATTACGAGGAAGCTAATGTTTTATGAGCGCAGGTCACCTCTTTAACCCGAAAACAAGAACGGTGTTTAGCGTATTAATTACGGAAGGATGCGCGTTTTAATTCTGGAGCGAAACCGAAACTTACCTCGAATTTTGGATTTAATTTCTCGACAGAGGTCTTAATTTCGGATTCTTTCATGAATTATTTACTTAGAAAAGTTGTTCGCTGAAACTTTATTTTGTGACATACTGTTCGATCCAGGCTGATATTCGTAGTTGTTGAAAAAATCAGTGCTGATATCTGTGCGTTCTCGCTGCCTTTTTCTCGCTCAGATAATTGTCATAGGAAATAATGAAAATTATCCCAGCACAAGAATAAGTGAATAATTTCAATTTTTACAATATGTCCACGAAACGCATAAAGTAATAAACACTGCTCTCACTGCAACAACCCAAGACGGAATCCGAGTCAGACAGCTGAAGTGTGTGTGTGTGTTTTTATAGCACCGGCGTGACGCGTAGGACTTCATATTACATCCAGCGTTTAACTGTTTGTCTATCTTGATAACTATGTCAGTTTTTCATATGCCAAAAAGAAAACAAAATTATATCTTTCTGGAGAGACTATTATGGTTAAAAAGAGTATTCTCGTGATCTTGGCATTAATTAGAGGAATACATTGCCGCGATTTGTATTAATAATATTAAAATTCACATATTTAAAAGAGTAATTCTCCAAGCTCTAATATAATTTGTTGCTTATGATCTAATTTTAAACGCGCGAAGAAATATGACAATGAAAACTGTGCTAATTATCATCAGTGGTTCCAATTGCTGCACTTTAATTACAAATAAAATAAAAATAGTCTAAAATCAATGAAAACATTCTAGCTAATGTGAGAAATCCATGTAAAATTACATTAATTGTGGTTCAAGTATAGAGTGCTATCAAAGTCGCCACTTTTGACAAACAGCGAAACGTCCAAAGTCGAATGCCCAAAAGTTAAAAAAACTTTTTTTTTTAAGTACTAGTTTTTTCATAACATTTATTTACTTTTGTATTTGCCCGCCGTCGTTTTGCCAATCTCAGCCTTTCCAGTTCGAAGGAACGCATACCTGCTTGCACGTCTGCTCACTGCAGCACGTTTCGTTGGCGTTGGAAGCCGGTGAAGCAGTAGTGAGTTTTAATATTGCGTATACGAGCGAACTCAAGCCCTGTGTTTGCATTAGCTTTGCGCGTTCCACACTGCGCGTGCGCGGAGCCCGAAATCGCGGTCTTGGATGGCGCATGGCGATGAGGCGCACGCACAACGTGGGGCACGCAACTCTAACGCAAACGCACACCGCTTGCATTTGCTTCTATGCGCAATACTAAAACTCTCCACTAAGGTACAATCCCATACCGGCTGCAGCACTACCTTGGGACAGTGAAGAGTGTTGTTTTCATACGGAAACGACATTTCGCGAGCCATGATCGCGAGCAGTTCCGCCATGCCCGCTGAGCAGGAGAATCGGGGGACCCTCACTAGAGCGCTTCCCGTTTCCGCCGCGGGAGGGCGAGCGTCGAGCTGGAGACGCGAATAGGCTCCCTACGGGAGCCAGAGTTGCGCATTTGTTTTCCCCGCGCCGCCACGCCGCTATTCGCCGAGATCCATCACGTGGGGAGCAAAGCATCCGGTGGCGTGCAAGAAAGCCACCTTTACGGTTGCTCCGCCGACGTTTCTCTTGCCCCGGCGTATGTTTCCCTGCTTTCCGCCTCCTTTTCCTCCTCTCCTGTTTTCCATGCGCGGCGGCGCGCGCGGCGCCGCTATTCGCCAAATTTAGTCACGTGAGGAGCAAAGCATCCAGCTCGTGCGGGAAAGCCGGCGCTACGGCCACGCGCCGAGGCTGAATGCGCAACTCTGCTACCGTAGGTAGCATATACAGGAACTCTAGGCGCCCCTAATGTACAGAGCCGAATTTGCCCCTAGTGGCGTCCACGAGCGGAGGGACCACACCGCCCTACGGGAGAGGGCGGCGCTTTTCACAGCTCCCCCCCTTCTAATACACCCTAGTTTAGGGTGATGTCATTGCTTCGTAGTACCCGACGCCGGCATCACGCGCTCGCAACACACTCCGCAAGCCTTTAAGGAGATCCGGAACTCTGCAGTCAAGGCCAGCGGCACGCATGCGCACTAACGGCGTCTTCATTGCGGAGAGCGTAGCGGAGTAGGAAAGACGATACACGGAAACTTCCTAGTGCGAAGACATGGCCGGTAACAAAATGCCGCCGTAGTGAAGGCAGTGCCAAAAGACGCTCTTCCTCGCACATCAAAACAATATGCACACGAAAAGAAGAAAACACGAACGAAATTTGTTGCGAGCACAAGGGTCAATTTATCCTCATCGTAAGCGAAGCGTACTATCGTGGACACTGTTAGCTATAACACGGCAGCGGCGGCCGTCCCGTACCCCACCGCCCCATAGCAGGCGCCGTCAGAAACTCCGCACATGCGCCGTGTGGCGGACTCGCTCTTCCCGTTTGCGAGCGCACCCTCGCTTTGCCGTCTGCTAGGCGCAGAGCAGGCGATGCTACAGTGCTGCTCGTCTGGTACCCTCGCCATAGCGAACTGGTCTCAAACTCATTTTCAACCGGCGATTTGTCTTGGGGCAGATTCCAGAGTCATTAGGGCGTAACCCCTGTTTAAGGTTTTTTTTTATTTTTTTTTTCTTTTTTTTTTTTTTTTTTTTTTTTTAGAAACAGCATTTTTACCAATATGCGTTCGCAAACCAGTATGAGCGCAGCAGGTGTAACACAGAAATAGACTGTTATACTTCGTTTCACTTTAAGTCCGACCGCAGCGTACGCTTCAAAACGACAGAGCCAATCAAATAGCGGCAAAGGTGCAACGTCACGGAGTGCATCACCGGGGGACCGAATAACGTGCAAAAAGTGCTTTTGTCGCTGCTTGGTGGGTCATATCGTCTCGTAGCGTCCGCATCGCTTAGACCTAAAGTGAAACGGATTATAACTGCAAGTTTGTCTCATAAAAAAATTTAATCTACCGTGATGTTACATTTAGTAGCGATGATTATCCTTAACCAGCGGAGTCAGGGAATCAACCGTGGGCACCTCTTACGCGGTGGTCGTCTGTTCTGTGCCTAGCAGACGTCAAAGCGAGAGTGTGCTCGCAGGCGGGAAGAGCGAGTCCGCCACACGGCGCATGCGCGGAGTTTCGGACGGCGCCTGCTATGGGGCGCTGAAGGTACGGGGCGGCCGCCGCTGCCGTGTTATAGCTAACAGTGTCCACGATTGTACATGAAGACACCCCACACCCAGTATTGTGCCCGCTATCGAAAATAAGTGACGAAATAGAGTTACGCGTTAGTTCGTCAAAAGATATCGCGTTGCTCAGATTCGTTACCGGCTTGTAAATGTAACGAAATACAGTTACATAACGTTACGTTAATTTGGAGTTAATTATTATTTGGCAGCGATAAGGGGCAGATGCCAACTCGGACAGCGACTAAACTGTTGAGCGATTTCATAATATGTGCTTTTTTTTTTTTTTTTTTTTTTTTTTTTTTTAATTTATGGAATGAAGCGAGGTCCGGATGGCCCGTTTGCCATTTGGAGGGACCGAAAACGTTAATAATTTTAATCGAAGGCAACGAGTGGCGTAATTTGATAGACGATACCGTAAACTAGTAACGAAATCGCTTCATTCGTTCGTCATTTCAGGCGGTAACAAGCACGTTAGTATACGTTGCCGAGAAATCTAACGCGTTACCAGTAACTTCGTTACTTCCAAGTTCCAACACTGCATGCACCCGACGGATGATCACCCAGGAGTCGGGAAAGTGCACTGGGAAAGCGTGACGAGGCTTCGATAATGGCTCCTCGCATCGTCGCTTGACGTCAGGGCGAGCTGCCGTCAGTGTCACGTGGTCACGATGGCGGGTTCGTCGAAGTCGGACGATCGAACGCGCCCCCTTCGTCGGCGTACGTAGTGGGGGACGGAGTCCACGTTCCTGTTGCCGGGCGACTGGAAGGCCCTTGAAAGGCGATACGACTGTCGCTTGGTCAGGGCGCTAGAGCTACGCTAAGGTCTTTGTTCTTTTCTTTTCCCTGCGGGTGTAGTGCGTGCTCGCTTGGCGAGCGACTCGGGATTTTGCTTCGCGCGGATTCATGTTGTTGCCTTCTTTTGTTTTGTAATCACTCGCACTGTTCGCGACCGGTGACCTTTCCGCGTTTTTGTTATTGTTTTAGCTCTCTCTCAACTCTGCCGTCGTCGTTGGGCTTTCTCATTCTTTTCGTTGTTTACCAAACTTGCGTGACGCACTGCTCTTCTTCCTTTTTTTTTTTGGTGTGTGTGTGTGTGTGTGTGGGAGGGGGGAGTGAGTGATTGATTGAGTGAGTGAGTGATTGAATGAGTGAGTGAGTGGATTTAAGGTAGAGAGCGGATAAGAGGACGGCAGCTGCTAGAGTCTCTGTTTGCGTGGCTCCGCCGCCGCCGCCCTGTGGGCTGTCTTCGTTCGTTGTTGAATGACTAAGGCGGATCGGTGGCTGTTCGAATTTTCCATTTCTGCCAGTTTCGATTTGGGTGAGCGTCGTACTGACGTCTGGTCGTGTGTCGAGTGACGCGCGTTAAAGACCCCGAACTAGCGGTCGTACCGCAGTGGCTAAATTTATCGTCTACGGTAGAGACACCGGACGACCACCGGGGGGGGCCGACCAACATCCCGTTGTCTATAAACATACACGCAACATAAGTGTTTTTGCGAACGCGTACATTGCGCGGCACGGCCAGCGCAAACACAACATTAGCGTCTTTTTTTTTTTCTAGATATTTATTTTACGAAATAGTGGTGATCGTAAAATTGTTTCACCTAAGTCGTGCGATAATACTACAGTCTTATTTTTGGCGATGACGAAGGCAGCGATTCGGGTTGCCGCGTCTCAATGCGGGGAGGTCCGTGTCGCTGGAGCGGCAACGTCAAGACGCTGGGAAAAACGGCCCCGTGCATTGCGTAGCATCAGCGCATTTACGCTGGCCAAGATAAGGCTTTATTAGGGAATTGTAGTAGACCGTTTCCGCAGCCCGCTAAGCACCCGGATAGCGCTCCGTAATCTGCCGCAAGACCTTGAACTATGCGGCGAAGGCTGGTGACGCGCATGCGCAGTTGCGGCGTTTTCTTCGGGGATACCGTAGCGGAGGAGAAAAACGATCTACTACAACTCCCTATTTATCACCTTAGCTCGGGGCTCCGTGAATGGTTTTTGAAGGGTGAAATACGACATCGAAAGGCGGAACTGTATTTCCGAGGCTGCAGTTGCATACAGGCCTAATTCTAATTCACAGTATCATCTTCCGCATTTTTTTTTTCTTTTGTAAGTTTTTTTTTTTTTTTTTTGTGTTTTGTCGGGAGAGTACGAAATGGTGTCCTAGCTCCTCGGATGGGTCGTATTTTTGTTTGTTTTTGCCCCACAAGACTCGTAAAGGACAGGGGTCAAGTGGGCTCTTGCGTGCTCGTTTGTGCACCTGGGTTAGCGCGTACGAGGGTGGAAAAAAATCGTAATGGTCAACATGGCTGATGGATCGATCATGAATAATTCGTGTTGTCACTGAGAACAATGCGGAAGAGTTACTGTAAATGTAAAGTACAGTTTACTTAACTTTTTTTTTTATTCTAGTCCCCGCCATGCTAAAACAAAAATGACTTCGCGTTTTGTTTTTGTTTTAATAAAAATATTTTCTGCGTTTTGACTCGACGGCAATAGGATATTCCTCTTCTATGGTCGGTGACGGTAGGAGCTTCCACTTCTGATTTTGTGGCAGTAGGACGATACGAAAATTTCGAACGAACTGGAAGGCAGAAATCAAGCTTAGCGCTCCGATTTGCCCGGTTTGTCTGTTTGCTTGTGTTCAGCCTATAGAAATCTTCCTTGCCCGACAATTATTTAATGTAAACAGAAAAAAAAAACCACATAAGAAAAAAAATTAAATGATAAAAAAACTATAATTAAAAATTATATATTTTGGGAGATTTCTGTTTGGGGGGGTGATTTAAATCATCGCAGTAAAACTGATCTGATCTAAATCACGATATATTTAACGTTAATTTTGATTCTCCACCCTGGCGCGTACGTTTCGCTGCCGCCCGGTTTCTCGATCGAGGAACGAACTCTCCCCAATACCTAGAAAGCAAGGCCGCAGTGCCTGTGGTGCTACGTCATCTCTCGGAGGCCAGAGAGTGGGTCGCAGTTGTACGCGAGTGCTGTATCAGCGTTCGTGCAAACCCCGTGCAACTCAACCTGGCAAAAGAAAAAAAAACAAAACAAAAACGAATCTTAACTGGGCGTTGGCGCAGCACTCCTATCCAACCTGTGTCCCGCTCTCCGGCCTCCAAGAGGTGACGTAGGACCTCCTACACCACGGCCTTGCTAGGCATACTCGTCGTCGATTGCAGAAGGTTATTAATTTGCCCCTTCATGCGTTAAGATACAAGTAGGCGCATCAAAAGCATCGTTTCTTCCTTCTACAACCAAATATTGTAAGAACTACTTTACTCAGCGCACCCATAACACGATTTTTTATATGGAAGGTGTTGCTCTCGCCACAACAAAGGATGTTTCCATTCTGAAGCAGTGCGCCGACAAGAAAGGAAAGAGCCCAATTAAACCCGATAAGGGGACGTCTCGATTGGGACGGCCCAATAAAACAACGTCCCCCGGTGTGGCAAGGATGGGATAAACAAAACCTCGTTGGTCGTGTCACGTGGTTGAAGGGGATGTTCGCGCACGAAGGCTGCTTTTTACATTGGGAGTGCGTAGAGCCCGCTTGTAACCGCGCTTACGATTAGAGAGAGCCTCGATTGTAGAGAGGATTCCACCTGTGACCATGGGTAGCGTTTACAATGTAATGGCGGGACGCTTCCTGCGGAGATTGGTGGCAGGTGCGCGTGCGCTGCGTTTAATTGTTTCGAGCCCACAATCAAAAAATGGTGGGTACAAAAAAAAAAATACTATAAATATATGTACGCAGATAAGGGGTGCTCCAGGTCTGCCATATACATGGCACCAGAGTGTTTGTTCTATCGCCGTGGGTGGCTACGAGCGAGTGCAACCAGTAGCCCTTAGAAGACGAGGCCCAGGAGTGACGTCACCGTTTGTGGGTCTCCGACCCGCCCCGAGCGGCAAACAGGCTGCGCGACGCTAGGACGCGTCTGCTTCTTTGCGACTACTCCCGTCAGACTGTAGCCTGTTTGTCGCTTGGGGCGAGGCGGAGACCCACTAAGGATGACGTCATGCCCAGGCCTTTTTGGTCTTTAAGTGATACTGGTCTACGGCCTTGACTGGAACGGAAATGTGCGAACCGGCCTTGACTCCAGCCGAAATGAGAGAATGGATCAGATAAGGAAAGCGATTTTTGTGGTCAGCCGTTCTTATTTCTGCGTCGTTCTTGTCGCGACGTGACTTCATCGTTCCTGCCTGCCCCGGTGATAAGTACTCTACCCGTGCGCGCGCGAATGTGTTATGTGTATGTACCCACTTTATCTCGGGAGTTTCCGTGCAGCGCCGCCAAGGGCACGTGCTTAACAACGTATAGATTTTTTTTTTTTTTTTATTACGACGTGTTTTATCAAACAAGTTGCGAGAGAAACCGTCATAAACAGTCACGAGGAACCGTCATAAAGGACAAAGGCTGGGGTCAGTGAGCGTCGTGTGGCGTGACTCAGGACTTGTTGACACTCGACAACGCAAACGAAGGTGCACGGTTAGTTCACAGCTGTTTGGCAGGCGACGTAGCTCTGCTGCCTTCCGCGTCTCTCCGAAGCCGCGCCTTCAGACAACAGAGCAATCTGGGTTTGCTTCCTTTAGAACGCGAGTCTGCTTTAAAACAGTTTCCCTCGAGTTTGCTTTCTTTTCTGCTTCGGTCTCGACTTCGCAATAATTACGACTTTAATGATCGAGCAGTGCATTTTCATCACGGACAGAGTCTGTCGCGGTCTCGAATGATGAAGCCCGTCGCTATACATCTTCCTAATCTTCTGCGCAGGTTACCCCAGCGTCTGCACCGCTCCCAGTTCGACGGCCAACTCGCTGTCTCCGCTGGGCACACGGTCAGCGCAGTCGCCCGACAGCGGAGGCACCGGCGGCCCCGCCGGCGCCGCCGCGTCCCTCCAACAACACAATGGCGGTCCGATGACTCTGGTCGCCGTCACCGAAGCCATGACGCCGTCTTCGCCCCGCAACGGGGTGTCACCGGCCGACTCGGCGCCGACGTCATCCACCAGGCCGAGGCAGTCTCCGCCCGTCTCCGCCACCGGGCACAAGAAGACGTCGCGCCACGCGCCGCCGCCGCCAGGGGCAGTGAGCGGCGCTGGCGTCGCCAGCGCGCCGGATGCCGACACGGGCGCCATATCGGCGCCCACGTCATCTTCGTCATCCGCGGGCGAAAGTTCGTCTGCCGCCGCCGCCGCCACCCTCAAGTGCACGCTGTGTCAAGAGCGGCTCGAAGACACCCACTTCGTGCAGTGTCCGTCCGTGGGCCAGCACAAGTTTTGCTTCCCTTGCTCGAGGGACAGCATCAAGAGTCAGGGCGCGTCGAGCGGGAGCGAGGTCTACTGTCCGAGCGGCGAGAAGTGTCCCCTCGTCGGCTCGTCGGTGCCCTGGGCCTTCATGCAGGGCGAAATTGCGACCATCCTGGGCGACGAGTACAAGCTCGCCAAGGGAGCCGACACCTAAGCCGCCCGTGGGGGGCGGTTGGAAGGCCCCGTTGCTCTCTGGTTACGTTTTTGTCTCGCTGTGGTTGCAGCACTAGCAGCCTCACACCCCCTGCCAACCATTGCTTGCTTCTCCGTTTCCCCGATAGGAGGAGGGGGAGGAGGATGGCGGTTGGCAACCGTTGTCCAGTGGTTTCCGGTCCGCGTGTTTTTGTCCCCTCGGAGGGGGCGTCCACCATGCACGACGAAAAAGAGTTCAACCTCGTCTCTTGTACCTCCCCGTCTGTGGACTGCTGTCGCGCGGCGGGCCAAGTTGTTTCCGTCGAGCTGTTGAAGGGTTCTCCGGGCGCGACTTGCGAGGAAGCCGGGAGTGCCCGAAAGCGTCGATCGCGTTGGTGACCGGTGGTGGCTTTTGGCCGATGGTCCATTTTGTCGGTTGCAGGAGTGGACTTTGGGGAACTGCTTCTGTACGCCGCCGCTGGTCAAGATGTCGCGCTCCCGTGCTGTGCCCCGGTGGAGCTTGTGTGTCGTCCGAGACCCACCTTGTAAATAATAATAATAAAAAACAAAAAAGTCCACGAAACGCCGCTTGATGCTTGTGTTGGTTTGGTATATTGACTGAGCTGTCAGTTCAGTAATCCTAAAGGCACTTCACTGAAGTGCATGACATGGGTGGAGGGAGGTCTTGTACATTAACAGAGGGTTGACAAATAGCAGTTCTGACAAAGAAACGCTGCACCTGGAGTAAAAATTCTTTTCTACCTAATTCAAACAAAAATGTTTGTAAAAAATTGTTTGGCCCATATTTATGCTACAATACGAATTTTTAGATTTGCGGACGAAACCGGAATTTTACCCCTGTGGAATGATAGCGTTTGTGCCCAACTATACCTGTTTTCACCTCAAGAACCATAGTAAAAAAAGTCCGGCTTCTCGCAGAGCATTACTGATTTCCTCCTTTATGTAAAGAATTGAGATATAGGTAGGTGATTTGTAGATTAGTTTTATGTTGTCTTATCAAGACGTACACGTTCCAAACGCCAAAAGCATCGCTTTTTCCTCCGACAACCAAATCTCGTAAGAACTACTTCGTGCCGCGTATGAACAATGCGCAAAACTTGCTTTTTTTCTTGAGGTGAGAACGGGTATAGAGTGCTCTCCAATTGCCGCCGTCGCTTATAGATGGCGCCACCTTTCCAGCCTTTCCACCCTGGCTTGCCGACTTACGGCCGGCCGTTACTTCATTCCCACCATAGCACAGCTTCGCTGGTCTTCCCTCTTGACCACAGTGGAAAGGCTGAAAGTTTTTTTGTTAAGGGGCCTTCCAGCCGCTTTTTGAGCTACCCAAACAAATTGCATTTCCTGAATACCCGGACTTTCTTCTTCATGGTATGCTACTTATTCGTATTGTCTCGAAATTCAAAATAGCTGTTGGGGAAAACGTAAATGAAGATGCCGTAACCAACATTCAAATTTCCGCGCGCTCTACAGTGGTGTGATATCAGAAATGGTGCAGACTTATAGGTCGCGCTGGTAGTCTTAAACAAAGTATGTCTTGATTATAAATTTATAATGCAATTAAATGCAAAGGTGCAAGCGAGCTGGACAAGAATGATGAAAGTATTCCCTGGAGAAGGGGAACAAGAGGGACAAAGGACAAACAGATCTCCAAATACAGCTAGGTGATTGGTGCGTGACCAAAAAAATCCGCCTGGTTTTTTTGTGTTTCCGAGCATTCGTTATCACCATCCAACGTCTTGTAATCAGTAGGGAGCGTGCTTCCAGTGATTTCCTTACACAGCCCCCTTGTTTTTCCGAAGGCACCGGTCCACCTTAATTCGCAACGACTCTAATCTCAATCTCCCCCCCCCCCCCCCCCCCCCCCTTTTATGTAAATTCCTGGGGGAACCCCTGCGTGCTTCACTGCCGACGGTGTACCATTTCTGTCGTCACACTTCAGTATTGCCGGTTTGGGAAATACGATAAAGACGAAATTCGGAAATTCAATGCTTTGCGATTTTCTTTTCCTTTCACACAATACTTGGGGGACTAGTACAGCCGTTTCAATCGGTCTGTTGAGCCAATTTTGAGGCAAATCAGCGATCATAAAGAGTCGCTGGAGTACCCCTTTGATGGTGAGCACGAGGCATTATACAGGCCAAGAAACAAGTAAAACAAGTGATATACAATAAGCCTTTTGATTAATGAAAAACACTAGAAAATCTTTGTAAAGATCACCGAATTTAGCTTGATTAGTTTCGAGTACAACTATTTCAGGAAGAGAATTCCAGTCAGTAAGACTAGTTTAGGAAGATAATTGCGGTTTGAGTGGTTCTTGTTGCACAGCTGGCTTTGGGGGGGTCGGTATAATAGCACTGCGGTGACTGAACTGGTCTTTGACTGGTCTGTTTAGCTTCATCTACCGCGCATGCGCCGAAAGAACCTAAAGTGCGGTGATGGAAGTGCTGCGGCATTTGCCCTATGAACCAAAGTCTGCTACATCTTGCGCCAAAATTCCATCTTAGCTAAGAATTGCACCACACCTGCGCCGAGATGAGCTAAAAGGGGCACTGACACCCCAGGTCGTAAGTTTTTTTTTTTTTTTTTTGTCTAAAACGATGCAAAAAAAAAAAAAACAGCGCAGAAAAAAGTTTTACGCTCGCAAGCGCCTTTTCATTTTTTTTTTTTTTGCGTTCTTCGCTTCTTTTTTTCACCTCTTCGCTTCTTTTTATTTGTAACGTAATCGATTATGAAATTTAGAAGCTTTGTAAGCGACATTTCTATAATATTTAATAACGGCATTCGTAAAACATGCTTTTTACGTTATTGCGAACGCGCTACGGCCATTCTCTTTGAAATACGGGAAAAATGATTCCGGAGTGATGTCGCCTCCTAGCTTTTTATCCTCCCTCGGAAAACAAGCCGGCGCTCGGCGCATGAAGCACTGACGATGATCGGTGAGTCGGGGAATCGGAAGAAGTTATCTTTTTCAGGTGCCGATGACCTCTCAAATTTCAAAAAGGGAAATCGGTAAACGCTCAGAGCAACTGGGTTTGGTGTCTGAGTACCGTACTTTCGGTTGTGACTCCGCCGGGACAGCCTTTCACGCAGGAGCGGCACGACGTGGCCCCTCACGTCGCTCACAAAAGTCCACAGCGCGTTCTCTTCGACATCACACGGTTTTAAAGAATTTGAGATCGCTGAAAGGGCCCTAAAAGAACTTCTAACTCGAAAGTGAAGCGTCGTCTGCTCAAAGCAATAGGCGACCGGCATAGAGAAGGGCGTTTGATCGCGGGACGCCGGCGAACAAGACACTTCGGGTCGGGACGGCTCGGAGGCGTGAGAGAAACTTGAGTTGCAGGACGACTCAATCTTTGACGTCACTGCTCTAGCGTGAATCGCGCGGCAACTTCAAATTCGACTTTTGGATTTTTTTTTCTTTTCTTACATACTGAGTCTCCAAGTTTAAAAGTTTTAAGGTAATGTCCAGGCATCGATTTCAATCGTTTCGGATAATAATAAAAAAAATTATTATTGGCGAAAATAATTCCTGAAGAAGGGGAACAAGTGGGACAAAAGACAAGCACAAATCTCCAAAAACTGCTAGGTGACTGGTGCGCGACCGAAAAAATCCGCCTGGTCCGAGTATCGAACCCAGAACCTCTCCATTTTCAGTGGTTGATTCTAATATTTAGAGGCGTAGAAGAATAGGAAAATGGTACAAATATGTATTCCACAGCGTCTCTAATCATCTAATCGTCGTAGTTTATTTAATCTTATGTAAGCCAGTGGCGTATGGCCAGGAATTTTTTGGGGGGAGAGAGAGAGAGGGGCGGGAACGCTGAGGTGGTTGTGATGTTCATAACTTGGGGTGCACAAGGGGGAGGAGGCGTCAAAATGCATGTGTATATTATTGGGTCGACTGGATTTCAAGGGGGGAGGGGGGGGGGGGGGCTGAAGCCCCATTAGGCTCTCCCCCTGACTACGCCACTGGTAAGAGCACGATCGAAGGCTGGAATACACACAACCCCCAACACACTAAAAGCCTAACTCGCGGAGCATTCGCTGCGTTTGATCGGTTTACTAAGAACTCGCCGAGTGAGATGACGAATGTCATGATGTTGCACTTTTGACGCTGTTTGATGGGTTCCATTGGCTGGTGTCGTCTGCTCATTGACTAAGGTGAAGTACAGACTGGTGGTCAACCGAACTCGCCCCGTCATCGTCCGAATTTCCAGACGACGTCGGCGATGTCAGGAGCTAGAAGTCGCGAGAAAAATATACCCAATAGTAGGGTGGCGGCTACCGTAATAAGACAGAGCGAGGGCATTTTACTCCCGATGAGGTCACTTGATTATCAAGTCTGCCACACGCCTCCGTGCCGTGGCTACACAATTTACCGTGGCCATGGTGTAAAATATAGTAGGGCACTTGCGCGAGGACCAATGAGACGCGATCGACTAGATAAAGTCCTCTCACGAGCGCGTGCGTTGCCATGGCATCAGACGAGCACGAGCTCCTTGCTCAAGGATCAGCGACAACTGCACGAGAGATGCCATAACAAGATATTTTCTTTCTCTCTCTCTCTGTGTGTGCGTGTGCGTGTGTGTGTGTGTGTGTGTGTGCGTGTGAGTGTGTGTGTGTGTGTGTGTGTGTGTTTTCACAGTTGGCGTCGTTTTGTCAGTGAGCGACACTAGTTCGCCGCGGGCTGTTGGGCTCGCCCATGCGCTCGTGAGAGGACTTTATCTGGTAGCTCCGCCTTGGGCAGAGTCCTCACCTAAAGAGTACACATCTTACACCGTGACCGTGGCACTTGTGCCCGATCGCATCACCTTCACCGCCTCACACCAGCGCGCGCGCGTCGAGCTTCACCGCTTTGCACCGGAGTGCTAGGAGCAGCGGCTGACCAGGAGGGGGCGCCTGGGTCAGCGCGATAGGCTCGGAAATGAGGCTCAGTACTGTTTCAGGTTTACCTTCTTTCGTCTTAATTGTAGGTTAACCTCTCATTAAAAAAAAAAAAAAAGAGAAGAAACTGGCCAAAAAAGGAAGAAAAACCGTGGATCTTTGAATAAATACGGTATAGTCAAAGTAATATTCGTGCCGCAGTCAATCGAAAGGGCAGCGAACTTCGACTGAACTCAGGCTGCAACACCGCTAAACCGCAGGGCCACATTTTAAACCGCCACTGTATAAGTTTTCATCATATTTCTGGGTGATCCTTTCCGCGATTTATGATATAGGAATCGTGAGCTTGGTAAATTCGGAGAACTTGAGGGGGGGGGGGCGTATTTTTTTGTTGACAAAGTTAACGGTTATGCTGATTTTCTTTTTTTTTGCTGGCATTTGGCGGGAATGATATTTGCAGGCAAAATGAGTTATCGAGCGTAAACGCGGGAAGGGGGAGATGCTTTATTTCAACTGAAATGTCACTCTTTGCTTCATTTTACAACAATGTTTTTTTGTAATACTACTTGTAAACGGAACTTGCTTTGGCCTTAGGCGTATTTCTAAAAAGAAGGCTCTCTGTTCCATTTAGAAATAGCAATGACTCGTTCAGCTTCATGCGATGAGCAAACCCACGGCATATCTGCTCCAAAAGCGTCAGTGGCTGCTCCAAACCGACATTTTGCTGCTACAAAAAGTCAAATGCTGCTTCCATCCCTGAAAGCGGAAACAAATGACGTCACAGGAATCAGCGTGTCGGATGTCGCGATCCTGGTCGTTGGCCGTATAAGTTTCCACAAAAAGTCATGAGACGTCATTTTCCCCGCTAAATTCAGCGGGGAATCGAATTGATGTTGAGGCCACTTGACGCCAATTTTCTCGCTAAATTTGGCGCGGTTACGCCGACGGCGACGCCGACGCCGCGAAACCCGGCAACGGGCGCCTAAGAGCTGCGCTCTAAAATGTAGTACGGGCAAACACGAGCGAACACGAGCGTCGCTGTCGTCAAGGGGTGCCAGCTCCTGGCATGCTGAAGCTTTCATGGACTGTCAAGCTGAAGAGGAACCTGCAGCAGGACAGGCGTTCGCCACATCTCCCTCGGCGGCTGTGTCACCGCCAGGATCGCGACAGGCAACTCCATAACACCTGTATGACGTCATCGAGCTGAAATCGAGTGGCCACATTTGAGAACGCGGTAAACACACCGGTGGGGGACTCCTTCAAGGTACCACAGTAGCTCCCTATAGTAATTTTACGCCCACCGCAGGAAAAAAAAAAAAGATGGGATGGTTTTACAAACGATGCCCTGTAAGCAGGATTCTAAACTAGTGAGCCAAAGGTCCCTGCAAGTAGACGCGACGTGTACCTAAGGCGCGATTCCTTGCATTTTTGTTTTTCACTGACTGCAGCGACCTGTGTCGGCTAGAGTTCCTAGCGACGTTTAACTACCAGTTCGTTTGCAGGTGTCTGCTATTCCAATCGGTTAAAAACAGGGCTCATACCTGCCCTAGACGCTGTGGTGCGGGCATTTCCAAGTAAAAACATTCCCTTCCTACCAAGCTGGAGAGTCGCAACGTTCACATGAGACGTTTGGAACAAAGTGTCTTGGTAGGAAGCTTGAGATAAACCGAGTACATTCACGCCCACTTGAAAGGCTGTCAACCAAGAAGTCGATGTGCACGGGGTATTTATTTGTCTCGCAACTTCTTGTCCAAGGATTGGACGCTTCGTGTTGGAGTTGAGAAGTCGTAGTTCTGATCAGTTCGCTTTTTTTTTTTCTTTTCTATTCTCCATATAAAGGAAATCGAGGAAGGTATGTAGGAAGTGAGCTACATTTCGACACTCTTTGTAATCCTTCCCCAGTTAGTGTTCCTGGAATATCAGTAAAAACTATGATGTACATAAATTGTTTCTCGCTTCTGAAGAAAACTTTGCGAAGTGTCAAGGGAGTACCGGCCGTTCATGAGAAAAGAGAACTGTGTTCTGCGGCCCACCTAAATATATTACGCATCGCAGAGAGCTGAAACTCCGTTAGATTGTGACGCTATAGTGGTAGGGACGGAACGTGACAGCTTGAAAACATGACGTTACCCGAATCAAAACACAATTGAGATAGACGAAATTTTTCTGAGAGGCTCCGTCCACCTAAGCCCCATGTTGTGAAAACAACAAAGGGCATTGTGGGTGCCTCTACCATTGATTTCAGTGAAAACAATAAACACTTGTCAGCAAGAAAGAAAACAACATTCCCTTCTTGGCTGCCAAGTGTTTTTCGCCAATATAAATCCCACATGAGTCCACAATGTGTTTTTGCTCTGACAATAAGGTAAAGTGAACGACGAATCATCGAGAAATGTCGTCTTTCTCAACTATCTTTTAACCCAGGTAACGTCATCTTTTCAAACTTTCGGAGTTTGAGTTTATGCGATTCATCATGCATAATTTATTTACCCGGACCGAAAAAAAAAACAAAAAAAAAACACGAGTATACTTTTTTTCAGGAACGCCCGGTACAACAATATAGCAACTCCATCTGTGTTCAAAATGCATTTCGAAAGATTGGTCCGGACTTGTGCTCTCGGTACAGTTTTGGCTCGAGTAACTCTAGCCATATATCTCGGGTGCGTTTTTAGAATACCTTTTTTTACAGCCACGTCTGCAAGAGAATCGAATTACGACACTTTGCGGCTGGAAGTGTAAGGCGTCGCCAGATGGCTTTACGTAACCACACAACAGCTGCGAGCGGCACATAGGGTGCCGCACAGTATACGCCAATGCACAGCTTTTTCGCTCATATATTTTTCTTTTCTTTTGCTCGCCTCGAGTTGAAATTTTGAAGAGTATGAAGCCTTAATAACACTTGGAGCTACGCATGGTGCCTGTAACGCGCCCTCTGACTGGCGCGTCTACCGTGTGTTAAAAAGGTGTCCCTCAATTTCTGCCTGAGGACGTCATAAAAATGTCACGTCGCCGGCCGCCGATCCTTGACGCCGCGACGACAGCGACACTCGCGTTTGCTCGCACTTTTTGCAGGTACGTCTAGCTCCAGCCACCAGGATCGCGACCAGTGCCGTAGCCCTGGTCGCGATCCTGAAAGACAATAGTGGAAGGCTATAGTGGAAGACCACCGAGCAGACGAAAAGACGACTGGAAGATTGGTGGCATCAAACACAATCAGTGATTTCTTTACAGACCCCCTAGAAGGGGCGGGGGGGGGTGTACACCCCTTCCTCCCCTTTGTTTTTCTGAAGGCACCCCCTTAATTCGTAACGACTCCTCTACTCTCAATGCCCCCCCCCCCCCCCCTAAAAATGTACACACACCCTCTAATTTGAATTGTTGGGGGCACCCCTGAACACAACAGAGGGTGCTGAATTCACCTCCGGGCTTGGGCACGATTAATCGAGCCTGCTCGTTATAAAGGGAGCAGTCGCAGTGTCATCATCATCCGGGGAGAGGTTAATGAAGCTTAGAGCACTTTATAGCTCCTTAGGAGCAGACTAGCGCAATCTATAGAACGCCATCTCTCGGCGACTAGCGGCGAACGCCCGAGGGTTTCAAATCCGGTCACAAATGCATGTGGAACGTGAGGAAATCGTTGTTTTTTGAAAATTTTGGGGATGTACGGAAAGGCAATAGTTTTTGACATAATAAAGGAAGAATTTATAATAATTTGTGCTAAGCTGTGTGCCATGTAGGAACGTAATTGAAAAAAAAAAATGCCTGAGCGGCATTATGAAGCAGACGACGCGGCGACGTCACACCGTTCACGTGACCCACTCCGGCCAATCCACAAAGTCCATCTCCGCTGCGCAAAACACTCGTCTGCTTCAAACGCCATCATTTTGAAAATTGCCTTCGTAAAATTTTCACACGCATCAAATATTATGAAAGCTTTGATAAAGTGCTTTGTGCCTTACCAACTTCCCGACAGACTAGTTTTGAAAAATGTGAACTCGGCATTTATTTTTTAATCAGCCGCGCGGCGTCGATCTCCATGTGTTCTCCCATAGGGCGGGCCACCTCCTGGAACCCTGAGTACCGCGTGACTCGCGTCGAGCTGCAATGTCGGCCATGTTGTCGGCAAAACACGCGGATGTAAAGGATTGCGCTACTCTGCTCCGTAGGAGCTATATAGTGATCTAATGAAGCCGCAGCCCCCCGAAATCCAGCTAACCCTGTAATATACAATATGGTGGCCTAGAAGCGGAGGTGGAGCCAGCTGGGAGGAAAAGGTGATCCATCTGCTCAAGCCTCTTGTAGACGGCGTTACGGTCGGGGGGTCGATGTGCAATATCACTCCGATATCGTCGATACTTTAAAAGTGCGGTGCAGCGATTTTAGAACTTGGCCGATTACCTGCGGGAACCATGCCCCACTGTAAAACAAAAAAAAAAAAAAAAACAAGCAACCGGTTTTTTTTTTGTTTTTTTTTTTTTTTTTGCGGGCGCACGTTTTTATTTGAAAAGAAGTTGTAACAAACTGCAGGTCAAAGTACCTCTCAACTCTCACGTCGTCTTTCATGTGACGTAGTCTGGGGGACCACTGGTTTCCCGTTAGGTTCTCTCTTCAGATACCCAAGCCGCTTCCTCCAGGATTGTCGACATTTTCGAGGATTAGCATCGTCGAAGGTCGCGGTGAGCTATCAACACAAAAGACTGTTCGCCACGGGACTAACGGCGAGCGTAGCAGCGGAGGGGGACAGGTTTTGTTGACGTAAGCCTATCCCCCAGAGACGCACTCACCGTAGTTCCCGTAACCGCCACACGTGGCTGCAGATCGGCAAATAATTCGTTTTTTTTCTTTGAAATTACGCAACGAATTGGCGGTATTTCGGTGCTAAGTTACGCGTTTTTTTTTTTTTTGTCAGTTGTGTTTAGAGAAACAATATAATAAATACAAACTGCGAATTCTTTCAACATTAAAATTGTTGCTTTACCCTTTTAAGAAAAGTTGCGCTCATAAGAGTTTTGGTGATCGCGTGAGCTAGAATGCCGTGACCGCTCGCCACCTCCCCTTCTAACGCCCTACCTTTTCTGGCTTTGTTCAAACACGTCTATATATTTCCGCCGTGGTCCCATAGCTTGAGACCTGTCTGTTTTTTCTGTTTCTTCTGCTCTTCAAAAAAAAACCCCAGTCTCAGGGTAAACGACGAAATGGTTGTCCCATAGCTTCTTTTTTCTACTTTATCGAAAGACCCACGACCATAATATTAAAAATTTTTAGATCGCCTAGGTTCAGTTATCACTGTAAAAAGACGAACTCAGAAGCCCTTACAAGCACGCTAAAGTGGAATTTGAGATTTTTTACTGCGCAAACTCAATCTACAGAGCATCCTGAAAGCCCGAAAATTACAATCACACGTGGCTTTTTCCCTCTATTATTAGACAGTTTTAGTATAGCGTTGCTGGATCTTACATACGTAATATGCAATAGTATAGCGTACGCTAAAAATTACCTGCTCGGACCGAATTTAGTTGTGCGTTACGTTTTCGAGTGAACACCGCGCATGATCTTGGTTAAATTTTCTAGAGCCGTAGAATTCCGCGTGCTTATAGCGCAACCCTGCTCCTGGAAAGAAAATTGAAAAATAAAAAGTGTCCAATCATTTTATTTCAGATTAAACCAAGCCACAGCTGCCTCGTCAAGCGCGCCTTTCTGCGGGGTACAGAGGCTACGAGTACGAGTGCGTAGCCAAATTCGATCACGGAGCCTCCGTCAGTCGTCCCGTGGAAACGGCACCTTTTATCAATGCTATCGCGGAATGAAATTCATGACCCTGATGTCCAGTGCATAGCGAGAACTTCGGCGATTTCTTTTAGAGTCGTTCGTCCGTCGGCGATGAACTGTGGGAATAGGCTTAGCGTTGAGCAGATCGCAGCGTCAACGCACACTGCGAGCGGCGAACATTTCCACTGTGCACTCCTTCAGCTGCAGGGCGATCTGATTCGACCGCGGTCCAAGAAAGGATCGCCGAGCTGAACACCACGCAATTTCACGTAACACAGAACTTCGAAAACACCACGTCGCTCTTGCTGCGCCAGTCGAGGCAACCGCCATCTTGAAACTGGCGCTCTCGTTGGATCCGAGATCTCTCGAGAGCGTCCCGCAGGGCCCGCTAGCCAGCAACGCAAAATCCCCAGCGTTGCGTGCGTACGCAGTACGCTAGCCCTTCTATTGCGTTCTGCGCATGCGCACTCACGACCCGCAATCTCCTTGCGTACGCAAAGCTATAGCGTACGGTCCACTAAAACTGTCTAATAACGCGACCAAACATCACGACACAGCGGTGCCGCTAAATTGTCGTTTTTTTCTGTTTTTCTTTTTTATATATATCAGAAAAGATTACGCATGTTTGTAATTTTGAGTCTTCTAGGAGGCTTATGGTGCGCGTAGATTGAGTTTGCGCCATAAAATGATAACCCGAAAAATTAACTTTAGCGTCCCTTAAAGTAGAAGGGTGAAGTCACCTTGCGTGGAGTGTGGCAGTCAAAGCAGAAAAGACGAAGCGTATAACATTCAAATTTATAATCAATCAATTCAAACAACCCAAAAACTCAAAAATAACGCAACAAACAATTCATTTTTTTTTCTTACGCTATTATTATTATTAGCGAAGCTGAATAACAACGCATATGCCCGGTGCCCGTTCACGCCGTATTTTTGCATCTCAGAAAGACGGAAATGTCGTCCACGAGGAAGTTGTGGACAGTTGCCCGCCTACTCCATAATCACCAAAGAAATTATGAATTGCGTGACAGTATAGCTGCAACCACGGCCGCATATTTCGCGTGCGCCCTCGCGGATGTTGATGATGCTAACCATAATTAATCACATAGACACTTGCAGACACATGCCACAAGACACGCACATGCACGGACGCAGGAATTAGCATAGAGGGTGAGTACACAGTCTTTCCCTGATGAAGTTAAAAACCTTGACAGGTATAGAAACACGGAGGCGCTCCGATCTCTTTCAACATGGCGTCAATTGGGAACATGGCGCATCACGAAAGTAAATCACCGGCTTGAGTTCAACGACCGTCTGGAAATGAGTGCGGACGATATCTATTTGCTCGTTCCATGCGTCGTATACGACGCGTTGACTTCTGGCACTAGCGTCGAAAATCGGTTAGCAGGGCGTCAACAGACTCTTCATTCCAAATAGTTTCCGTTCTTTGCATGTTACCGACACTGTGAGTGTTTTTGGACGTTGCATACCATGCTAGATGGATAGATGGATGGATGGGTGCTAACGGCTGTACCCTTTTATAATGGGGCGGTAGCTTGCGCCACCCCGCCAAGAAACCAAAGGCACGATTCGCCTCCTCCCCGTACTAAGCCAATATACTCCACCTCTACATTTTTCTATCACCAGGCAGTCTGGTACGTATCGCCAGGACCCCTTTGGGGGACGCATTGAAGCTTTTAACCAGCGTTTCACACGTTCCTCCAAAACAGAAAGGAAAGCTCGTTCCTTCTTCATCTTAGAACTGGTTTTCTTTACAAGTCCGAGTGGTTCGAAAGGAGCACGTTCACGTTCCGTTTACGCGTTCCCCTAACGTTTCTAAGATTGGAACCTATCGTTACATTAACGTTACGTCTCCGTAACTCAATGAAATATTGTGACGGATATAATCCGGACAAAGAAAAAATAAAGCGAGCAAGTTAAAATATTTATTTCGAACCGTCGCCACGTTCACATTTCTTCCAGTTGTTTGTTTCCGACCATCTCTCGGACACTTCCCCATCTATTGAAGCCGGAGGTTTAAATAGCCGAGAATGAAAAGCCAAAATGCCTACTAAATTCTAGTAAAGCAGCAAATAAGTAGGCACAAAAAAAATAAAAATAAAGAACGCCGTTCCTTCTGCCGTTTCTTCGAAAACGATACGAGTTCCCGTTCCAGTTCCATCGATGCTATAGACGCTTTGCAGCAGCTGTGCATGGACGCCGCCATAACTGATTTTCAGTTTTTGTTTCCTCTTATTTCATTTATTTCACTTCATCATTACCATAGCAGGCCAGGTTATTGCCACATTAGATTCAACGGTGTCCTTTTCTAAAGCATCGGCCTTTGTAGAGGATCGTCAGCTACCGTTTCAGTTGCTCTGCATCTCGGTAAGACAACAGAAGGTCAGCAATGGCGGCTGTAATTTGGCGCGTGTGTAAAGCGTCTATAGATGGAGCAGCGGCATTCCTCCTGACGCCACCCTCCTCAGTATTGGGGCTGTCATCGCGAATGTTATTGCCGCTGAGCTCTCACCGTCGATCCCTTCGGACGTGTGTCGCACGACAAAACGCGCGGGTATTTCGCGCACCTATACCGACACGCGTGGCGTTGCGGCGAGCGTTGGCACTGACGACGTTGTGGAACGCGCGCTCGCGTCTGCGTGAATGTGCGTCTGTCTCGTGGCGTGTATCTGTAAGTGCGTGTCCAATGTGTCTGGTGTGTATCGGGTGCCACACTTACGATAGAAATGCAGCGGGCACTAAATGGGTCGCCCGCGACAAGGCGCCCTGCCGATCGACTTTCCTGAAGGGTTATCACCTGACGCTCACACGCCATAAGAGGCTTTTGCGCCAATGTCAGGAACACGCGAACGCTAGCCACCAAATATCATACCGAAGAAGAAGAAGTTACCCCTGGGAAGTCAATAGTATAATTCATGAATGTAGATGAAAAATAAGAATTCCAGTAAATAGTTCAATTCATGAGGGTAGATGAAGAGAAAAATAAGAATTTCAGTAAATGGTTGATAGTCCAGCAGTGTGTGTCTCTTTTTCTCCAGTCCTTGGTTTTTTCCCTCTACGTTCAGCTGGAAACCTTCAGAATCATGTCATACCAACCAGCTCAGCTCCAGGCAGCCATTGGAGGCTTCTACGAGAGCGCTCAATCCTTGGAGTTCGGATGACGGCGTACGTATGGCCTTATCGCGGCATCAAGATCCCTTTCTGTTCAGGCTAAAGGCATCAGCGGAATCCCGAACTATAGACGAGCTCGGCTTATTGCCCGCGACCTCACGAGTATCGAAGGCTTCTACTCACGACTATACTTCGTTTCACCGCATACCTGGCAAAGAGCGAACACTACGCAGCACCTTCGCTTCAATCAGGGCGACGAGGGCGAAGCACGTTGCAGCCCTTACCAATGGTACGGGGCAGAGAGCAGTTAGAGTAGATGGGAAGGAACTCTCCTCTTACCCAAATCCTCTTTTGTGCCCGTCCCACAGGTCGCTTTTTCCCCCTCGGAAATCAGCCGATCACTCAAAATTTGTGTAATAGCGGCTTGCCTCTCCCTCTCTCCCGCCCGTGGCTTCGACAGCTCCGCGCGCATAGTGACATAGAGTACAGTCACGTGCCTCCCTCCGACGCGCTGATTGGCTCGCAAGGACCGTAGCTTTCGCCGTTCGCCAGGTTATCCTGAGACGAGGTGCAGCGCAGCCTGTAAACTTCTCTTTTACTGTCTATCTACGTACACATCGGAGCGTCCATATATCGCTCAAAGGCATTTGCTCGAGAGAAGGTAAACACGAATACTAATCAAAGACGCCCGTGGTGTGGAATTTATACTGCCTCTCGGTAAAAGTAATTTTAATGCGCGTATACAGTACCTCGACCTCTTTGCCGGTGTTTGGATGTGTGCTCCGTCACGTACATGGCCGCTAATCTCGGACGGTCTAAATCTGGTCGCGGTGGCCTTGAGAAAGGCGAGCGCGAAAAGCTCGCGCGACGTAGAGTGACGTGGAGGTGACGCTAGCAGCTCCCTGTGATTGTGCCGACGTACTTTGTTCGTCACGTCACGTGACCCGATGTGCGGATGGACGGCCAATCAGAGAGGGTATATGTGCGCCAGGTGACGCTGTAGTCCTGACTGCTGTCACTCCGTGACGCGATTCAATCGAAGTGATTGAGATATCCGACGGAGCCAACCAAACAGCGCCATTAAGAGCATCGTGACGGGGCTCGTTGTCTGTGTGTTTTCGCTATCGCCGGCTACACCAATCACACGCAGTGAATGGCCGAATTCGCCGTAATCCTGCATCGATTCCGAACTACGTGGTCCCGTAAACACCAACAACGCCAAAAGGGGGAGTCTGCAGAGGACAGCCTATGGGGAGCTCAAGCTCGTGTACTTCTTGTACAGGGGATCTAGTGTCGTCAGAACGCCAAGCCAAGCTCTGATTGGAAAAACAGTGGGTAGACCTCAAGGCAGCTAGCACTGAGGTATGCCCACTATTCTTCCAACATAGTGGAAGTGCTTGCTTCATGTATTGAAATAATGTTCATGCTTTGCAACTATTCGATTCCTGTGTTTTTCCTTTAGAGGTGTGTGAGGCGACCATACTTTTCTTGTTTGCGTTTATATGCTATCTGAAATGTTACTAACAAGTGCACCAATGTATAGGCTTTGGCTATTTTGGGGCACTCAAAATAAACAAACAAACAAACAAACAAAGCCAATCGGAGCTCGGCGCTTAGAGGTCATTGCAACCCCCTGTGCAAGAAGCAGACGAACTTGGGCTCCGCATTGGTCTGCGACAGGAAACTATAGCAGAACAATAGGCTGTGCTGCAGCTGGTTTCCCTTTGGAGGTTGTCGTGGTTGTAGAGTCCCCGATTAAGGTGTTTAGGGGGCCAAGTAGATCGGAACTGAGACAGAGACCAACTTCCAGAACGGTGGTCTTGCCGCATGTTCATCCTGTTTCCCGCCGTGTAGCAAGCATGTTCCTATTGGAGGCTTGACGTCCCTGTCATTTTTCTCCGCGCCATCAATGTTGTCTCGACTGTGTGCCGCTATCAGTCGAGCTGGGCGCCCTGGAGCCCAGTGTAAAGTTAAATACCGTAATCGGTACGTTCCCTGTTGTTTATCTCATCCTCCTGTCCTCTGGCATGGTGTATATTGGACAGACGGGAAGGTGTATAAACGTCCGGGCGAGAGAACACTTCCTTTCCCTGCGCTCCCCGCCGTCAGGGCATCTCGCGGTACACTGTGACAGATGTGTGTACGAGTCCACCATTTTTCGAAGAGATGAGAATTCTAGCGCGGTACCGAGATAAGATAGCAAGAAAAATTTATAACGCCTTTTTTGTTGCCAGTTATGAAGCGGGGATGTGTGTCAGGACCCCGTCGGTGGCCTTGGCGTGTGACGAGCTGGACTTGGGCCAAAAGGTGAAGCGAGTTTATGAAGCAAGTGTCGACATGTTCGGAGTGTTTTATCGGGTTGATCGTTTTGGTTCCTACCTTTCCAGTCTCTTGTTTACTTGCTCTGTCGTGCAGGAGTAAACTTTCCAGTTGTCAGTCAGCACTGTGTTTGTGCTCCTTGCCCTCCATTCTTTCGCTGTTTTTTTTTTTTTCTTTCTTTCTTTCTTTAAATTATGTTAACTTATTCTGCCCAAGTGCAGGCGTTATTATTCGAGCATTTTGAATTGTTTGTTTTTTGTGCTGGGGTTAGGGTCAATAGCAGAAGGCAGATCCAGACATGTGATCTGCGATCTCCCCTACAGTATGCAGGTCGTTTCAGGGACGAGGAATCCAAGGTGGAAAATGAAAGCACCGTAATATACAGGCCAACTAAACCAGTCAAGGTCAACAGCTATTCATAGCGTGCACGTGTGGTTATTCTGCGGAGTTGGCGGTTAATTATTTCCACTTACTGCTTTCAGGAAAGTGCTACTGTTGGGATATAGAGGTGCCGGAGGCGGTGGTCCAATTCTCTTATTTTGAAGTTTAATGCGTACGACTGAAATGAAAGCGGTCATGAGGACCTCTACCTAAATTTCACATGTTATGCACTTCCGAAGCTAACGTCAAGGAAGGACTACAATCGAGTCAACCAACCGTTATTGAGTTGCAGTAGTCTTCGAATATATTTGTAATAATTAATCACTTTCACAAACTCCTGCTTCCCCCGCACTCTAAAAAAATTCCCGTGCGTCTACTTTCCCGCACAACACTCGGAGAGCCAATCACCACAACTTACGGAGGCAACACAGCGATTGACGATGCCGAATCATATTCTTAGACCAAAAAATGCAGCCTGAGTTGTGACATCAAGCAATCCAAGCGTGAGGTTTTGCATTGCTTAATGTCAGAACTCAGACTGCCTTTTTTGGTCTATAAACTCAATACATATGTTTCGGCACTGTCATTCGCTGAGCTGCCTCAGTAAGTTGCGGTGATTGGTTCTCCGAATGTTGTGCGGGAAAATAGACGCATGGGCTTTTTTTTTAAAAGTGCACTGGAACTGTGCCTCGGCCTCAAAACAAATATCCGACGAGCCCAGAGGCCTAATGCTTTCTCGCTGCAATGTCCGACGAAAGTCGGCAAGGATGCTCCTCCCCTTCCTTGACGTGAGGGAAATGATGCTTTCCTATTGGCTGACTGTGCAATGATACCCTTTTTTCTCCACGACGTCAGGGAAATCGTGCTTTCCTATGCGAGTGCAAGCTCGTCTGCTTCATGTACAGGGGTTGAGATGATGTCACAACGCGGAGGTGTTATTGGCTGATTAAAAAAAAAAAAAAAAAAAAAAGAGGGAGTAGACCTTTATGCATTTAGCATCGAGGTCTACCTACTATTATTTCAATGAAAGCCAATCAGAGCGCGGCGTAGTGATGCAAAACTATCGACAAATTGACTATCGATGCTATCGGCAGTTTTTCCAAAACTATCGATAGTGTCGCAGAACTATCGATAGTACTATCGATAGTTTTGCATACTAGAACGAACACAGTTACCGAACCGCCGCTCGCCTCCCTGCCTCCTTTCTTCGCCCAAACTCCCTTCTTCGTCATCACTGAAAGTTGAACCAAAGTTGGGATGGTAAGTGCTTGGGCTAGTTGGTGTCCCATTTGAAGAAATAAAGCGAGAAAAAGAGAAGAGGGAGCGACGCAAACTACTTGTGTCGCACAACTATCGATAGTAAACTGTCGACAGTACTATGGATAGGTTAACGATAGTCGACTATCGATAGTTGACTATCGGTAGTTTTTGCTAAATACTTGTTTGTAGAAAATCGGGGGATTTTCGAAATCCCTAGAATGAGGTAGGAAAGCCATTGCTACAACTAGCAGACAACGCCGGCGCCCGCACGCCAGACCCTGACGCATCTGCTCCTGTGCGAGGAGCAGACGATTTGTCTTGCTCGCTCAGATTGAAACGAGAGAGTGGGTATATGGTTACGTCCCAAACCGGCTGAAGCCTCAATTCGGCTAGAAGTTTCAATTCGGCTGGACGTTCCAGTTCGGCCACATCCTCAATTCGGCTAGAATTCCAGCCGAATTGAAACAAGGATCTAGCCGAACTGAAGCGTCCAGCCGAATTGAAACTTCTAGCCGAATTGAGGATGCAGCCGAACTGGAACGTCCAGCCGAATTGAAACTTCTAGCCGAATTGAGGCAATAGCCGAATTGAGGCTTCAGCCGGATTGGGACGACACCGGGTATATAGATGCAAAGGCAACTAGAGCTCGGCGCTCTCGCATCACCGCATTTTCTGCGCAAACAGCGCAATCTCCTCTCCATTGTGACTGTGACTATGGACGCCGCTGCGATCTTGCTATGGACTTCACTGTGACGTCCACGGTGAGATTTCTTTCATTGACGGAAATAAGAGCAATGCCAGCTTCGGCTGCGACTCCAAGTGACCACCACCATCGAACTTGTCGTTCGCAAGTGATGATACGAATTTACATAGGATCACAACTCGTGACGTCGTTGTCGTGACGTCACAGATCGCGACTGGTCGTGACGTCACAGATGTGTGCCGGGAACCGCCGAAACATCTTGGCGCCAATGGATCTTTCCCAGGAAGGGGCTTTTGGCCGGTAGTTTGAAAAGGTGTGTACACCAACGGTGTGTACACGAACTCAACTGACTTCATGCGTCCGCCGGGGCGCTGATGTCGGCACTGAGCATGCGTAGGACATGACGTCAGAAACATAAACTGCTGTATATTTTTATTTTTCTTTCAGCTGCAGCTGTTCATTGCGCGCGCGACGATCCACTTGTCTCAAGGTTGAGCGACGATGCACGGGACTTTCCTCGGGTTGAGAATCGGAATTACCCGAGAATGCACAGTCAATAGAAAGTTTTAGTACATCGTACGCTGCGCAAAGCGAACCTCTAGAATACGGTCTATTCTAGACGTCTTTAATGTATACAAGCAAGCACGCTCCGCGCGCAGAAGAAAAACGGAAAACATCTGCGTGCCTTGACCCGACGACGACGCGTGGAGGAATGCGAGTGTATTCTTAAACCTCAGGAATAACCTGTGGGCACGTCGAGAGTTTGTCCTTATCGCGATTTGAACGAAAGCGCGCCTTAACGAACAGCATGCACCGCCGTCAGAATGCACTTCGTTCCACCCCGGAGTCCGAAAGCAGCTGACAATCCGATGGGCCGATCAAACTAAAGCCTGCGCGCCTGCTCCGTGACGTCAAGCGGAAAAGTGACAGTCGGCTATGCGCTGGGCTTTGCTGTGCAGACGGGCGGGCGGGGCGACCAATGCCTTTGACTTGAAATAGTTTACGAATATCACTCACCCGTACGTGACGACGACGCAATTAATAGATTTACAGCCATTACAATTAGGAGCCCAGAGGAAACTCTGAATTCTAGCGTTTTTTGTACTATACAACTACGATGAATGAAAACGCTTATGGTAAATATTAGCCCACACACCCTATCCCCAACCATTTTGATCTTTTTTGGCAAAAAAACAAAGCGCTGCTCTGCATGCACAAATATTTGAATTTGAAACAGTTTTTTTTTTTCTTCTTACGTCCATCGTTGCCACACACCGAGAAAATGTGTGAAATAGTATAGTTTATACGCCTAGCGCCTTCCCAGGTGGTTCCCTAAAGTATAAAATAAAGGCAGCACGCTTCTCTACCTTTCATCACAGGCTGTACGGCCGATTTTGTATTTAAGAAAATTTACGAAAATAAGTGACGGTGCGCTACTTAAGGGGTCATTTGTCGCGACCAGTTCTGTTGGAAGGTGCAGTTCCCCTCGATTTAAAGCATCTGTCAGATGATAAACCAGTGCATCATGAGGAAGTGTTTTTTGTCTAAAGCGAAATGTTCTTTGCAGTATTCACACCTGAGTGTCTTCACAGCCACACAGGGGAAGCATCCAGTTACGTAAGTCAGAATAGGAGTCTTGGACGAAAGAGCTGCTAAATCATAGTTGGCGATGTCGGATGCAAAAGCAAGAACACAAAGGAAAATACTCTGCGCAGGTGACTCGCCTGCTAAAACCAACAAAATATTTGAAAACACTTTATCGAACTGGCATCTCGTTCTTAAAGTACCTCCTATGCCTCCCTGAGACTACAGAAGATGGCAAAGTTGTTTACTATAGTATCCTCCTTCCGGGCACAATGACAATTCGAAAGTGCAAGAGTTCAAGAATAAAACGAAAAGCTGCCAAACCAGCACACCTTCGAAAAAGTTCGTTACCTGAGCCTTCTGCCTTAACCTATTGGATACAACGTTGTTCGTCTGTTAAGAAGAATATGTGAACCTACAGTTATCCGGCATAATCTTCCCGACACCACGGGACACAACACTTATAAAGGGGTGTCCAAACAGGACACTACAAAACGCACGACTCCGACAAATCGTGAAAATTGAAGCGGGCGCGTCCGCTTCAATTTTCACGATTTGTCGGAGTCGTGCGTTTTGTAGTGTCCTGTTTGGACACGCCTTAAGGCGTTGATCCTCACATTCGCAGACACGAAAAAACCACTAGAAAATCTGATCGCCGAAGGACGCAGTGAAATCGCAGGCGTCTTGTCACCGCATTTTGAACGGCTTTCTATACGTTGCCCGATTTTCTTCGCTCGCGATCCGTTTGCCGTCTAATAAAGTTGTCTCGTCACGTCGTTTTATACACTCGTTTTAGATATTTTTATTAGGTTCAGTCGGTACAACCTACAACATCTTTGACGCACAGACCGAACGCATCGGGGATGACGGCGCATAAAAAAGAAAGAAAAACAAAAAAGTACCCCCTCTCTGGCCAAATGTGATTAGTGGGACGATGTGCGTACATGACGTGGGTGCTTTGTTGATTAGACACGTGTTTTTTTTTTCTGTTTGATTAATTCAAAAACTTTAGTCGCAAGTCCGTTCTTGATGTGTGCGTGTCTTCTTTTACCTGTCCTCGTCTTCTTAGCGCTTTTAATCGTCACACTGTATCATCAACTAGCCCATGTGAATACCCTTATGCTTTAGGGGGCAGCCGATGTCGCTTCAGGAGTCGCAGTCTGTTGACCTGTTTCTGAGCACCACTTTCTTTCAAAGGGGCCGTGCAACGATATTAGGGGAGTTTTAGAGCAGTTTGGGGTGTTGCTGCTGATGCCGACGTATCACACCTGCTGGCACTACAGGAATTTATATCTGCATCTTACCATCGTTACACTCATCTTATACTAGCGGGTAACTTTAATTTACCACATATTGATTGGGATCATATACAACCACTGCGGGAGTGTCAGCAGTCTCATTTGTTGGTCGACATTGGTTTTTCATGTAATATGACTCAAGTCGTTCGTAGTTCGACACGTGTTACTAATGCCAGTGAAAGTCGAAGGTATTTCTGATCACTCTAGTAGTATGCACTCTAACGTTGGCTTGTCAGTTATCAACTTCTATTGACATTAAGCGGTACCGTAACTTTATTCATGCGGATGATGTCGATATTTTAGACGTTCTGCAGGAAAGCTATTCGCTTTTTTACAATATGTATGATCCTGTAACAGGTACTACCATTGAATTGTGGTTACGGTTTAGAGGTATAGTTCAGCACTGCATTTAGAAGTTTGTTCCATTGCGTATTAGGAGAGTGAAAAAGTTTAACCCATGGATTACACGTGACATTCTACATTCGAAGCGTAAAATACGGCGAGTTCGTAAATTTGGTAACGGGAATAACATTTCGTCTATACTGTTTTTGCGCAGACAGTCGAGGTCTTCTGTTAAAAATGCTAAACACCGTTTTTTTTTAACGTCACCTTGCATAACTATCTGCTTAGTGATCCCCGAAAGTTTTGGAAGTTTTTGAAACGAAAGAGATGTTCTTTCTCGGACATGAAACTGTGCAATATCCTAACAAATAACAAGCAGTTAATTTCAAATGCTTTCAACGAGTACTTCACGTCTATATTTACTGTGGAAACGGGAATAGTTCCAAGTTATGAGAGTTCTAGGATAGTGATACCGGACATCAGCATTACTGAAGAGGGAGTTTTTGCGGCCCTCCTTAAAAGAGCCACGGTCCCGACGACATTCCGAATGTTTTTTTGTTTTGTTTTTGTTTTTGTTTAGATATGCTGAATGGTCGGCAAAGTTTTTGCATTTGATTTATTGCCATATTCTCAATACGGGAGACGTGCCTAATGAATGGAAAAAGGCTAGGGTGATACCAATATTTAAATCAAGTGGCAGTCAATGCGTCGAAAGCTACAGACCTGTTTCACTTTTGTGTACAGCCAGTAAAGTTCTTGAACACTTCGTATTCAAACATCTTATAACATTTCTTTTGAGGACAGTATATTTTTTTTTCAGGACAAACAGCATGGATTCAGGCGGGGTTTTTCCACTGTAACATAACTTGTTCATACGACACACGAACCTGCGGTTGTCATTGATATCGGCGGACAGACAGATGTTATCTTTTTAGATTTAGCGAAAGCGTTCGATCGCGTCTCCCATGACAAACTATTGCATAAGTTACGCTACATCATCAGTAACGAAAACATATTACGATGGCTTGATTCCTATCTTACTAACCGTGCGCAGTGTGTTAGTGTTGACTCTGTTTTTTCCCCCGAGTCACCCGTTTTCTCGGGCGTGCCCCAAGGCTCGGTCATTGGGCCGCATTTGTTTTTTTTTAAATTTTTATGAAGGATTTAAAGATACACCACCGCAATGTAGAAAGCCGATTTTTTGCTGACGATTGTGTTTTATTTGCTAAGGTAAACAACCCGGCTGATCAAGAAGAATTAAATTTGTGTCTATCTTTGGTTCATGCATGGTGCATAAAATGAAATATGGTTCTGAACTGTAAAAAGTGCGTTCAAAAGGCCGTGACGCGGAAGAACAACCCTTTGTTTTTTTAGATATTCTATCAATGGAGTACCACTCGAGGCTGTTAAACAATATCAATACCTCGGAGTTTTAATTACCTCTGATTTGTCATGGAGTGCACATATTGAGTTTATAGCTCGTAAAGCAATGCGAAAGCTCTGGTTTTTGAAACGAAATATTAACCTCTGTTCACCTGAAACTAAACTGACTGCTTATAAAACCGTCATAAGACCAAAGCTAGACAATGCATGTATTGTATGGGACCCTCACACAAAGCTGTCAATTAATATGTTAGAGACTGTGCAAAAAAAAAAAAAGGCATTGCGGTTTGTGTACAATTGTTATGCTTTTATATCATCCGTTTTAGATTTGTACCCAAGATCGGGATTTAAAGATTTAGCTCCTCGGGAGAAAAACAGAACGGCTGAAGTTTCTTTATAATATGATACAAGGTAATCTGCGACTGCGTCTCTGTGATTACACTTCATTTAACGAAACAAGGCCCACGAGTGGCAAACGCCAATTAACACTTGTCGAACCATTGTGTTGAACCACTTTGTTTAAAGCATCCTTTTTTTCCTAGAACCAACGTGTGAGTGGAATAAGCTTCCTGAGAGCTGTTGTAAATTTGAGATCATTAGATAGTTTTAGTGAAGCACTACTCTCGCACTTTGTTGAGTAATGACTCTGTTTGTTTGCACTACTTCCGCTTGTTTTTGAATGTTGTTTTTGTACACCTCCTGCCTGGGCGTTCTACAGAATGCTGGCAGTATCACTAAATAAATAAATAAATAAATAAAACTGTCCCGCGGGGCAG
Organism: Ixodes scapularis; assembly: GCF_016920785.2. Classification (NCBI taxonomy): domain Eukaryota; kingdom Metazoa; phylum Arthropoda; class Arachnida; order Ixodida; family Ixodidae; genus Ixodes; species Ixodes scapularis. The sequence goes on from NW_024609836.1 coordinate 69,342,721, forward strand.
CTTGGAGCGTTGCACGCATGCGCAAGCGCAGGGGTTCTACTCATGTGCAACGCGACGCCCCGTGCCGTTTCGGGGAACCAAAAGCGTTGGAGTCCCCAATCATAAACGGAAAAGGCCCGGTGACATGCGCTTTATGAGGCTGCTTAATCTGTCCCGTTAGCTCGCGTCGGCTGCGTCTGAATCACGGTGTAAGACATATAGTATACATTATCTTACACCGTGGTTTTGACGTAAGCTCTAAACTAAGTATAATGGAACCCGATTTCCAAGTGTATACGCACGCAACGCCACTACTGACGTGCGCTGTCACGGTCTCTGCAATGATAAAAGCGGACTTTTTTTTTTTTTAGTTTCTCCTTCGCAAAACCCGATGACGCATCACGTGGTGGTCGCCTAGCGTTAATAATAGTAGTCGTGTTGCGTGTATGCTCATACGACGGGAGGTTAGTCATCCCCATTGAGCGTCTGCCGTTTCCGCTGTAAATGAAACATTTAGCCAGTGCAGTATGTAGCACTGCAACGAGCATCACGCGCGGTAATAGTATACAGTTCTTTTTTTAAAAGCTTTACAGATTTGTTTTAAAAAAAATCTGTTAAAGCTACACTTATGCGGTTCGTTAAGGTGAGTTGTACGGCCAGGGGGACGTAGTATATGGGGGTAATCATAACAAACAGTCGGCGAATTAAAGGAGCAATGCAACAATTTTTGTACTTTGCACAAATACCGCGTAAAACAGATCCCTAACGTTAATGACCTATGAAACACGCGTTCGTTTTTCACCTCACGCAATAGAAGTCCCAGAAAAAAATTTAAGAAAAACGAGCAGCATTCACCCCCTCAACTCGCAGCCAGAACAAGCGGCCACGTGATCTGGAGCCGATTATATGCCGCCAATGTTGATCACAGCCACGCGCTGGGGTTGGCAAAGCGCAGGACACGCGCTGAGTTCCAGACATTGTTATGGCTCGGCTATTGTCGTCGTTGCAGCGATTGGACACGGGTTACAACCCGAATGCTCCTCGAGATAGCAATTGTCACGAGCCCAAGTCGAGTGCCCACGCAATGCTCGGGTCCAATCTATGAGCCGCATTCAAATATCGTCACTTGGGTGTACTGCGATCCCCGAGTTACGTCATCGAATTTTGCGAAGGAGAGATTGAATGAAAATGATCGCTTTTGTCCTTGAAATTACACCGCAACAAAGAAGTTTCTTGGCCAGTGGCGTTGCGTGTGAGTATCCTTGAGTCCCAGGTGTGCCAGTAAGCTCGTGTAGAGAGAAAAACATTCCAATTGAATATCGTTGCACAGCTCCTTTAAGTAAGATTTGTTAATTAACTTCTTAAAAATTGAAAATAGTCTTATGGTTTCAATTAGAAATTTGCTGAACGTCGTCTAAAACCCCTAAATCAGTATTGCTTGGAAAGACTTTGGCGCGTGAGAAGTGCAGTAGTGCGCTAAAGTTACCACTGTCGGAGCAAGTACAAGGCTGGGGCTAAATAAGAGACGGAAAAATCGCGCGGGCGAGGGGGGAGCGGGAAGCAGACGGAACGCTAAAGAGAAGGAGGTTTCCCCTTTCTTCTCCAGCGTTCCGCCTTACCCTCCCCTACCTTCTTGAGTTGCAACGGCCTTGTACCTGCTCCACGAGTGGTAACTTTAGTGCACTACTACGCTTCTCACGTGCTCAAAGTCTTTCTGAAAATGACGGATTTAGTGGTTTTCGATAACGCTCAGCAAGTTCTAATGGGAACTATATGTCTATTTTTACTAATTAAAAGTTAACGAACGAATTTTAATTAATTAGCCGACTTGTTGAAAAAGATTACCCACCCACATAATGTCTTCCTGGCCTTATAACTCACCTGCACAAACCGTTTAAAAGAACAATGAAGACAATTTTATTTTATTTTTTTTAAATGGTGTTTTAGGCTCCTTGGAAACCTAGCATGCTGCCCAATTTTTTGTAGACATTTACGACGCGTATTTCTGTGCCTACGAAAGAACTAAAGAAACCGAAACTGAACTCTCTCCATTCTCATTTCTGGGCCTCCGAAAACGGAGGTCACGTAGGGAGTGACGACAAGTGTGAATTGTCGGTAATCGGTAGTATTTAGGAGATCGAGACTCTGGTTACCGCGGTGGGTAATACCAAAGCGGTGGCGCGGTCGTTTTGTCGGATTTGTCAACATGGACGACAATGCCGCTCTCGCGAGCGAGTTCGAACTGCCGTTCAGTGACCTAACACCACCGGAACGGGAGTACGTCTGTGGCGGCCTCCGCCATCACCCGACGGAGACCGCCCAGCCGGCAACGAGCGGCCGCAGGCTCCGAAGCAGTGAGCAACTTCGCGCGGGCGAGACGGGAGCGGCGCGTTGCCGAAGGACAGGGACGCGGGGGAGATGTCGAGGGGAAAGCGGCAGCATACAAGCCGTTTCGGGAACCGGTTCCTCCGCGGGGGACGCTCCACAAGAGGGAGAAAATAAACAGCACCATTTTTGGTTTTCACCAAAGTCGGACGTCCTCTCTTTCGTCGTCAAAGAGCACGTACAGCAACCCACACGTGAAAACTAGCGTCGCCCGAACGAATACAATGTTGTTCTAACGGTCTTCAATCGACCGTTAGGACAACCATCTACAGCGCACAATTTGGCATGACTACCATTTTGCAGAATCCTAGTAAACACGACACCGACATCTGAAACCAAAACCTGACGCCTCCCCCGTGTTCTTTATTTTATTTTGTTTGCCCACAGTTTCTCGTTGCCCGTTTCGCGTCCAGCGTAGCAAAGAGAAAAACAATTACGCTTATTTATTTACGGTTATAACAGTATTCCTAAAAATCGCGAACCAAAACGTGACCGAGGGCACGTCTCTCGTTTCGACCAATCGCCAACGCGTCTCTTGTGACGTCGCGTTTCTTGGCCCCGCAACGGTCACGTGAGCTCCGCTTCTCCTGGCTTCTCCCGCAACCCTCTGGGTGTCGCTCCAGTCGATCCCGCACGATTATTACCGCGACTGTTTAATAGATTTGCGCGGCGCGCAAGCGCAAGTTTCGGCTGAAATTTGAGCAACGTGGCCTGAGACGTGCCTGAAACCCAGTTCAATCGAAAAAAAAAAAAAAATATCCGAAATTGCTTTCATTGTCCCTTTAAGTGTAACATTCACGGCTTTTTTTAAAACAAATTTGGCCGGTTCGATGCTCGTAGATCGGAGCGGGCAGGGCTTGGGACAATAAATCGGGAGAAGTTTCTGGTGTCCCGCCTCCAGCGCGAGCTTCGCGTATACCCTCGACAGTGCTTCGGCGTCTCTTGCACCTCGGGCGCAGGCGCGCAGACAAAGCACGGCGGAAGGCACGCCCTGACGTTCTCACTTTTTTTGGTGACTCCAGCCATAGCCTCCTTATATACTGACTACTGACAAAGCCTGGCAGACAAGCGGCCGCCGAAATGGAAAAAGGTGGAGCGGCAGACAACGAATGAGAGGAGAGCCACGTGACTAGCGCCCCGCTACGGCGAGACGCCGAAACACACTTCTCCCGAGTGAACAAGTGTGTTTCGGGTCCTCGCCGCTGAGAAAGTTGTGCGCTGACGTCCAGGTTCCCCGAGAAATAGCTCTTTGATGCTCTGTGCTACCAGATCCTCGGGCTCGAAATCTGCGACCGGGCATTGTATGGCTCCGTCGTCGAACTGCCAGGCTTCGCGAGTATAGAGGAGGCTATGCTCCAGCTCTGTGCTTCGTTTACGCGAGCACGAAGGGTACACTCGTGTCAGTAGTGGCTTCGTCGCATTACATTCCCGCTATCCAGGGGAGCCCATCGCGAGAAACACAGGAAACGAGCTCTCTTTCAGGTTAATTCTCGAAAATTGTGTGTTGAGCGTGGTTTTGAGAAATGATTTCGGGGGGGGGGGGGGGGGGGGGGGGGGAGGAATGGTGGGTTTGCCAGGGTGGGACGGAGGGTGGAGGGGGAGGGGAAAGGGGGTACTTTAAAAAAAAATTGACTAATTCGTACAACGAAATTGCAGTCAGCGGTGCTTCAACACTTTATGGAGCAAATGCGAGTAGGATCGATCGGAGTTATTTCTCGAAATTATGTCGAAACATAAACAGATTCGCATTGATGTCGTCTCATATAATCGCGCGTAAGCGTTTCAAGCTCTGTCATGAGAGACGCTGAACAAAGACGATACTGGCGCCAATATCTTGACCACGTAAAAAACCAAATCGTTGATCGGCAAGTCTTCAGACAATCTTAAAATGATTGTAACGTTACTTCATTACTCTTTGCAAATAATCCTAACTGTGATTGGTTGCATTTGTAAGAATGCAATTGTATAGCTTAAATACGTTTCAATTCACGTAAATGTAGCTGTAATTTAATTACTTTCACGAGTAACATCTACAGCTTTCCCAATGGGCTGACAAAAGTGCGCGGGTAATGAATGTTCTTTAGCTCATCCACTGTTTTTTTTTTTTTGAGGGGGGGGGGGGGTTATCGTATCATTTCTGCATGATGACAAATGAGAACGTGGTCTAGAAGAGTAAATGGTGATGAAGGCTCGCCATTGAAGATGAAGGGATGACGTGGAAGTAGCATGGCAACCACACTTGCTGCTACACACTTTAACATTGTACACACTTAAAGACTTCCCGACAGGGTGTCCCAATGCCTTCGAGGCAGTCGGGAATGTATGAAGTTATCTCAGGTGGTAGCGACCACCAAACATTGGCTGCACGCATCAGGCAGGACAACCCTACAGACCATTTTTATCATTGAACTCAGATAGGTTTTAGTCGTGCTACATGATCATACAGTAAATGTACTCCGCTTCTTTGATAGGCTAATTTCGCCAAAAACGCGGCGGGACTCTGTTGTCACAAACCTTTATATATGATACATAACAAACAAATAAAGTCAAAATATGTCCCGCCAGTTTGTTGGCAGAGCCAATCGCTTTGGGGAACATCTATACAAACGTGACAAATGTCATTTTGAATCTCAAGTGCACATTTATATTTAAGTGCGTGGGGTGCACCCGGGATACTATAAAACGCGACCGTGTACTTTGGCCACCCCATTTCAAGCAGTGTTTCCGCGTTACGCTAAGTGCGCTCCTGCGCTCGAGTAGACTGCAGTGTGTCCCCAATTGCCTGCCAATAATCGCGTATTCCACTCGTATACACTGCTTCCTCGGCCGACATGTCACAAAACAATCCAAGAGAAACAACGTCCACGTCCTGCCGCCAAGAGAATTGACAAAGACGTGCCACATCTTTGTGCAAGACATCGCCTCCTTCCCGCCAAAGTTCTCAGTGTAGCAATCCTCCGGTTCCAGCCAGACACGCACACGCGAAATGAGCTTCATCGGCGCCAAACTCTTCCCTTCAAAAAAATAAAAAAATAAAAAGTAAAGAAGCAAGCGTGTAAAACGAGCACACCGAACTACGTGACCTGCGACCAAAAGGGAAGAGTATGGCGCCACACCAAACTCGCAAAGTTCGCACGCACGAAGAATCCCCAATGCGACCTCCCAACCCGCCGGAACGGTCAATAAAAAACTTCAAGAACAACGAGCAAAGCGCTCGACACTGTTGCCATGGAAACCACCTCCACAACAACCGGCACTAGACCGCACGTCCCTATCGCGGCGGTATATGACCAACTAACATGGCGTCTTCCATCATGGCGGCGCCCTCCAAGGTTGCAGACGACCAGTCCGTCAGCCCCGAACCCTTTCAGCGGGCGCTGAGTCTGTACCGTCGTAGACGCTTCGCGGAATGCGCTGACGCCTGTCAGTTGTTGCCGCATATTCCGCAGGCCCATTGGCTTCAGCTCCGAGCCCTGACTCAGCAGGCATGGCTGGATGAGCTCGAGCTCGACGATGAACCCTTGGCGCAGACCCTGCTGGATGACCATGCCCTGGCGCAGACGGCACGTCCGGGCACGTCCCTGAGGGCTCCTGGACCTACGGCGAGCGCGAGGCCCCTGACCAGAGAGGGCCGTCCGGTGACCGGGGTGCGGCGAAGACCACAGTCCAGGGCCACCACGAGTGGCGCAGGAATTGAGAGGGTGCTGCGTACCGCGGCCGGTGGGGCTCGAACGGCTAGAGTGCCGTCTACGGTAAGTAAAGCTGAATTTGGTGCTCCGTTCCCGCGAAAGTTCCGTACCTCGCAGAACCTCTTGGGTTCAAACCCCACCCTTGCCCGTTTCGATCTGGATGGGTACCGTACTTTAGTGCAGTCGCGTATCACTACTACGTGATGAAGGTTGAAGAAGAAGGTCGTTTGTAGCGGAGACACCAGAGGACAATTGGGGCTGACTGCTGTCTAAACAAAAACACAACACAATTTGTTGCGCTGGGAGACATTGCCAATTCTTCCTGACTTTAAGCAAATCTGCCCTATTGACTGCTGTTTGCGTACAGTGCATAGTCATCCAGACGCACGTTGGTACTCAATTGTTTCAACCCTCTTCCGGAAGCTTCGCTGTAGCGTCATCCTTTCCAGTTGTCTCGGGAGCTAATACAATCGTCTTTTTGAATAACTCTCGTTTGAGCAAATTATCATCACGCCAGGCGTGTGGGATACCTGCGACGTCATATATGGGTCTGATCATTAGAGATCACATTATTGTGCCAGAAGACCGTCCGTATAGTGAGATATTACATATCACTGATCGGTTTTTGACTATAGTGAGGTCCGATCATGATAAAAACCAGAAGAAGCTCATGCAGTGGTGAATAGTTTGATACCCAGTTACCCTCGCACATAAACGTAAAGTACGCTAAAAAAATTACCTTCATAATTTCTCGCGTGACAAAAAAAAAAAAAAAAACGAAGGCGCTACTGTGAACAGTTTCTGTCAAATATTTCCATGGCTTTGCGTAACTTTTGAGATTGGCGTCGATGTGCACGTTCTCTCGTGACAAGCGGTCACAGCCGCGGTTGAAACGCAGTACAACTTTCTTCTTAATGTTTGTTCTCACACGTGTTTTTCACATTCTACAACACCACTTCACTATTCTGTACATACTACACACCACACTTTGGCACTTTCACTCATCGTATAGTTGAGATCGTTGCGAATGCTTTCAGATCTCTCTTGTTCCATGACGTACCTGAACGACAGTTGTCCGAGTTTCACCTTCAGTCCGAGCGCAGTGGATGCTACGCGCCGACCCAGCCAATCCAGCGCCGGGGGAGTATCGCGTGATCTCGAGCTCCGCGTGTCGCTCCGCCCAACCACAAGGTCACGTGATACTCTCCCGGCGCTGCATTGGCTGGGATGGCTCGTAGCGTCCGCTGCGCTCGGACTGAAGGTGAAACGAAGTATAGAGCACTTTCATCAAACTCAGCCACCTCGGTGGCTCCGAGGCGAGAGCGTCGGCCTACGGATCCCCATGTGGCGGGTTCGAATCCCGGCCGAGGTGCCCGCAATATGACGGAGGCTTATTGCGGAGAAGACGCCGTGTAACCGAGCTTTCGGTTGCACGTCAAAAGATCCCCAGGTGGTCGAAATTAATCCTCAGTCCTCCGCTGGGGCGTGCCAGATGCCCGCCGTTGGTTTGGCACGTAAAACCCCCAAATTTGACTTTTTTCTTTCATCAAACTCAATCACTGCGATGGTGACGTGAAGTCACACGTCATGCGTGTGACGTCACACTTGACTGTGACATCATAACCCTATCTACCAATCAGGATCTTCCGTTCCCACCGACGCTGACTTTTTTCGTTTTTTTGGCGTGAGTTTTTTTCAGCCTTAATTTCATGCCATTCAACTTCTTGTAACCAGTCGAAAACAATCTGTACGCATAGTGCCTGCATATTACAACCTTCGACGTCGTTCAGTGTCGCCAGTAGGAAGCCTTTCAGCCAGAGCCCTCTCAGTCTCTCTGATCAGATTTAGATAAAACTTCGCTAAAATATATATATATATATATTGAGACTTGGAATTTGGGTTACTATAGTTTAGCCGTGTCTATGTAAAGCCAGAGTCCCAGAGCTCATACAACATACAATACGGAGCGCAAGTTCGTCTGCTTCTTGCACAGGGGTTCCGATAATCTCAGAACGCCAAACTCTTATTGGCTGATTAAAAAAACAAAAACAAAAAACAGGTAGTGGGTATACGCATCTAGAATTGAGGTCTACCCACTATCCATCCAATCAGTGCTCGGCGTCGTTCTAACGTCACCGCAACGCCTGCGCAGGAAGCAGACGACTTGCTCTCCGCATAGACACGGCGTTCGCAGCAGACGATGACAGAACTTTCTGCTGACACGACTCAAGCATCTCGAAGCATCTGTGCTTCATAAATACTTCGAACATGTCTGCAGACACTTCTTGACGATGATAACGATTACGATGATGATGATGATAATAATGACACGTTCCCCTTCTCCAGGGATTATTTTGGACAGTTATTTTATGGGCAATGTGACAGAACAGACATGCAAGGAAGAAAGACCCCTCAGACAGTAGCTGAGGCGTCTCTCAGACTTCTAGATACCGGAAGTACACTGCCCTACACTTTTCTGCACAAACGCAGGAGGTGCAGGTAAATCGAACGCAGCTAGTGACTGCATACTGTATTTTGCGTGACGGACTATCAGTGTGACCGCGGCCCAGTGTGTCAAAGGAATTCCGAGGCAAGTTATATCGACTGTCGAAATTCAGCCCTGCCCCATTATGCCTGGCAGGCACGTCCCGCGAGTTCTGCCGGCCCCTTGCTCGACCTGGGCCGTCTGGCCCGCGACGCCGGCAGCTGGGCGTCCCAGCCGGCCTGCGTGTCCAAGCCGCTGTTCCGCTACCTGTACCACGAGCGGGGGGACGTCCGCCAAGCCCTGGACCTGGCGTCGCAGCGGAGGGGCCCCGACTGTTGCGGATGGTGGGCGCTGCAGCGGGGACGCTGCTTCCTCAGGTTGGGCATGCCCAGGGACGCCGAGCAGCAGTTCCGCACCGCCAGTGAGGCCGGGGATCCCATGCCAAGGGCGCACCTCTGGTTGGCAAAGGCAAGGACACCGAACGTATATAGGGTCGACTAGAGGGGGACCATGAGACGATCGCACGTGCGAGTACGCTCCCGCAACTTAGTATTCACTGGACGTCACCTTTGACTGCGCAGTTCACTCCGCATGCTCAAAACGAGCTCATTCCTATGGGCTGCTAAGACCGGCAATCTTTTGGAATGCACCTTGCCAGAGCACCGTGGAAGCTCGCCGTCAGCGCACGAACCGCAGATTCAGCAATGGCCACCAGTGAATGCGGAACACAGCCTCTGCCTTACATTCCGGAGCTCCAGCACGAGGCAGGCACCTGCTTCGGGCTACGGCGATAGTTACAGCGATACCTGTTATAGCGTGAGCACATGGGAAGGACCCGCAAAGTTGGGACACCTTCCGAAGAGACAAGGATCGTCGCGTCGAAGCAGAGGGCGAACGCCTGCCCTTTCCACTCCGACCCGGGAATAACGGGCAGCTGGGCGTACGAAGCACGCTGCAGCTGAGCATATACATTTACTCGAGCTGCAGCTCAGAGACGGAGGCGTAAAAATTCAGAAGAACGAGAACGAAAAAAACAAGTCAAAAGACAAATACGAAAAAAGTACCTGAAGGAAACGCAACTATCCTATAACATTTCTTTGCACACTATGGTAATAAGATGTGGATATGTATTTTCGTTTTTAGAAAGTTTGCTTTTTAACATATGGTCTTAACCAGAAATTTAAGAACGTGAGTTCAGTGTTAATTGTAAAACCTTGCGAATCACGTCCGTGCTCTATTTGCACAGCTTCAGCTGCAGCTCGACCAGCCCCTGGCAGCTCTAGAGACCTACCGACGTGCCCTCGACAAGTTCCCGGACGAAGCCGCCGTCATTGCACCCATGGCCCGGGTGTACGAGGTAAGGACATACGGTGCGAGAACGCGCCGATCAATCGTTCCAGAAACCACGTCCACTGACACCCCATCGGACAGGGTCTGCACGACCTGCAGCGGTCAGCCAAGCTCTACAAGGACCTTCTGGTCCAGGACGCCGTTCATGTGGAGGCCATCGCGTGTGTGGCCACGCACCATTTCTACGCTGACCAGCCCGAACTGGCTCTACGATTCTACAGGTGATCAACCTGTGAAGCAGCACTTCCTAAGCAATGCCACATAGAAGACAAGACATCTGCTCATTTTCCCCCATAAACGTCATTCACGCTGCGCCGCCATAGCTCCCGTCAGCATTACCAACAGTGTGTCTTACAGCGAGAACTCGGCACTGGCTTTGATATCTAGGCGACGCCAGCCGGAGTCGTGTATTGCATACGTTGAAGGAAGTCTGGTGCAGAACTTCAGGAATTAATCGGAGATTTACTGTTTTGGGAGTAAGACTGTGGTTCCACGTTCTTTTGGAGCTACTGTACTGCAGGAAGTGAAGAAAAAATATATATTTGCTGTTTCTTGCCGTATCGTGAAAACAGGGCACAGCAAATACTTCCGGTCCAGCAAATTCCGTGCACGGCATTTTCTCGACCCTCGAAAGTGGAGGTTTTCCTGCTGTTCCAAACACCCTTTAACCTTCTTTTTTTTTTTTTTTTTTTTCTTTTTGCTAAGGGAAAAGATTTTTGTTTGTTTGTTTTGTTTCCGTTCGTAGACAGAGGCACGGTGGACAGAGGCTTGGAGCGTACTCCCCACGTGGCTCCAGACAGCCACTCACGTGCTGGCTATCGTCAAGACCTCCGCTATTGTTGTCAGTCCCCAACCTCCCGAAAACAAGAAAGGGGAGACCACGACAGCCAGGAGGCGAGGGAAAAGCTTTCCTTGGTTAATGTTTTCCTCACTAAAAACGGACGCGCGAGCCGCACGGTTTACTTTTATTTTTTAGAGGTTTGCACACTATTATTTCTGTGCACAGTATTTGCTATGTCCTGTTGGGATCGCCTTTTGATGCTGAAAGCTCAATCTATGCACCCTAAGCATCCCATGAAACCCCAAGTATACAACCAAGCGTGGCCTTTTTCGGCCTTAAAGGGGTGCTGAATCCAAATTTTGATTTCAGAAGACAACGCAGAAGTGCTAGGCGGGACGCTACAAACCCGAAAGCATCACTCATAAAGCGAATCTCCAACGGATGGTCGTATTTTTGTGAAAGAAGAGCGCGCTTGAACAAGGCCACAAAGGCCCGTGACGTCGCGATTATCGTTTCTTCCTCCTCTCGCTTTGACTGCGCGAGGACGCGAAGAGGGAAGGAAGCAAAGCCTTTTCCCCTTCTCCTCAACTATTCTGCAGGAAACGCGACGTAGCGATTCTCTCTCAATCACATCCTTATTTTACCAAAATACGGCCATCCGTTCGAGATATCTCTTTATGAGTGGCGTTTTGGGGTTTGTGGTGCCCAGTTGAACACTCCTGCTACCTTATTTTGTGATATCCAAATTTCGGTTCAGGCAAAATCGGGGTGTGGGTATGTTTATACAGCCTGAATTTAGTCTGCCTCAACGGGCGACTCGTCTCTCACCTGTATGGTGAGAAATCTAGCCAGTGCAGCACAACCGCTAGCCTGGGGGTCTTTAACGTGCATCACACAGAGATGCACGTTAAAGATGCACGCTAAGCCATTTATGGAACGAAGAGCAGAGAACCGTATTTTCTCACGCGTGCTAGTTTTTATTGAAAAAGATTAAACAAATTGGAAGTAAAAGTGCCTCTCAACTCTCACGTCGTCTTTCGAGTGACGTACTCTGGGGTTACACCTGGTCCCCGTTGGGTTCTCTCTTCAGAGGCCCCAGCCACTTCCTCCGCGTTTGTCGACTTTTCAAGGGTTGGCGTCGTCGAAGGTAGCGGCGAGCGATCCACACGAAAGAGGGTTCGCCACGAGGCTGACGGCGAGTGCAGCAGAGGAGGGGGACAGGTTTTGTTGACTTCAGCGTGTCACCCAGAGACGTGTCACCGTAGTTCCCGTGACCGCCACACGCGGCTGCCGATCGCCAAATAATTCGTTTTTTCCTTTGCGATTACGCAGCGGAATAGCAGTTCTTCGGGGCTAAGGTGACGCTTTTTTTTTTTTTTTTTTTTTTTGTCACCTGCGCCTAGATAAACAATGCAAAAACTGAAACTGCAAATTTTTTCAACATTAAAATCCTTGCACTACCCTTTTAAAAACACGACCAAACACCGCGATGCGCCCCTTTTTCTGATATATAAAAACGGGACGTGCCTCGGTGTTTGGTAGCGTTTTTAAGGGTAAAAAAGGCCGCGCTTCCTGGTAATTTAGGATTTTATAGGATGCTTAGGGTGCGTGGATTGAGCTGTCGCTATAAAAAGACGATCTCAAAATCCAGCCTAGTGCCCCTTTAACGCTGCAGCACCGCGCAGGCGCCTGCTCCAGCTGGGCGTTCCCACGGCCGAGCTGTACAACAACCTGGCGCTGTGCTGCTTCTACGCCCAGCAGTACGACGTGGCCCTCACGTGCTTCGAGCGGGCGCTAAGCCTGGCCGGAGACCAGCTCCTCGCAGACATCTGGTACAATCTCGGACACGTGGCGCTGGTAAGACCCATAGTCCGTTGCAGGTTAAAGCTCTTCCCTGAGAACCTTTACTCTTTCCACTTCAGCAGAGCGATCGCTACAGACGAGCCGAGGAGGGCCTTGCCTTCTCTTCAGCGTTCGCTCTGCTAAAGTGGAGAGTTGAAGGCTTTACAGGAACAGCTTCGCCTGGTTTCTTAACCTGCATACCGCCGGAGCTTCTGGACGCTGCAACGGACCTTTTTCGCCTTACCTTTTTCGAGTAACAAGCGCCGTCTGGGGAGTTGTCTGCGAACTACAATAGAAGAGCAGCCCAACATGGCTCCGCCCGGCAAAACACATTGGCATAGTGCCGTTGTATCGGTTTTCAGTGCTCTTTATACCCCATACTACCGATACTAAGAAACCAAGAGTCAAAATAGACTAAATACGCGCGAAGATAGATGCTGACAATGTTGCTGTCTTCATTTTCGCAGGGCACCGCGTTCCGGTGTCCTGCGAAAATGGCGACAGCGGGAGTGTACGCATGCGCAGAAGCTTACTAGAAAAAGGTCCATTGAGAGCCGGGTCCATATTACAAGAGCGAATGACATTTTAGCGAACGGCGACATTTGAGCGAATGGTCGTTTTAGCGAATAACGGGGGCGCGCGTTAACCCATCCGTCGCGCTGCGCTTTACGCCGCTTCGCGGCGACAGTCTGCGGCAACTCATTACAAAAATATGAACTCCCTTGGCCCACCCGAAAACGCCGCTTCGCGGCGTCCGACTATTCGCTAAAGTGTCGTTCGATGAAACGTGGGCGTTACTAAAACGTCATTCGATCAAGTGAGTGCCTCCCTGAACGCGATAGCTAAAGAGATAAACTCTCGCGCGAGGTCATGTGGTAAGACTTTAACAAGTATGGCGCCTGGAATGCGTCTCCGCGTCAAATTCACGTTACATGTCATGTTTTTTAATCACTTTCATTCCACGCATGACGTCACGTGAACGTTGTTTGAAATTTCCGCGCGAGGTCACGTGGCTGTGACGTCATGACCATATCGCCTATTCTGCACTTTTCCGGCACAACGCCACCGACGCCGGATTTTCTGCGACACGAGCTATTGACATGGGCGTACCAACCGGGGGGGCAAGGGGGCGCTTGCCCCCCCCCCCCCCCTCCCCCCCCCCCCCCCCCCCCCGCCTAGTTCTAAGAGGGGGGGGCAAGGCATGTGTACTGCACCACCCAAACAGCCGTGGGCAGGGAAAATACTGGCCGGCGGCGCCCAAGGTATACTAAGAGCTCAGCCTCACGGCCCTGGGTGGGGGGGTTCTGGTCTGGTTTGCCCCCTCACTCAAAAAAAGGTTGGTACGCCACTGGCTATTAACGCTATTGCTATGGCGCCTGGAGCGCGTCTCCGACTGGTATTTTTAGCGTCCTATGCTGCCCTTACATCAAAAGTGGTCCTGAAGTGGCAACGAATGACGTCACACAAGCCGGAGTGTCATGCTGTTGCATGTTGCGATCCAGGCGGTTGATCGTAGAATCGCAAACGAGAAGCTGCGAGTAAAACCGAACGTTAGTGTCGCTGTCGTCACAATTCCCAAATTCTGGCCGCTGTAGCTTCCGTGGACTGCCACACTAGAGAGCGACATCCAATGGAACAGGCGTCTGCCAGATACACCAGAGCTGTTGGGACGCCGTCAGTATCGCAACTGGCAACAGAGTGCCATTTCTATGACGTCATCAGGCGGAAATCGAGGAACCGCTTTTCTGGTCGCGGAAAACACACCAGTCCGAGACGCGTTCCATGGCACCATAGTATCGCGTTAAAAGTCTTATCACCAGTTCCAAGCAGAGGGTCTCGTTTCGGATCAACGACTCGGATGTTAGATGGATGAATGCTAACGGCAGTACCTCTTATAACAGGTGGTAGCTTGCGCCACCTAGCCTAAAAACTAAAAAGAAAAAAGTTGGGGACGATCATGCGGCGTGATGACTTTGGACAGCGGTACCTGCGCTGCTCATTCGACGATATGTTGTTGACGATCGTCACATTGTCGCCAAATTTGGCGGGGAAACTGAATTGGTGCATAGGTCACATGACTTACATTTTTCCGCTAAATTTAGCGGGGTACCTGAATTCGTCTGTGGGTCCCGTGACGTTAGGCCACGTGACGTCAATTTCCCCGCCAAGTTTAGCGGGGCAAACCAAATTTGTTTACACTCATGTCGTCGCAAAACCGGGGGGACGAGCCCGTAACAGCAACCGCTGTCAAACCAAAAAACGATGAAACAGGGTTCGCAGACGTGGCAGCAAAAGCCGTGCCACACTCCCTTTCCTCTTACGAAAAACCGCATTGAAGCTTACCAGCTATCGGAGCCCCTTTGTGTTTGTGTCAGGTGACTCCCAGGAGGGACGCAGCAACGTGCGGGGAGTGCACGCGATTAGAAAACAAGATGGTGGAATGGATGTTTGAAAACGAGGGTATTGCTGAATAGGCACGAATACATGAAACAATAAAGCATCGAGCACTTCTTTCAAAGAGGGCCTGGGTTCCGACCCCGTCCTCGATGTTTTATTCTTTCATGCATTCGTAAGAATGGTGAAGATGGCTCGTAGCGTCCGTTGCGTCTGCAGACCTGACATCACTAAATGGCTGACATTTTCTTTTTTAGAGCGCAGCTCTTAGGCGCCCGTTTCCGGCTTGTCGCCGTCGGCGTAACCGCACGGTGCATTATGGGTAAATTTCCCCGCTAAATCTAGCGGAAAAATTTCCCCACTAAATCTAGCGGAAAAATTTCCCCGCTAAATCTAGCGGAAAATTTCCCCGCTAAATTTAGCGGAAAAATTTATCTGGGGGTCACGTTACCCCTTCCCCAAGGTCACGTGGGGAGCTTGGGGGTAACGTGACCCCCCCCCCCCCCCCGAGGTCACTAGACCCCCCCCCCCCCGGGGAACACGGGAACCTCAGTACCCTTCCCTCCTCCTCCTCATGAGCTGCGCTCGAATTCGGCGTTACAGGGAGTTGTAAACGGCTTTCACTTTTTTTTTTCACAAAACAATTTTTTTTAATTGTCGGTTCGACTGTCGATTCAACAATTTCTAAAATTTTGCGCGAACTATAACAATAAAAAAAAAAAAGAGAAAAGAAGTGTCATTTTGCGTACTACCGCGACTGGTGGCACAAGCCTCTGGCTCGAAATTCTTACGTTTTCGGTCGGGAGTTCGTGGAACGCCGAACATGCTGTTTTAATTCACAAAAACTCGAAAGGCGCGTTCACACCGGCGATGTGCAGCAGTCGCGCGATGACTTTAATCGCAAAAGCGACCAGCACGGAAAAAAAAGCGACGCGTTTTGAGCAATCGCTAGCTGGCCCGACTTTTTGCGCAAGAACCATAGTAAAAAAAAGTCCGGCTTCTCGCGGATCATTACTAATTTCCCCTTGATGTGGAGAATTAAGATTTATGAAGGTGCCTTTTAGATTAGACATGTGTTGTCTCATCAAGACGTACACATTTCAAACACCAAAAGCAACGCTTTTTCCCCCGACAACCAAATATCGTAAGAACTACTTCGCGCCTCGTATGAACAGTGCGCAAAACTTGCGTTTTGGGAAAGGGGGGGGGGGGGGGTGAAAACGGGTATCGTTGCGGAGCGGCTGAGCCAATCAGCGGCGTTCGGAGCGAGTTTCCGAGAAGCGACTCGCTCATCGCGCACGCCAACCAATACCAAAAAAAAAAAAAAGGATTGTTGCTTGTTGCGTTCACTGCTGAGATTGTGATAAAACGTCGATGCAAGGCGTCGACGTTGTTGGGCCTTGCAAAAGCTCATGTGCCATTCCACTCTTGCACTATAGCCTTGGCAGTACTTCCTTTCAGAGCCCTAGCCAAGACACCGGTTCTAGAAAGTTGGCCATAGGCCTCCTGCGTTGCCCAGGAGGCGCTGCGAAAAATGACTTGTTAGGACTTGTTTTAAGTAGTACAAACTTGGGTGACTCAAACTGCCACACATATAAAAGCGTGCCTGCTCTGGCGCAAAAGACGATAATGAGGAAAATAGAAAAAAAGAAAAACGCTAACGCCGTCGAAGCACAAGCCAAAGCTATGTAAGAGCGTGAAGCAAGAAACACCGTATCACGCGTGCCGATGAAACATAAAGGGGAAGAAAAAACAAAAACGTCGGGACGCCAGATGTTCTAAAGTCACCACATGTGAGATACGAGACGCGTACCCTAGCGGTGGTGGCATGAATCCGGAACTTTCGATTGTCTTGCGGCGTTGAATGTAGCCGATTTCGGACGTCCAAAGGTGTTTTTCCGTTTTTCTGTACTACACAGAAGGGAAAAAATCACGGCGAAGGCGCCATAATAGTGGGAGTCTTAACCAGGTGAAGCTTGTATCTACCCAAAACGTAGGCGCCACAGTTTTGTTCAAAGCTTCAGCGCAGGGGGCCCATATGATAGCACTCGTTAGATCACAACCTACACACACTCCCCCCAACCCCCTTTTCCTTTTCTTCTTATTTTCTTTCTTTTGGGGGCACGGTTTTACAATTGACCCGAATGTTGTTCCTCCAGAGCGCAGGAGACAAGACTTTGGCAGCTCGCTGTTTTCGGCTCTCTCTGGTGCACAACAATGACCATGCGGAGTCGTACAACAACCTCGGCGTCATCGAGGTAGCCCTGGGCAACACGGACAAGGTGGGCCCCCCGTAAAACAATGCAACACCGGTTATCGGCGCGGGATGGCCAAAAGAACACGCTTTTTGCGTAAGGCTCGTTGAGTAGAGGCGCTGAAAAAAACCAGCCTTTTGCGTTAAATCTTTATTTCGAACTTTTTTTGTTCGCGTCCCACCCATTGAAAAGCATGAGGGAAGCGCCTCAGCACGCACCTGCTAGCACTGCGCCGCAGTGTTCTTCCGCAGCATAAAGGCCGTCTGCTTTCATTGCCGTCACCATGGCAACGAACGCCGAATTACCTTTCCGGACGGCGCGTGTATCACTGGGAATGAACTGCGGCGATATCCGAGACAGCTTACACTGCTGCAGTTACAGTGCCGTGCTTAGCATTTTAGCAGACATTCGTTCCGCAAAATTTAAAGGACAGTGTTCATGTGGGAGTTTTTGTGGACCGCTAAGCCTTCCGGAGCGAAGAAGCCACTACTGCGCCTGCGCGTTGATGGCTTTGACTGTAGAGTTCCGGTATGGTAGCTACCATAGTTCCGGGTTTCCTTGCGGAGAGCGTTGCGAGACGGAAAAAAACTCTAATGAAATTCTGCTAAATTTAGCGGAGAAATTTACCCGTCACATTAGGGAGTTTTAGTAGACCGTGTTTCCCCCTCCGCTACCCGGAACTCTACAGCCAAGGCCATCTGCACGCGGCCGCAGTAGCAGTTCCTTCTTTGGGAAGGGTTAGCGGAAGGGGAAAGACGGTTTACGTACACAAAGCACAGACGCGGGATCCGCTGCGAAAACCTCCCGGGAGGGTCGAACCTAGTGACGTCGCAAACCTGCCGAGGTTCGAGTTCGACAAACGTTCGACTGAAGTTGAATTTCCGAAATATTTTTTTTATTAAATATAAAACAAATTATTTACTTTCTAGATTATTTGTTTCCCAAATTTCGAAGTCTTCGTGTAGAAGCTGGGCAACCGCCCATAAGCAGAACTTTGCAAAAAGGTCCAAGGCTCACCGAACCTCGGGTGCGACAACTGTTCGCGACACCCTTAATCGAAACAAAATATATTCTTTCGCGATAACGTTACATACTACGGCGATCGTCAGCTGCAATGTGGTCACCAGCAAATAAATTAAAATGTACAACTAATTAGCGTTTTAAATTTTAACATTCACTGGCATGTCATAATCAGTATGTAATAAAAAAAAAAACACGTACAATGACAGGCGTACGTGTTTATTATTTCGTCACTGTTTCAGTTCATTGCCAGACCCAACCAAAGTTTGATTGATATGTTGTCCGTCGTCGAAACACGCCACTAAAAAGCGACTTTACCACCAATTAATAATTAATCGCCGAGAAATAATCCCTCAAGCGTAGACACACAAGAACCGTTTGACACGTTAAACATCTTGGGACCCGGTAATTTCATAAAAGGAGAACCCTGGCTCAAAAAATACGCAGTGATCTTGATAGCAAAAGTTTTACCGGTCAAAAACTGCCTATCTTTAACGACTGTTTCTCTCTTATACGCGCGTCCAGTCTCACCCGAAACCGACGTCAGCCTCTGCAGCAGACGCAGGTAGTCAATCATCGCGAGCTGATGAGGGTCACGTGGTCGTAGAAAAGACGCGCCATACTACATCTCCTCGGGCGTGCAGCTTTCGGCACCTTTTTCCCTAAATGGCCGGTCCACACATACAGCGCAGCGCCGAAGTAGCGCTGGAGAAGGGCACTGATGCAGCTCTGGCTTGCACGTGATTTATCGCCGAAGTGGTGAGCGACGATCCAGCGCCGATGCATCGCTACTAAACCGACGACTCGCCTTTTTCAGAGCGGCGCTGTATGTGTGTACAACAGGCCTTCGGTACGGCGGACACGGACAGCATAACTTCAACAAATAGTATTAAAAAAAAACAGTACGGCATATCTTGATGTCAGGCAACGGAATAAATTTACCGAAGCATCAAGGATAATGTTGGGAATGTAGGTACAGCTGCAGCGGAAAAAGATTAGAGCACAAGTGACCGATGACCACAGCGGCAAAATCGCGACACGCGGCGCTATTGTTCCCGAGCGCGCCAAAGAGCGAGAGTGCCAGTCACGTTCCATGTCTCAGCGCGGGGTGACCGGCAGAAAATTGAGAGATAAGATAGCTTTAGGATGGCCCGCTTCCGCCGGCCACCTTGCTCCCAAGACTCTGACTGACTGACCGACCGCCGGCCACCCCCGCGTCGAGACGTGGAACGTGACTGCACTCCTGCAATCGGCGCGCTCGGGAACAACGCGGAGCCTGCTTCTGGCACAGGAGTTACGGTGACGTCAGAACAATGCTGAGCTCCGATTGGATTTGACTGGAAGGGTAGCGAGTCGACCTCAGCGCTAGGTGCCTTGAGGTCTACCCACTATTCTTTTCAATCAGCCAAACAGAGCACGGCGTTCTGATATCGTCGCGACCCCTGCGCAACTTGCGCTCTGCATAGAGCTGCGTGTCGCGCTTTCGCCGCTCCGGGCGTCGGTCACTTGTGCTAATCTTTCTCCGCTGCAGCTGTACACGTGCCGCAAGGGCTCGCCTTCCCCATATAAAACATTCCAAGTTAATAACCAAAATAAGGCGTTGACGAATGCGCGGGCAAGATGCCGTTTGTTTTAGGCTTTTGCTTTAGAAGTTACTGCCGCAGACGACAGCACGTGCAGCGCGGGTACGTAACTACACGCTCGCAGCATACTCCTTAGTGCTTCGGTAAGTTAGCGAAAGGTCTCCGTACCTTCTGCCAAATTACGCAAGCATCAAGGAGAATGCTGGGGACGCAAGTACACGTGCTGCGCGCCTTATCTGTATAAAACATTCGACGTAAACAACCAAAATAAAGCGCCGATGATCAGGCGTGCCAAGCGAGATTCTGGGTTTTTGCTTTCGAATAGTTACTGCCGCACAAAGCAGCACGCGCACCGCGTGTGCTGCTTTGTGCGCGAGTACCTAGTTCTAAGTACTCGCGCACGCTCCTTGGTGCTTGAGCAAAAGGTCTATACTTCGTCTCCCCTTAGCATGGACTATTGTTAGCCGCACATGCTAAAAGCGAAAGCTAGTTGCTTTGGATGAAGCCTCGGCGGCTGCACGAGCGCTCGTGCAGTCAGTGCTCCAGTCAAGACAGTCAAGGCTTGTCGCTCGCGCTTGCTCAGCCTTAGCAATTAGTCCATGCTAAGGTGAGACAAAGTATATCGGAATGAGCCAGCCAAGATGAACATTTAGAAAGATAATTCGTGAATTACAGGTAAAAATCTGTACTCGGTGTTGATTATTTTTTTTTTACGGATTCTGTAGGTTTTTTTTTTGTGTGTGTGTAAATTGGTTAAGTTTTAACAAATTTACAGAAAACTAATCTAAATGTGCGAAACAAATACTGCCCCCCCCCCTTCCCCAAAATTGAAAGAAAATAAATAAACACAACACGGAACCCTAATTATACATAATTATTTGCAAATGAGTTCACACCCACTAGTAAATTTCAAGTTTAATACTATAGGATTGTACCGCTTAACAGAAGAATTCTAATCTGTAAGTTAAAAGGAAAGCTTTTCTCTTGTTAGGCCAAGGTGTGAAGGTGAAGCTGCCGTAATAATTGCGCGGGAGAAATGGATTCCCCGATTGGTTGCAGGCCAAGGCACACTTTATCACGGCTGGGGAGCTGGCACCTGAACTCTACGAGCCGCACTACAACCAAGCCTTGCTCCTCGAAGAGGCGAGTTTTCTTTGTCATTTTTTTGTAGAACTGCAATTGCCATCAACTGCAAGACAAGTTCACTAACTCTCTCGCTAGAATATATTGCCTTCCGTCGCTACAAATCACTCGGCTTTTTTCACAACAAGGTTCCTGGATCCTCGGAGTTTATTAGGCGATGCCCCTAGTTCCAAGTACCACTACCACGCACTAAAAATAAACAGAGTATTTCTGGCAGCATTTGGGTAATATGTGACAAAATCTCAACACGGAAGAAATCTTGGTGCAATCACTTATGTAGCACAATTCGCAGCGTGACTTCAGACATAAATGTGCCCCGCTGCGGCAGTGGAATTATATATCGTTCTTTCGTTTGCAACGCTTTTGCACCTGGCTTTCACGTCTCACATCTTCACCGTGTTAGCTTCATCGAGGATATATTTTGTTCAAATTTATTTGGCAGGAGTGTGTAGCCATGCTGCATTCACCGAGCACCGGTGCAATGCGGGAAAACAACACCCGAGGAGCTAGCTTACGCGGGTGTGGCTTCTCCGCAGTACACAGGTGCTTGTGCTAAAAAGCGTGCTCAACGGGGCTAATCAACAGCAATCAACACTTGTAAAAGCACAAATATCGCAGTCACGTGCTTAGGCAAAAAGCTAATTTCCAAAGCTGGATGGTGCAGTTGCGCGCTTGATCTATTTAAAAGGAAGTGGAAACTTTATGAATGTTGATATAAACATTGCAGTGAAATTCGGTAATTAAAACGCCCTGACCACCTGTGTTAATAATATGCGATTGAAGATATTTGCACATGGTAAGAACATAAAACCCCTTGATTATACCTAGCTTGGCATTTCTGTAGGTTTAATTTTATGATAAATGTGTCGTTTGCTTCCCATCCAAATGTAGGCAGTGGAATTTTGAAGGCCACAGTCAATATAGTCACTGTAGATTTAAATTAACTTCTTAGAAATGGACAAGTGGAACCTTGGCAACAAACAACCTTCCCAAGTTCAGCTGGGTTCTCGTTGAAGCACATTCCAGTAGTGAAAGGCTTAAAATAACTATTCAAGCAAAACCACCATCCGCTTTAATCTTGAAATCCACTATTCGCACATGCCTAGAATGTAGGATATGCTCCTATGCCGAGAAAGAGCAGTGCAATTTCTTTTCATTGAAATAGCAGAGAAAACTAGGGACAAAAATTAGCAGTTCCGCGAATCTACAGTACAGTCACAGCGAGATCTTGACGGCGCAGTCTTTTGGCACCTTTTTCACGAGCACGCACCTCACTGTTCTACCTGCGATGAACGGCGAGACCGGTCAGCATAGCCACCAGCTCGTCTTTTAGCATCTCGCAACAAGCGTGACGCTGAACAGTTTCACAATAAATTGGCGAACTGTGAAGGCAACGGCCTCTGCCACCCAACGCAGAGCGCAAGTTCGTCTGCTTCCTGCACTGGGGTTGCGATGATGTCAGAACGCCGAGATCTCATTGGCCGATTGAAAAAAATAGTGGGTAGACCTCAAGGCGTCCGCTGTGGTTTACCCGCTATCAATCAAAGCCAATCGTAGCTCGGCGTCGTTGTGACGTAACCGCAACTCCTGAGCAAGATGCAGACAACTTGCTCTCTGCATAAGTGTCGAAACGAAGCACGTGACACCACGTCACGGAAGCGGTTGTCACTGGGCCAAATGAAAGGCAGGGAGGAACCGGCTGTCGTCCGCTGCGAAACCAACCAACTTCAACTGGACGTCCACCGCCGCAGCATTGCCGTCCGCTAGAGTAGTGAGCTCTTTGGGAACAGTTCATGAGACAACCATACGCTATATTAACCTGCGAATCTGTGGCAGGCGTTAATGCCAGGACGACGTTTGGAGCGGAAGCTGTTGATTACAGGGCTGCGATCGTTCAAAAGCCATTGTTCTCAAGAAAGGCTCAAACCGAATTAAGTATTGTTGAAAATTAATGTGTCTTTGTCTTTCTTCCGTGTCGTGTACCGAAGTGCTGCCAGAGATGCATTCGTGACAGTTCAATTGCTGTTAAAATAAGGAAGATGCCTAAGCTACTTTCTTTGCGGACGGCGCTGTTGATGTGGCGGTAACGAGGCCTTCATGGCCTCAACCGCGGAGCGCTGTCGCGTGCCTTACTCCGACGCCCTTATTGGGTCGCGGGGGCTCCAGCCTCTACAGTTCGACAAATTATTGTGAAACGGAGTATAGCACAAGGCAACACGATACACGTGCCTGCCGCTTTGCGCCGTACTCTTGTCAAGCTTCAACGTAATACCCACTTGAGGCGGGTCAGAGATTTACTAACGATGACATAATGTGCGGTGTTTGTCTTCTAGGTGTATAGACCCTTTTCTTTGCGAACGCCCCCAGGCACACGCCAAAAAAACCAAGAAGCACGAGATCTGGTAAAATTTTTCTAACATTCTCTCGACCCAACTTGTTTCCTCCAAGACGTGATGTCGTACAGCCGAAGGCCCTTGCTTCATCTCCAACTTTGTTGTGCATGTAGCATTTATGCTTTCTAGAACTAATCACATGAACAAGCTTGACAGGCTTGCAAAGACTGAGCGACAGGAAGTCGCTTGGCTCGCAAGCGGTGGTTCCAATTTGTAAATAGGATTGGCGACTCTATACCTCCTATAGGTGCATAGTATCACATAATCGGAATCACTAGACTCGGCACCGCAGACCTCTGTGGTATGGGCCGTGACTCTTTCTGCGGTGCTGCGGCTTTCCCGACCCAATAAAATTGATTATCATTATTATTGGATGGATGGATATGGCTGAGCCATTTTAGTTGGGCAGCCACCTGCATCACCTAGCTGAAGATTTTAATTTCAACAATTAAATTCGAAATCAATCGAGTATAATAATGTTGCGGCAATCTTGCGGCAGCTGTGGCCATCTAGCAGGCTCTACGCGAGACCCATACACACGTGCTTTTCAGATGTCGATGAAGGCACCTGTTAAGGCCGTGGCATAGCTCGGTGGTAATGTGCCTGCTTTGCATGCGGCGGGCCCAGGTGCCGCGGGAAATTTTTTTCAAACGTTTGGTCACATTGCCGACGGACGTTGTTTCCAGTGGTGCGAAGAGTCCGTAACAGCCGTTGCTGTAAAAGAGGCCAAGGTGTCCTTACCTTGCAAAAGGTGCGACGCAAGTGGTTGTACACTAGCTTCTTGAATGAGTGATCCCCTCCCAATACCAATGCACCTGTGCTAAAGCTTTGAAAAAAAAAAAAAAAAATAGCTGTTGCACGTTGTACTTTGTTAACGACAAAACAGCCTCAAGGACCCCTTAGATTCCGGCGTTCCGACGATACTTTAAAAAGGAACTTCCTCCGAGTGGCTGCCAATGTTGCGTTACGAGGCATTGAAAGGTCGACAAACACCCTGACACTTCTAAAAGGTTCCCTTTCAAGGGCAACTCCGCTTAATTTTTGATATATAGAAAACTATGTAGGCCTCTTCAGTATCATATAGAAAGACCCCATGTCAAATATTACGATCTAATTCCGTCTATATATTTAATAGACTGG
Source organism: Ixodes scapularis (assembly GCF_016920785.2). NCBI lineage: Eukaryota > Metazoa > Arthropoda > Arachnida > Ixodida > Ixodidae > Ixodes > Ixodes scapularis. Next base: position 69,367,160 of record NW_024609836.1, read on the forward strand.
CCAGCAAACCTTCAAGTGAGCCAAGTCGCCAAAATCTGTCAACTCTAGCGTGCGACGTGAGGCGCAATCGTCGGCGCAGCCAATGCGACGGAGTTGGGGCGGCCAACGTTGAGCCACTACGTCAGAGGCATGACTACGTCATTCTCACGTTTTGTTTGTTTTTACTTCTCAGAGCGAAATTGAACGATGACGTCATGAGTTTCTCCTCCCGGTGTTGGCTGAACGGCGTCCACGTGATCACCGTAACGCGGATGCGCTAGTTCGCGCTGCCCTGCGCGCTTCTGTTTCTCCGCTCCCCCTCTCCTCTTTCGTTTTCTCCCCTTCCCTCTTCCCCGGGCCATCACCGTCCACGCCATGCGAAGTGACCTGCTCGTGTCGCGTGTCCTGTCCCTCGCCCCCTCCCGAACGTCACAAGACCACGTGGTTCGACGAGACGTGGCCATGACTCTGACCACACGAGACCAATGTTGCCTGATGCAACCGAAGTTTCGGTTTCGGTATCAGCTGATGTTTAAATTAGGATTACACAAATAATATTCCACGTTTCGCGAATCCAAAGACATAGAGCTGTTTAGTAGTGCTTTGTGAAATGGAATCGCATGTAAGCCTAAATTTTTCTAAATTGAGCGGAGTTGCCCTTTCAAGTTCTTTTTATAGATAGCCCCCGACAGAAACTCGGGGCATGGCGAGTCCCAGACATCTGACTATCGCTCAGCAGCCAATGAGATTGAGGCATAAGCCGACAGGAACGCCGGAAAACGAATCACGAGGCAAGATGCTCGACATACAGTCTAAGCTCGTTATAACAGACCTTGATTTTGACCAAGATTTCGGTCTGTTATAAGAGAGTATGTTGTATGCAGATATGAAGTGGAGTCAATGGTATGTAGAGGAAAACGAACCAAACTTTACAAATCAGTATGTTATATCCAAATGTCTGTTGTAACCAAGTCTGTTATAATGAGCTAAAACTGTAGTAAGCTGCGTCCCGTGTTCCTTATAAGCCAGTGACTCTACAAGATTCGACAACGGTCGTATCTCGTCCAGGCCGTGCCACCATTACTGAAGCACACTCAGCGAGGTGGCAGCCATTAGTAGAGGGCCTCGTTGTAGCGAGAAATTCCGCGCTCCTCTTCGCCAGGCAGGAGACCTCCAGGGCTGTGCTCGTGCGGCCAGCCAGTGCAGCCAGCACGCAGCGGGCAAGGCTCTGCTGTCCCGGGTTCAAGCTCTGTTCCGTGCCCCGTGACCACACGCAAGGCTTTCCTGGTCGCCGCCCCTTTTTTTTTTATTTGGGCAAATAAATTACCTGCGTTCCATGCAAACGGCGCACTTTCCGTGTCCTCTCCCAAACGGGAAAAACAAATCACAAGCGGGCTCCGGTCCCACCAATTCGCAGGCACTGGGCTATGTACACCGAGGAGGGGGAGGCACCCCGCCCGCTCCACCAGGATTGGAGCACGTCGCGACAGGGGAGGGGGGCGGGACGTCCCGTGGGGGGAAGGGGGGGGGGGGGGGGCCGGGATTTCCGCCGCTGGCAGACACCCTCCGGAAACATGGCAACCCGCGGGGGCGTTGGTTGGTCCACTCACGTCGAAGCGTCCCCCCCGAAGGGGGCGGGGCATTCCGGAGGGGGCAGAGCATTCCACAGTAGGTAGGCGGGGCTACCTGGCGTTGTGGTTCACCACGAGCTGTGGCTGCCTGTGGGTCTTGGGGGGCAGCTGTGGAGTGCTGGACGGAGGCGGTCGCAGTGGGGGCGGAGACACTGGCCCCAGCTCCCTCCTGGGGGCGGGGCCGGGTCCTGCCCCCAAGAGCGCCGCCAGGTCTCCGTTGTGGGCGGAGTTGCGGCGGGAGAGAGTCCGCTGCTCCGCCCCCCTCGGAGGGGTGCGCGGGAGGGTCCAGCCCCCGTCCCGCCGGGGCGGGAGGGGGGGCGGGGGTGACGGGTCCCGTGGAGGGGGCGGTTCCCTGGATAGCGTCGGGTCCCTGGGGGGCAGCAGGGGCGGAGCCTCCTCTGGGGGTTCCATAAAGAAGATGGTCCCGGTGGGCGAAGAGGGGTCGCACGAAGAGGAAGTGGACGATTCCCGCTTCTTACGCGGTGGCAGGGGCGGTGGGGGCAACAGGGGGGCCAGGGTAGACAGGTTGGGTGGGGGCGGAGGGGGCGGGTGGGAGGGCGGGGCCGACGGTGCAACGGGAGATGACAGCGCTGTGGGAGGAACGAGGAGGTGCGGTTTAGAGGCTGTGCTTCTACCGAATCCCGACGAAGGGTGCACCCACACCTAGCCGGGTGTTTTACCGAACATATTTTACCCGCAAAAACTATGCATCACGGAGAAAATAGACCGGTGTTTATTAGTCACTGCAAAACGGTCAATTTAGCGAGGTACAAAGTATTATAGGCATCTAAGTCCTCAATTTTTGGTAATCAGCTTTTGGTTTCTTTTGGTAATCAGCTACTTGGTTTCTAAAAATGAACATGGTTTCTATTGGAAAATTGCCGAGCATCATCAAAAGCTAGTAAACCAGTAAGTTGTAGAAAAGCAGAGAGCATGCAAGAGTGTGGTGGATGTGCGAAAGTTCATGCTACAGGCGCAAGACTGGCGGAGCGAAAATGCAGACAAGAAACCGAAAAACCGCACAGGCACGTTGAAGTTGGAGGCACTTTGGAAACCTAGGAAAACAAAGTGCGTGCCCCAAATCTCTAGAAATACTAACTGGAACCATCTGTCTATTTGGTGTATAGTGTGTAGATTGAATCTACACACTATCTATGAGAAATGGTCTCTTATAACTGGGGTTTTGTGTTTTCAGAGTTCATTTTCGTCAGTCGGAGGGTGTTTTTCGGATTTTATATTTTTGCTGAAAATTCTGAAATTTATTTTTGTCAAATTTCTAATTTCTGCAATTCAGACTAGTTTTGCGACGCTTTCTATAAAAAAACATTACAAGAATAATCAAATATTATTTGGGTGTAAACATGCGCCAAAGAATATTTCTTCAGCTGGATTTGGTGCCCTTGCCACTGACATTGCTAGTAGTCTACCCTACAACAAAACTTGCAAACGAGCGTTTCTTCTATAAAGTTTGACACCTTTAAGGGGCACTGACCCCCCAAAGGTTGTATTTCCTTTTTATTGTATAAAACAATGCAAATTGTAGTCATAAACACGCAAAAAAAAAAAAAAACAGATCGCAAAAAAAAAAATCTTTTTGCGCGCGCGCACGCTCCTTTTCATTTTTGGTGTTTCTCTCCCGCTCCTCACCTCGCTTTTTTTTTATTTGCGACGTCAAAAATTATGAAATTTAGAAGCTTTGTGGGCGACATCTGCGAACGCACAATGGCCCTTCTTTTTGAAATACCAAAAATCAGTCTGGTGTGACGTCGCCTCCTGGATTTGTATCCTCCTCGGAAAAATTGGCGGCGCTCGACGCACATAGCCGAGCATGATCGGTGAGTCAGGGAACTGGACGAAGAAACTGTTTTTTCCCAGTCCGCCGGTGCCCTCCTCTCCCAATCCTCACCTGCTCGCTTCAGGTCGCGGTGGCAATGGCCAACGGCAGTTTGGAGCGAGCGGAGGCATAAAAAAAGTTTACTCGCAGGACTACGCAATATTTGGCGTCACCGCACTGGCGCGGATCGCGCAGGAACTTCGCATTCGACATTTGGAAATTGTTGTTTTACTTCACAAATGCAGAATTCCCAAGTTTCAAATTTTGAGGGTAATGTCCCGGCATCGTTTTCAATCAATTCAGATAATAAAAAAAAAATCATGATTTTGATGTGCCAGTGCCCCTTTAAGGTCACTGAACTCCTGGAGGTAGTCGCTGGGACGCTCGTTTTTCTCCCGTCCCATTCAATCACCCTACCCCGTAGCTGCGAGGGGTGTAGTAAAGGGTGTAATATGAAAGCCTTAACTGCACCCCTGCCTCCTTCTATGAAATCTCAATGGTTTATAGCTTTCACTGTTACAACAACACAACCCTACGTTCCTCAAAAAAGATACAAATAGTATGACCCAAACTGGAAAACCGGAACAATGGCTTTTGTCGTGATCGTACCAGGACCCGTTGCCTTGAACGAACCTCGACGAGTTAAACGGTAAGACCCTTTTTTAACAATAATCAGTGATTTATTAAAAAAAAACAAAAAAAAAACTGGAGGCACATTTTTTCAGGGTGATTGACCTGGTGCTCTGACCAAACTTGATTGTTGAATACCGTCTCTTTTTTTTCTCATTGGGACATCGAAATTAGGAGTATGGCAAACAAGTCCGTATTAACAAATATTTTACCTGCAAGCGTTTTTCAGGATTTTCCGGATTTACTTATAAATCCGGAAACAAATTTATAAGTAAATGAAACCCTACTTATAACACAACGAGAATTATTTCAAGAACGTAGTGACAGAACAACGCATAAATATAGGCAGATTGGGAGTGTTCCAAGGCTGCCCCAAAGTGGCATCAGTGACTACTCTCGTCACAAGAGGTTACGGGCGGTCGCGGTGCAGTTCATCGTGTGAACTACGTCGTCGTTCGCATCGAAGTCCAACACACCCGGAAATTCAGGTCACGCCGGCTTACCCGCGCCGATGAGGACGGGGGCGAAGACGCTGCTGTCGCTGTGCAGGGACGCCCCGTAGGGCGGAGTCAGCGGGGTGGAGGGGCTGGTGGGGGGCGTGGCGTCCTCCCCCTCCGACGGGGGTGCAGGGGCACCGCCCCAGGAGGGCAGCACCTGGTGGCTGCCCCCCGACCGCGTCAGCCTCGGCTTGATCCCGGGCGACTTGAGCGGGAGGTCTGGCCACTTGCGGGGCTGGGGAACCGGGGAAAACGAGCCTCAGCGAACCGATCAGGGATTGGGCACGACGACCTACTTCGACGAACCTCCTGCCGATGGGCCCAAGTAAAACTCGGCACGATGCAGATGGCGGTGACCTCTGTCTCTACACAACGGGAAGCGGACTTGCTGCCCGTCTCATCTATAGCTAGGGTTCTGCATTTTCGCAGTTCATTTTTCGTGAAATTCAAAGGCGGTTTTACGGATTTTATTTCTCATTGGAAATTCGGGGTTTGTACCCATTGTTTTCACAATAAAAATAAATAATGTCCGGACAAAAATGTACACTGAATTCGTTAAAAATCACCGGCACTGAAAGACATTTTTGCACCCGCATTTGGCACTGGCACCTCAGCTATTGGCAGTACTGTCCCACGACATATCTTGAAAACAAGTGTTACTTCAATAAACTACTTTTTAAGTACAGACAAAGTAAGGGCCTGTCAAAGTTGAAAAAAAATCGACCTGAACGACAAGTTTGACATTTAGCTTAGAAAAAAATAAAATTCCTAAAAATATTTGAATACATCAAGGTATCTTTATAGTGCCTATTAAATGAGGGGAAAAAGATAAGAGGGTGGAGGAAAACAACCAGCACCAGTGAGGGTGTCAAACACGCGACCTGTGACAACAGGCAAAAATACTAGTTTCTGCCACTGCGGCTTCTACGCTTCGTAACACGAAAACAAAAAAATCTGGGTCACGACAAAGGAGGGTCCTCCTTTGTCGTGACCCAAAAGTCTCGTCAACGTCCTGAACGAACGTTCAGGACGTTGACGGACAAATTACAGGCGGGTGTTTTTTGGAGCTTTTTCGGGCTTATCCGAACATGCGGAACCCTAATTATGGGGCTAACCTAAAGATAAAGGTTGGGGCCAATTTTTAAAATTTATTTTCCTTTCAGCAACTCAGCGTGAAAATGTGCGACATGACATTCTGCCGCTGTCGTCAAAAAAGAAAATCGGAGCAGCATGTAGTTTGCGAGCTAAGAAGCTCCTTTTTACACAATTCTTGAGGTTAAACAAACTGAAAAATCTCTCTGTGAACATAAAGCAGCATCTTGGCCCACGTGTCGGAGCGCACAAAGACATGGAGGCGACACCCATTCCGTTGAAACATTTACCAGAGAAAAGTGCCAAGAGGAACACAAGGACAAAGAAGGTCAAATCGGGACACGCCACATTTCTAGTGCACGACGGACCGACTGGCCCACGCCACCGCTTTGCCGCCATTAAAATGCTTCTCGAACCAGTTTCCCGCAACACCCTCGTCAATTGTCAGTCCCCAAACGCGTCGGATTTCAGGCGCGCTGGTTCCTTTTCGCGATGCCACGACCGTCGCACACTCACGAATTTGGGTGGCTGCCGGCAGCCCCGGGGTTCGATCTCCAGGGACTTGGCGTACAGGTAGTCGTTGAACTCCTTCTCCGTCAAGCTCTCCTGGGGGTTCAGGCTCTCCAGGAATTGCTGCGGGAAAGCGCGCGTCAACAACGTGCCCACCGACTGTCGCGTCTTTCGCGGCTTGGACACTCTACTCGCTTACGGCTGCTATTACCGAAGACCTGTTCAGACGCACACACGAGTACAGTGCTATGCGGAATGCGAGTTTGTCTGCTTCTTGCACGGGGGTTGCGATCGCTTCGGAAAGTCTAGCTTTTATTGGCCGACTGAAAAAAATAGTGGGTAGACCTTGTCGAGGCATCGAACATTTGGGTATTACCCATAATCCTTCTAATCAAAGCCCATCAGAACTCGGCGTCGTTCCGACGTCCCTGTAACCCCTGCGCAAAAAGTGGACGACTTGCTCTCCGAATAGACACAGCGCCGATTTTGCACTGTATCGGTGCTCCGCCACGCGCTACCTGATCTTTTCCTTTAACCGTGCGCAATGCAGAGCTAACTCGATGCCGAGCAAGAGCTGACAGTAGCATTGTTGCGGTGCCGCCTTTTCGTTATTTCAGCGCCGTGCTGCACATGTGAATAGGACTTCGTGGCAGATTTATACGATTGACTCGGGAAGCCGCTGCACACTTTGTGCAATACTATTCCGCCTGCCAACACAATCGCTTCGACAGCAATGGGTCAAACCCGCGGCATCTCGCCGCTATGGCACCCGGAACGCACACTCGACCAGTGTGCTTAGCGTCCCATACCGCGCCCGTGCCTCAAAAGGAGTTCCGGAGTGGCAACGAATGATGCCACAAGAGCCGGCGCGTCCTTCCGCTGGACGTCTTGACCTCGGCAGTCGGTCGAAGAAGTCCCGGCAAAAGGTACGAGCAAACGCCGCTGGGGGAAGTGTTCTGGGTGCCGTGGTAGCGCCACAGAAGAGAGCATACGAAGACCCCACCAACCCGTATGTCCGCCTGGCTGGTGAGGCAGTAGGGCTGGTTCTGGTACTGCTGGATCTCCCCGGTGATCTCGGCCACCTTGCGGCGCTTGCTGAAGTTGATGAGGCCCTCGTGGTTGGGCAGAAAGTCCAGGTTGCCCTCCTCGATGTGCAAGATGTTGGTCAGGTACATGCCTGGGAATATTCATACGAGTTAATAATCTCTCGACCCGCCTTGCACCACATAGCCACAGCCGAGACGAGAAAAGTGGGGAGGTCCTTTGGTTTCCCGCCCCCCCGGTACGAGCTTCCTACCATCGACAATGCTTCGTTGTCCAAATAGCCTCCAGCATTCCTGCTCGGCCAAAGTATGGTGGAAGGCAACGAGCACGCGCTAGAAATTGAACTTCAATAGGGGACGCCGTTTTCGTCTCGTCGGCGACTAGAACAAGGCGTCGCTGCCGTCCCAAGGCTCGCCAAAAGGCTCCAGCTCGAGAAAGCAACTCTCCCACCAATCTATGAAATCCTTGCCCGTCCGAGTCAATCCAAGCACTTCCGGCACGTCCGTGCCGTTCCGAGGGCCAGAAACGCGCTCTCCTGCCGATCTCTGCAATCCTTGCCGATCCAAGCCAATCCGAGCGGTTCTGGCCCGAGGCACTCACCCAGGAACGGCACGCAGGGCGGGTTGATGGAGCGCAGCTTCTCCTGGTACTTCCGGCAGTGGTCCGACTGGAGGTCGAAGGCCTCGTCCAGCGCCTTCTTCAGATTGCACTTGATGGCCTGCACAAGCGGCGCGGGGACGGGCCTCAGGGCATGACGGTCTACGCTCACTGTAAGGTACTGAGCGTGCGCCCGTGTCTTGGTGAGTGCACAAGCCCGACTTTCGTAAAAGTGTAAGTGCGGACTAAGCTCCCGCGTTTGATCCTTGTCCCTGTCCACTTTGATCGAGACGAGCATCGAACCGGTGTGTTTTAGCATAATCGCTACTCCGTGGTGCACGCTAAAGACCCTGGCCTAGCGGCTGTACTGCACTGGCAAGATTTCTCAACTACAGCGAAGATGCCGGGCTCCCATTGTGGCTGACTAAAGGCCGGTTAAACACACTCGTGTCTGGTTACAACCAAGACTGCTGTGCAGTCTTGCTTGTGATCTCTTACGATGAGAGAACGCACTGACGCCGTCTGTTAAATAGCCATGGAGCACTTGCAACTTTCATATAAGTATTTTTGTTGTAGCACTTTTTTTACTATGGGCTCGTAAACCTTTTGATAAAGTCACAAACAACTGTTTCTGATAGATGATGGGGCATGCATGGCTGATCTCGCAAATATTCCAAAACATTCGCTCAAGCGAAACACAGTTCTAAGGCCACCTCAGAAATGGCGCAGCGTGTCTTCTCGTCGTCACACCTGAGAGTCCCACTAGAGCGACAGACGGAAACGACCGACACCGACGAGCCTCGAGGACGTGCAACATGCGGGCGAAGACACCTCTGGCAGACTCGCAGTCTCCCGACGCTTGTGAATGAGCGACCGAAAGGCCGCCAAAGGTGCCTTCTTGCGTACACTGCGTGTCACGAGGCTTCCATCCGCATTTGTGCGCGAACTAGCCTTAACTGGTAACGTTTGAAGACGCTCGAGGCTTTGCAACCGGCCCTAAAACCCGTTCCGCAATAAAATCCGTGGCTGAAGCCCCGCTGCTCGCCGGAGACGCGGGCGCGCGTCTAGAAGCCACTTACGCCTGACGTGTGCTCCAGCCGGTGGACACAGGCGCTGGACATGGCGCTGGAGACTGCAAAGACGCCCGTGAAGTTGTTCAGCTCCTGGAGGACAAGCATCACCTCCAGCATCCGAGACACCACCGCCACGCGCTCCTCAAAGTTGTCCGTCTCCACTATGCACCGCTCCAGCCAGAACGAGAACTGCAAAAGATGAAGGAAAGAATGTGGGTTCCGAGGCAGAGTACGGCTATCCCGAGATGCTGCTATGGCGAACAGGTCTCCGACTGGCGCGCTTAGCGTCCTATCCCGTCATAACACCAAAAGTGGTGCCAATGTGGCAACAAACGATGTCGCAGAAGCCAGCAAGTCGTTCTGTCAGGTGTCGTGGTCCCAAGAGTTCCCGGCAAAAAATATGAACGACCGCGTCACGGCGTCTGACTCTTCGCTACTAAAGCTTCTGTACAACGTTCGAACTGGACACTTGCCACACCCGCCACCACTGCTGCGACGCGACACTTCCGCTACATCGTCGAGTGGAAATCCGAGGGACCGCATTTGAGGTCGCGGTAAACGCAGCGTGCAGAGAGGCGCTCCAAGCAAACGTAATGTCGGTGCCTTCTCAACTCGGCCACGGGGAAATCTCCCAAGTCTCGGCATTGATTTAGTAAAGCGTTACGGAAGTCTACAGACCTCGTAAACAATTATGTGTATACCGGGGAGTGCTCGGCTCATTGTTACACCTCAGCTAATTAATGGCTCAGATCAGCTCGAATAGCACTCAAGCTGCAAGCACACTTTACTTAGGGACAGTTGAGGAAATTCCCTAGCTCGAAGAACACACGAGTGCACTCTGGGAAACCTCTGGGTGCCTGGGAACCCAGTTTGAAAGCCTGTGCCCTAGAGGGAACGCACCCAGGCATCCGCTGCAAAACCCTGCCAAGACCGTCCGTTGCCATAAAAAAAAAAAGAAAAAGATTCCACTGCGCTCAGTTTCAGGTTAAAGGTTCGCAGGCAGCCAGAAACGAGAGAACTCTCCTTTCCATTCCTCCCCTCCATTCGAGAAAAAGGGGGACCCTCCTCCTTTCTGCAGGGAGCAGCTCGGAAACTTGCCCCCCGTGTGGAGAGGAGGAGAGAAGAGAGTGAAAGGGAATGAGAGAAGGAAGGACACTGGGAACCTGATTTCTGCCCGGCAGAAGACGACTCTGTGGGTCGGTCTTGGAGAAAAGCGGTACAAGCTACTCCCACAAGGCCCCCTACTCTTGCCACTTTAACAGAGGAAATGCTGGAGAGAAGGCAGGTAGACTCTCCTCCTCTCACCTCCTCTCCAGCATTTGCTCTGCTAAAGTGGAAAGAGCAGAGTGCTTTGCAGGAGGTGCTTGTCCTGCTTTTCTTAACCTGCAACAGAGTGCAACAGAGTAAAGGCAGGAGAACACGGATCGTGTTGTGAATGAGCTGAGCACATACTATGAGTGTGTGAACTCCTGAGGTCAAATGACCACGACGTCAAACGCCGTCATGATTTCATATGACATCACAATTTTATGTGATGTCACAGTCGCATGGCCTTATAATGTCGTGACGTCATGCCGTCATGATGACATCATGCAATGTTATGACATGACGTTATGATGTCATGATGGCATGAGCATGTCATGGTATCATGTGATGTCAGTCTTTCATGATGGTTTTCTCGTGGAATTTAGCTAATAAAACACAATCTGTGATAAAAAGAATTGGGCAGTTCTGTATTAATTTACACTACAGTCACAACGATAGTTGCGACGTGTCACGGCAAAGTCGCTGGGCACCAACGTCGCGTTGACGCGTTGCGGGTTGCATCAGCAAAATAGACATCTGACCATTTTGCTCGGAACGCTTGTTTCTTTTTTGTACCGGAGAGCGTGAAAGCGCATCCCCCGGAACGAGCTCTTAGCATTGACAGTGCTGCAACAGCATTTTCTTATCAGCTATTGTTTTTTTCCAAGATTGCATGCGGTGGGTTTTGGGAACTACAAAAACTTAAGTATATAGCGGGTTGTAAAAACACCTCTGCTTCGCATGCCGCAGACCCAGGTTCGATCCTTGTGGGTGGCGGGCAATATTTTTCAAGGATTTGGCAACATCGACAACGCAGACCCTACAACGCCAACTACAACAACAGCAACAACAACCACTACCCTAAAATTCTGAGCAAGCGCCCCCACCCGAGCAAGAGCCTCCCCCAACCTCACTGCTAATTTCACATTTCCGCGCCGTTCCGGAAAAGCGCCCACCTCCCCGCTCGCGGACCCGTATCACGCACCGCGCTGACCGCGCCCAGGCAACACTGGCTTGCGAAATTCAGTCCAAGAATCCAATCCAATCCTACTTTCCAGCCCAATTGCGCGACATTGTCGCTTTGTTTTGGGGGTGTCAGGTCGGCTATGCATTCCTACACAATGGCAAAGAAAATCAAGGTTGTCTAATGGCATTGTGAAAACGGGAAAAACGTACAACAGACGTCTGGACACATCAAGCTCGACCGGATACGGTAATGGGACAAGAATTTTGACAATTTGCTACAGCCAAACTACGGGAAAGCCAAACTTCGACAAAAGCTAAGTAACGGCACGCCAGTGTTCAGTGAATACATGGACGACGCACACTTTGAATACCTGGAGCGCGAAAGAAGGGCAGAACGAGCCATTAGCAACCAGCTTCTTTCTGAAGAGGCTGTCAAAATAGCCAACGGCATGCAGTTGGGAAACATTGCGGAATGCTCCAAACTTTTTTTTGCAACTGACTCTAAGGAGTCTTTTGGTGGTTTTGAAAGTGCAAATCTTTGGCCTGATAAAGCATACATTCTCAGAGATAAATCAAATTTGTGATTTGTGTGCACTGCGCTGTCTTTTCTTTTTTTGGCGGAAAACTTTTGTCGTCGCCATCTTGAATTTAGATGCCGTTCCAATGTAGCCCCCCCCCCCCCCCCCCCCCCACTGTGCAAGTAATTTTGACTTGCGTGCGGGCGGGGGGGGGGGGGGGGGGGGCTTGCTCGGAATTTTACGGTAGAACTAGGACTACTACATCCACAAATACTACCACTACTACTACCACAACTACATCAACGGACGTCACTTCCAGTGGTGGGAAGATTGTATAACAGCTATCGCTGTAAAAAGAAAACGGACGTAACAAGGCATAGGAGGGAGGTGGGGCTCACATTGGACGAGTGGTGGATCATCTTGAGCAGGTTGGGGGAGGTCTTGTGCTTGTCCTTCTTGGTCCAGGCAGCGTTGACAAGCTCCGAGGGCTTGACTGCCCGGTACAGGTCGAACTCCAGAAGGGTCAGCTGCCGAGCGATCTCGATGGGGTGCAGCTGCAGCACCAGCACATGCAACGAGAGCCCCGGGGGACACAACTGAGCGTGCCCCGTCGCAGGCGCTGTTGCCAACTGGAACGCCCACGGTAGCAGAGTCTGGGGGATGCCACGCTAAAGACGCTAATAACCCCCTTTCCAAAAATTGGTTCATTTTTTATCCTAGCGGAGAGACAAAGAACAGGCAATATCTTCGGAGCTGGGTAAAACGTGCACTGCAACGCAACAATGTCGTGGTGCTGCACTTTGCTGCATTGCGTCGCATAGAGTCGGGCGATGCCGGCTTTACGCCACATGACGCGACGTCATGCAACATGATTGGTGCATTGGGTCACGTGACCATGTAACGCTGATGATGCCACGTGAACGATGCCCTCTAAATTGAGACAGATAGAAATTCGCTAAATTTGACAGGGATGCGGCCCTTTTCGTGGAGTCGTGTCGCACTGCTCCCGGAGGTGTAAAACATACTGCATTAAAAAAATTTTGTTTTTTATTTTGCGTGAAGCATTTTTGTACGATCTCAAGACGTTGTCCAATGAACGTTTCACTACAGAGTTACATATTTGCCAAAACAAATGTATGAAGTCAAATGAAAACCAGAGGGCCAGTGCAGTAACCAAAGTAACTCCAAAGTAATAACCAAAGTAATAGTATCAAAGGGTTCTCTTGCTAGGACCACTTGTGTGGCACATTAGACCCCAACCTCACGGTAGTACAGTATAGACCACTTACAACGTAACCGCTTATAGTGCAGGACCAGGTAAAACGCGGCTTTTTTAAACCACCGGTTCGCCTCCCATGGAACTCCATGTAATTACATACCGTTTAAAATGCAGGTGCGCGAAGGGAAATACCGGTTATAGTGCGGTTTCTGGAACAGCCCAATGACTGCGCCGACGACCGGCGCAGCGAGTACGCTTCCCTATGCGACACCAGATAACGGTGCTGACGGCGCTAGCCGCAAGCGGCACTCGCGGGGCAAGGAGGTTGCTCGAAGAAGCGAGGAAAAGCGAAGAGAGAAGCTTCAGTTGCCATAGCGACGGAGGGACGCACATGTCGTTCACGTGCGTGCGTCCCTCCGCTGCCTCCGCTGCGTTGGAAACAACCGCAACGACAGAACAGTCGCAGGTCGAGGAGAAGTGTTCGCGAGCGTTGCATGCCGGTCGCGGGCCGACTTCTATCCGCAAACATGGCGTCGGTTGTGATCGTCGACGTAGACGGCGTGGTGGAAGCTCGTCGTTCCGCGTAAAAGCGCTATTCTTGACTGTGAATTTTCGTTGTGTGTCGCAATGATAACCCAGCACATACTAGAAGGGAAGATCCACCTACTCGTGCCGCGATGTCGTGGCGGCACTATCAAGACTGCAGAAGCGCCCATGTCGTCGTGTTTGTTTACTTCGACTACAGTGTTTGTGTTTTCGAACATCGCCTGGATTTCTTATTTGGAGCACTTCATGCCTGTGCTCAAGTTGAAGGTATTACTGGCACGTACCATATAAAGATGCAAATTTTTGACGCGTTTTCATCACCGGAGAAAAGTGATTAGGGTTAGCGATCCTGAACGCTCGCAACGTCCGTCTGCAACCCGCAACGCCGTTAAAGGGGTACTCCGCCGATTTTTGAGCTACCTCAACTAACTATATTTTCTGACTCCCCGGCCTTTACCCTTTCTGGTATGCTATTTAGTATCGTGAAATTCATAATAGTTATTGCGAAATCGGCAAATGAAAATCATGCAAAAACAGACATTCAAATATACCCGCCCTTTTCAGGGCCGTGACGTCATTGGAAGGTCAGCTTGCCAGTCGGGCGAGCAGTCTAAAAAATAGAATATGTCAATCATTTGTTCCGTGATGGAGCGCGGGGACTGGAGCGAGCTCCCAAAGCATTCATTTGACACCATGAAACTGCTTCAAATCAGTTGGGAACAAATTCTACAGTCCAAAGAGTGAACCCCTGCACTTCCAATGACGTCACTTTTTCATTGTTGCCAGTAGAGACTTTCAGTTTGAAAAACACGGTGAGGACCAAAATTGTAAATTCAATAACTTCGTGAAAAAAAATTATTTTGACCTAATATTTGGGATACTATTTTGGCGATGTTGTTTGGCGAGTTTAGCAAAATTTCAAGCAAATCGGGGAAAATGAAGAAATCGGCGGAGTTCCCCTTTAAAACTTAAAAGGCTGCACCAGGCAAAAGTCGCTCATTTCTTTCAAAATGTGTGACACACTTGAGAGAGAAGTGTACTAGTCTAGTGAAATAAAGATTTTCCTCAAACTAAGCTTTATTTTTCATCTAACATAAAATAAATTCTTTTACAAAGGTAAGTTGTCTTATGGCATGTATTTTGGCCTGAAATATTGATGTTTTGGTTATAGCGCGGTACCACTTATAGTGCGGATTTTCGCAACTCCCGCGACATACGTTATATGCAGTCTACACTGTATTCTGCAGGTTCTACAGCATTCAGACTTTGCAAAACCCGTCATTTTCAACACAACAAATCTTTTGGGCATATCGCCGCAACATATGGCAGACACACAACCCATGGTCCTCCGAGGCACAAAACAAGAAGCCATTATGTCTGCAGAGTTTTCTTTGACAAAGAGAAAATGCGTCGCAAAGTCACCCTTCTCACTCCTTGCCACAAATAGACCGTTATCACCAGCTGTAATCTAATCGGCAATGCCCCGCTAGGGTGCTGTCACCCCAGCCTCCTCCTATCTACTTTTAGCCGGGGAAACAAATGCCAATACCCCGAATTAGCAACAGAAACCTAAAACACACTCTCCAGGTTGTGCAGTGTTTGGACACACTTTTATCAGATTCCGACTTGAGTGCACCCATTCCGATTAGCGGGGAGTTCCGGTGCACGTCCCAAGAGCAGGGCAGACCCACATACAAAACGAAAAAACGGAAGTTCATCGGAATTGCCAGCCCAACCAATGGCTAAACGTGGGGTTGGTGCTGCCACAAACTAACGTTGAACCAAGTCAACCACGATTGGCGCCCTTTCCAAGTGGCAGTATGAGACGGCTTTGAGCAAGGTTTGATTATTCGGGCTGAACGTCGCCAGGGTTGAGAGTCGTAACTTTTGGTGACTGAGAAGCAGAAGCTGAAATGTTTTAAAAGCGCGCTTCAAACAGAAGTTATGCCCCCCGCGATTTAAAAAAAAAGCTTTTGCTGGTTTACTGCCAAGCTAGCGAAGGGCCTCTCGCAATCCCCGATGAAGGACTGAGAAGCATTTTGAACACTGGGGACCTCCCGACGGGCAACAGTAATCTCTGTCACATAGCGCATTCTTTGCAATAAGTCACCAAAAAATAACAGGCCCCTCTGCTGGGATTTGAACCCACCAACCAGTCACGACAAAGTCTGTCTGACTGAGAACTCTCTTGTCGGCCGTGCTGACTTGCACTTTTTTAGAAACGCCGGCACATCTAGTCACCTCGGTTGCACAAGTGATCCACCGAGTCTAGCTCAAAACTGTATACAGTGCAACCCACTTATAATGATAATGACAAAACCCGAAATTTCAATCGCTATTATCGATTATCGCTGTATCTGGACTAGAAACTGATCATTTCCAGTCTAGAAACTCTAGAAATTGATTGTTATAAGCAGTACATAGTTATGATTATCGCTGTATCTGGACTAGAAACTGATCATTTCCAGTCTAGAAACTCTAGAAATTGATCGTTATAAGCAGTACATAGTTATATGTGGTGTCGTTACAAGCGGATTGCACAAGAGTACCGCCAGCAAAACATGCGACTTCGCAGGCGCCTTCTCCACATCTCCTCTCTGTAGTACAAGGCTCTGCAGCAAAAGACAGCAACTTGTGGGCAGGTACGTCCTTCGTCCAGAGATTTAAGCCCATAAACACCGACACGCCGCAGCATAGTTACTGAGGACAAGTGACAAAACAACAAATAACTGAGAAAATCAAAAGTTTAAAGGGTCACTTACAGGGTACTTATGGTCGCCAAGGTTTTTAGTTGTACATGACATATCAGGGCCCAACTATCTCTCCTCCTCTATATTTCTCCGACCTCCGTATGCAGGTTTCGGTTTTTGTTTGGAGCAGTTGCGTTTCTTGGCTTTATTAAACATATACGTGACTCTGTAGCAAAACATTAATGACAACATAATGAATCGCTTGGCACAACATGAAAATATTTTTTTTAAGGGGTGTCAGTGTCCCTTTAATGCGGCGAACTCGTGCCAAAGCAGAAATACAATAAATTGGCTTCCACCTAACACAAAGTGCAACAGAAACGAAAATGCAATAATTTGCGTTGCGGGTGGATTGAGCGCGACACGGCAGGATCAGGCGCTGGTGAAAGACCAACACGACACAGCGTGCTACAGCCCGCTTAATACCTGCTCAACATTCAGGATGGATCTGAACGAGGACACACTACACCTGACAAGAACTAATCGGAACTTTCCGGAGAGGTAACGAAAAGGTGCAAGCTACGCCGGTAGGATTCAAACCCTGTTCTTCAGCACGAAAGCCATGTGCCCTGCCTGCAAACCCCGACGCACGCGTGCCAATATGTAGGCCGTCCACTCACAGTGAGAATGTCGAACTTGTCTGGAGTGCTGCACAGGAACCATTCTATGTGGGGCGGACTCTTTTCGTAGCTGAATGTGATCTCCCGAGGCTCGTCTTGCTGCTCGCTCTGCAAAGAGAAGAAAAAGAGGGAATTCATACTTCCCTTTGAAGGTGAGAACAATCCTATCATTGTGAACACTTATGCGGGAGTGCTCTTGCAGATGCCCATGGTGCACCACTCACTCCGACAGGTTGAACTCGCATTTAGAGGCGCAGCTGTCGGTTTCTTTCGGATGTAGAACGGCCGTAAACGAGCGCCGAAAACCTAAACTGCCCGGACCACGCGTGTCAATACAGAGAAACATAATTGGCCCTCCAGCACGGTCGCACGATTTCAACTCTCGGTCAAACAATGTGCGACCGTGCAGAAAAAAGCGGCAGGGGGTGATGTCGTGAGGCTGTTCCAGCGGCCGTTGCAGCAGTTCCGGCGTCTCTCTTACGTCGAGTGCCGCCACGCCAGAGACTCGGCGCGCCAGCTGCAAAACGCGGTCAACCGCACGCTGTCTGCCGCCGTGAATTCGTGTCGGTTTGTGCGTTGCGATCAACGTGATCGTTACACTCGTTTCCGCAGATAAAAAATTTTAGCAGTCCAGAGTTAATCCAAAGTACGGTCACAGCGATAGCTGCGAGAAGTCATCGGGAGGTTGTTGGGCATTGGCATCGCGTTCGTGCATTGTGGGGCGCGTGACCAGGTGTGTTCGGAACAATATAGACATCTGGCCATTTTGTTCTGAAAACGCTCGTTTCTTTTTTTGTTCCGAAGCCCGTGAAAACGTGGCTCTTGGCACGAGCTCTTGGCATCAACAGTGCTGCGACGACATTTTGTAGTAAGCTATATTTTTTTTCAGAGAGCGCGTGCGGTGGGCATCTAGTACTACAAAACTTGAAGGACGCTCAAGCTTCACCTTTAAGAGTGGAACGCCATGGCCTTATCAGGCCCCGATCGCATCGCCTTCCCATTCGCTGTGCAAGCGTGCCTTGTGCAGCCTAGACAGTAGCGCGTCTGGCTGGCAACTGAAGGGTCGTGGGTTCGAATCCCGCCTAAAATTCTTCAAATCTTTCTTTAAGGCAAATGAATCGCCTTATAACGTGAAATCAATTGAGACATGCGGCGACCTTAAATTCGGACTACATGTCACGTTTTAATCACTATCATTCTATGCTTGACGTCACGTTTCACGACAGCGTTGCAGGTTGTTTGAAACTCCCGTGCGAGGTCATGTGGCTGTGACGTCGTGACCCTATCGACCAATCAGGATTTTCCCGTCACGCCACCATCCCCAGCTTTTCTGCGACACCAGCTCCCTAACACTATTGCGTTAAAAACTAAGTATTGGCACAGCTCTGTGGTAATGCCTCTGTTTCGCCATGCAGTGAACCCATGTTTGATTCCTGTGGGCAGCGGACAATATTTTTGAAGGCTTCGGCAACATCAGCAACGGACGCCCTACTATGCAAACTACAACATCAACAACAACAACTACACCAACATCAACGACAGACAACATTTCCAGTGGTGAGAAAAGACCATAACACCTATTGCTGTAAAAAAAAAAGAAAAGAATTGTAAAACGAGCGCACAGAATGGCGCAATGCTACAGACGCAGCCGGCTGAATCCATAGGAAACAGAGGTGTTCCCGATATCGCGGTTGTTTCGGCTTTGCCGGCGGTAGAATTCTCTGGTTCCGATCCTAAATCAACTCCCCCCTCGTTCAGATTTTAAAAAATTTTAAAATGGGTCAGCCTGCATTTGTGTAAATACATACGGAAGTTGGGGTTTCGATTTAGTTTTGTGCTTTCTTGCATGCTGGTGAACCGCGCAAATAAACTTCTGCACGGCAATGGCACTTGTCAAACGCGACATTCTCCCGGCATTGGGCACCGCTACAAAGACAGCCTCAAGCACACGATTTAGATATGCTGGCCGCCTGTAAATGCATCACTGCATTTTTATCGAAGCCAATTCTAGCCCCATAGAAGTGGTGTGCCAAGGTAAACGACCCGCGCCGCAAGCTCTGTTGACCAGACAACACAACTGTTGAAGAAAAAAAGAAAAGACTGAATGAAGAGGCGGGAGAGAAGACTCTCAAAGTGATTTGAGAAACCTCTGCCAGCTGCGAAAAGCCTCAAATACAAGAAAAACAAATGCCACGAAAAGAGGACATGCGACGCTGGATGCTGCTTTGCGCGCCTGGAAGGCTAAGACTGAAGTCAACATCTTCCGCGTTTCTCGCAAAATGCAATTCTGCACACGACGGTTCAGTCGATAAATCGAAATACAATGGCAAATTTTTTTGTTTTGGATGACGGCAGCAGCGAGGACTGTGGAACGACTCTAGATTATTCGATCTGAACTTTGACAGCAACATTTCCCCTCCGAGGCCCGAAAAGTGTACCAGCGAAAAAGGAGGAGAGGGGACACGGTGGAGAGGACGGCACAAGAGAGGGGGACGCCTCACCCTCCTTTGGACGACCTTGTTGATGGACTCGACCCACTTGCGCATGTTCTTGCCCTTGACCCGGTCCAGGAAGCCACGCAGCTTCTCCAGCAGGCTGGCGTCCCTCTCGAAGTCGTAGTAGTGGTGGTCCACCCAATGGCGCAGCACGTTCAGCACCCTGCGCAGGAACGCCAGAAAAAGAAGAAACGGGCTTTATAAAAGAAGAGACGGGTCTATAACGAGCAGAACTTCATAATAATTCCGCACCTGCTAAATTATTCAACTGAAGTGCAGCAGAGGGGGGACGTGCTAGCACAACACTTATCCCCCCCCCCCCCCCCCTTCTCCTCTACTCTGCCGCAGGTTGCGTGCAATGATGGTAAAAACAAAAGTTGCGCTCTGTGGCAAAGACCCCATGGATTCGCTACAGTGTGACCGACATGAACTCGAGCGAGCAAGGTCCATGCAGGGTACCCATACTGAGTTGCTCTAAGACTAATATGACCCCGGGGGGGGGGGGGGGGGGGGGGGGAGGAGGGGGGGGGGGGGGGGGGGTGGAAGGATTAAAGTATTCAGTGTCGGACCATTACATGCCGCACTCGTTGCCCCTACACCTAAGCTAGTGTAGTACATTTTCAAGTTTGAAAAAAAAAAAAAAAAAAAAAATCTGAAACACAGAACTTAAATTTAACCTTATCAACATTTCTGTGGCCCTGCCGTCAAAGGTATGCAAGTATAGGTGCTTGGCTGCAGACTGAAGCTGTGTACGTAGGCTCCTCGGCCTGTTAAATAACTGGACGATCTCACTAATTTAGTTACTGGAAACGGGAATTCCGACAGGACGAGGCATGTTCTGGAATTGCGCCATGGCAGACGACTGTCTTCTTCATAAAGTCTACTACAGTGTAGACCGCATATAACGTATGTCGCGGGAGTCGCGAAAATCCGCACTATAAGCGGTACCGCGTTATAACCGAAACATCAATTTTTCAGGCCAAAATACATGCCATGAGACAACTTACCTTTGTAAAAGAATTTACTTTATGTTAGATGAAAAATAAAGCTTAGTTTGAGGAAAGTCTTTATTTTCACCAGACTAGTACATTTCTCTCTCATCTGTGTCACACATTTTGAAAGAAATGAGCGGCTTTTGCCTGGCGCAGCCTTTTAGCGGCGTCGCGGATTGCGGATGGACGTTGCGAGCATTCAGGATTGTAACCCTAATACCCTAATCACTTTTCTCCGGAGATGAAAACGCGTGAAAATTCGCATCCTTCATACGGTACGCGCCATTAATACCTCGAACTTGAGCACACGCATGAAATGCGCCAAATAAGAAATCCGGGCGATGTTCGAGGACACAAATGCTTAGAAATCACCACTGTAGTCGAAGTAAACAAACACGACGACACGGGCGTTTCTGCCGTCTTGAAAGCGCCGCCACGACATCGCCGCACGAGTAGGTGGATCTTCCCTTCTAGTATGTGCTGGGTTATCATAGCGACACACAACGAAAATTCACAGTCAAGGATAGCGCTTTTACGCGGAACGATGAGATGAACGCCGTCTACGACGACGATCACGACGTCGACCACAACCGACGCCATGTTTGCGGATAGAAGCAGCCGGCCCGCGACCGGAGGAGGAGGAGAAGCGTTGTAATAGACGTTGGGGGGGAAAGGAGAGAGCCAATAGTGTGTACGCACTGGGCGCTCTTCTTCTTCTTCTAAGCGTTGCGAAAGATGGTGGGGGGGAAGGAGAGCTCATGCAACGCGCTCGAACACTTCTCCTCGACCTGCGATTGGTCTGTCATTGCGGTTGTTGGAGTTGTTGGTTTCCAACGCAGCGGAGGGACGCACGCACGTGGACGACACGTGCGTGCGTCGCTCCGTCGCTAGGGCAACTGAAGCCTCTCTCTTCGCTTCTCCCGCTTCTTCAAACAACCCCCTTGCCCCGCGAGTGCCGCTTGCGCAACGCTTGCGGCTCGCGCCGTCAGCGCCGTTATGTAGAGTCGCACAGGGAAGCATGCTCGCTGCTCCGGTCGTCGGCGCGGTCGGCGGGCTGTGCCAGAAACCGCACTATAAACGGTATTTCCCTTCGCGCGCCTGCGTTTTAAGCGGTATGTGATTACATGGAGTTCTATGGGAGGCGAACCGGTGGTTTAAAAAAACCGCGTTATACCCGGTCCTGCACTATAAGCGGTTACGTTGTAAGTGGTCTATACTGTATCATTGCCCCGACCTCAAGAACTCTTTGTTATCACCTCCTGACAGAACATCTTCTCGTCTTAACAACTCCTGCACAATCAAATGTGTCTCCGGTTCCACAAACGCATTCAATCAGTCTTTCCTTCCTCAAGCCACCTCCGACTGGAACAGCCTACCATCCTTCATCATCACCATCGTGGACCCAGAAGTATTTCTGTCAAGCTTACGGATTCATTTTGCTTGTTATTAGTATTTTTTGCCAGTCTGTACGATTAATGAGCTTGAACGGGATGTGTTAATTAGCTTGTGTTTCTTCCTTTTCTTGTTTGTATAACATGTATATACCCCCCCTTATGTAATGCCCTAACCGGGCCCTTAAGGTGAAAATAAATGAAATGAAATGACAAAAAATGAAATTGTGCTGCCCGGCTGCCCAGAGGAGTTCTCGTGCACGTCGTCTTCTTCCTCGAGGTTGTTCAGGTATTTGACGTCCTCAATTCAGTGCATTTTCCCCGCAAACTGCACGGGGCTTGTGCGACACCTGGGTCAAGCCGGGGCCTCACCTGAACTGGACAGGCTGGCTGTACTCCTTGCGGAAGCGCTTGAGACACTCTCGGTGGAGGTTGCGCGCCGCTTCCGCCTCGGCACCCTCCGCCTGGTCGGCCAGTGGTGGTGGCGGGGGCTCGGGGATCTCGAATGTGCGTCCGTCAAGGAAAGTTCCGAATACAATGTGTGCACCGCTCTCCTTCTTGAGCGATAAAAGGTCATCGAGCTCCGATCAAACTACACACCCACAAACTCCCAATGCGGAGCTGAAGTTTGTCTGCTTCTTTGCAGGGGTTGTGGTGGCATCAAAAGGCCGAGCTCCGACTGGCTTTGATTGAAGGATAGTGAGTAGACATCAAAGCGAGCTGCCCTTGAGGTCTTCCCAGTATCCTTCAATCAGAGCCAACCAGAGTTCGGCCTACTAACGCCCGTTTTGCAGTCAAAGTGACAATTATATACACGGGATATTTTTTTTACGCTTCAAAGACTGTTCTTAGAGCCACAAAAGCTACACTAATGCGGTCTGTGCAGGCATGTTATGCGGCGAGGGGAACATAATGCAGAAAGACAATTGTCACGACAAGTCGATTAACTAGCTCGATTTGTTAACCAACCTTTGAATTAGCAAAGATAAACAAGCGTTTCCAATTACAGACTTGCCGAGCATTGTAAATACAAAAGCGCAAAGGACAAGGACAGAACAAAGATACAAACAGGACAAGCACTTACTATCAACTAATCGTTTAACGCATGAAAAGAGACAGACGAAAATGAGAGGAGAAAGACGAAATTAAAATGCCAAATGCATTCGCACAAAAAATTCAAAAATTATTTGAAAATGTAAAAACATATAAAAATCAACAAAAGTAAATTGAAAAAGGAGAGCAATAGAAAAGAAAAGCACCCAGATTAAGAAAAAAAGGTCGAGGTACCCCATCTCTTTCTCGGACAGCGATTTGCCAAGCATGGTCGAGAAAGACCAAATTGGTAAAATTGAGAGAGACTCGCAGCGCGTGGAATGTGTGGCAGCGCGCTCGAGTTACCTCCAGCGCAACGGTTGCAAGGCCAACGACGAGAAAACGCACCCCCGCAGTTTTACCGTCTCTCTCGTCGCCCGCGTATTCACAGCGCCAGCCTCGTGCCCGTTACACGAGCTGGCAGTGCACTGTACGTGTGAACGGGCCTTTGACATCATCAAAGGGAAGCCCAACTCTTCCGTCTACTATAGACGCAGACAGGATGAGAACCACCGGGATGTCACGCCTTTCTCTCTCTGTCGGCGACTACAACAGGCTCCGAGTCTCCATGCGTCCCCGGCAAACTAATAAAGTTGTGTTTGCCAGGCTAGTTGGTGCATATGTAGGGTCAAAATGAAATACTATCACAAAAGAGAAAAGGATCGTCCTGTCCACTCTTTAGAGTCTAGTTCTCGTCTCTTTTGGGCCATTTTGTTTTCCATCCGGGCGCACTCGGCTCGCAGGAAAGGATATCTCTCGGCGAGGAGGTCCAGGAGCTCGTGGGGCTGGCAGAAGGAGCGGAAGGTGGTGAGGAATGTCCGCACAAACATGGGGTCCGCGTACATGTGGTACGTGAGCCGCTCCACCAGCTTCAGCAGCGTGGCTCCCTTGATCAGGGGCACCCCGGCATTGGTCTTGCTCTCCTCAAACACCACGTGGTCCTCCGAGTCCTCCAGGGAGAACCTGGACGGGAGGCAAGCACGTGGGGACGTGGTTTTACGGCGGGAGCCCGTTAGTGGCCCGTTCCCAGTTTTCACAACGGCGTGAGCATAAACGAAAAGTTTCCCCGCTAAATTTTGCGGAACAATTTGCCACACGACTCAACGTCTTGCGACCTATGGACAAATTCAGGTTCCCTGCTAAATTTAGCGGAAAAACTTGTCACTTTGCCTAAGCACCAATTCAGTTTCCCCATTAATTTAGGGGAAAAATTTATGTCACATGACCTATGCACCAATTCAGTTTCCCCGCTCAATTTGGCGGAAAAATTGATGTCACAAGACCCGCGGTCACGGGGCCTACGGACAAATTCAAGTTCCCCGCTAAATTTAGCAGGAAAATTTATGTCATTTGACCTATGCACCAATTCAGTTTCCTCGCTAAATTTGGTGGGAAAACAGATCACGACTTTGCTGCTGCTGTCTAAACACATCATGTCCTGTGATCACCACGCAATTTTTCCCATTATTTTTCTGCCCTTGTAGAGGAGAATTTACATTTTCACTGTGTTAGGTGTGTCTCGCTACGCCAGAAATTTTCCCTCCTCAACTTGGTTGAGTGCGAGCCTATGCTGCAATTTGTCTTCTGGGACGCCGCACCAGTCTGGTGTCTTAGGAGTTGCCAAGAAGTGTGTTCAATGTGAACACTGTATTTTGTAAAAATGTGTACGGTGACTAACATGCTCCGTTGAGTAAACTTCTTTCAGCCTGTTGGAAACAACAGTGCAAGATTTCGATTAATAAAATGCAGATTATTCCAGTCTGAAGTACACATACCGCAATTATCTGTGATGCGCACTATCCCAGAAATGTGCCTTACGGCTCTCAAGCGGGCATACGAAAGACGTACTGGGTTCTGTGTACCGTCGCATGTGCACCCGAAACTGAATCTTTCTTCTCATGCCCCAATAACTGCTTAACCTTCAGGGATGATTGGCGGCATTTTGAAATGCACAAACAGATCTCGGAATCTGCAGTCTTCAGATTTCTAGAGTGAGCCCGCCCTGCGACGACGACAGCACATCTGCAAACGGCTCGTGAAGCTGGGACCCACCTGTAGTTGTCAGGAAGGCGAAGAGGATGTTTCTTCTCTTCATCTGACAGGATGCTGTCCAGGGTGCGTTCCAGCATGCTGCACAAACAGACATTCAATCAGTCGTTCATTCAATCAATCAATGTTTAAGACTAGCAAAGGAACACACACAGAAACAGGCCTGCCAAATCCACATTGAGCTTGACTGGCAATGCCTGGCAGTCAGCGAGATTAGCTTAAAGCAAAACATGCACTAGGAAGGGAAGTACAGGGTGCTGTGGCTCACACCACTTTTGGGAAACGTTCCTTCATTTTTCGTTGCACCAAAGTTTGGGAACATAGCTTTTGTTATATGACAAGTCCATTACAATGGGAGAGTAACTTATGTGGGGCAGGCATTATACTAAGTTTGATGGTTTCCCTACACACATTTTTTATAAGTTGGTACCCCCGTGTCGCTCTAGACGAAAATCTTTTCCCCAATTCCTTAACCTGTTCCGACAAATTACCCAGGTTCTGCGTCAACAATTACGTCGCCTGCTCCCCCAAATTCCCCGCATTCTTCCCTGACAATTCCCCAATTGGCCCCCTCATATTTTCAATATACTCCCTGACAATTTCCCAACTTGCTCCCCAAACTTCTGTGGGGGGAAGCTCCCTGTTGATCCCATACCTACGCAGCAATTCCCTAATTCAGTGGTTCTCAAACGGGGGTCCGCAAAGGCATTCTACGGGTCCGCAAAGCCCTGCCTCACCAGTCAAGCCCAGCAATAAAAGTTACATTTTCTTCAGGTCGAGAATAAACATTCCAATTTGTGGGCGAGTTTCCTCGTATGTCAATGAGAGAAGTCTACTTCCCATTAGTCCTTAGTTATATCAGTTTATAAAATCATTATCACAATTAAAATATACCATTTCCTTTCCCTCACCTCAAATGGGGTCCTCCCTTCCTTCCAATCCACGGGGGTCCGCAAAACATCAATGGTTGAAAACCACTGCCCTAACTTATTCTGGAAACTTCTTTACGTCTCCCTAACAATTACCGTGCCTGCCCCCCCCCCCCCCCCCCCCCAGTTCTCCAAATCCTTCCTAGCCCTCAAAGTCCCCTCCCTTCTTCCCCAGCAGTTCCCCAACTCGCTCCCTTAAATTCCCCAGGATCTTCCTGCTGGCCCCATACCTGCGCATGTTCAGCATGACCAGGTTCGCCATCCAGCTGCACTTCTCCTCGGCATTCTTGGCATACAGGAGGATCCGTGGAGCGTCTCTCGGCGCTATCTCAAAGGAATGCTTGATTTCTGAAAACCGAGAGTCCAAAAGTTAAGACTTGATGGACCGATTTTGCTTTCAGCAAGATACAAAAAATACCAAGTTCAATCCCCAAATCTAGTATTATAATGAAGGTCGGAAATGAACAATGCATCTGCAGACCAAGGTTTCCAGCCTTGGAGTTTTGTTTCAAGAAAAGGTCAATATGCACGCTTAGGGGCCTAAGGTACGACACTGCACTAAAATCGATAACAAGCATCAACATCTCGTTTTCGATGGCCTGTACTTCCTCGGTTAATACCGCTCGTAAACGAGGTCTGCATGCCCACAAAGGACACAGAGCACCAAACCACATGGTGGATCGTAAGCATGTAACACGTCATGCTCACCATCCCACTACAGATAGCAGTTTGGTGTGAGAACATTACCACTGCTTCAACATTCCTTAGACTCCTTTTATGCTTTTCAGGGAAACAGGCGAGCAGGCCTCGGTCACAGAGGGCATGTTTATTGATCGAGTAAACACAATACCTAGTGTTAGGAAACAAAGAACTAGGAAAAATGCAAAGCTGAATGTTTACTGTAGACATAAAATATCCACAACAGATTCCAGCAGCCAATCTTTGACATGGAACGAGATTAAAAATGCCCAATTGATTTCTGTCAAATTTTTCGTAGATTCCGGCACCGACAGAACATTACACCGCCATGCATCGTGCAATCGCTACTTCATGACACCTGTGGGGACCACAGCTGACCAAACTGTTCCTCTACAACGGAGAAGCAAATCGGCCCATTAGAGGGCAAATTAAATTCACAATGTGTACAGTGAAAGGTGCTTTCTCAGGTGCTCGGCAGGTGTTAATTCAGGTGGAACTATACTTACACTACACTCGCAAACAAAGTAGAGATCAGGGAAAAAATAAAAGAAAAATAAGTCCAGCGAGACGAGCGCACAATAGCACTATGATTAGGTAAGGCCATCCAGCAAGTAGGAATCACAAAACAAACAAGAGCGCTCCACTTTGGCCTTCTTTGGGGTGGCACGGTTTCGCTCCAATTACAGGTTATTTTCTAGACCACAAAACGTGGGTCGACCTACACTTGTGTAAACAAGGCATAAAATGCACCAGCAGGTTAAGATTAGATAGTCTGTTGCAGGAAAAGCTCTCCACTATTTCCACTTTAGCAGCTCAAACGATGGAGAGGAGAAGAGAAGCAAACACGCAAGCAGACAGATTTGTGGGAGGGACTTGTCCCATGTTTCTTAACATGTAACGGACTAGTTTCTTAAGATGCAACAGACTATACAAAGTTCGTACAGGTTTTCAAGACCAAAATTTTGGACTTCTCAAAGATAATCAAGGCTCTGTAAAAATATAAAAAAAAAAAAAATTAGGTGTTATATTTGGTAGTTTTATAATAGGGCAACTCTTTTACCGCGCTGCAAATGTTTCTACCACTAACTCATACATCTTGTGAGCACCGTTCAGGTTTTACGCCTCCTGGTCACCTGACCGTTCACTTGCACACGGCGTCCAGTGACACGTGGCGGTATCCACTGTCGTCATTGCGTTGCCAGAGTGTTTCACGGAACTGATACAGCTGCTTTTATCCATGACTTTCCCACAGACAAGCTACTGAACGTTTTCCTACAAGCTAGGACACGACCATCGCAAGTTGCCATTCCTGGGCATCACGCGCAACTTTAAGTATGTCCACGTTTACCACGAGCCGTGCGAGGCACGTGCGAATCAAGCCAACCAAGTGCAGCTGACGAACAGGCCGGGAAAGTGCAATGACTGCAAATTACCGAGGAAATAAAAAGGCAAGATCAGAAAACGGTGGAGCGAACAGGACCGAAACACCCTATGTCGCAAAGCACCAAACAAATCTTTGTCTTATGTAATTGCGATACTACAAAGAAAAGCTTGCTCACTACAAAACCGAGAAGTTTAATACTGTGATGTGAATGAAAGAGAATGCATAGTAATCATGCTTTATAGACCCTTTTCATAAAAGCGTCGAGAGGAGGCGCTGCTGCAACTCGCATCTTTGCGAACTTCTGGTCAAATGAGAGGACAAACAAGTCCCTTGCAATGATTATGAAATATTTTATGAACATTGCTTTTAAATGGTTAGCTAGAGGACCGGCTGGCAGAATATTTGTCGGAGATTTTCCAATACTCCCGCAAGACGGCCGACCCCCCCCCCCCCCCCCCCCTTTTATATGCTGAACAGCACAGCACGAGGACCTCGGTAAATCCCCCACTTCGTGACTTCTGCGAAATTTCATCGCACTAAGAATCGTGGCATCAGCGGGCTCGGAAAGGCTGCCGAAACAGAGCGACCGGAAGTCTCTCGGGAGGCAAGAGATGGCCAGTGTTTGCAAACGTCGAAAGGGTCCATCAACAATAAAAAAAGACAACGCTTTCGACTTTAATCACGAAGTCCGAGGGTTTTCAAGGACTCGAAAAAGGTTTCTTTCAAATTCAAGGGTTCTCAAGGTCTTCTCAAGACCCGCGCAAACCCCGACCGCGCCAACGACCAAAGCAGAGAAGGGGAAAGCGGTAGACCACCAACCATCAGTGTCCTCCCTGTCGACGATCTCTATCCGTCTGAGGAAGAAGCACTCCTTGAGCCGAAACTCGGGCGTCGGACCGCCCGTGACGCTGGACCGCTTGCTGCTGTGCTTGCACAGGAGCACCAGGCCATCGAAGAGGAACAGGTGCCGCTCCGTCAGCCGCCGCCCCGACCCCACCTTCCCCAGGGAGCCCTCTGCGGCGCGGGAGGAAGCACCAGTGAATACGTCGCCCGACCCTCGGACGGACCAACGCGCAGCGAGAGACCTTGGTGCTACCCACCCATCAGGTACTCGTTGCAGCACTGGCCGATGTCCCGACCCTCCCAACCGTCCACGGACTTCTGGAGCTCCTTGAGCTTGTGCAGGGCCACCGCACGGCGGTCCCGGCTGTGCATCCGTAGGGAAACGTCCCTGCGGTGGAGATGTCGCCACGGTTTGGGCTCGGGCTCTAACGAACGACGCCGCAACTTTGAGAGATCACAATTGATTTTTTAAATGCGACGTAGGACCGGTTTAAATGCTACATGTAGGACGGCTCTATGGAAGAAGAGTCGTTGGAACGGGAACAATGACTGACCCGGGCCTTTTGCGGGGCAGGGTGTCGGAGCAGGTGCGCGTCAGCTGGGTTCGGAGCCTCCGGAGCAGTCCCTCTGCCTGCTCCAGCGTCTCCCGGTCCTCTTCCGACGGAGCCATCTGTTGCAGGACCTGGGACCAGTGAAAAAGTTTTTCTAGATGCGACAACCTTTATTTATTTCAAACACCGTCGGCCTTGCACGGGACCAAGATGGGAGTGGAGGTTACACAACACAAGAAAACACGTGCAAAACACACATCAAGACAATCATTTCAATACATAAAAAAAAAAACAGCAATTGACATTTTTGTGTACCAGAGACCAAAATGCCTGAGACAAAGGAAGCAAATTCTTCCCAACTTTCAGCAGCCACAATGAGTGCTGGAAGTTTGTTGCATTTCCACAGTTTGCAGAAAGAATGAGCACCTAAAACAACCCATAAAAAACTTTTCCTCTTACACATACGGTAATTTCCAGATTTTTTTGAAATTTTTTTATTCACTTAATTTTGAATTCGTAGCAGCAAGTTGTGGGCCGGATGTCATCGGAAGGAAGACGGCCATGCACGGGCCAGGGTTTGTAGAGTGCCGATTTTCCACTCTTTATTATCTGGAGCAGAGGTCTCTGAAGTCTTCTGATGTGACACGAAAACCGGCATTGTCTGGAACCCATAAGTCCTGAAGACAACATGCTTTGTCATAAACATTTTATGCACAATGACACTTCCTGACGACCTGTCAATGCGGAGACATTCCATGTTTAACTTGCTTTGCTTTTCCTCGGTTGCGATAGCGATCCAGTTGCCCGAAAATCCAAGTTAATAGGCAAAAGCTTAATCAATAAAAATATCCTGTGTACAGAAACATTTCAACGAGCAGTACTATCGAGGAATTCACATCATTTAACATGAAAAAAAGGCAACATTTTGTAATCGAGCAGAGGCTGACCGTGCATGTTAACCATGCTAACGAAATGGGAGCCACCTGCGAGCACATTTCGACAAAGTGTCACGCTTCTGAATATGGGCATGCAGAAAAAAGAATTACTTGAGCTTGTTAATCTTCAGCAGTGCATATTGAAACATAGCTAAAACTTAAAACTGCACAGCCTTAGGAATGTGGGTAAAATTGGTGTGAAAAAATCTTGAGGAGCCGGACAGCACCTGGATTGGATTGTGATGGCCGATTTGGATTTTATAGCTTTCCCTTTTGTATTGTGTGATCAAAAGTGGATTCTGCATCTGGCCAGTCAACTCCCCTGTGAGTTCCTCTTCTGCCAGGAGCCATACAGCTCGAATGAATTGGATTTAAGGCTAACTCCTTTGTACCAAGGGATCTCAGCAAGGCTGGATCTAGGCCTGCTAGTGGCTGGACTAGTTAACGTCGATTTCTTCTTCAAGTGTCGTCCTTCACCAGCACTCCAGTCTCCCTTTGTTTTTTCCAGTGGTGGAAGTAACATAAGTGTGCGTATACCAAACCCCAATAGATTCCCACAGTTGCCAGACGAAAACAAAAACTCTTCCAAAAGCCAAATCATTCGCAGATCCGTTTGCATTGGCGCAGTTTGGCGTAATTTGTCCCTTCGGGCGCAGCAAGGCAGAGGAAAGCGGGAATTTATCAAAATGGCGCAAATGGCACTACTGGACCACCCTCTTAAAGGGTTACTCCACCGATTTTTTGAGCTACCTCAACTAACTATATTTTCTGACTCCCCGGCCTTTAGCCCTTCCGGTATGCTATTTAGCATCGCGAAATTCATAATAGGTATTGTGAAATCGGCAAATGAAAATGGTGCAAAAACCAATATTCAAATATTCGCGCACTTTTCAGTGCCGTGACGTCAGTGGCAGGCAGGCTTGCCAGTCGACCAAGTACTCTAAAAATAGAATATGCCAATCATTTGTTCCGTGCTGGAGCGCGGATACGGGAGCGAGCTTCCAAAGCACTCATTTGACACCAAGAAACTGCTTCAAATCCGTTGGGAACAACTTCTGTAGTCCAAAAAGTTAACCTCTGCCTTCCACTGACGTCATTTTGTTGTTGTTGCCAGTAGAGACTTTCAGTTTGAAAAACACGGTGAAGACCAAAACTGTAAATTCAATAACTTCGCGAAAAAACAATATTTTGGCCTAATATTTGGGATACTATTTTAGCAATGTTTGTTGGTTAGTTTAGCAAAATTTCAAGCAAATCGGAGACAATGAAAAAACCGGTGGAGTACCCCTTTAACGGGGAGATTAACATCTCGTCACCCGTGAGTTTGGTTTCTAACAAGGCGTGTTTAAGAAGCGCCTGATGTACCCTGGTCTTTTGCTAGCAAACTTTATGCACGCGTCTATATATCCGTTTGTAATAATTGAAGCAGGCGGCATGCATTTGTTATGTACCTCCTTCAATTCTGCATACCGCGGTTAATGTGCGCAACGAGTGGGATATGATATATTAGCTTCCGAATGGCAAAATCACTTACCGAGGATCTTATGTCTACATACATGTAACCTATCTTCATATACTTATAGTAAGAGAGGAACATTTGAATTGCAATAATGCTACAGCAAAAGTCCTTGGTTGATTGCAAGGCTTGCCCGCAGGAAAACTCTTTGAAATGGTTGTGCGGTGGAAAACTCCATGGCATCAACGAAAAATATTCCTAGAATTTCCACAGCAGTTCCTAAGCAGTTGAATAAACCTGGGAGTTCTCTGTAGTCACGAAAGACCAGGGAAATAGTGTGCTGTGCAAGAGTTTCTCCATTTCATCCTCAAAAGCATTATCGCTCGTTACATATTTTTCGGACCATACATTTTCTTACAGTGCCTCTTAAAACACGTCGTCCAGGTTCTACCGCAACTTCACTGCTAATGTAAGCGTTCTTTACACCTTCCAAAGAGAGGACGACAAGAGAGGAAGAAAATTGAAAGCCATTACAACTCCCTGCAACGCCGAATTAGAGCGCAGCTCTTGAGGAGGAAGAGGGAAGGGTGCTGAGGGGAAGGTATACCCCTCCTCCCTTCCTCATCCTGTCTGCTACTGCTCCTTCCGAGCGGTGTTGCCGTCGCCTCACGAGGGCCATGGACCTCACGGGGGTCACGTGACCCCTGGGAGGTCACGTGACGAGGACGTCATCACAATGACGTCATCGCCATTGTGATGACGTCATCAGTGATGTCATTAGTGGAGTCACGTGTGACGCCATCGTGATGACATCATCATCACTGGTAACGTCATCGTCGCTGGTGACGTCATCGTCGCTGGTGACGTCATCGTCACTGGTGACGTCATCGTCACTGGTGACGTCATCAGCATTGGCATTGTCATCGTAACTGATGACATCATCAGAGACATCACTGAGGATGTCATCGCCACCGTCATCGTCACAAATGACGTCATCGTGACGTCACCAGTGACGTCACGAGTCCCATAATCCACCGTGCGGTTATGCCGACGGCGACGCTGCTCAAGCCGGAAACGGGCGCCTAAGAGTTGCGCTCTAAAACAACGCAAAACCTCTGGTTCAAAATTCACGACAACTCAACAACTAGAACTTTCCCAACCCCTTAAAGTCCCCCGCAATTCCACGTTGTCCCTTTCTACCGATTCCTCCTAGCTCAACAACACAATATACTCGGGACTTGAGCCCACTGAAGGCATTCACTGGACGCTAAAAGTAACGTGCCCCGCTCTCCTCACCTTGATGGCTTCGAAATACTGGAAACAATGGGCAACAGGGCCCCAGAGCAGTCGAGGCAGGACATACTTCACCGCCAGCAGAAAACCGTGTCCAGCCGTCTGAAATGTAAATGCCAATTATTCCAGGCGTGCCCATCACAGCACCAGACACAACACCTTGTTTCGTTGCGCATGTTTGTTCGTTCACAACCAACACCAGAGTACAGTCACAGCCATTTACAACGAAGTCCGTCATAAAAAAACAGCGGCTATGGAAAAACGACCACGATTTCCCGTTCTTGTTTGCATTCTCTCAATGTATTTGTGTTTGCTTTTAGTGAAGGAAATTGAGCGCCTTCCACGGATATAGCGAAGAAAAATTTTTGTGACAATTTAAGAAGATAACTAAATTCGGAAAGTTTATTGATTCACAGACCACTGCACTTTGCCGCCGCAGCCGAGCAGCCAGCCCAACACAGGCCGCAGACATGATGCAGAGGCCACCAGCAGCAGCTCCTGCGTTGTCGTCTGCTCCCCACTCCTCATCTGAGAAGTGGCTTTTCAACAGTATGCGCGAAGAAGCCGCCGTGGCATGCCGACGGGGGCATTCAGAGCACCAGCGCCGATGTACACACGGAGATCACGGAGAGAGCCTAGATTTAAAAGGGAGTAACTCCAACCATGGAGACCATTTGAAATTTAACAGCGGATTACTCCTGGGAAGATTGGCACAATTGCGCCTAGCATTTGGTTGTCTCGTGGTCGGCGTGGTGAGGAAAGTGGCGGAAAAGAGGACACGTGAGAAGTGGTCACGTTTGCACACGACAAACACTTTTGACTCCTTGCAGGCTGCAGCCCATTTTGCAAATGCGGCTCAGAAACCATGTGACACCGATCGAGCAGTTGTTTCACCTCTTAATTTTAGGCTCTCTATACCGACAAAACACAAATTTGAGCCCTTGAGCACAAACTCGGTTCCGTATGTGCTTCTTTGTTCACTTCGTGTTCCGTGCAGACGTTGCTGGTCGGTTTCCGATCGCTCTCTGTGCGAAAGTCTAGCTTCACTCAAACACCAATTCAGCGACTCGTCGTCACTCAACAATGGTGAGATTCGGCACCGCCGGCCCCACGACGGGAAGATGAAAGCAACCTCCTCGAAACAAAAGCGTCCTGCCATCCTTGACAAAGTGCACGTAAACGTAAAGAATGCCATCTTTTGCCGGCGTCCTCCATGGTGCCCGTCACAGCTGTTGACACTGGCCGTACGCAGCTCGGGGGATCTTCTTTCGATTGGAACTTCTCGGAGGTGGCGAGAAGTGGCTCCGATCTAGCAGAGAACACGTGCAGGGAAGCCTGACCGCTTTCTGCAGGCACGATAAACACGTGCCTGTAATGGCTCGTGTTTCCTTTTTTTTGCATGTTACTTCTTGGATTTTAGATATAACGAAGCAGATATAGCAAAGTGATTTCCGATTCCCACTGGCTTCCTAATAACCGGTCTAGACAGTGCCTTAAACACGTAGGTTATAAAAATCTCCACCCCCATAAGTAATTAATTCATACGCATACACCGGAATTTCCTAGAATTTCAAGAATCTATGTTTCAGAATCCAGTTTGAAGCCTAGTTTGAACTCCATTTGGAGAACCAAGTTTGAAAACCCGTTATCTGTAGATTCCTTTTAGCAGATAAACTATCCATCGCATATAAAATGTGACCATTTTTCTTTGTTTTATGCGGTCAAAAAGATAAAAACCAGCTTCCTCTTCTACAACTGCATGAACACGACAAACACAGAGAATTCTTAAATGTCCTTGAGACACTGTGATGCCTTCCAGTTTCAGACTAAAAAAAACACTAATGCACATAACAAAAAAGCTGGAAAACTTAGAATGCTTATCCACTTGCCATACTCTCACCTGAAGGGAGTTGGCCACGTCGGGCTGCTGTAGCAACTGAGACAACTTTTCCCGGCAGTCAGGCGAAAGCACCGTCCGTGCGTAGTCCTCGTAGACGTCAAATTCGTCGTACTGGAAAGTTTGGGCGGTGATGAGGATTATGGCTTACTTTCGTCGCCAACGTTCTCCCAAACGCTTGCGTCAGCTCAAACTTGCGCCCGAAACGCAATCGCATTTGTCTTGGTATGCGTCTCCTGCATGTGACGTCCCAATTCCACAATAGTGGTCGTTTCTTCAGTGGTGCACATTGTACAGAGGCAGTATGGTTTCCCTCTCAAGCCACAAAATGTCTCAAGAGGGTCTTTCAAATGTGTCCACAAAAGCAAGGGAATCGAGCGAAGTAGATTAAGGCACATGCTTACTTATATTTGCATGCGCCGTCTTTGATCCTAGCATCACCAAACAGAAAAGTTTTCCGCTCTATTCGCTACCAAAGCCCCTTTTCGGATGTTCACCGAAGCACAACGACACAGCTATCGGGCAAAATGTTCTCATCACGAAAGTGCACTTGTTGCTAATTTGCTTAGCACTACTACCACTTGTTTGGAGAAACAGTAGTGGCCGTTGTGCAATTCAATGCAACGTAATTAGGCTGGGATACACAGGAAGCCACAATACTACTATGGTTGCACAGAACCTGAGGTGCACAGCACAAGGTTCATCAATACTGCCGAGACCGGTTATAACAAAGTCAACGGGAATCGGAAATTACTTGGCTATATCAACTATTTCGTTATAACCGACTTCGGTTAACGAAGTGCAAAAGGGAATGGGAAATTGTGATCGCTTCGCTGTAGCCGCTATTTCGTTATAACCGACTTCGTTATAACCGGTCTTGACAGTATCACCAACTGAAAAAAAGAGACAGAAAAGAAGAGAGATGAACATGCAAATAAATTTAAATGTGAAAAAAGAAAATGGGGAAAGGAGGATACCGAAAAGGATCTTCTGCCTCACAGATGTTTCAGTTTTAAATTCAACCTTTGAAAGTTGAACTCGGAACCACCCAGGAATGAGGGACCAGTGCCATCACCACGAACGAGGTGCGCACAATTCGGTCAATGCGAGCAAAGGAGAAGCAGAAAGTACTCCCGACCTCGGCCATCTCGTAGAAGCAGGAGCCGATGGCAGGGCTCTGGTGTTCGTCCGTCATCTCCACGACGTCCTCGAAAGAACCGAGCAGGGAGACGCTGAAGTCGTACACCTCCGACACGTTTCCAAAGATCACGTCCAGATCCTGCGGACGAACCCAAAAACAGAACCGAGACAGAGAGCCGTGAGCTGGGATGCCACGGGAAGGGGAAGAAAAAATTAAGCGTGTCCGAATTACGCAGGTTATGCCGGGGGGCACAGAAAGCTCAGCTTGTTTTGAGCTGCGCCGGGCGTTTCTTAAGAAGCGTTTCCAGCTCGGAATGCACAATTTTGAAAGTATGAAGACGATTAAAAGCCGCCCATACGGGATACGGACAAAAAAAAAACAACATAAAAGCAGCGGTGCGCGCGTCCTTTTTCGGCCTGGACGTCAACCACACAAACGGCACAGCTTTCCTCCTCTCCTCCTCGCAAACGTCTCTTGCTGTTTTTGGTTTTCGACTACGGCTAGCACGGCCAGCACAGCGTGCGAGTGGCTGTCCGTACCCGCATGACGAGCACGCTCTAAATCTCTGTCCAAGGATGCAAGCAAAGGGAAGCTCTCCTTCCAAATAAAAAAACAACCAAGAAACACAAAAGCAGCCTGGAAACGGGAGAAAACCTCCATTTTGTTTGGAAAGCCCTTTGCCCAGAGTCAATGATCATGCTGAATCAGCCAAGAGAGTTTAAAATCCCCACCAACACATAGGGGTACTTGTTTACTCCACCAACACTCGCAGCAGAAAGACCCGTGACCGCAAAGAAACAAGTAACAGAAAAAAGGAACAGAGGGGCTGAAGGGCACCTTGCTTCCTGGGAAGAGCTTGTCGAGTGGTTCCCGGAAGACCTTGATGACCATGTTGAGTTCCCGGATGTGCTGCCGCTCCTCCGAGATGAGGTCCTTCACCTCCTCGTCGTAGGACAGCGGGGGACGGCCGCCGGGGGACTCCTCTTCCGCCGTTGCGAGCTCCTCCCCGTGAAACATGTCCATGAGCACCTGCACACGAGAATGTGTCCGATATCCATGAAAATAAGTCTATGAAAATGTGTCTACAAGAACTCGTGTGAATGCGTCTACGAGAATACATCCGTGAGAATGTGCTCACAAAATTAAGTCTGTGAGAATGTCTGCGAGATGGTGTTCCGAAATGGGTACCCCCCTTCCATTCCGTGAATAAGTCTACGAGAATACATCCGTGAGAAGGTGTTCACAAAATTAACCGCCGAATTCAGAAACTTCACTCAAACTACACTGAAACTTAAAGGGGTTATGACAAGAAAATTAAACGGATAGATTATTCTTGAAATGGAATGCTCATAGGCTACTTAGTATGTACACCAAGTTACGCAATTTTTAGAGCTCTGATAATTGCAATATTCAATTTACGAATTTTTATAATTTTCATCTGGCGACCAGGCAACACTGCTCAAGTTAGTCACACCATGGTGTCCATAGACCACGTGACCATGAACACTCTCTCATTTTAGGCGCCCCCATGATCGCCCAAGTTCTTCTCGTCGCGGTACGAACAAAACCGCTCAAACAGCTCGGTAAACTGAAAGCTATTCTCGCTCTCGCCCCCCGGCCGGTTGACCTTCCACCCTGCATGCGCCTGCGAGACATTCCCAGACGACGGTGACCACGGCGAACTCGTCGTCGCTGGAGCTGGTCGCCAGCGGGTCGCAGTCAAAATGAACAGCTTCCAACATCTCTTGATAGCAATCACTCTCATCGCTGCTGCGATCAATGTCGAACACTTCGACAAGGCGATCGATGCCGTAGACGTAATCGTCACAGATCGGATGCTGGAAACGTGGAAGGTAAACGAGGAAGCTGAGGCTCGATACGCCAAGAGAGCCAAGTCTGTGAGAGCGTGCAAGTAGACACCACGCTGGAGGCTGGCTACGTCATCAGCCTCCAGGTCCGCCCGGATCTGCCCCTCCGAGGGGCCCGCATACAAATCGATTTATCCACGTAATTATCGCGCCTTTTTCAAAACAAATTTAGCAGGATTACAGGAACCTACAATGGGTCCTAGCAGTATGGTTATGTAATATTTTATTTTTGGCGTGTCATAACCCCTTTAAGGGCCCCTCCACTTCCTCGAGGAAGGCGCGAGGGCCGGCGCTGGCCAATCGCGACGGCGCATCCGTCCTCGCGATTGGCCAGCGCTGGCCCTCGCGCCTTCCTCGAGGAAGTGGAGGGGCCCTTAAGTTTGAGTGTAGTTCGAGTGAGGTTTCTGAATTCGGCGGTAAGTCTGTGAGATGAAGGCCGTGAGAATGCCTGCGAGACAGTGTTGCGGAATGGGTACCACCTTCCATTCTAACTCCATATTGGGGAAATATGATTCCCTATGGTTCCATTCCTTTCAACTCCTAAAAATGGAGACACCGGGCCCATTTCCACTCCTGGAATGAATGAACTTTACCATTCCAATCCTTTAATTCCTAAACGTGAAAAAAATATATATATAGAGCCTTTTTACTTTACATGAAGATGGAGGACGAGGGAAGCTATTATCTTTACGATGTCTAGGAGGATGCATAGAGGATGGCGTCTAGAACGACCTCAAGGACGACGCCTGGAAAATGACGCCTACGACAACCTCAGGGACGACGTCTATAGGACGACCTCAAGGATGATGTCCAAGACAACCTCAAGGATGACGTCTAGAACGAGCTCAAGGACAACTTCTAGGACAACCTCGAGACGACGTCTAGGACGACCTCAAGGATGACCTCTAGGACGACCTCTCGGATAATGTCTAGGACGACCTCAGGGACGACTTCTGGGACAACTTCTAGGACGACCTCGAGGACAACACCTAGAGAAAGTCAGCCTTTCCACTCTGGTGAAAACCAGAGTGGAAAGGCTGGAAAGGTAGCTGCTGTTGCTTATAGATGGCAGTAGCTGTCTGGAGTTTTCTGTCGACATCTGTTTGTCCATGGACACGATACTGGAGAAACTAGAGCTTAACAACTCCGCTGTCGAAAAATGGCTCTTCGCAGCTGCATTGACAGAAAAAAGCAGCATAAAGCTGACGTCGTCAAACGCAGAGACAAGTGCAAAATGCTTCCCCAAAGCACTCGTTCTACTAAGCCGAGTGCTGGTCGCACAAAGCACTTCGTGGCACCTGGTGTCACTGCAGACATAGATTGTGCGATCAAGTGTAAAAGGCCCACAACAGATGCCAGATATCAAAACCACCCATTTTTTTTCACAAAAGGACCGTACACTGTCCATAGATACATGGTCAGCGTGTTGTTCGCTTGATGAAGTCTTAAAAATGTCCAATTTGTGAGTGGCACAAGAAAAAGCTACCTATTGTCTGCTTCAAATAACCGCACAACGACACACAACAATACAGCGAGCGTGAAACACCCAAAATATTGTTCCTCTAGCCTTAGAGCCCTGTCAGGCGACCGGTTTTGCCTTTTGCACCAAGGACCTTTCCAAAATTCCCTCTCCTTCGTCTTTGGAAACAACATTAAAAAAAAAACGAAACTGGAATTGTGGGTGTGATCCCAAACTATCCCTCCACTAAAAGGCCACCAGCTACCAGTCAACAGACACCTGTACGTAATCCGCAGCCCTGACACGACCTCTCCGACCCACCTTGTCGGCACACATGGCCACGCGGCAGTCCTGGCAGGTGATTTCCGCATGCCGGATGTTCTTGACATAGTTGCCCGTTAGCTTGAGAATGTCAGCCGCAATGTACTCCAGCACCGCCACCATGTACTGGCTCACTTGCAGGTCCAGCCGGTAGCCAAGCACCTGCACAGACACGCACCGTTGCAAGTCGTCCGTGCTGCTGGCGAGAAAAGCACGGAACAAATTGGGCACGCTCAACGTGCACCGGTTCCCGGTGTACCACACCGAACACACCACTTGCAGTTGTGCTCTAGGAACAGTGCCACAACTACGGTGCCTGGAACATGCCGTGCCTTTCACCATACTGGGGCAGCGCGCGTCTGCTCGAGGTGCACGAGATGTCGAAGCGTCGTCGAAGGTGAGAAGCTCGCGTTGGAGGAAGGACGACCGAAGCTCCTCCCTGCCGTTCTCACCCCGTCGACAACTGTACGCCGTGCAAGCTTGTCTGCTTGTCCGTTTGTCTACCGTAACGCCCCGAGAGATACCATACTCTCGAAGGATAACGCCCTGTTTCTGGCCCGATTCGCTATTTTCTCATAAACATAGGAAGCTGGCTCACTCCTAGTAATCGTAGTGTTCGGATCAAAGATGACCTCGGCATAAACGCGGCTGGTCGGCTATAGTGGGATATAAGCGAACGTTGCCGACTGTAAAGTATGTTCATCTTTGCTTCATTGTCCCTCGCTGCGAACAAGTTTGGCGGGGACATTTGATCTTAAAACTAGTTTTCTTGTCAACTCTTCTTAATAGTACATTTGAAGTTAGTCCCACGCCCTATTTTCACCTAAAGTGCTCTCAATTCAAAGTGGGCTATCTCTCGGTATATTACAGTACCCCCCTAGAGGTGCACGAAGCTCCTCCCTTCCATTCTCACTTTGCAAGCAACTATACGGCAAGCAAGTTTGTCCGCTCGTCCATTCGTCTACCCCCCCCAAACACGTCTGCGTGATTTTATTTCCCTCAAACCTCGACCGACAACGGCGCGCGCTTGGCCGCCTTGTCATCACATTTTCTCTAGGTTGCTCTTCGATCGACGCACCCCTCCTTGCATTCTGACGCACCAAAGTCGCTTTCTGAAACGCTCGCCCACCATACAACGACGCCGCTCGACGCTGACCCACCTTCTGGAGGAGTGGATGCACCTTGTCGAGGGGCAGCACTAGAGAGGACCTCCGGCGGCCCCTCTCGAGGGCAGCCTGGGCGTCCCGGATGGCCCACTGGTCGATGGGGTGGGGGAACAGGCGCACCACCCGCTCCTCCACGTCCTGCACCGAGTGGGGGCGCCCCAGGCACAGGGTTCCCAGCAATCGCAGCACCAGGGACTCCACATACTCCAGTGCGTCGTCCGTGGCTGTCAGGGTC
Organism: Ixodes scapularis; assembly: GCF_016920785.2. Lineage (NCBI taxonomy): Eukaryota > Metazoa > Arthropoda > Arachnida > Ixodida > Ixodidae > Ixodes > Ixodes scapularis. The sequence goes on from NW_024609836.1 coordinate 69,408,167, forward strand.
GGGTGCACCTGGCACTGGACCTGCGAGGGAGAGGAGGGGATGGCGTGGGCGTGGGCCGGATCTGGCGGCGAGGCGCGGGTTCGAGATTGCATCCGCCGCAACTTTGTACGCATAGAGCGTTTGATTGTCGTGTCACGATAGATGAAAAGTTGATGCGACTGACTCAGAGCTCGCCATAAAATACCGGATAAGCGCCCACCCCACTTCCACTGAAAGCTGGGTTAATCTAGACATGGGCGCTTGCTCAGTCAAATCGGACGCCTGAAGTATAATGTGCAGGATTCCCAAGCTTGGGAAATGTCACTAGTGGGCACTCAACGAAGTGGGCGCTTTTGCAGTATTTTGCAGTAGGCGGTATGGTGGTGGACATCGCCTGAATAATAGGGTTGTTCGAAGTTTCTTTCACGTTACACATACTATCCTGTCTCACAAAACACTTCTGTGCTTGTGCGTGAGAATGGGTCGTTAATGAAACAATACCTTTCATTAAAAATATCAAACAAATACACTAAAAAGACTCACAATACTATGATTATTCAATATCTGAAATGGTCCTTAACATTCAAGGTGAAAACCTTCTCTGCGAGACTGGTGGCCTGGATAGGATGGTCGGGTTGAACTCGTCTGCAATTGACCGATCCGGCGGCATTATTCGTTAGACAATCAGGCCAGGCTTCAATGCGTGAAGCTCGTGTTTTTCAAAACATAGGGTCTGATGCTGCGAGGGCACTCCCATTTGGCGAAGAACATTCTGCGATGCGGTCGGCAAGCACGGTTAGACGATCTAAGGGCATGACGTTGGCCACACCCAGGATCCTACACGGACAAGTTCACCAGTCTTCACGTAAGCTCAGAGTCAGTTGCCCCATCCTTTTGGTCCACCACAGTACAAAGATCGAAAAAGCTACAAGCCGGCAGGTGCATCGGGAAGTGGGTCACCAATTTGTAGCGTTTTCGACCTCGGATGTCACGGTCTTCTGACATTCCCCACAGTAAGTAACCATGCCTCCTGTGAGAAGCATCAGCACAGCACTATGGCTGGAAGGCGCTACACTATATACAGGGTGTCCAATTTTAATTCAAACAAATTTATTACAAAACATTTGTAAAAGGTATGTTAAAGCGGTTCGCACACATCAGTTATATGGCCAGGGAAACATTATATCTTCAGAATGAGTTGGATAATGAAGTTATATTTCTTAATTATTTTTGTAATGGTGAAATAAACCTATGGTTCCAATTAGAAAGTTGCTGGGTGCCATCGAAAACCACTATATCAGTCAACTTTAGAACGACGTCAAGCACACAGGAAATGAGGGGGTGCGCCTAAGTTACCACCTGTGCAGCAGGCACAAAGCTAGCAGTGGGGAAAGGCAGTTAATTAGATTATCATCCACATTTCCTCACCACTAGCTTTGCGTCTGCTGCACAAGTGGTGCACTCCCGTGTTTCCCACGCGCTTGAAGTCATTCTTAAATTGACTGATTTAGTGATTTCTGATTATGCTCATCAAGTTTCAGATTGAGACCACATGTTTACTTTCACCAATTAAGAAAATTGTAGAGACCTTCCACTTCACGTGAAAATGGAGGACCAGCGAAGCTGTTATTTTTACGACGTCTAGGACGATGCCTAGAGGACGACGTCTAGGATGACCTCAAGGACGACTTCTAGGACGACCTCAAATATGACGCCGAGAGGACGACCTCAAGGACGACTTCTAGGACGACCTCGTGGACGATGCATAGAGATAATAACAAGAGATCAGGGCCTCACTATCTAATTATGCCAAGAAGGGCTGACTCACGCTGGTTGCCCCCGCTTTTCATTTTTATTTATTCATACTTGCCACGATCAATGGCGAGTTTTCTTGTCAACATCTGCGAACACATGTTTTTCCCAGATCCTAGTGCATTACAGCTTCGCTGTAAAAGTTAATTAAGAAATTTTAGTTAACTGTCCAACTGATCGTTAAGATCAGCTGCCTATATAATGTCCGCTTGGCCTCACCTGCGCAAACCGCATCAGCGCACCTTTTATAATTTTTTTTAAAAATAAACCCGTTCGAATTAGTATCAAATACCTTGTATGTTACACACAAAGCGCCTAGGGCAAAACGTTTCATAAAAAAGTCCCAGAAAAAGTGTAATGCAAAAGTGTAACCAGAGATTTCCCCGCTAAATTTTGGACTTGTATAGCAGCTTGAGACAAAGAAGGAAAGTGCTCTTTCAATATCATCCCTCCTCCCGCATGGCTCCCACCAGACAGACCTGCACGGGGTAGATATGGGCTTACAGCAAGTGAAAACTTCCACCTCCAATTTTGCGTGCCTCAGCTTTATCATCAACACAACTTGTCAGAAGACAGGTGTCACGGCCCCAGTGAGAACTAGAGCTACGGGGAATGATCCATGTGTTAGCGTTCAATGAGACGAGGGCACTCCGACGGTATGTCTTCGTGTGCCATGCTCAAACACACTTACTGGGGCTGTTGGTCTCAGTTTACCAAGGCACGCCGGTCGACAAGTTTCCATAGACATTGGTTTACGAGGTCTGACTGACTTCAAAGCCCAACAGCAGACTCAACAAAAATGCTTCGACAGAGTTCATCTGCACTCGTTTTCACCTCAAGAACCGCTGTAAAAAAAAAAAGCTCCGGCTCCACGTAGAGCATTACTGATTTCCCCTTTTATGCAGAGAATTAAGATATCTGTAGGCGCATTCTAGATTAGACATACATTATCTTATCAAGACATACAGGTGTAACACACCAAAAGCATTGCTTCTTCCTCCGACAACCCAATCTTGTAATAACTACTTTGCACGGCGTGTGAGCAATGCAAAACTTGTCTGTTTGTTTTTTCTCGAGGAGACAAGTATAGCGACGTTTGCTATTGTTGCAAAGCCCTGTGAAACATGGGTGTGATGTCAATGGTGCTGGAAAAATGTTACGTAAATGACTATAAAAGTTTTCTCGAAGTAAAAGAAACAAGACACAGCATGTGTGCTTTCTCTAGTAAACTTTTCAGCAATACGCCAGTCAGATGTGCAGTCCAAGGCTTCAGTCATACTCTGTTTGCAATAGATGCTATGTGCTTGTCAAATCAGACATATGCCCGTCTCTCGCCATGCAATTACTCTCCCACTCGTAGTCACGCGCAGGGAGCAAAGTTGGGGGATGAAAGAAGGGCGGTTATCGGTACGGCAAGCACACAGTTCCCATAGCACTGTCACCTCAGTGATGAACAGAGTATAGTACGGCATTAAAATTGCGTGCCTGTGACTTTACGAAGCGGCTCAAACTCCTCCAAATTCCTGCTCGATTAAAGGTGTCAAACCGCAACAAAGTCCGCCCATCACCACCATCAAAATTTCGGGATTTAGAAGTAGCGTATCTTTGAAGAAAACAATGGCAAAGGCAAACCCACCACCCTTCGCTGCACCCATGCCTAACTTCATAATTTGCCCCACTGCCCTCGAAAGACTCGATCCAGAGTACACCCGAGACCCAGTTCATTCGAGTGTATCCCATGCCTCTTTTTAGGTCATGTTATCCTAAATTCAAAAATAACAAAGATGTTTCCTTGATAGCCATGAAAATATATACTTTGAAAATACTATTCATATACACTTAAAAAAGAAAAAAAATTATTTGTCAAAATTTCTCAGGCAAGCAAAATATTTTCTGTTCAATGCAAATTTTTTTTATCTATATCGTATTACCCTTTTATGCTTGAAAAAACTAAAATAACATGTTTTATGGAGGGCTCACAATAAGTCAATCCTTTGGATTGACTTATTGTTTTCAGAACGGACAGTCAAAACAATCTGATGGGGAACAGCCATGCTTCACGGAAAAAGAAACGGTCTTCAAAGCCAGTCGGGACACTGTCAAAGCCAATGCTGACGCTAAAGCTAGATGTTATCTACGAAGGCAGAGGCTACATCCATTGAACTTGCCAATTTTATCCCTAGGATAAAACAATGGCTGCCCACTGGAACAGATACAAATAGAAAGTCTGTTCCGTGCCGTCAGCACACGCTTGCTCGTCGTCGCCCTTTTCATAGGCAGCGATAGCGGGACTACCACATCCAAGTCATTCCTGCGGTTTTCCGAATCGAATTCTAAGCTTCTGCCTGGCTCTTAACAAGTGTTTTCCGCATACTTTTTTTCATAGACATCTTAGCCGTCTCCAAGCGCAAGTGCGTCGGCCCGTTGGCTCGCAGTTTTTGCCCAAAGTTAGAGTCGGCGGTGCACCGTTGTGCAAGTACCCAGTGGTAGCCTAAACGGTGCAATGGGTCATCGGTTGACCGGCAGTTGTGTAACAAAGAAAAGCTAGAAAGCGGGACAACCAGAGGGAGGGTCGAGAGCAGGATGGGGAGGAGATCTGTGGCAGCTCCACACCTGTGGAGCTGCCACAGATCCACAGGTGTGTGGATCTGTGGCCTGCACATTTTGTTTTGTGAAATTGAACAACAACACCTCACACTTTCTACTGCTTTTCTACGGCACAGCCTTTCGATCCGCAAGTTTTGTGACAATGAACGGTGCTAAACCACGCAAAAATAAAAAAAAGTAAAAAAAAATTTGTTGTTCGAACAAAAAAAAATTTAAAACATTGGTAGCATTTTTTATGTGGTGTCTCGACTATACTGAAATATGACCCCTAGGTCTCTCAAACATAGATGGCATGTCCAATTGTCTGCCTTTTCGAGGAGTATGTGGGGCTTCATGGAAGACAAGTTACATCCGGCGACTTTCTCAACGGTGGCTTCTTCGAACACAAGCTCCATCCTTTCAGCCCTTCCCGCGATCTGACTGGTTGAATCCCAACGCCGGTATCATGTCTCTGGTGCTTCAATCTGTCCCTAGGGAAAATTTTCCCCCCATAGCGTGATGAAAAGATCTCAGATCAGGTAATTCAAAGACCGAGCCATAGAATCACCCATAGAGTTATAATGTACGCTAGAGGTTCAACTGGCATCAGTGTGCTGTGGCAAATTGAAGCAGACAGCAACCAGTTGGAAACTGACTTCCAATAATTCATTGCTATAAGAAAAAAGTAGGGTTGCGCGGATAGTGGTTCGAATCGAATAGCACTGCCTCATTCATAGCCTTGACAATGCAAGGGAAAAACAAGACAGCCTGTCCTTTCGAGAGTGCAAAAGCTAGGAATGATGCTATGCTATTCGATTCAAACCACTATTTGCAGACCCCTAGAAAAAAGCGAGCACATTATCTCCCTGCTCTCGATTATAAGGGCAAATATCCCGAATAATTCACACATACTAGGTAGACTGGAACTTTTTTCGGTCACGCAGACAAAATAATTGGTTGGTTACGGCGTTTTTACTTTAAATTTATGCCATTAAAAAGGGTGCTAAAACGGCTTCCTACATGTATTCATGTGCAATGTTGGACACTGTTAGCATGAACATGGCGTCGGCGCTTTCCAGCATGAGGGATACATACGCCAAACGAACAAAGGACATGTGGAAAACCAAGAGAGACAGCAAGATCTGTGGAGTAACACTGGATCAGAAACTCCTTGTGCATAAGACAATCAAAATAAATTGGAGGCCACGTAATATAGTCCGATTTGCAATAAATAAGTACTCTACTATTCGTTCTGCTCATGAAAATGTGCAAAGGTGCTTGTTCTGCATCCAAAACATCCCTCGCAAGCTCGAAATCTTTGAAAAAAGGGAGAGGCCGGAGAACAGGTGCCCGATAAAAGCCGCCCGACATAGGGAATAATAAAAAGGCACCTTTTATAGCCCACATACCTTATTCTTCAAGTTTTTAATGCTTCTTGACTACTCGTAAAGATGCACAATGGAATCATTTTCATATAGTGAGAGGACGGGCATATAAGCAATATATAAGCACCACCGGAATACTGGTGAACCATAAACACCCATTATACAATCCTTCCAATTATTATTTTGCATAGAATCGTTGCTCGTTTTTACGTACCTGTTATGGAACAGAGGTTTGGGCCTAAAACATAGTTAAGTTTAACATCTTTCAGTGGTAATGAAAAATGCTGTAAGCAATTACACTTTTACAATGTTAACAAAGGTACATGTTATTTGGTAAGCCCCAAATAGCAAAAGTTATCCATGTTATTTTGCGGCAAAAAAGACAAAATGCATGTGCGTTTTCCCATAGGAATGCGCAGAAGCAGACAGCAACCAAAGACTGGTTGCTGTCTGCTTTAATTTGCCTCCCGGAAGTTGCATAGACACTAGCGATAGTTGAACCTCTAGCGTACCTTTTAATAACTCTACGCTACAGCCGTCTAATTTCTGAAAATGAATAACCAGTATCCAAAAAAAAAAATTGCATTGTGTGCATGTTTAGACAGCAGGAAGTCAGGTCAGTCAGCCCCAATAGACATCTGGTTTCTCTGCTGCAGACGAGAAATGCGTTGTCTTGCGCGTGTCTACGAGCGGCTGCTAGTACGGCTAGCAGTACGTCTGCTAGCTGGGGGATGGTAGCGTGCACCACACGGTACTGATTACATGAATGTACACTGTACGACGCTCGGCCAGATCGAAATGGGCATTGGTGAGGATTGAATCCAGAATCCATTGATCCCCCAGTACGTTTCTACTTTTCCTCGAGAAGGATTGGTAGAAGAGTATGCAAACACACGACAGCTAAGCAGCAAGCAGAGCAAAAGCTTGAGCTGCAGACTGAGATTGTGCAAGCACGCATCTGTGTCATCACGTTAAAGGGGTACCACAGTGATTTTTGGAGCTACCCCAACTCAATATATTTTCGGAATACGGGCCTTTACCCCTTCCGGTATGTTATTTAGTATTGCGAAATTCAGAATAGTTATTGTGAAATCGGAAAATTAAAATGATGCAAAAATAAATGTTCAAATATACCCACACTTTTCCGTGCCGTGACGGCAGTGGTAGGCAGGCTCGCCGATCGAGGAAACAGTTTAAAACAGACTATGCCAAGCATTTGTTCCATCGTCCTGGTGCACGGGTACTGGAGCGAGCTTCCAAAGCATTCATTAGACACCATAAAACGGCTTGGAATCAGTTGGGAACTAATAGACCAATCTCACTGAGCGTTGGGTGCATGCGTAAAGCCGCCATAACTTCAGTTCACAGGAGGCAGACGGCTGTGCACAAGAGGGCTCGTGCCTTCTCGTGCTCTACACGCGAAGAGCTCCAGCGAGGTTGTCGCACGTGCAAAAAGACTAAAGTTGCCTCGATGCATTGTGGCAGCTTAGTCAAACTGGTCGGTGAGATCCCAGCGAGGTTGTCGCACATGCAAAAAGACTAAAGTTGCCTCGATGCATTGCGGCAGCGTAGTCAAACTGGTCGGTGAGATCGGTCTATTCTAAAATCCAAAGAGTGAACCGCTGCTTTTCACTTTTCGTTGTTGCCAGCAGAGACTTTCAGTTTGAAAAACACGGTGAGGACCAAAATTGTAAATTCAATAACTTCCCGTAAAATCCACATCTTGACCACTATTTAAGATACTATTTCAGCTATGTTTGCTGATCTGTTTAGCAAATTTTCAGGCAAACCGGGGACCATGAAGAAATCGCCGGAGTGCTCCTTAAAACCACACTGCACTGGTCAAATTTCCCCTCTGCAGCAGTCAAAACCAGTTGTCGTATATGGGCAAGCAAACTTATCGTCATCTGTAACACTACATGCAAACAAATATAACTTGCTATTTTCCGTCAAAATGTTTAAATTTTGCAAGGGTGGAGGGTAGCCCCAGTTCCAAAGCCCCTTTCTTAAAATATTTATCACAATTTCACAAAAAAAGAAAATTAACGCAGGAACAGAAACAAATGGTAAAGCCAACCCTTGAGACTCTGAATCCAGAGAGCAGAAAGGCCATTCAAAAAACATTTCATGGACAGTTTTGTGCAAGTATTCTATGCTATGATGAGCTTGGAATTGTAATAAAAATTCTGCAGTCTTTCAGGGGCATGAAAAATAGGAGCATAAATTACACTGAAACCATAGGACAGTCTTTTTCATTTTCCTCCGGCAAAAAATGGAAGGACACGCAACAAGAGCAACATTCTGTGGAAATGATGTTCCTCATCCCAAGCAAAACGAGATCATTACTCAGTATGTGCAAACGTTACAAGATTAACAAGCTATACTTGTTCCGCGAGGCAGCAGCTAAATTCATAGAACAGCCTTCGACCAGACTTGAATTTTTTCCTCCGTAACGAACCAACAACACGAAAGAGTATTGTCCCGCACAAGTGCAACATGGGCTATCTATCATTTCTGTCTGACTAAACTTTTCCTTTGTAAATGTCATAAAAAAAAGAATCCACTAAAAAAAAAAAAGATGCAACATTTCAGAAAAAGAGGAGACCGGCATTGCGGCGCATCTGCTTTTCCACGCCATCTGCTGTCGGCCTAGTTGCTTTGGTTGTCTCCAAGATCACTGAACTCCGCACGCCTCTGCAGACAATGCACCATTGAAGCAATAAAACAAGATTGCGAAAACTCAATTTTTTTTTTTTCTTCTTCACATTGCAGTTTACACTTGATTGCTCTTTTAATCCGAAGCTTGCCATAAAGGAACTTTTCAGCTGCAGCGGTAAATGATCAACCTCTTGACTAACACTCCGTTTTCCATTATGATGGACGCCAGAGGATGCCACGAGCCACCGAAGGAAGCCAAACCAATGCTGTCTTAGCGGCACGTGACCTTCGGGAGGGGCACAGCAACCTGAAGGGGTTGTGCAGTTACGTGATATGTCCACAGCGCTGCATTGGCTTAGGATGGCTCGTAGCGTTCCCAAAGGTCCATCGTAAGGTTCAAAGAGAGTGGTCGTACCCAGTTGAAAGCTGAGATCACAGTAGAGCCAAAACAAGGCAAGTAACTTTAACGGGCCGCCGGACAGCATAAAGGTATGATTCACAACAAATAAATTCAGCATAGTCTTGAAACTGCTGACAGGCTGCGTCCGTAACGGTCAGTGGCAGGTTTTTCTGGCTGGCAGCACCTGTGGAATCTTCAGCAGGACTGAAGCTCATTCCCTTTCTCTATGTTTGACAAGTAGAGAGAGGAGAAATCCCTTTGGTATGAGCTTGGGTGACTTGTCTGTGGGAGAAAGCCACTCTCTACCACCTCTTCAAACTGCAGGTAAGTGTTCAAATTGTTGTCTGTCATGGCAATCAATTCAATGATTCCAAAAGAGTTCTGCCAACAGTCATACTGAGAGCACACTCCCAAAAACACTTGCACCCCACAAAAAGAAATCTCTGAATATGTTTGTCGTGCGGAAAAATGACTAGGAGCAATTGCCGTCGCCACAACATGGAAATGCCATTGACATAATATTACGGTGACAATGATTTATTTGGTTCGATTCTGATCAGCTGCCATTTTGTCCGATGGGCTGTGAAACATGTGCTTAGTATGTACTGTAGCTCTCTTTGCATGCATCCTTGGGCCGGTGACTCAACATTTTTCACCCCGGATGCTAAGCACTGGAAAGCTGTGTAGGTTCTACAGTTCGAAACTAGCATAGCATAAAGTGCATTTGCGCCCGCAAGATTACGAGCATGGCGAGACATTACTGCAACCTCCAGCACGACGGCACACCATGTGAAGTTGATGTCGCAGTTCCTTCTAGTTGACGTGTCGCTGAATAGAAAGATGCTGGTACACACGAATGCCGCTGTTTGGGCGATCGCGCACGACGCTAGACCCGTTTTCACACTCAACGTCAGTTTGAAAGCGTCTCGAAACTATGCACATATCTCTCGCAACAACTGCGGTAATCTTTGCCCCTGCGTAGCGCCGTCCGCACCCGCATAACCTGACAGTTAGTGCAAAAAACAAATAAGGAGCATATCTCGACGCAAGTTGCGTGGAATCGCAGCAAGGACATCACTACTAATGGAGGCTTTGGCACATTGTGGTGGCGCTTGCACTTTTCTTTTTCTTCCTTAAACTGCACGTGAAACGAACGTGCAAGGGAAGTTCGCACACGAGTAAGTGCACGTGAAAAGCGAGACGTAGGCGAGTCGAACTCCTTCCCCTTTAACTTGCCGTTGCTAGGAAGCACTGTACGGTGCAGCAGCATAGGACTGAGGAAAAAGATAGGTTGCTCCGCGGGTGAGAGGAGGGCAGACACCACAGCGATTGTATACCGAACTGTTTACAAAGAGAGCGTTTCGCCTCCAGCGCAAACTGGCTGTTGGGTAAAACCTGCAAGCGTAAACAAGACAAATGCGTTCCAAAGATACGCGAAAATATCTGCTAACGCTAGCACGCAAAACTTGCACAAGAAACAAAAAAGGGATGCACGGGGACGGGCAATAAACGAAGCGGCCAGCGTACACTTGCCGGCGTTCGTTGAGTGCTTTCTCAAGCATGACCCGCTAGCACGAGCTCATACGAATCTTGCAGAACAAGTAGCACTCACGGCGTATAACAACCTGTAAACAGAAGACACCCGTCACGAGAAAAAGCACGGGATGTTTCCCTACCTTCTTGAGCGCCGCGACGAGTAGTCCCTTCCACTTGGACGCAATCTCTTGGCTGTCCACTTCGGTGGTAGGGTCGGTGCTGTCTCGGGCCGAAAACATGTCGCACAGCCGTCAGTCGTTCCGCTTCCCGTCCATCATAGCGGAAAGCCGCAGACGCATCGAGGGACTAGCGCCCGAGGTGACGGACTCGAGCGAGCGACGGGCACGGGTTAGGCTTAGGCGTCGTCGCTGTCTCGCGTCGCCTGGAGTTGGGGTGATAAAGCGGGTGCGGCGGCTCAGGCACTCGCGTCGTTTCCATGGCGAGGTGCAGTCCGCAAAGGCTCCGTGCAACCCGCTGGCGGCATTGCCCGTGGCGGAGTCAACAGCACCCGCAAAAGAGAAGCGTCCCAACTACAGTTTCTCCGGGGCTGCGCGTCCCCGCTTCGAAAATGCAACAAGCACTCGTTTCTGTGCGTGTGTTTTTTTTTTCTTTTTCCTTCGATTGTTGTTTTCATTAGATCGCAGCAAACCCTTCCCCCTCCTCCTCCCCCTCAATATCAAGGTTGGCCGATGTCCAATTTCCAAGCCAGACTTGGCGTTTTTGAACGGGCTAAATAGAGGGATGGTACCGACTTGAATACTTGTTGTGGTAGGCTAGGGTGTAGCTTGCGCCACCTAGTTTAGACGACTGAAGGCCCTCACAGCAGGGACCGGGACACAAAAAACAAGTTGATAGGGGAAAAAAAAAGAGAGAGATAGAATATTAGCCGTTACTATCGGGTGAGGAAGTAAAAGTTTTCTTCCGATAATCCTCGAACCTGCAGCTACTTTGATGATCAGAGTAAACCATAAATAGCCTGTCCCACCTGCGCCCACTCCTTGAGGACTTCATACAACAGCCATTCAGCCCCCTTACTAGCTACCGTATCCTGGTTGCTTAAAGGGATACCATGGGAGTCGGCAGGATTTTTCCTTGGCAGGGACAAAACGATCACACCTGTCGTTCTTTTTTCTTTTTTTAATTGGGGGAGGGGAGGGGGGGGGGGGAGGGGGAGCAGTGTCACAGGGTACAAAATATTCCTGCAATCTACGGCAACGTGTTATCCAAAATAAACAAAAAGGGTGTATTTGTTGTCACTTCCAGTATGGGCGAAAACATCGTTTTGCCGTCGCCACGCCAACAGAAGTCATTTGGGATATAAGCGTAACCGTCATACATTCTCATTTTGCCTCCCTTCTATTTTTTTACTGGTTACAGGTTGAAACGTTTTATTATTTTTTCGTCGCCCATACCGGATACGCCTATTTGGTGGCTGGGGACGAGAGTACACGGAAAAGGTCTATACATATAAAGTTTGAAGACAAATGTTGGCATAAACATTCCAAAGTTCGTAGTTCTAATCGATTATGTAAAAAGCCCCCCGCAAGTATTGGGACAACTCTCGATTTTATTCCCGCAGCCCGGGCGCAAAAATCTCGTGAACGGTGATTAACATTTAAGGACCAACTGGTTATCGATGACGAAGGAACCAGAACTGAAGATCTTAAGTAGTACCCAATGTTGTGCGAATATTCCCTAGATGCTAGGAACGTTCGTATGCGGACATTCCCTACCAGGCAGGTAGCCAGGATTTTGTTTTTGGGGGGAGGCCCGCCCATGACAAAATGTTGTATGAGGGGGAGGGGGGAGAGGAGGCCCCAGCAAATAGCAGATTGGGGGGGGGGGGGGGGGACCGGGCTTTTGAGAACAACTGTTTGGATAGTATTCGCATAATCGCCTACGATATGTTGGAAGCTCATATACTACTCAGTAAATATTTGAGCAAAGTTGAATGTTTCAAGACACCCTGCAACGCGTTTCTAACTATTTTAACTGGCACGCCCTACCCGCGAAACGAGTGTACAGACGGTAGTACCGTAGTAACATCATAAAAATGTTTTAAAGGGATACTACAACGAAATTTCGGCGCTTATTTTATGGTCTACATGTGTTCAAAGGAGCAGTATCACATCGAACACGCCAATATCTTGTTAAAAAAGTCACGAAAAGGAATTTTAAAACGAATTAAACGATTAGCAAAGAGCACCTGGTGGATGTCGCTAACGCCTCGTTTGTAATGCCCATCTAGGAGGAACCTTGACAGCTAGTGACGGAGGTTGTCTCGTCTCCAGCCACGACGAGAGAAGAGGGGCAGGAGGAACTCCCCTCTTCCCGAGGATGCCTTTTGTGTGTCGCAGAAGTCGCTATTGTCCCCCTACAAGAGTATAGAAGATTAACCCGTCACTCAAAATTCGTACAAAAGCAGCCGCTTCGGTGGATGGAACAACTAGGCCGTCCTCTCGACGTCAGCCTCGCCGTAGCTTTGCTCGTCTTGAGACGACCTACGTCACGATTGCGTTGGATGTCACGTGGTCTCTGCTGGGCCTTCTCCGAGCGCTTGCCAGAGTGGGCCGTTTATAACGAAAAATACAGCCACCATGGCTCAAAACACAAACGTGCGATTGTCATTTACGGATATTGTGGATAATATGCAACCTATTTTTGAACACGACGGGAATATTTCAAATTTCGTTGAAGTATCCCTTTAAGCGAGGGTTGTCGCTCAAAGTTTGCGTCGCTCATTTTATTATTCACATGTTGATGAACTCGCATGTTATACAAAAGAGCAGCAGCTCCAGGATTTGAAACGGATCATGTGTAGTATCCATTAGCGGAAGAGATCGCCCCGACCACTTCTCAACTCGAAACTTTGCTTGTCATAAAGACCACGTAGGGGAAATAGGGAAATATTTTAACTAGTTTTGTTATATTTTGCATACGCTTTAGACATTCTTCGGTTCTGGTACTAATACGGGCTGCAAGCAGGTACCGTAAGCAAATTTTTTTTTTTTTAAATTTTTGTGTGTGTGTGCGTGAGGGGGGAGGGGGTGTCCCGTGGAAAGATAGTAACGGTTAGAAGTAATTTTTATTACTTCAAAAAGTAATCAGATTACTCTTGTGATTACTGCCCAATAAAAGTAATCAACGGATTACAAAATTACTCCAAAAAGTAATCGATTGCTAGTAATTTGATTACTTGCAATGCGTACGGTAGAAGTCTGCCGTCACCAAGCGGTGGAAAAGGCGGCGCATACTAGAAAGGGATAGTGGGATCAGGCACCGACGAGGGTTGAGAGGTGAAAGGTCCCGGATGTACGCGCCGCACTGCGGTCGAGGATTCGACCGGTTGGTATGGCAGCGCGAAGTGGCTCCTCTTCTGACTGATCTTTACCCCGTGTTTGGTGTCGTTTGTGGCCAATGAAGTGTCACGCCGAATTAGTGTTTAATCGCGTAGCAAATGCGATGCGAGCTTCCCTGGCCACTTGCTTCATACAGCCTACCCAGCACATGCTTTAGTGGCGCCCTCTCGAGCCACCGGCACGGAGTGCGGCAGCCGTGAGCGCTCGCTGAGCTCACCGGTTCACGGCCACTCAAGCAACCAGGACGTCATGAAGGAGGTTATTTTTTGCTTGTTTGTGTAATTTTAATTTGCCTATAACTTTTCAAATAAAGCGAAATTCGAGAAAAGAAAAGCTTCACTAAGTTACTACGTTTAGTGCGCTCAGGTTCGGAGCAAATTAAAAACCAGTCAAAAAGTCCTTGGAACCGTCGTAGTGCCGCGGGTCCAAACGAAAAGAAGGCCTATTGGCAACATTGCCATGTTATCTTTTTTCACGAACACTGCTGAGGCTGAACTGGCTGAACCACAGAACAAAACTAATCTTTCATTCAGTTATATGCTTAGAAACCTTCTTTGTATCAGCTTCGGGACAAAGAAAGACAAAAATTCATGTTTGAGGGATTTCTGTCAAGGTCAGAGTAAAACGCCAGCTAGTAGCATATATCTCTGGGGCGTGTTACGTACCTGGCCAGTTTCGCGCAAGTTCGCTCCGTTGGTGCATCGAATCTGGTCGCTTGGACGTCATCCAGTCTTCGTTGCCGCAGCAGGAGAAGGTCCTCCGCAAAGGGGAAAAAACATAATGCTAAATATTTAAAGCTGCATTCTTTGCTGAAAGTGATAAACAGACAATTTGAGCCCTCTAAACTGCTGTCCGAGAAGCACCGGAGTTCTTGTTCGCATCCATCGGAAGGACTTCAGAACCTCGACATTGACCGTGTTCGTGGTCGTTTTCAACGAAATTTGAAATATATCCGTCGCGTTCAAAAATAGGTTGAATATGATTCATAATATCCGTAAATGACAATCGCACGTTTGTATTTTGAGCCTGGTGGCTCTATTTTTTGTTATAAACGGCCCATTCTGGCAAGCGCTCGGAGAAGGTCCAGCTTAAAGCACGTGACATCCGACGCAATCGTGACGTAGGTAGTCTCGGGACGAGCAAAGCTACCGCGAGGCTGACGTCGAGGGGATGGCTTAGTCGTTCCAGCCACCGAAGCGGCTGCTTCTGTTAGAATTTTGAGTGACGGGTAAACCTCCTATACTCTTTTAGAGGGACAATAGCGACATCTGGAACGCACAAAAGGAATTCTCGGGAAGAGGGGAGTTCCTCCTTTCCGTCTTCTCTCGTCATGGCCGGAGGCGAGACAACAAACGTCACCACCTCTCCAGGTTCCTAGATGGGCATTACAAACGAGGCGTTAGCGACATCCACCAGGTGCTCTTTGCTAATTGTTTAATTCGTTCTAAAATTCCTTTTCGTGTCAAGATATTGGTGCGTCCGACGTGATACTGCTTCTTTGAACCAGGGGCGGATCCAGACCTCCATTTTAGGGGGGGCGGTTCCTCGGTGTCAAACGGCGGGGGGAGGGGGGGGGGGGGAGTGTTTATATTTTTTGTGGAGTTATCGTTTTTACTAAACTCTGACAACATAATATAGATTCTTGAGAGCTTTTGTATCGGTTTACCTGTCGGGGATGAACTCTTTGAATTAAAACCTTTCGGGTGACCACGCTAGAGGTAAGTATCTAGAAAATTGTGGTGGCACTATCCTTTCTGAACACCATAACGCAAGGAATTTTGTAGTTCATAGAAAACGGGATAACTCCATTCGCGTGGCAGCGCGCTAGAAATGGAACAAGAAGTTTAACTACTGGGGATGAATGTTTGGTGCTATAGCGGCTGTGACAATTGCAGAGAGTGTAACTTGATGGCTCAGATATCCCCGGCCGGGCTACAACTTTCGGGCTTCTTTTGCTTGAATATTTATATATTCTCGTTACACCCGCAGAGCATGTGCGGAGAGCCAACCTTTGCCAACTATACGGAGGAAGCTCATGCAGCTAATGACATTCCGAAAAACGTTTTAATCTAAAACTCGGCTGTTCTTTGAGATTAAGCTTGGCATAGTAGTTAGAGCTTTATATTCAGTGCCAAAATGCAGAACGTGGTTTTAAAACATACTTTTCATTGTCGCCGGTTGCTTCAATGGAGCGAGTACGTTGCAAACAAGCGACAAAAATGGCCCGGCGGCTTCGACGCTGCTCGCGGCGTCAAAACACTGTTGACGCAGCGAGCGAAACGAACGCTGCCAGGCAAGTTCGTCGGTTCTTTGCCGTATATTTGGAATGTCCAGAGCGCAGCACATGCGGCATTGCCAACCCAAACTCGTGTTTTCACGTGTTCTAGATGCAACTCGAGAGAACGAAAGCGAATAATTGTTGAATATTTTTGAAAGCATGTTGCAGTTCGGCAACTGTAACTTTTAAACTTAGACAAGACCTTAAACCAGCAATGGATCCTTCCAAATTATATTCAATTGCACTTCGTCTGGATATTTTCTGTATGAAAGGAACACTTACTTGTCTCTGGGAAGTTAGCTCATTCGTCAGGGTCGAGAGGACAGGTGCAGAGATATGATGGGGCAGAGCGGTTGTCCGGTCGGCGAATCTCAACTGGGCTAAAGGCCGATCACAACTGCAGCATGGATGTTTGGGAGCCGGTGTTCACTCGAACGGGCACAGGCACTGTCTGTTTAATTTTGAAAGGGCTCGTTTTTCCCAAGTCTCTATGTAGGGAATTCGAAGCCGCAGTTGCAAACCAGCAAGCCCCGCCTCTGTTCCGTTCGACACACACATATTCGCTCCTGCAAAGCCGCGCGAAAGCTCTGCCGTCAATCCACAGAAGTCGCGTTTAACTCGAAAAGTAAAGACGGCGCCAAGGGGAGACAAGAGGTAGCGGGCGCCTTTCCTAAAATATGTCCCGCCACCCTAAGTTGAAACGGCATTGCATACAAATAAATGCCTACGGCGTCGACTTGAGGACCCCGTGTAAGCAGCCTCCAGCCTTTAGAGTGCTCGTACCGTTTATCTTTCTTTTATTAGCTTCCCGCCACGAGAAGTCGTACCGCAGGCAGTATGAAGCCCATTAGAGGAAACATCTCCCCCTTCTGGCGCTCGTCGGCTTCTTTCTGTATTCCGCGCTGCGGCGCTGATCCTCAGTGAGGGATGGAGGCGAGGACGAAAGCGGGCTTATGTTTAAGCCAAGGTCGTGGGGAAGTTCGGAGCGTCTTCAGGAGAAGCTCAGACCCAAACTACACTGTACCCAGAGCATTTGCTTCCTCTCCCAGTTGAGAAGAAAAGCAATGGTCACCTGGTAGTACAAGCTGCATTCGCCCCCCCCCCCCCCCCCCGGAACGTCTCCTCCTGGTACGTCCCCTCCGCAACTTCCCTTGGCAATGAGCACACCGTGGCAATAAGATACCTTTAGGTCGACAGCATCTCAAAGCAAACCAAAAAAGACATGCCAAAAGACAAGCCCAGAACCACGAAGAAACCATCAAACGAAAAGTGATGAAAAGGCGGCCGCTAGAGAGGAAGAATAATCCGCTGTGTATAGGATCGTACCGTTGAGGAAGGCTGCTTGGCGTCTGCGTTTGGGAGCTTTCAGGGCACAAATTTTTCGCAGACAACCTCCAGAGAGAGAGAGGGAGACAGAGAGAGAGAAAGAGAAAGATAGATATGTTGAAGGTATTTTCCCCCCGTGCCCGACGTGGTGGCCTTGTTTGGAAGTGTGCCTGCAGTCGAGGACCCTGATATTTGGTGCGCCTCCCTACTGTCTCTCCACTTCAAAACTCCTGGCGCCGTCCGTGTGGGGAAGACGTACCGTGACCTTGACGGAGATAAACCCCACTTTGGAAGCGCCCAGCAGGCGCGTCCACCCACCGCTGTTTTAATCCTTTGTCCCTCGCGTCGATTGCTTACGTTTTTTCTTCGAGCTGACGAAGAACCCCGGTTGGGGGGGGGGGGGTGCCTGGCGAGGCGTTTGGGGGGGGGGGGGGGGGGCGATCGCCCCCACCGCCCCCCCCCCCCCCCCCTTGGATCCGCCACTGCTTTGAACACATATAGACCCTAAGATAAGCACCGATATTTCGTTGTAGTACCCCTTTAAAGTTTGGGGGGTCTCAGGGGGTGTCGGACCCCCAGACTTTAAAGGATGGTCTGAGACCTTCCTCCACAGCCCCAGCATGAGTGAAATAAAAATCACATCTTGCAATAAAATAGCTTTGTATTCAGGGATGTAACATTCAATTGGGGATTAGCAATTTGAGGGTTGCAGACGCAGCGTGGGCAGAGTCAGCAGTGGGGTTTACTTTATGTGCATCTAATATACTTCTTTTCACCTTATGTTGTACCGCAGCGAAGGCTATAGAAGCGCGAGCTCATAGCGTTGGAAGGTCACGAGAGCTTGTGCCGCCGAGATGTGCCCCAAGGCAAGGAGCTCGCGCTTCTAGCCTTTCCTGCGGTACATCATAAGGTGAAACAGAGTATACATCTCGTCAGACCTCTCCCCCCCCCCCCCCCCCAAGCTTCTTGTAGGGACCCCCCCTCAAGGGGGTCCCTACAAGGGAGACTTTAAGCACTGCCGGGTAAGGAATACATCTGTCATCCGTAATACATGCATTGCTGAAACCTTACGCTCGTACTCTGCGCACTTTGTTACAGGTAAGGCAGCTTTAGGGTAGGGAATTTTAGTATATATATGGTTTTCAAAGGCCCGCTATAGCTATGGGCGCGCGCTTTAGAGCATGCATCGAAGTGGCTGCGCGAGCTGCAGCTACAAATAATGTGACCTGAAAACAAATCCACAAAAACTCTCTGGTGTCTGGTATAGACCAGTGCCGGAAATCCTAGCCCCCAGCGATAAAAAATGGGAAGTAATAATCTAAAATACACCTCTTCTGAAGAGAGGGACTGCGCATAAAACAATATTTTTGCTTTTTACAGCACTCTTGGCATCGGTGTTGTTCTTGGAGCTTCGTGACTATGCATTTCTGACGTTCTTGCACTACGATATGTGCGAAGGTTACTAAAAAAAACGGAGTCTTGCAAAAAGCGCAAGAAGAAGTGTCATGGCGTCAGCCGGTCGCAGATCAGGGCAGCTGAGCTGGACTCCTGCTCTTTTCACCATGTTGTGCTTTTTCGTCGTTCTCTGTCAAAGCCAAAGAACGAATGTCTCCAAAGTGATTGCTGCGGAACAGCGGGTCTTGCCCGAATCAACAGTCCGGGACGGTAAACGCCTGCTTCCTCGGCCCACTAGGCCTAAAACCAGTCACTCCGTCAGTACCACGAAAATTATGCTACTTGGACTATTGATACTCTCCGGCGATATCCACTGCAACCCTGGGCCCTTCCGCGTGCAGTGCTACAACGCAAGAAGTCTCCCACTCTCAGAAAAAAAGGTGTATTATTACACCCCTTGTCCCATATAATACACCCCAAAACTTCAATTCGACGTACAGCGCCCCATAATCGAACAGGCGGCCCCAAAGTTTACAAGGGGCTTGATAGCCGTGTGGTACAACTTATTAAGATAGCTGATATACGTATTATTGACTACAAAAAAGATTATCGGAGTTTTCTTGGCCGTACTGCAAAAGCTCCGTGTTTTCTTTCTTTGGTCTTTGATATGTACTTTAGCAATTTAATAAGTTATATCGCACCGTTAGCAAGCCCCTGGTAAAATTTGGGGCCGTTTGTTCGACTATAGGGCGCTGCACGTCGAAATGAAGTTTTGGGGTGTATTATATGGGACAAAAGGGTGTAAGGTGATACCCTTTTTTTTGAGAGTGCCTGAACAAGGTACCTGAACTCAAATTCGACCTGGCCTGTAATTCACCCGATGCATTGTGCGTGTGCGAAACGTGGCTTAGTGACTCTGTTCCGGACCATGAAATATTTGGCCCCGAGTTCGCCGTGTTCAGAAGAGACCGAAGTGGACGTGGAGGCGGCGTCCTGGTCGCCGTAAAACGTAAATTCTCCCCTGTGCGCCGTGCGGACTTAAAGGTTCCCAACTCCGAGCTGGTTTGGACCGAACTTAACTGCCGAGGCGGAAAACTGCTTCTCGGTTCACTGTACAGGGCCCCCAATACAGGTCATGATGTCTTCGCTGAGCTGTGCGCAGTTTTCGATCGGATCAGCTCCCGTAAGGAAGGACACATGAACATTCTGTCTGTTAACTGGGGACTTCAACCTCCACATCAACTGGAATTCTGCTGATCCGATGCCAACAAACGAGACAGAGGCCAAGTTCCCGGACTGGATGCAGTATGCGAACCTCACACAGATTGCCCGCTTCCCAACGCACGTCCGTGGCAATGTTTTGGGTCACACCCTAGACCTATTTCTCTGCCGGAACCCTGCCCAATTACTATCTGTGTCTGACACTCCCCCGCTATCTAACTCTGACCACATTGGAATCTCCTCCTCCTGGAACTTCAGCCGCACAAGAAAACGAATAATCTCAAAGCATGCAATCTTGTTTAACAAGGACGGACGTGACTCACTGGAACGCTCTGTTGCCCTGGCTCCTTGGTTTCTCTGCACGGACTTTCTCACAGACTACAACCCATGGGACCTATTTTATGATATGTTCTGGGCTGCATGCAGAGACTCTACGCATACTATGATCTCATCCAAACACAAGAAAGGCAAACCATGGATAACTGGACTCATCAAGCAGCTATCAAGCAAGACTAGGCGCTTCTTCAAAAGGGCCTCAAAAACACAGGATGCCACTCATTGGGCGGCATACAAGGATCTCTTGAGACAGCTGAAAAGGGAGATAAGAGTATCCTATCGGAATTACCTCTGCGACATGGCAAGCCAGGCAAGAACATGCCCCAGACGTTTCTGGCAGTTCTACGGATCATTACGACGTAACAGTGTTGCTACCCAGTTTCAAATAGGAGGTACATGCACTGACAATGCTCAGGTCATCGCCAACTCCTTTGGCCAACACTTCAGCGATGCGGTGCCCGCGTTTAACAACTCCTGCCCTCCTCCCCAAGTTGAAAGTCCCCCTGCTGAGAAGCACGACCGCACAGAGTCAATTCCTGTGTTCGTCCCTTCACCCGTTACCACCGAGGACGTTGCGGCTGCCATCTCCCAGCTGAAACCTGGCGCCTCCCCTGGCCCAGATGGCATTCCCCCCTTCCTGCTGAAGGCCTGCGCTGCGGCACTCTCGTCCCCATTGGCAGACCTGTACAACTACTCCTTTTCCAGGGCACTCATCCCTGATGTCTGGAAGCTAGCGCATGTGACCCCTGTCCACAAAGGAACGGGGAAACCACTGAACTCTCTCGAAAGTTACCGGCCAATAAGCCTCAACTGCATCCTCTGCAAAATATTTGAAACCTTAATTTGTTGTAAAATATCCATGCACCTAGAAGTCAACAACCTTTTATGCAGCTCTCAACATGGCTTTAGGAAGGGGCGGAGTTGCGAAACTCTGCTCTCTCTCCTGCGCCACGACCTGAGCAGTGCCCTGGACAGCTCGAAGGAAGCAGATGTTCTGTCCATAGACTTCTCGAAGGCCTTCGACAGTGTGAACCATGACCACATCCTTACCAAGCTCCCAGGCTTTGGGATATCCGGAGCAACCCTTAAATGGGTATCGAACTTCCTGGGTAATCGCCGTCAGCGAGTTAACTTCCACGGTGCCTTTAGCCAATGGCACAATGTCAGAGTGGGTGTACCTCAGGGCTCTGTTATAAGGCCACTCCTCTTCAACCTCTACATCAACGACCTTGCGGTCGACATACAATCTAACATTCTTCGGTATGCAGATGATCACATACTGTACCGCATAATCCACTCCTCTCACGACCGCCAAATTTTGCAGTCCGATCTGCACAAGATCTGCAGGTGGTCAGAAGTCAACGGACTGCTCCTCAACCCAGACAAAACTGTGTACCTTAAAATATCAAGAAAAAAGAAACCCGTTGACGTCGTCTACAATGCACAAGGGAAGCGCATACAAGAGGTCACAGACACTAAGATTCTTGGTGTTTGGTTTGACAAGACCCTGTCCTTTAGAAGGCACGTTGACTACGTCTGTAAAAGGGCGAGCAAACTGAGAGGCTTCATAACCAGGACAACAAGAGAGATGCCAAGCCATGCCTTTTGTACACTGTACACGGCTCTTGTACTGCCGGTTTTGGAGTATTGCTCCTCTGTCTGGAGCCCCCGCCAGGTTGACCTACAGAGGAGACTAGAGTCGACGCAAAGAAAGGCCACAAAGACAGCACTCTACTTACAGGACAAGAGAGCAAGCAAGCTACCCCATGAAAGGCGGCTGCAATCCCTCCGGTGGTCCAGACTTGATAAACGTCGCCTGTTCTTCAGACGGGTCCTCTTCTACAGGTACCTACATGGTGTCTGTCCCATCCCCGATGGTTACTTGAGGAGGTCTAGGCGAGACCCCTCGAAACTTGAACAGCGCTTTGCCCGCACCATTAGTGCCTCTACCTCCCTCTTTGTCCAAGCGCCTACCCTGTGGAATCACTTACCAGATGCTGCTCGCCAGGCCCCAAGCGTAGACGAATTTAAAGATCTGGTGCGGAATCACCATGACACCTACTCTCTTCATTAGACTAAGTATTCTCACCCTTTTGTAAATTACATTCCAACATCTCCATTTCATCTGTTAACGTATATGGCCGAGGAGGAAATTAGCATATGTATGCACGGGCTTCTGCCTTTTGATTGCCTCAGGCTCTCGGTCGTATGGTTGTTTTAGCCAATAAACACCTTTGAACCTTTGAACCTTTGAACCCTACTGCGTCATCGCGTCAGCATAAACAAACATGGCGGTGCCCATGGAACAGAGCAGACACTGGTCTAGACTAGAAGCTCCACATTCGGCGCGAGTTTGCTGGCTTCCGCAGTGCTTTGGTTGCGTGTGCCTGCGCGTTCACACTTGTGTTAGCAAGGGTGGAAACAGGGGCGGATCCAAAGCTCCGTTTTTTCTTGTTATTTTTTTTTGAAGGGGGGGCGGAGTAGACTTTGTTTGGGGGGCGGGAACGGCCGCCCCCCCTGGATCCGCCACTGGGTAGAAAGCTTGCGCTGAAAGCGGAGCTTCTAGTCTAAAGCGCCGTTCACACTCTTGCGACCGAGTAAGACTGAGAGAGACCAGGCCTGTTTTTAAGCCTTTTGCGACTTCTTAGGACCGGATGCGATGCAGCGGAGCTGGTCCTAAGAGATCGCAAGAGGCTTAAAACCGGTCTGGTCTGCATTAGAATGGCAATCTGGGCTAGTTGGTTCATGATAACTTTCAGGGCGCCGAAAATACACAAGGACGAGATACATAAGGACGAGATAACCCACAATCTTAAAAAGGTTGCTGATAGGTACGATGTTCCTATTGTGTTCTCCGCACCAAACAAACTATCGAGACTGTGTCGCAGAATCAACAGTCCCCGTGAGTCAGCAGATCCTTGCAATACGAAGCACCGCAACAGGTACACGGAATGTGCTACGGGCGTCATATACGAAATCCCCATGTCATGCGGATCATCGTACATTGGCCAAACGGGCAGATGCTTTAATGATCGCGCCCGCAAACATGCTGCGGCTACACGGGCTACCCCGTCGGGACACCTCGCCACGCACTGCAGCCGTTGCTCCTGCACACCGTCATTTAGTGACACGAGGTTTTTGGCCAGATACGCCGATCGGATATCGAGGGAGCTGCACGAGGCCTTCGAAATAAAAGAAAAGGGCAAGGACTGCATTAGTGACACGTCTGTGTCACTATCGGCAAAAGAGCACACTTTTCTACGAAGGGGGCTACACCGGACGTAGTATGACTGTGTAGTATGACTGTGTAGTATGACTGTGTAGTATGACTGTGTAGTATGACTGTGTTGTTTTCCATGAGTATATAAGAGAGTGGTTTTTTCATAAACGCTAGTTGCGAGTGCGCCTTGTTCACGTCTTGTTCACACGTTCACGCCTTGTATCTCGTCCTTGTGTATTTTCGGCGCCCTGAAAGTTATCGGTCTGGTCTCTCTAGGTCTTACTCGGTCGCAAGAGTGTGAACGGGCCTTAAGGGTGAAGCGCTCGGAGAGCAGCCTGTGGAGAGCACGTGACGTCCGGCGCAATCGTGACGTAGATTGTGTTGGGACGAGCAAAGCTGTGGCGAGGCTGACGTCGACAGGATGTCCAAGTCGTTCCGGCCACCGAGGCGGCCGATGCACGCAAACGATCGGGCCACTGCAACTAACCGCAAAAATGCTTTTGTACGAATTGTGAGTGACGCGCTAATCTTCTAAAGGGACAATAGCGACGTCTGAAACACACAAAGGAGACTTCTGGTCAGTGGGAATTTCCTCCTTCCCCTGTTCTCTCGTGGTGACCGGAAAGCTGACGAAATGACGTCAGTTTCAATGCGAGACAGGCATTGTCACTACCTGTCAAGGTTTCTAGGCGGGCACTACAAACGAGGCGTTAGCGAATTCCACGAGGTGCTTTTTGCTAATCGTATGATTCGGTTTAAAATTTTATTTCTTTTATTTTTCAGCAAGAGATTGGTGTGTTCAATGCACGGCGGAAGAAATACATTTAGGTGATGACTCTGTCCGACGCGGCGACCATATTATGTTCGGCGCACCGAGCGCGCTTCACTCGCACGGGGATAGATGGCGCCCAAGTATAGAGGGCTTGTGAAGGTAATTATGCATTCTTTACTCGGTCCCTGTGTACTATGCGGTGAAATGATGGACTTATGTTGGCGCATTGGCACTGATTGTGATTTCCCCCGTGCGGTTGCTGCTTTTTAAACCAGAACATTCCGATGATGACTCAACGTGACAAAAATACTCGTATACATATAAAACTTCCCGACACAATCTACTGGGCTTTCAATAATTTTGAGTGATTTGATATAATCCCGTTAACAGCTGGGTTGTGCTCGCATGTTTTGTCCGACAGCATGTTTGGTAACAGTTCCGTAAACTGTTTAGACACATTGCGTCGCTTTATAGGAGGTCCGAGGATTTTTTTCGCCTTGCTCCTGCCTTCTTATTGAAAAAATAAATTCTAATAATGTTACACAGTGGGGCCTAAATAATTCTTTACAAGCGCAGAAAGGCATTAGCATTACAAATGGTTTATACATACGATGTCAACTGGTACTGTACAAACCAGGTGAGCAGAAAAGATTTTTATTTATGACGACATAGTGACCGAAATGATGTCACACTAGGATGACATACTGACTGAAATGATGACACAGTGGCTGAAGGTCGAACAGTAGTAGCGGTTATAGGACATAAATCACTTTGCATCTATACACTCACAATATGGTGTCACCCGTTTACGTACGATTGTCTCAACATGCTCTCTCTTTTGAGGCAGATTTTTTTTTGTTTTTTTGTAACGTGTAAGGTACTTGGGCAGCCAGGGAAAATGCTCATAACAGCGTCTACAGGTAGCACGGGCTTCTTTGCAACATAGAGGAGAACTCTACCACCAAACTCCGGATGATACCATTTCGATATCAGTTCGTCGGAGAAATGCTTGGCACAAACATGATCACTAGGTAGTAACTTGCGATCGGCCCTCGGGATTGCACGACGCCACTGCTGCACTGCTCCAGGCGAGCGTCATTCGATGGAGCTTTAAACAAGGACACTCGCTGTGCACAGTTCCGATGCCCCGAATTGCAGTTCGGAACGAAGCACGTCTTTTCCATTCTTATAGCATAACTTCTTCTGCGGGTTAAGGCTCACCTTCGTGCACGATGGAGGCACCTCTGATCGACACAGCACCAAAGCAAAACACGAGGCCAGTCACTGGCCGCACACCACCACCACACCGCGAAAAAGGCGAGCACGCTGCGCCGCCGACACCGTGGCCGCCGAGGAGGGACCTCATACCCACGGTGTTCATGGCTCAGCGCCCTCCGCGGCGGCGCGGAACTAACTACTCCTGGTTCGAGGTTAGCTCCGAATACGATCTTGTCGCTCGCTACCCGCGGGAAGAGCGGCAGAGTCATCACCTGAATGTATTTTTTCCACCGTGGTCTAATGTGATACTGCCCCCTTGAACACGTATAGACCAAGAAATAAGAGCCGAAATTTTGTTGTAGCATCCCTACAAAGGGATACTTCAACGAATTTTGAAATATACCCGTCGCGTTTAGAAATAGGTTGACCATGATCCACAATATTGGTAAATGACAATCGGACGTTTCTATTTTGAGCCTGAGGGCTGTATTTTTCATTATAAACGGACCACTCTGGCAAACGCTCGGAGAGCAGCCAGCGGAGACCACGTCAGATCCGCAGCAATTGTGACGTAGTTTGCCTCGGGACCTTTCGTCCGGACGCTGCGGGGGCTGCGAGCTAATCAGAGCAAATCCCGCTCTGTGGATGTAGCCCCTGATACACTTTCCGCGCGTCGCTCTGCCCCCTCTCCAAGGATACGTGACATTCACGTGGCCTTGGATAGGCCCCGATAGCTCGTAGGATCCGCTGAAAGCAGCAGAAGCATACCAGCGATCGGGCCACCGCAAGTAACCCCAAAGCTGTCTTTGTACAAATCTTGAGTGAGGGGTTAATCTTCTATAGTCTCGTAGAGGGACAATAGCGACTTCTGGGACACACAAAAGAGAGTCTCGGAAGGGGGAGAAATCCTCCCTCAGCTCTTCTCTCGTCGTTGCCCAAAATTCGTTTCATGAGCCCAAAATTCGTTTCATGCGCCCTTTAGGCCCATGAAACGAATTTTGTGCTGGCATAAATCACTTTACATCGGGATTTTACCAAAAGCAGATCGTTCAGTGGGCCAAAATAAAAAAAAGGTAGAAAGTCAAAAGCCTGACTTTCAGTGCGAAAATCTGAAAACACAGCGGACTATTTCGTACCTCCTCCCCTTCGTAAGCTCTCTGCCTTTTCACTGTGATACATCCGCGGTTCCCAAAGGGTGTCACCGGATCCAAACGCACGTCACACGATACCGGACCTCCCTTAATCCCTTCACCCTTAAGCTGACAGTGTGGTGGAAGCTACGCGCTTGCCCCACCAATCAGCCGCCTCCCTTTTGTCACCTGACCTCATTCTCTGCGCGCGGGTATGCGCGAGAGAGCGTGATCACGTGACAAAAGTGTGGCTGGCCCAACGAGCACGTACCTTCACCAGCATTGTCAGCTTCGGGGTGAACGGGGTAGGGAAAGCAACTTTTGTCTGAATTTTTAGCGGCGGCTAATTTTCTAGGGGGATTCCGAGCAAGAGGGGGACTCCCCTTTTTTCGTCTTCTTGAACTGTTTGCTAGAATGCGCGATTTATGAGTTGAGGAGGAAAGCTAAACAGGAAAAAGTTGGAAAAGCGTTTCATGACCCCTTTAACACCCCCGGAGTCCGGAACAAGTTCCTTTCCCTCCGCCCAGATTTGTCTGTGTGTGCGACGTTGTGGTATCAAGGGGTGTCGCAAACTTTTGTCGAACCGGATTTTTAGGTCGAACTTTTGGGGTTCGACTGGTTCGAACCGGTTCGATTAACCTTCGAACTTTTAACCAGGTTCGACCGGTTCGACTTTGGGGGCAGTGTGGCCAGACCTTCATACGTGGGCAAATCAGGAAGTCTTTGCCCCTATTTTCTTTTTAATCAAATTACGACTGTAAATGCGAAGTCAACATATCCATTCCCAGCGGTGAATCTTTCTTGGACCGGCCCGGCCTTATCTGTCGGTGGCTCCGCGGCGCGGCGCTGCTGTTAGTTGTTGAAGATGGCGGTTGTGCTTCACACGTCCACGGCGTACGAGCAATGTAGTTTGATTCGTTTTGTATGCAGCAAGTGACGAACTCCTATCGAAATCCACAGGGAAATGTAGCCCACGTATGGCGAAAGGTGTCTCGCTTTGAGAAGTGCGAGGTGGTGGAGTTGTGACTTGTGAGTTTGCAAAAGGCCGTGAAGAGTTGCATGACAATGAGCGTTCGGGGAGCCGGACAAATTCTACCACCGGGCCAACTCAAATTTAGTGCTGCGATCGGACAAATGTCTGCACCGGTGTGTGGACTATGTGAAAAAAATAGTGTAAAGTACGTAGAATTGTAACTGTATTTATAATTACCTGTATGTACCTTATTTTGGCTCATAAGAAATAGGGGCAAAGACTTTCTGATTCGCCCTCGTACAATCATCTCTAAAATTGGAGAATGTTTCTTCTTTTTTTCTTTTTTTTAAGCAAAGGGTTATTTTAATTTTATGAAGAGTTGCAATTAAAATAAACTAATTCTAATCACTGAAGAAATTAATAACTTAATTTTTGTACCGTATTAACTGAAATAACAATCTGTGCTGCCCTTAATTCATCCCTTAGCGATAACCATCCAATCCGATGCCAACCGGCCAGCCTGTCGCGCATCAGCATAGCAGTCGAACCTGAGTCGAACCTTTGTCGAACTTTTCACAAGAAGTTCGAAAAAGTCGAACCTGGTTTAACTCGAACCTTCACCGGTTCGCGACATGCCTAGTGCTATCAAAGGCAGAAAGCTCGAGCTCAAAGCGGAGCATCTTCTGGATTGTAATGGAAGGCTGTATTTCTGATTCTCCAACCACTGTCGTTCCTTTCTATTTATTGCTAAATGCATGCGGCGAGTAGTTTATGTATTTGTAAATGCAGTTTGTCATCAAAGTTAGAGCCGAAAAATGATGATGCACAAAAACTGTCACGTTCCGGTTATTGAGTTAACAACACGCCCACACAGAGTCGTATAACTAAATTATCAAGTTTTCCTCTTCTTTTTTTTTAAATTTGGAGTTTTGGTTTCAATGAGAAACAGACTTCACGACATGCATTTTTATTTTATAACTGAGAGAAAAACTGTTTGAATATTTTTCTCATAATCACCTACGATATGTTGGAAGCTCATATACTACTCAGTAAATATTTGTACAAAGTTGAATGTTTCAAGACACCCTGCAACGCGTTTCTAACTATTTTTACTGACACGCCCCACCCGCGAAACGAGTGTACAGACGGTAGTAACAGCGCAAAAATGTTTTAAAAGTATAGTTATATTTAGGAAATAATGAGTTTAGAGAACCTCCACGACGAGGGCACGCGGTCAAAATGTGAGATCGCCGTCTGGGTGGTGGAACCACCCGGCCAATTCAAAACAGAAAGCTCACTTTAGCCATCCATCAAAATGTGATTTTCAAATTTTGCATTAGCACCAAATCCCCTAGCGGCAGCCGCTTTCAGGGGAACGTCTCAAGCGCGACGTTACCTTGGGATAGAGGGCGCAAGCCGCCGCCCACTTCGAAAGCATAACACATTTTAACCCTCCATAAAAATATAAAATTTTAAAGTTCTTGCTTGATGGCGCAAGTTACCACCCAGCTTCAAAGCAACGCACTCTATAAAAATGCCAAAACGTGAGCGCCCCACTTAGGTGGCGCGAGCTGCCGCCTAATCTAAAAATTAGATCTTGCTTTATTCATTTATAAATATGTAATGATGTGAAAATTACTGGGTAGAAGGCGCATGCTGCAGCCCCCACTTAACACGCAGAGTTAACTTTAGTTTCCTATTCGATCATTCAAATATCAGTAGTCGCGATCCTAACGGTGGTCTAATAACGGAGGTAGTAGAGGCCGACGTCTGTTCTGTTGCCTCCTCCAACGCCATACCCCTCTCTCAAGAGCAAGACTGACTTCGGAAACCTCAAGGGCCTCGGGTTAGGATGACTAGGGAACTGAACGTAACGGGGCGTTGCGATGCCAGCGACACCGACGTCCGTTCGTTAATGATTTCACTTCTACGATCAACCAACAGGTTCGCGACAGGGATCAACCTGGGCCTCTCTAAAAGCACCTAGGGTTCTTTTTGGTGCAGAACTAGACTGTCCTATTTCCCGGATTCGTTCTAGAGAACTATCGTCGGTGCATCTTGCCCCCTTTTTTTTTTTTTCTGTAAGTATAAGTCCCTGTAGTTGTGCTTGGTTCGTTGGCTGATGATTGGAATTGGTTCCCTCTTGTGCCAATATACATATGTGGCGTTATTAATGCTTAGATTGTGAAAACCAGCTGAACTTACAGAAAGGGTGAGGATAGAAAGGAGGAAAAAGCATCCGATCGCTGGCGTGCTTGGCAGATAGAGGTGGCAATGAAAAGGCTTAGGGCTTGCGGCTCGAGGAGGTTAAGATTAACAAAAGACGTGCTCAGGTAACTAGAAAGATAACTTGCAATGGGAAGGAGCTGAGCTAGTTGGTTGTACATACTTAGATTGTGAAAACCAGCTGAACTTACAGAAAGGGTGAGGATAGAAAGGAGGAAAAAGCATCCGATCGCTGGCGTGCTTGGCAGATAGAGGTGGCAATGAAAAGGCTTAGGGCTTGCGGCTCGAGGAGGTTAAGATTAACAAAAGACGTGCTCAGGTAACTAGAAAGATAACTTGCAATGGGAAGGAGCTGAGCTAGTTGGTTGTACATACTTAGATTGTGAAAACCAGCTGAACTTACAGAAAGGGTGAGGATAGAAAGGAGGAAAAAGCATCCGATCGCTGGCGTGCTTGGCAGATAGAGGTGGCAATGAAAAGGCTTAGGGCTTGCGGCTCGAGGAGGTTAAGATTAACAAAAGACGTGCTCAGGTAACTAGAAAGATAACTTGCAATGGGAAGGAGCTGAGCTAGTTGGTTGTACATACTTAGATTGTGAAAACCAGCTGAACTTACAGAAAGGGTGAGGATAGAAAGGAGGAAAAAGCATCCGATCGCTGGCGTGCTTGGCAGATAGAGGTGGCAATGAAAAGGCTTAGGGCTTGCGGCTCGAGGAGGTTAAGATTAACAAAAGACGTGCTCAGGTAACTAGAAAGATAACTTGCAATGGGAAGGAGCTGAGCTAGTTGGTTGTACATACTTAGATTGTGAAAACCAGCTGAACTTACAGAAAGGGTGAGGATAGAAAGGAGGAAAAAGCATCCGATCGCTGGCGTGCTTGGCAGATAGAGGTGGCAATGAAAAGGCTTAGGGCTTGCGGCTCGAGGAGGTTAAGATTAACAAAAGACGTGCTCAGGTAACTAGAAAGATAACTTGCAATGGGAAGGAGCTGAGCTAGTTGGTTGTACATACTTAGATTGTGAAAACCAGCTGAACTTACAGAAAGGGTGAGGATAGAAAGGAGGAAAAAGCATCCGATCGCTGGCGTGCTTGGCAGATAGAGGTGGCAATGAAAAGGCTTAGGGCTTGCGGCTCGAGGAGGTTAAGATTAACAAAAGACGTGCTCAGGTAACTAGAAAGATAACTTGCAATGGGAAGGAGCTGAGCTAGTTGGTTGTACATACTTAGATTGTGAAAACCAGCTGAACTTACAGAAAGGGTGAGGATAGAAAGGAGGAAAAAGCATCCGATCGCTGGCGTGCTTGGCAGATAGAGGTGGCAATGAAAAGGCTTTTGTTAATCTTAACCTCCTCGAGCCGCAAGCCCTAAGCCTTTTCATTGCCACCTCTATCTGCCAAGCACGCCAGCGATCGGATGCTTTTTCCTCCTTTCTATCCTCACCCTTTCTGTAAGTTCAGCTGGTTTTCACAATCTAAGTATGTACAACCAACTAGCTCAGCTCCTTCCCATTGCAAGTTATCTTTCTAGTTACCTGAGCACGTCTTTTGTTAATCTTAACCTCCTCGAGCCGCAAGCCCTAAGCCTTTTCATTGCCACCTCTATCTGCCAAGCACGCCAGCGATCGGATGCTTTTTCCTCCTTTCTATCCTCACCCTTTCTGTAAGTTCAGCTGGTTTTCACAATCTAAGTATGTACAACCAACTAGCTCAGCTCCTTCCCATTGCAAGTTATCTTTCTAGTTACCTGAGCACGTCTTTTGTTAATCTTAACCTCCTCGAGCCGCAAGCCCTAAGCCTTTTCATTGCCACCTCTATCTGCCAAGCACGCCAGCGATCGGATGCTTTTTCCTCCTTTCTATCCTCACCCTTTCTGTAAGTTCAGCTGGTTTTTACAATCTAAGTATGTACAACCAACTAGCTCAGCTCCTTCCCATTGCAAGTTATCTTTCTAGTTACCTGAGCACGTCTTTTGTTAATCTTAACCTCCTCGAGCCGCAAGCCCTAAGCCTTTTCATTGCCACCTCTATCTGCCAAGCACGCCAGCGATCGGATGCTTTTTCCTCCTTTCTATCCTCACCCTTTCTGTAAGTTCAGCTGGTTTTCACAATCTAAGTATGTACAACCAACTAGCTCAGCTCCTTCCCATTGCAAGTTATCTTTCTAGTTACCTGAGCACGTCTTTTGTTAATCTTAACCTCCTCGAGCCGCAAGCCCTAAGCCTTTTCATTGCCACCTCTATCTGCCAAGCACGCCAGCGATCGGATGCTTTTTCCTCCTTTCTATCCTCACCCTTTCTGTAAGTTCAGCTGGTTTTCACAATCTAAGTATGTACAACCAACTAGCTCAGCTCCTTCCCATTGCAAGTTATCTTTCTAGTTACCTGAGCACGTCTTTTGTTAATCTTAACCTCCTCGAGCCGCAAGCCCTAAGCCTTTTCATTGCCACCTCTATCTGCCAAGCACGCCAGCGATCGGATGCTTTTTCCTCCTTTCTATCCTCACCCTTTCTGTAAGTTCAGCTGGTTTTCACAATCTAAGTATGTACAACCAACTAGATCAGCTCCTTCCCATTGCAAGTTATCTTTCTAGTTACCTGAGCACGTCTTTTGTTAATCTTAACCTCCTCGAGCCGCAAGCCCTAAGCCTTTTCATTGCCACCTCTATCTGCCAAGCACGCCAGCGATCGGATGCTTTTTCCTCCTTTCTATCCTCACCCTTTCTGTAAGTTCAGCTGGTTTTCACAATCTAAGTATGTACAACCAACTAGCTCAGCTCCTTCCCATTGCAAGTTATCTTTCTAGTTACCTGAGCACGTCTTTTGTTAATCTTAACCTCCTCGAGCCGCAAGCCCTAAGCCTTTTCATTGCCACCTCTATCTGCCAAGCACGCCAGCGATCGGATGCTTTTTCCTCCTTTCTATCCTCACCCTTTCTGTAAGTTCAGCTGGTTTTCACAATCTAAGTATGTACAACCAACTAGCTCAGCTCCTTCCCATTGCAAGTTATCTTTCTAGTTACCTGAGCACGTCTTTTGTTAATCTTAACCTCCTCGAGCCGCAAGCCCTAAGCCTTTTCATTGCCACCTCTATCTGCCAAGCACGCCAGCGATCGGATGCTTTTTCCTCCTTTCTATCCTCACCCTTTCTGTAAGTTCAGCTGGTTTTCACAATCTAAGTATGTACAACCAACTAGCTCAGCTCCTTCCCATTGCAAGTTATTAATGCAGCCCTGTCACGCCGACCGTACAGATTACACAAAAGGTCCGACTTCGCTACGATGATGGCAGTTTCGGCCGAATCAGCGCCATTGCAAGTTTTTGTTTTATCAACTTTCAATGTGCAATTTTTGCGGATGAGGACTGGGGTTTCTTCTTTTCTATTGCGGAATTCTAGAGGGCACTTTCTACATTCTAAATCAATATATATTAAGGCATTATTGATTTCTGGAAATTTGACCACTCGCTTATTTAGCCCATGATCACAACTTACCGGTCTCCATCGTTGTCACGAATGTCTCGTTGTCTATCGTGTTGATCTAGAAGTCTAGGAAGCAGAATTCTGGAGGGCACTTTCTACATTCTAAATCAATATATATTAGGGGGGATCGGTGGCCGAGTGAGAGAAAGAAGAAGAGGCCGTCTGGAACGGCTGCGAAATAATGAGTTCTGGTGGAAACACCGCATCGGCCTCTGGCCGAGGTATTATTGAATCGTCTAATGTCACCTCAAGTGAGTACAGGATCACCCTCCCTCGTCTGCCAACCGGAAACATCGTCCTCAATTCTGTATTTCTCCACGCCGACATGTCCTCCAGGCCTTATACTGCACCGGACTTTCGAGATGCTCTCAAGGAAGTAATAGACCTAAAAGACATAAAAGCCACCGGACAATTCCAAATGGGCCATGTATGGATGGTCACCTGCGTCAACGCTCTCGCCAAAGAAAAGCTTTGCCTTCGTGGTGAGCTGCTCGTCAAAGGCAAGAAGTGCCTGGTGATCGACCCAAACACTCGGGATCTCAAGATGAAGCTCCTGTGGCTTCCGGACCATCTCGAGGATAGACGCATTGTCGAAGCCCTGACACCATACGGCATAGTGCGTAGCATTCATCGAGAGAAGTGGCGCTGTCCGGAAATGGAGCACATGGACACCCTAAACAGGGAAGTAGACATCACCCTACATGAAGGAACGGCGACGGAGAAGATTCCTCACCTGCTACAGGTGTACGGAATACAAACGCTCGTCATCATCCCGGGAAGGCCTCCTTTGTGCCTCAGGTGCAACCGGGTCGGACACATTCGACGGCAGTGCAGGACACCGCGCTGCTTCAAATGTGGCACTTACGGACACATCGCTGACGCTTGCGTCACGACTTACGCGACCAAGCTTCGTGGGAAAGTGTCCCGTGACGTGGAAGAACACTCGGAGCTCCTGATGGACATCTCCGAGGTCGTTGACGCTTCAGGCCACACTTCCTCTGCTGAAACCTTCACGACACACATCAAGGATAACTCGCCTGCAACAGAGACAGCCTCTGGTGTCAAAGAAAACGATTTTTGGAATCCTCCCAGAGCTAACGCCTGCGCCCTGCGACCACGGTGATGATGATGACGCCTCATCGACGGCAACGATTGTCGAGGAGGACGCACCATCAGACGCAGAAGACATCGCTGCTACCGCCGAGGTCATTCCAAAGGCCAGCGAGAAAGAGACCGTATCACCGAGGCCAGAGGTTGCCACAGAACTTGGCGACCAGAATGACCCTGTGCCAGTAGATGACGAGCCGTTTGTACGGGTTAGAAAGGACCGAAAACAGGTAGGCTTTAGGCCTAAACCATATTCCAAACAAAATAGTCATAAACCGCTCGATAACAACCAGAGCGGTGACTTTAACTCACCTTAAAGCAGGCTCATGGGAGACCCCGCCCTTCCTTTACATTTTATCACCCTAAATGTAAGAGGCCTGAGATCTAAAAGGAAGCAGCGCCAACTCTTAAGGCTCTTAAATTACGAGCATGTTGATATAGCCGCTGTACAGGAAACAAAATTATCATCAGATGAGGACATTGCCGAAGCCCTAGAACCCTTTCGAGATGACTTTGAAATCTGTGTGAGTCAGGCAGTGGGCCTTTCTGCTGGTTGTTTTTTGTTTCTGCGTAAGTCGCTTGGCTATCCGTCGGTTTCCTTATCCATTGACCAGGAAGGGCGTCTCATTTCATGCGACCTTTCTTTGAGGCAGAGTGAATGGAGGATTATTTGTGTATATGGTCATAATACTGTGAATGCAAGGCTCCTTTTCTTCAAATATCTAGCCAATTTCTCGGACACCGACAAAGTGGTGGTGCTAATGGGAGATTTGAACTGTGTCTGTAATGCAGAAGACCGAGCACTACTTCAGACGCGTTATGACAGAAGCGCCTCGATTCTCAAAGACCTGCTTCAGGAGCACAACCTTGTTGATGTGGCATGTCGAAAAGATATGTCAATACGTTTTACCCACTTCCAAGGTGTTTCACACGCTCGTCTGGATAGGATATACGTGTCGGGCGAAGCATTCACTTCAATGGCGAGGTATAACGTCAAACCAATTTTCTTTTCCGACCACTGTATGGTTTCTGTTCGCTTTGGCGCCAAGGCTCCCCGTGTATTTCGACCTAAATGGGAACTATGGAAATTTAATGTGAGTATCCTAAAATATGAAAAGTTTTCCAAGGAAGTTTTAACGATTCTGCAAAAATGCCTTGATAATCAAAATACGCATATTTTCGCCATATGGGATAGTTTCAAACAAGAGGTTAAAAATTCGGCAATTGAGCGTTCGACAACAGTATCTTATGAAAACAAACAAAAACGTCGCCAACTTTATAAAACTCTTTTAATGTTTCATGAATTAGAATGCATAAATCCTGGTTTGTACAGTGATGATATTAATGTCACCAGAGCCCAGCTTCAGGCATTCGAGACCGAAAAATATCGTGGAGCCGTTGTTCGTTCGCGCACAAAGAAGTTTTTGCTTGGTGAACAACCCACGAAGCGATCTCTGGATGACGAAAGAAGATATGCGTTGTCTAAAGAAATTTTAGAAATTGACCATAACGGCGTGACCCTTAAGGAACCGACACTGATTGTTAAAGCATTTTATAATCACTACTCGAATATCTTTGGTAAGGTTATTTCTACAGGCAGTCACACTGATGTTCAAAACTTGTTATCAAATATGCCTTTTCTTAACGACGACTCTAAAAAGATAGTAGAAGGCCCAATAACATTAGACGAAGTTAAAGCCGCAATCGACTCACTTAAGACCGGTAAAACACCTGGACCCGATGGTCTCAGTGGTGAATTTTATAAAAAATTTAAAGAACAATTAAGCCCAGTGTTACTTAAAATTTTCCACGACTCTTACAACTGTAAGATGCTCCCACCTTCCTTTTATGACTGTCACACCGTTCTAATACCTAAAACAAAAGACAACGAACTGCTAAAAAAAGTAGAGAATTACAGGCCGATTTCACTGTGCAACGTAGATTATAAGATCTTCGCTAAAATAATTAATGAAAGACTTCAGATGGTAATCGAAGACCTTGTAGGTGAGCATCAAACCTGCGGTATACGCGGTAGATCCATTCAAACAAATATCCACGTTGCCCGCTCGGTCCTTGAATATGCATCAGATAGTAATGGTCAGGTTGCGCTAGTTCAAATCGATTTGGCCAAGGCTTTTGATCGCGTGAGTCACACATTTTTGCTTACAATCCTCCGTCACATTAATGTGGGCACCGCAGTTTGTGAAGGCGTTAACCTCTGTTATGAAAACAGCTCAACGAGATTAATAGTTAACAACATGCTATCTGATAAAATACCAATTAAATCGTCTGTTAGACAGGGCTGTCCCCTATCTCCTCTTCTTTTTGCCCTGTACCTAGAGCCCTTTTGCCTGTGCATACTTGAAATCCAGAACATCCGGGGAATTTTGATTAAGAAGGCTGAAGTGAAGGTTCTCGCCTATGCTGACGATGTGGCTGTTTTCTGTACCGATAAGAAAAGTGTAAAAGAAGCCATGACCGTTACCGAAAAGTTTTGCAATATTACCGGTGCGTCCATGAACCCTGCGAAGTGTAACGGGTATTGGTATGGATCGTGGGCTACTATGCCTTCATCTTTTGCTGGTATAGCCTGGGACCGAGGCTCGCTTCAGTATCTAGGAGTTCCATTATCACATATCAGAAGCAGTAAATCATATTGGACATCGATGGCAACCACATTGAAAAGAAAAGCTGACGCTTGGAAAGAACGCAACATGTCCATGTTTACTAGAGCTAGTGTGTGCAACGTGTTTCTTGTGTCCAGGCTTATGTACGTGTTGCAGGTGATGCATTGTGCTCGTACGAACCTTCAAAAATTTCATCGTATATTCGCCACCTTTATTTGGCGTTCATCATGGGAACCTCTCAAGAGAGACAACCTTTTCCTTCCGCTTGAAGCAGGCGGCTTGAATCTGTGCCATTTACTTGTCCGGCAGTTGGTATCACGTTTCTTTTTCTTTAAAAATGCTGAGCATCCGTTCCTGAGAACCTTTCTCCAGCTACGGCTGGCTAACAGTCTTAATTATTTAATTGTTTCTAGTGACGATACATTTGACAGGAAACCTTGGGGCTTCTTAAGGCTGCGGTCCCACGGCAGCCATCTTGAACAAGGCGTTAGTTCAACCAATAGATGGCGACACGCACCCGTGGGGTGGCCGAAACATTGGTTCACAGTGGGATGGCTCGAGCACCATCACGTTCCCCTCGTGGCCTTGCTCGCGCCGCTGCCAGCTGTGCTCAGCTAGCTCAAGTAGCGTGGCCCAGCAAACGGATGTATGCCAGAATGTCAGGCTAGGTATAAATTGTTCTCTGATATAGGGATCGGTTCGGCGGTTGTAACGGGCTTTCGCAATAAATCTTACCAAGAAGGAACCAAATGTTGATTGACGTGTCAATATTCCATCAATGAAAATTTCCTCTGCAGGAATGCACGCTCAGTAGACTCAACCAGTGGAAGCGGACGTCAAGTAAACTGCTTCGCAATTTACGGTACTTACCTCACCATTTTAATGACGACTAAAATAACGTCACGAAATATTGTGTTTCACGGGGTCCGGAAGATGTTGTAAAGGTTGTTACATTATAGTTCCCGTAAAACAAACGCCGTTGCAATATTTTCGGAAGTACCGACACACATAATGTTGTAAATACAGCTTAGGAAAACCATCAGAAGAAATAGGAAGACGTTTATTTGCAATGAAGACGCTATGAATGAACGGCGTTTAGCGACGGCAAGTTATGAGCGTTCGGGAATTTATAAGTTGACGTGATTGCTAACTATGGACATGCGAACAATGAAGACCAGTTTTGTCGGGAGATGGTGTTGCGGTGATGACCTGATATCGGACGACTCATGGCAGACGAACAAGCAAGTTTCTTCTCAGCGAATGGTAAGTGTCCAGTGTCAAGCACAACACGTGGCTACCAACGTTGTCGACGTTTCAAACACTTGCCGCTTTCGACAAAAGTCCTGGCACCTGGGCTAACTTTGTGGAAAGACTCGAGGTCTTCCTTGAATCCAACGCCATCATGAACAGTAACTGAAAACGATCCACTATTCAGTCGGTGGGTGGCGAAACGTATCCATCTACGGAGTCATGGGCGATGCGTGCTCTAGGTGGCTGGAAGTTTACATGATGCCTCCTACGACGTCCAAACACGTCATTGACGTTCTACGGTCTCTTTTACATACTTTTGCCCTACCGAAAATACTTTTCTCTAATAACGCGCAAAATTTTGCTTCAAATAAAATAAACAAGTTTTTGAAGAAAAAAAAACCGACATGAGGCATCACATTAGTGCACCACACCATCTTGCAACTAACGGGCAAGCAGAGCAGATGATGTGCGAAACGAAAAAAAACCCTTTTGAAGCTTACGGAAGAAGCAGTTCAGTGAAGAATCGCCAGGTTCTTGTTCTGGCAGCACGCGACGGTCTCATCTTATACGAAAAAAAACCCCGCCGAAGCAATATTTGGCGGGCGAAGAGCCACACCCCTCGATCTCATATTACTGTAGCCTACGAACAAATATCGAGAGATTCCCAGATAGAGAGTAATGGCAGTTTAATCGGTCGCGGAAAACTCGTCTACGTGAGAAATTTCAGCTAAAGTGGGGCCTTCCATGTAAAACTTGAGTAGAAAAGGCTCTATGTTGGTTGACCAGGAGGTGTCATCTCTCTGAATACGTTGGATATCTATGACCTTCAGTGTATAACTAAATCACAAAACTCTCTTTGTGTATTGTTTAACTGCCCTTGTATTTGATAGTAGAAGCTATAGTGGTGATATGGACCTTTCACACCAGGCTCCTTTTTCTTATTTTTCGCCTCATACTCCTTTGCGGTTTAAGTATGCTTCAAGAATCTTTTGGAACTGGGACACTTTACGTCAACGAGGCCATTTGTTCCAAGTAGTCAATCAGGGAATCAAGAAGTCAATCAGGGAATGATGCTAGAAATCCGTCCCTCATATTAACGAATAAGCCGCACTTCCGCACATTGCAGTTTTCCTGTTCAACGTACAGTTGTAAAGTAGCATCCTCATTGATTCTACCTTATACTGTTGCGGGTGAAGAAAGTCTTTGGGCCGGTACACGATACTTGAAACAAGTCTGGCACTGTACGTTGTGGTTCGACACCCACTAATGTCGTCGTCCTTATGGAGCCTCATCAATTAATAATTACCTCGTCACCTCATATTGCTCTTCATCAACAGTAAGTACAATAGGCTACGTATACCGCCATATTACAATCCAAGATTGAAATAGTCGTTCAGTCCTTCAACAAGTTTATTATTATTGTTATTACGGTACATTACCTCGAGACGATCGACGTCCATCGTCGATCTTCAAATACTTATACCTGTATATAAATTAGACGCACAAGAAGGGGGGGGGGGGGGGGGGGGGGGTCGGTAGCCGAGTGCATGGTCTAGCGCACACCAGCTCGGAGCACTTGGAGCGAAAGCTCGCGCTGCAGAACCCACCCCGCCCCTGCCCGTTTCGATCTGGAAGAGCATCGTACCGGCATGCGGTCGTGTATCACTACTGCGTGGTGCACGTTAAAGACCCCAGGTTTGCGGCTGTACCCCACCGGCTAAATTGTTCATCTACAGCTGAGACACCAGACGCCCACTAAGGCAGACTAACTTCCGGCTGTATAAACATACACACAACAATTTGCAATTAGACGCATAATAACAAAGCACACAGCGTGCCGCATCCTTTCTTTTGGTGCTTTTTTTTTTTTTTTAAACCAGCGCAAGTTTGTGCGTTCTTTCTTTTGAGACGGTTAGAACGGTCGCACATAAAACACGCGTTTCTCCTACCCGCCCGCTTCCTCCTCTCATTAGGGAGTTTTAGAATAGCGCACGCTAAAGCTTTGCGTACGCAAAAAATAGCGTCGTCGCCACTGCGCATGCTCCGAACGCAAACCAGGTTTTGCGCTTTGCGTGCGCAATTTTAGCGTGCGCTATTTCTCGGAAATAGCGTGCGTACGCAAAGAGTCTTTGCGCTTCTCCTAGGAGGATTCGTGATGAGAAGTTGGCTAAATCCAAGACGAGCACAGTTAAAAAAACATGGCGGCTTCCAGGATTATGTGGCATTCTCCATGCGGCGGCTGCTTTGGCGGCGTCGTGAGTGCGACGACGTCGGTATCCTCGCGACTGCAATTTTCAATACGGGACGACATTGTACTCGGTTTGGCGGCGATTACCGACAACTTGATGCTTGCGACGCGCGAACATTTCACGGCGAAGGTATGATGTGCGAAGGTCAGTACACGAGACCTCTCTTGCCGAGGCGACGCAAGCGGACACGACCGCTCAACCGCTCACGTCGCGTTCTCATGTTTAAACAGATTAAAATGCTACTCTGGACCAAAAAACTCGTTTTTTTTTTCTAAAGTTACAGCATTTCGTGTGTGAACTAAAAATTTTTACTGTATCTTCGTGGCGTCGCAAGCGCGAGATGCTTGGGCTTTTGCGTCGCGGCGGAGAAACGCTATTCTAAAACTCTCTTGCGTCGCGTGCGCTAATACAAGCGCTAAATTTAGCGCTAGCGTGCGCTAAAATTGCGTACGTTATTCTAAAACTCCCTATTATGTGCATTTTGTTATAACTAAATAAGCTATAATGATGGTGTATTATTCATATTTACTTTCAATTTCAGTCAGGGAAAAGGAGTTTCGCGGGAACTAGAGCCAATAAATGAGCTGCGCTTAGAGTATCGGCACTCTTAGAGCCACTAAATAAGCTGCGCTTAGAGTATCGGCACTCCGTTCCCCGACATTGTTGTGGGCGCTGCCATTTTGGCTCGTATGCAGAACAGACGCAACGGCCGATCGTCATGATTCAAAAGTGCGACTTCCTCAGCATTAGATTCGGTGTTAGGAAGGTCATGTAATATTGCTTTGCTCTCTCGCGAACGGTTTAAACATTTGTGGAGGGCGGAAAAGCATTTCCTGTGATTTCAGATAAAGCTTCAGATAATTGGCAACCTTGATTTTAAGACACAATATGGCCAAGTGTCGTTACTCTGAAGCGTAGCTTATTTAGTGGCACTAGGCACTCTCTTCCCCGACAGTGTTGTGAACGCCGCCATTTTGTTGCTTGTGCAGAGCAGGCGCAACTGCCGATCGTCATGATTCAAAAGTGCGACGTCCTCAGCATTAGATTCGGTGTTAGGAAGCTCATGTAATGTTGCTTTGCTTTGTCGAAAACTGTTTAAAGTGGAGGATGGAAAAGCGTTTCTTGTGATTTCAGATAAAGCTTCAAATAACTGGCAACCATGATTTTAAGCCACAATAAGGCCAAGTGTCGCTACTCTGAGGCGTAGCTTATTTAATGACACTATTCATGCTCTTGTTCAAAAGGCTTGTAATACCTGGAGGGGCCATGACGTAAGCCCCGTGGATTCCACAAGCCACTACCTTTTGACACCTGCCTCTTCTTCATTGTTCCCGCTTGTGCCAGTAAATTAGCTTGCGGTTCCGAGTAACGACACTTGGCTTAAAATTGTGCCTTAAAATCATGGTTGCCAGTTATATGGACCTTTATCTAAAATCACAGGAAACGCTTTTCCGTCCCTCACAAATGTTTAAACGACCCGCGACAGAGCATTTCAATATTGCATCAGCTTCCTAGCACCGCATCTAATGCTGAGGAAGTCGTACTTTTGGATCATGATGATCGGCAGTTGCGTTTGCTCTGAGCAAGACCCAAAATGGCGGCGCCCAAACCAATTTCGGGGAACTGAGTGCCTAGTGAGTGCCGATACTTTAAAGCTCATGTAGTGACTCTAGGCATAAAGTGAACTCGGGTGTATTATTTTCCTCTTCGTCTTTATTGTTTATTGATTTCAATCATATCGAATAATGAACGCATTATATCACGCTACGCTTGTGTAATTATTTGTCTTAGATTTATTAGCCTGACCTAATACTTAAACCATTCATTTATCGATAGTAAATCTTCCAATATATTTTTTAAATGTGAAGGTAAAAAGACACGGAGATTGATGATGATACAGATGCCAACGCCGCCCTCGGAAATTTTTTGAACACTAGAAATCAGCAGTTTGTCTGCCATCCACCAGGTAGCGCAACAAAACACCCAAACAGTTTTAATTGTTTTTAAAATTAGCTAAGCTCTACACCTATTAAGAAACCAAAGCAAGATCATTGTGAAAATTTAATACATCGCAATGTATATCTATTCCAAACAATAAATGTTATTAAATGCCAATAAATCTGTTTGATGTCCAAAACAGATATGCGTCAAAAACAGGTAAGTTTGAAGGGCTCCTGTAGCGTTATGACTTTGAAAATGGAAAAAAGCCATCGTCCACCTCTTGGGCAATCATTGTAGCTCTAAATGTTATAAAAGATTTTATCATAGTTTAATTATTTCTTCAGCGGCATTTGAACTACCATGACTCGAAGCACAAAAAAGTGCTACGTTTGATATAAAATATCTAAACAAAAAAATTTTACACAACATTAAATTTTTTTCTGCATATTACCAATTATAAGCACTACATCTGTAGCTAATTTCATTGCCATAGCGCTTGTCATTAAAAACATATTTGTGCTGAAAAATCTCAATTTTAGGGCAATATTTGGAGGGATGAAAAAAACAAAGTAGTGCAAATACCAAAAAAGTGTATCGTTACATTCTGCTCCGACATCATCTTAACAAAACTGCTATATTGGAACCGTGCTATTTTTAATGGATCGTTCATAAAACATGAACTAGCGGAGCAAGTGAGGGTCCGCGCCATCATATTCGCAACGCTACAAATGCGCATGAACAGTAAAAACCAACACATACATAATATCAAATGAAAGAGGATTGCATTACCTTTCGAATGACATCAATCCCACAAAACAGTATTTAGAGGGAGATGAGTAATGGCCTGCCAAAAAGTACCTAAACTGCCACATTCAGTGGGACCGTGGCCTTAAAGGAGGTTGTAGACACGTTGGGTTTTCTTAAGGCACGTTTCTCGTTAGAGTACTTATTCTATGTCACACGCAAGCAG
The DNA here is from genome assembly GCF_016920785.2 of Ixodes scapularis. Taxonomy (NCBI): domain Eukaryota; kingdom Metazoa; phylum Arthropoda; class Arachnida; order Ixodida; family Ixodidae; genus Ixodes; species Ixodes scapularis. Next base: position 69,451,595 of record NW_024609836.1, read on the forward strand.
CTATCAAGAGCGATAATCGATAGCATATTCCCTGTCCCACTTTATCGAAGCCGTTTCTTTATTGATCCTCAAAATGATGTCCTTAATAGGGTGACAAAGATGCCTGTACCGCCATCAACCAAGTCATTTTTCTTCAAACTACATACTTCAACGCTGCCGGTAAAGACTTGGCTCCAAAGCAGGGGAATATATGTTCCATGGTCTGTAAACTGCAGGTTATGTAATAAGCCCGAAACTATAGAACACTGTTTTATTTATTGCAATGACGCCTTTTTTCTTCTGGGACGTGCTACAACGAACTTTAAAAAAGGACCTCGACATTACGGACCAAAATATTCGCTTTCTTCCATTTTCCAAGGATGAAGTAGTTCCATACGACTTGTTTGTACTATTAGGCCTCCACAGTCTATGGAAATGTAGAATGATTGATCGAGATGCTGAACCGCCTCGTACAACAAAATCAATTTTTGTGGAGCAAGTGGCTCAACTACGCAGTGCATATGCAGCGCAAAACGTTCAACCTGACTGGTTTCCACTTCTAGATGCATGCATAGGATTGCCAGATTTTTGAAAATTTGATTGTTTGGGGCTTTATTAAGCTTAATAATTATTTATGTCAATCCTCTAGATCTTTACGAGTTGATATAGTTTCAGTTTTGTGTGTCTTTCTATTATCTGTTGGTTGTAGCGTGTACCAATATCAAACCAAATTGCCAAATGTAAAAGATGCCAAGTTTGATTGCGAGATGAATGTGCCTTGTATATATTATTTATTTGTGTAAATGTACGCAGTCTTGCCGAACGAATGTGTCTTTTGTTATATAACTTCCATGTAATAAAGATATAAAAAAAAAGATCGGTGGCCGAGTGGGCTGAAGCGCACACCCAGCTCGACGCGCGTGGAGCGAAAGCTCGCGCTGCAGAACCCAGGGATCCTGGGTTCGAGCCCCACCCCTGCCCGTTTCGATCTGGATGAGCATCGTACCGGCGTGTGCGGTCGTGTATCACTACTGCGTGGTGCACGTTAAAGACCCCAGGCTAGCGGTTCTACTGCACTGGCTAAATTGCTCATCTATCGTGACTCGTCGCAACTTTAATGGCAGACCAACTACACGCTGTATAAATATCCCCACAACCCAATTTTTTTTTTCAATATATATTATGGCATTACTGATTTCTGGAATTCGACCTCTCGCTTATTTAGCCCATGATCATAACTTACCGTTCTCCACCGTTGTCAAGAATGGCTCCTTTTCTATTGTGTTGATCTAGAAGTCCAGGAAGCGGAATTTCGGAGGGCACTTTCAACATATGGCACTACTGACGTCTGGAATTTGACCACTCGCTTATTTAGCCCATGATCATAACTTACCGTTCTCCATCCATGTTGCCACGTATATTCCCTCAAAATACCACGCAAGGCGTACCTTTTTATCTGAACTCCCCTCTCTCCTTCTTTCTTTTTAAATTTTTTTTCTCCTGTATTTTTTTTTACATATAACGGGTTAATATTTTTAACCTAAACCTCACCTTCAAACCGTTATGAACTCATGCATGCAGAACGAACAGAAAACGGCAGTAACATAAATATTTATTGACATCGACAGTAGACTAATCTAGAAAAGGTCTTGGAGGAAACTTGGCGCACCAGGAGAGTCACTTCACATCACTTCCATGATCTGCTGAAACTTCACCACAGACTCAACCGGCCTTCACGCAGCACTTCCAGGGAGACAACTTTAATAAACACTGAAGCGGCGGACTTCAAGGAGCGGTCGCAAAATTCTGGATTCTTCGAAACGAGAACACCTTGAAGTTGTCCGAGGTATCAACCTTCAGCGGCGCCCGCAACTTCGGGAGTGACTGACGCTGACGAAGGCATTCTGCCCAACACTGCAGGCTTGAAGGAGGCTGAGAGACCCTATGCTGCAGTCGTCTGAAGATCGACAACTCCGTGATCAGCACGGGCAGGAATCAGCTCCGCCGACTCCGTGATCAGCACGGGCAGGAATCAGCTCCGCCGACTCCGTGATCAGCACGGACAGGAATCAGCTCCGCCGACTCCGTGATCAGCACGGGCAGGAATCAGCTCCGCCGACTCCGTGATCAGCACGGGCAGGAATCAGCTCCGCCGACTCCGTGATCAGCACGGACAGGAATCAGCTCCGCCGACTCCGTGATCAGCACGGGCAGGAATCAGCTCCGCCGACTCCGTGATCAGCACGGGCAGGAATCAGCTCCGCCGACTCCGTGATCAGCACGGGCAGGAATCAGCTCCGCCGACTCCGTGATAAGGACGGGCAGGAATCAGCTCCGCCGACTCCGTGATCAGCACGGGCAGGAATCAGCTCCGGCAACTCCGTGATCAGCACGGACAGGAATCAGCTCCGCCGACTCCGTGATCAGCACGGGCAGGAATCAGCTCCGCCGACTCCGTGATCAGCACGGGCAGGAATCAGCTCCGCCGACTCCGTGATCAGCACGGGCAGGAATCAGCTCCGCCGACTCCGTGATCAGCACGGGCAGGAATCAGCTCCGCCGACTCCGTGATCAGCACGGGCAGGAATCAGCTCCGCCGACTCCGTGATCAGCACGGGCAGGAATCAACTCCGCCGACTCCGTGATCAGCACGGGCAGGAATCAGCTCCGCCGACTCCGTGATCAGCACGGGCAGGAATCAGCTCCGCCGACTCCGTGATCAGCACGGGCAGGAATCAGCTCCGCGGACTCCGTGATCAGCACGGGCAGGAATCAGCTCCGCCGACTCCGTGATCAGCGCGGGCAGGAATCAGCTCCGCCGACTCCGTGATCAGCGCGGACAGGAATCAGCTCCGCCGACTCCGTGATCAGCGCGGGCAGGAATCAGCTCCGCCGACTCCGTGATCAGCGCGGGCAGGAATCAGCTCCGCCGACTCCGTGATCAGCGCGGGCAGGAATCAGCTCCGCCGACTCCGTGATCAGCACGGGCAGGAATCAGCTCCGCCGACTCCGTGATCAGCACGGGCAGGAATCAGTCAGCTCCGCCGACTCCGTGATCAGCACGGGCAGGAATCAGTCAGCTCCGCCGACTCCGTGATCAGCACGGGCAGGAATCAGTCAGCTCCGCCGACTCCGTGATCAGCACGGGCAGGAATCAGTCAGCTCCGCCGACTCCGTGATCAGCACGGGCAGGAATCAGTCAGCTCCGCCGACTCCGTGATCAGCACGGGCAGGAATCAGTCAGCTCCGCCGACTCCGTGATCAGCACGGGCAGGAATCAGTCAGCTCCGCCGACTCCGTGATCAGCACGGGCAGGAATCAGTCAGCTCCACCGACTCCGTGATCAGCACGGGCAGGAATCAGTCAGCTCCGCCGACTCCGTGATCAGCACGGGCAGGAATCAGCTCCGCCGACTCCGTGATCAGCACGGGCAGGAATCAGCTCCGCCGACTCCGTGATCAGCACGGGCAGGAATCAGCTCCGCCGACTCCGTGATCAGCACGGGCAGGAATCAGCTCCGCCGACTCCGTGATCAGCGCGGGCAGGAATCAGCTCCGTCGACTCCGTGATCAGCACGGGCAGGAATCAGCTCCGCCGACTCCGTGATCAGCACGGGCAGGAATCAGCCAGCTCCGCCGACTCCGTGATCAGCACGGGCAGGAATCAGTCAGCTCCGCCGACTCCGTGATCAGCACGGGCAGGAATCAGTCAGCTCCGCCGACTCCGTGATCAGCACGGGCAGGAATCAGCTCCGCCGACTCCGTGATCAGCACGGGCAGGAATCAGCTCCGCCGACTCCGTGATCAGCACGGGCAGGAATCAGCTCCGCAACTCCGTGATCAGCACGGACAGGAATCAGCTCCGCCGACTCCGTGATCAGCACGGGCAGGAATCAGCTCCGCCGACTCCGTGATCAGCACGGGCAGGAATCAGCTCCGCCGACTCCGTGATCAGCACGGGCAGGAATCAGCTCCGCCGACTCCGTGATCAGCGCGGGCAGGAATCAGCTCCGCCGACTCCGTGATCAGCGCGGGCAGGAATCAGCTCCGCCGACTCCGTGATCAGCACGGGCAGGAATCAGCTCCGCAACTCCGTGATCAGCACGGACAGGAATCAGCTCCGCCGACTCCGTGATCAGCACGGGCAGGAATCAGCTCCGCCGACTCCGTGATCAGCGCGGGCAGGAATCAGCTCCGCCGACTCCGTGATCAGCGCGGGCAGGAATCAGCTCCGCCGACTCCGTGATCAGCGCGGGCAGGAATCAGCTCCGCCGACTCCGTGATCAGCGCGGGCAGGAATCAGCTCCGCAACTCCGTGATCAGCACGGAAAGAAATCGGCACCGCCGACTCCGTGATCAGCACGGGCAGGAATCAGCTCCGCCGACTCCGTGATCAGCGCGGGCAGGAATCAGCTCCGCCGACTCCGTGATCAGCACGGGCAGGAATCAGCTCCGCCGACTCCGTGATCAGCACGGGCAGGAATCAGCTCCGCCAACTCCGTGATCAGCACGGGCAGGAATCAGCTCCGCCGACTCCGTGATCAGCGCGGGCAGGAATCAGCTCCGCCGACTCCGTGATCAGCGCGGGCAGGAATCAGCTCCGCCGACTCCGTGATCAGCGCGGGCAGGAATCAGCTCCGCCGACTCCGTGATCAGCGCGGGCAGGAATCAGCTCCGCCGACTCCGTGATCAGCGCGGGCAGGAATCAGCTCCGCCGACTCCGTGATCAGCGCGGGCAGGAATCAGCTCCGCCGACTCCCTGATCAGCGCGGGCAGGAATCAGCTCCGCCGACTCCGTGATCAGCACGGGCAGGAATCAGCTCCGCCGACTCCGTGATCAGCACGGGCAGGAATCAGCTCCGCCGACTCCGTGATCAGCACGGGCAGGAATCAGCTCCGCCGACTCCGTGATCAGCACGGGCAGGAATCAGTCAGCTCCGCCGACTCCGTGATCAGCACGGGCAAAAATCAGTCAGCTCCGCCGACTCCGTGATCAGCACGGGCAGGAATCAGCTCCGCCGACTCCGTGATCAGCACGGGCAGGAATCAGCTCCGCCGACTCCGTGATCAGCACGGGCAGGAATCAGCTCCGCAACTCCGTGATCAGCACGGACAGGAATCAGCTCCGCCGACTCCGTGATCAGCACGGGCAGGAATCAGCTCCGCAGACTCCGTGATCAGCACGGACAGGAATCAGCTCCGCAGACTCCGTGATCAGCACGGACAGGAATCAGCTCCGCAACTCCGTGATCAGGACGGACAGGAATCAGCTCCGCAACTCCGTGATCAGCACGGACAGGAATCAGCTCCGCAACTCCATGATCAGCACGGACAGGAATCAGCTCCGCCGACTCCGTGATCAGCACGGGCAGGAATCAGCTCCGCCGACTCCGTGATCAGCACGGGCAGGAATCAGCTCCGCCGACTCCGTGATCAGCACGGGCAGGAATCAGCTCCGCCGACTCCGTGATCAGCGCGGGCAGGAATCAGCTCCGCCGACTCCGTGATCAGCGCGGGCAGGAATCAGCTCCGCCGACTCCGTGATCAGCACGGGCAGGAATCAGCTCCGCAACTCCGTGATCAGCACGGACAGGAATCAGCTCCGCCGACTCCGTGATCAGCACGGGCAGGAATCAGCTCCGCCGACTCCTTGATCAGCGCGGGCAGGAATCAGCTCCGCCGACTCCGTGATCAGCGCGGGCAGGAATCAGCTCCGCCGACTCCGTGATCAGCGCGGGCAGGAATCAGCTCCGCCGACTCCCTAATCAGCGCGGGCAGGAATCAGCTCCGCAACTCCGTGATCAGCACGGAAAGGAATCGGCTCCGCCGACTCCGTGATCAGCACGGGCAGGAATCAGCTCCGCCGACTCCGTGATCAGCGCAGGCAGGAATCAGCTCCGCCGACTCCGTGATCAGCACGGGCAGGAATCAGCTCCGCCGACTCCGTGATCAGCACGGGCAGGAATCAGCTCCGCCGACTCCGTGATGAGCACGGGAAGGAATCAGCTCCGCAACTCCGTGATCAGCACGGACAGGAATCAGCTCCGCCGACTCCGTGATCAGCACGGGCAGGAATCAGCTCCGCAGACTCCGTGATCAGCACGGACAGGAATCAGCTCCGCAGACTCCGTGATCAGCACGGACAGGAATCAGCTCCGCAGACTCCGTGATCAGCACGGACAGGAATCAGCTCCGCAGACTCCGTGATCAGCACGGGCAGGAATCAGCTCCGCCGACTCCGTGATCAGCACGGGCAGGAATCAGCTCCGCCAACTCCGTGATCAGCACGGGCAGGAATCAGCTCCGCCGACTCCGTGATCAGCGCGGGCAGGAATCAGCTCCGCCGACTCCGTGATCAGCGCGGGCAGGAATCAGCTCCGCCGACTCCGTGATCAGCGCGGGCAGGAATCAGCTCCGCCGACTCCGTGATCAGCGCGGGCAGGAATCAGCTCCGCCGACTCCGTGATCAGCGCGGGCAGGAATCAGCTCCGCCGACTCCGTGATCAGCGCGGGCAGGAATCAGCTCCGCCGACTCCGTGATCAGCGCGGGCAGGAATCAGCTCCGCCGACTCCCTGATCAGCGCGGGCAGGAATCAGCTCCGCCGACTCCGTGATCAGCGCGGGCAGGAATCAGCTCCGCAGACTCCGTGATCAGCGCGGGCAGGAATCAGCTCCGCAGACTCCGTGATCAGCACGGACAGGAATCAGCTCCGCAGACTCCGTGATCAGCACGGGCAGGAATCAGCTCCGCCGACTCCGTGATCAGCGCGGGCAGGAATCAGCTCCGCCGACTCCGTGATCAGCACGGGCAGGAATCAGCTCCGCCGACTCCGTGATCAGCACGGGCAGGAATCAGCTCCGCCGACTCCGTGATCAGCACGGGCAGGAATCAGCTCCGCCGACTCCGTGATCAGCACGGGCAGGAATCAGCTCCGCCGACTCCGTGATCAGCACGGGCAGGAATCAGCTCCGCCGACTCCGTGATCAGCGCGGGCAGGAATCAGCTCCGCCGACTCCGTGATCAGCGCGGGCAGGAATCAGCTCCGCCGACTCCGTGATCAGCGCGGGCAGGAATCAGCTCCGCCGACTCCGTGATCAGCGCGGGCAGGAATGAGCTCCGCCGACTCCGTGATCAGCGCGGGCAGGAATCAGTCAGCTCCGCCGACTCCGTGATCAGCACGGGCAGGAATCAGCTCCGCCGACTCCGTGATCAGCGCGGGCAGGAATCAGCTCCGCCGACTCCGTGATCAGCGCGGGCAGGAATCAGCTCCGCCGACTCCGTGATCAGCACGGGCAGGAATCAGCTCCGCCGACTCCGTGATCAGCACGGGCAGGAATCAGCTCCGCCAACTCCGTGATCAGCACGGGCAGGAATCAGCTCCGCCGACTCCGTGATCAGCGCGGGCAGGAATCAGCTCCGCCGGCTCCGTGATCAGCGCGGGCAGGAATCAGCTCCGCCGACTCCGTGATCAGCGCGGGCAGGAATCAGCTCCGCCGACTCCGTGATCAGCGCGGGCAGGAATCAGCTCCGCCGACTCCGTGATCAGCGCGGGCAGGAATCAGCTCCGCCGACTCCGTGATCAGCGCGGGCAGGAATCAGCTCCGCCGACTCCCTGATCAGCGCGGGCAGGAATCAGCTCCGCCGACTCCGTGATCAGCACGGGCAGGAATCAGCTCCGCCGACTCCGTGATCAGCACGGGCAGGAATCAGCTCCGCCGACTCCGTGATCAGCACGGGCAGGAATCAGCTCCGCCGACTCCGTGATCAGCACGGGCAGGAATCAGTCAGCTCCGCCGACTCCGTGATCAGCACGGGCAGGAATCAGTCAGCTCCGCCGACTCCGTGATCAGCACGGACAGGAATCAGCTCCACCGACTCCGTGATCAGCACGGGCAGGAATCAGCTCCGCAGACTCCGTGATCAGCACGGACAGGAATCAGCTCCGCAGATTCCGTGATCAGCACGGACAGGAATCAGCTCCGCAACTCCGTGATCAGGACGGACAGGAATCAGCTCCGCAACTCCGTGATCAGCACGGACAGGAATCAGCTCCGCAACTCCGTGATCAGCACGGACAGGAATCAGCTCCGCCGACTCCGTGATCAGCACGGGCAGGAATCAGCTCCGCCGACTCCGTGATCAGCACGGGCAGGAATCAGCTCCGCCGACTCCGTGATCAGCACGGGCAGGAATCAGCTCCGCCGACTCCGTGATCAGCGCGGGCAGGAATCAGCTCCGCCGACTCCGTGATCAGCGCGGGCAGGAATCAGCTCCGCCGACTCCGTGATCAGCACGGGCAGGAATCAGCTCCGCAACTCCGTGATCAGCACGGACAGGAATCAGCTCCGCCGACTCCGTGATCAGCACGGGCAGGAATCAGCTCCGCCGACTCCGTGATCAGCGCGGGCAGGAATCAGCTCCGCCGACTCCGTGATCAGCGCGGGCAGGAATCAGCTCCGCCGACTCCGTGATCAGCGCGGGCAGGAATCAGCTCCGCCGACTCCCTAATCAGCGCGGGCAGGAATCAGCTCCGCAACTCCGTGATCAGCACGGAAAGGAATCGGCTCCGCCGACTCCGTGATCAGCACGGGCAGGAATCAGCTCCGCCGACTCCGTGATCAGCGCAGGCAGGAATCAGCTCCGCCGACTCCGTGATCAGCCCGGGCAGGAATCAGCTCCGCCGACTCCGTTATCAGCACGGGCAGGAATCAGCTCCGCCGACTCCGTGATGAGCACGGGCAGGAATCAGCTCCGCAACTCCGTGATCAGCACGGACAGGAATCAGCTCCGCCGACTCCGTGATCAGCACGGGCAGGAATCAGCTCCGCAGACTCCGTGATCAGCACGGACAGGAATCAGCTCCGCAGACTCCGTGATCAGCACGGACAGGAATCAGCTCCGCAGACTCCGTGATCAGCACGGACAGGAATCAGCTCCGCAGACTCCGTGATCAGCACGGGCAGGAATCAGCTCCGCCGACTCCGTGATCAGCACGGGCAGGAATCAGCTCCGCCAAATCCGTGATCAGCACGGGCAGGAATCAGCTCCGCCGACTCCGTGATCAGCGCGGGCAGGAATCAGCTCCGCCGACTCCGTGATCAGCGCGGGCAGGAATCAGCTCCGCCGACTCCGTGATCAGCGCGGGCAGGAATCAGCTCCGCCGACTCCGTGATCAGCGCGGGCAGGAATCAGCTCCGCCGACTCCCTGATCAGCGCGGGCAGGAATCAGCTCCGCAACTCCGTGATCAGCACGGAAAGGAATCGGCTCCGCCGACTCCGTGATCAGCGCGGGCAGGAATCAGCTCCGCCGACTCCGTGATCAGCGCGGGCAGGAATCAGCTCCGCCGACTCCCTGATCAGCGCGGGCAGGAATCAGCTCCGCCGACTCCGTGATCAGCGCGGGCAGGAATCAGCTCCGCAGACTCCGTGATCAGCGCGGGCAGGAATCAGCTCCGCAGACTCCGTGATCAGCACGGACAGGAATCAGCTCCGCAGACTCCGTGATCAGCACGGGCAGGAATCAGCTCCGCCGACTCCGTGATCAGCGCGGGCAGGAATCAGCTCCGCCGACTCCGTGATCAGCACGGGCAGGAATCAGCTCCGCCGACTCCGTGATCAGCACGGGCAGGAATCAGCTCCGCCAACTCCGTGATCAGCACGGGCAGGAATCAGCTCCGCCGACTCCGTGATCAGCGCGGGCAGGAATCAGCTCCGCCGACTCCGTGATCAGCGCGGGCAGGAATCAGCTCCGCCGACTCCGTGATCAGCGCGGGCAGGAATCAGCTCCGCCGACTCCGTGATCAGCGCGGGCAGGAATCAGCTCCGCCGACTCCGTGATCAGCGCGGGCAGGAATCAGCTCCGCCGACTCCGTGATCAGCGCGGGCAGGAATCAGCTCCGCCGACTCCCTGATCAGCGCGGGCAGGAATCAGCTCCGCCGACTCCGTGATCAGCACGGGCAGGAATCAGCTCCGCCGACTCCGTGATCAGCACGGGCAGGAATCAGCTCCGCCGACTCCGTGATCAGCACGGGCAGGAATCAGCTCCGCCGACTCCGTGATCAGCACGGGAAGGAATCAGTCAGCTCCGCCGACTCCGTGATCAGCACGGGCAGGAATCAGTCAGCTCCGCCGACTCCGTGATCAGCACGGGCAGGAATCAGCTCCGCCGACTCCGTGATCAGCACGGGCAGGAATCAGCTCCGCCGACTCCGTGATCAGCACGGGCAGGAATCAGCTCCGCAACTCCGTGATCAGCACGGACAGGAATCAGCTCCGCCGACTCCGTGATCAGCACGGGCAGGAATCAGCTCCGCAGACTCCGTGATCAGCACGGACAGGAATCAGCTCCGCAGACTCCGTGATCAGCACGGACAGGAATCAGCTCCGCAACTCCGTGATCAAGACGGACAGGAATCAGCTCCGCAACTCCGTGATCAGCACGGACAGGAATCAGCTCCGCAACTCCGTGATCAGCACGGACAGGAATCAGCTCCGCCGACTCCGTGATCAGCACGGGCAGGAATCAGCTCCGCCGACTCCGTGATCAGCACGGGCAGGAATCAGCTCCGCCGACTCCGTGATCAGCACGGGCAGGAATCAGCTCCGCCGACTCCGTGATCAGCGCGGGCAGGAATCAGCTCCGCCGACTCCGTGATCAGCGCGGGCAGGAATCAGCTCCGCCGACTCCGTGATCAGCACGGGCAGGAATCAGCTCCGCAACTCCGTGATCAGCACGGACAGGAATCAGCTCCGCCGACTCCGTGATCAGCACGGGCAGGAATCAGCTCCGCCGACTCCGTGATCAGCGCGGGCAGGAATCAGCTCCGCCGACTCCGTGATCAGCGCGGGCAGGAATCAGCTCCGCCGACTCCGTGATCAGCGCGGGCAGGAATCAGCTCCGCCGACTCCCTAATCAGCGCGGGCAGGAATCAGCTCCGCAACTCCGTGATCAGCACGGAAAGGAATCGGCTCCGCCGACTCCGTGATCAGCACGGGCAGGAATCAGCTCCGCCGACTCCGTGATCAGCGCAGGCAGGAATCAGCTCCGCCGACTCCGTGATCAGCACGGGCAGGAATCAGCTCCGCCGACTCCGTGATCAGCACGGGCAGGAATCAGCTCCGCCGACTCCGTGATGAGCACGGGCAGGAATCAGCTCCGCAACTCCGTGATCAGCACGGACAGGAATCAGCTCCGCCGACTCCGTGATCAGCACGGGCAGGAATCAGCTCCGCAGACTCCGTGATCAGCACGGACAGGAATCAGCTCCGCAGACTCCGTGATCAGCACGGACAGGAATCAGCTCCGCAGACTCCGTGATCAGCACGGACAGGAAACAGCTCCGCAACTCCGTGATCAGCACGGACAGGAATCAGCTCCGCAACTCCGTGATCAGCACGGGCAGGAATCAGCTCCGCCGACTCCGTGATCAGCACGGGCAGGAATCAGCTCCGCCGACTCCGTGATCAGCACGGGCAGGAATCAGCTCCCCCGACTCCGTGATCAGCACGGGCAGGAATCAGCTCCGCCGACTCCGTGATCAGCACGGGCAGGAATCAACTCCGCCGACTCCGTGATCAGCACGGGCAGGAATCAGCTCCGCCGACTCCGTGATCAGCACGGGCAGGAATCAGCTCCGCCGACTCCGTGATCAGCACGGGCAGGAATCAGCTCCGCCGACTCCGTGATCAGCACGGGCAGGAATCAGCTCCGCCGACTCCGTGATCAGCACGGGCAGGAATCAGCTCCGCCGACTCCGTGATCAGCGCCGGCAGGAATCAGCTCCGCCGACTCCGTGATCAGCGCGGGCAGGAATCAGCTCCGCCGACTCCGTGATCAGCGCGGGCAGGAATCAGCTCCGCCGACTTCGTGATCAGCGCGGGCAGGAATCAGCTCCGCCGACTCCGTGATCAGCGCGGGCAGGAATCAGCTCCGCCGACTCCCTGATCAGCGCGGGCAGGAATCAGCTCCGCCGACTCCGTGATCAGCACGGGCAGGAATCAGCTCCGCCGACTCCGTGATCAGCACGGGCAGGAATCAGCTCCGCCGACTCCGTGATCAGCACGGGCAGGAATCAGCTCCGCCGACTCCGTGATCAGCGCGGGCAGGAATCAGTCAGCTCCGCCGACTCCGTGATCAGCACGGGCAGGAATCAGCTCCGCCGACTCCGTGATCAGCGCGGGCAGGAATCAGCTCCGCCGACTACGTGATCAGCACGGGCAGGAATCAGTCAGCTCCGCCGACTCCGTGATCAGCACGGGCAGGAATCAGTCAGCTCCGCCGACTCCGTGATCAGCGCGGGCAGGAATCAGCTCCGCCGACTCCGTGATCAGCGCGGGCAGGAATCAGCTCCGCCGACTCCCTAATCAGCGCGGGCAGGAATCAGCTCCGCAACTCCGTGATCAGCACGGAAAGGAATCGGCTCCGCCGACTCCGTGATCAGCACGGGCAGGAATCAGCTCCGCCGACTCCGTGATCAGCGCAGGCAGGAATCAGCTCCGCCGACTCCGTGATCAGCACGGGCAGGAATCAGCTCCACCGACTCCGTGATCAGCACGGGCAGGAATCAGCTCCGCCGACTCCGTGATGAGCACGGGCAGGAATCAGCTCCGCAACTCCGTGATCAGCACGGACAGGAATCAGCTCCGCCGACTCCGTGATCAGCACGGGCAGGAATCAGCTCCGCAGACTCCGTGATCAGCACGGACAGGAATCAGCTCCGCAGACTCCGTGATCAGCACGGACAGGAATCAGCTCCGCAGACTCCGTGATCAGCACGGACAGGAAACAGCTCCGCAACTCCGTGATCAGCACGGACAGGAATCAGCTCCGCAACTCCGTGATCAGCACGGGCAGGAATCAGCTCCGCCGACTCCGTGATCAGCACGGGCAGGAATCAGCTCCGCCGACTCCGTGATCAGCACGGGCAGGAATCAGCTCCCCCGACTCCGTGATCAGCACGGGCAGGAATCAGCTCCGCCGACTCCGTGATCAGCACGGGCAGGAATCAACTCCGCCGACTCCGTGATCAGCACGGGCAGGAATCAGCTCCGCCGACTCCGTGATCAGCACGGGCAGGAATCAGCTCCGCCGACTCCGTGATCAGCACGGGCAGGAATCAGCTCCGCCGACTCCGTGATCAGCACGGGCAGGAATCAGCTCCGCCGACTCCGTGATCAGCACGGGCAGGAATCAGCTCCGCCGACTCCGTGATCAGCGCCGGCAGGAATCAGCTCCGCCGACTCCGTGATCAGCGCGGGCAGGAATCAGCTCCGCCGACTCCGTGATCAGCGCGGGCAGGAATCAGCTCCGCCGACTTCGTGATCAGCGCGGGCAGGAATCAGCTCCGCCGACTCCGTGATCAGCGCGGGCAGGAATCAGCTCCGCCGACTCCCTGATCAGCGCGGGCAGGAATCAGCTCCGCCGACTCCGTGATCAGCACGGGCAGGAATCAGCTCCGCCGACTCCGTGATCAGCACGGGCAGGAATCAGCTCCGCCGACTCCGTGATCAGCACGGGCAGGAATCAGCTCCGCCGACTCCGTGATCAGCGCGGGCAGGAATCAGTCAGCTCCGCCGACTCCGTGATCAGCACGGGCAGGAATCAGCTCCGCCGACTCCGTGATCAGCGCGGGCAGGAATCAGCTCCGCCGACTACGTGATCAGCACGGGCAGGAATCAGTCAGCTCCGCCGACTCCGTGATCAGCACGGGCAGGAATCAGTCAGCTCCGCCGACTCCGTGATCAGCACGGGCAGGAATCAGTCAGCTCCGCCGACTCCGTGATCAGCACGGGCAGGAATCTGCTCCGCCGACTAAGTGATCAGCACGGGCAGGAATCAGCTCCGCCGACTCCGTGATCAGCACGGGCAGAAATCAGCTCCGCAACTCCGTGATCAGCACGGACAGGAATCAGCTCCGCCGACTCCGTGATCAGCACGGGCAGGAATCAGCTCCGCCGACTCCGTGATCAGCACGGGCAGGAATCAGCTCCGCCGACTCCGTGATCAGCACGGACAGGAATCAGCTCCGCCGACTCCGTGATCAGCACGGACAGGAATCAGCTCCGCAACTCCGTGATCAGGACGGACAGGAATCAGCTCCGCAACTCCGTGATCAGCACGGACAGGAATCAGCTCCGCAACTCCGTGATCAGCACGGACGGGAATCAGCTCCGCAACTCCGTGATCAGGACGGACAGGAATCAGCTCCGCAACTCCGTGATCAGGACGGACAGGAATCAGCTCCGCAACTCCGTGATCAGCACGGACAGGAATCAGCTCCGCAACTCCGTGATCAGCACGGACAGGAATCAGCTCCGCCGACTCCGTGATCAGCACGGGCAGGAATCAGCTCCGCCGACTCCGTGATCAGCACGGGCAGGAATCAGCTCCGCCGACTCCGTGATCAGCACGGGCAGGAATCAGCTCCGCCGACTCCGTGATCAGCGCGGGCAGGAATCAGCTCCGCCGACTCCGTGATTAGCGCGGGCAGGAATCAGCTCCGCCGACTCCGTGATCAGCACGGGTGGGAATCAGCTCCGTAACTCCGTGATCAGCACGGACAGGAATCAGCTCCGCCGACTCCGTGATCAGCACGGGCAGGAATCAGCTCCGCCGACTCCGTGATCAGCGCGGGCAGGAATCAGCTCCGCCGACTCCGTGATCAGCGCGGGCAGGAATCAGCTCCGCCGACTCCCTGATCAGCGCGGGCAGGAATCAGCTCCGCAACTCCGTGATCAGCACGGAAAGGAATCGGCTCCGCCGACTCCGTGATCAGCACGGGCAGGAATCAGCTCCGCCGACTCCGTGATCAGCGCAGGCAGGAATCAGCTCCGCCGACTCCGTGATCAGCACGGGCAGGAATCAGCTCCGCCGACTCCGTGATCAGCACGGGCAGGAATCAGCTCCGCCGACTCCGTGATCAGCACGGGCAGGAATCAGCTCCGCAACTCCGTGATCAGCACGGACAGGAATCAGCTCCGCCGACTCCGTGATCAGCACAGGCAGGAATCAGCTCCGCAGACTCCGTGATCAGCACGGACAGGAATCAGCTCCGCAGACTCCGTGATCAGCACGGACAGGAATCAGCTCCGCAACTCCGTGATCAGCACGGACAGGAATCAGCTCCGCAACTCCGTGATCAGCACGGGCAGGAATCAGCTCCGCCGACTCCGTGATCAGCACGGGCAGGAATCAGCTCCGCCGACTCCGTGATCAGCACGGGCAGGAATCAGCTCCCCCGACTCCGTGATCAGCACGGGCAGGAATCAGCTCCGCCGACTCCGTGATCAGCACGGGCAGGAATCAGCTCCGCCGACTCCGTGATCAGCACGGGCAGGAATCAGCTCCGCCGACTCCGTGATCAGCACGGGCAGGAATCAGCTCCGCCGACTCCGTGATCAGCACGGGCAGGAATCAGCTCCGCCGACTCCGTGATCAGCGCGGGCAGGAATCAGCTCCGCCGACTCCGTGATCAGCGCGGGCAGGAATCAGCTCCGCCGACTCCGTGATCAGCGCGGGCAGGAATCAGCTCCGCCGACTCCGTGATCAGCGCGGGCAGGAATCAGCTCCGCCGACTCCGTGATCAGCGCGGGCAGGAATCAGCTCCGCCGACTCCCTGATCAGCGCGGGCAGGAATCAGCTCCGCCGACTCCGTGATCAGCACGGGCAGGAATCAGCTCCGCCGACTCCGTGATCAGCACGGGCAGGAATCAGCTCCGCCGACTCCGTGATCAGCACGGGCAGGAATCAGCTCCGCCGACTCCGTGATCAGCGCGGGCAGGAATCAGTCAGCTCCGCCGACTCCGTGATCAGCACGGGCAGGAATCAGCTCCGCCGACTCCGTGATCAGCGCGGGCAGGAATCAGCTCCGCCGACTCCGTGATCAGCACGGGCAGGAATCAGTCAGCTCCGCCGACTCCGTGATCAGCACGGGCAGGAATCAGTCAGCTCCGCCGACTCCGTGATCAGCACGGGCAGGAATCAGTCAGCTCCGCCGACTCCGTGATCAGCACGGGCAGGAATCTGCTCCGCCGACTCCATGATCAGCACGGGCAGGAATCTGCTCCGCCGACTAAGTGATCAGCACGGGCAGGAATCAGCTCCGCCGACTCCGTGATCAGCACGGGCAGAAATCAGCTCCGCAACTCCGTGATCAGCACGGACAGGAATCAGCTCCGCCGACTCCGTGATCAGCACGGGCAGGAATCAGCTCCGCCGACTCCGTGATCAGCACGGGCAGGAATCAGCTCCGCCGACTCCGTGATCAGCACGGACAGGAATCAGCTCCGCCGACTCCGTGATCAGCACGGACAGGAATCAGCTCCGCAACTCCGTGATCAGGACGGACAGGAATCAGCTCCGCAACTCCGTGATCAGCACGGACAGGAATCAGCTCCGCAACTCCGTGATCAGCACGGACGGGAATCAGCTCCGCAACTCCGTGATCAGCACGGACGGGAATCAGCTCCGCAACTCCGTGATCAGGACGGACAGGAATCAGCTCCGCAACTCCGTGATCAGGACGGACAGGAATCAGCTCCGCAACTCCGTGATCAGCACGGACAGGAATCAGCTCCGCAACTCCGTCATCAGCACGGACAGGAATCAGCTCCGCAACTCCGTGATCAGCACGGACAGGAATCAGCTCCGCAACTCCGTGATCAGCACGGACAGGAATCAGCTCCGCAACTCCGTGATCAGCACGGACAGGAATCAGCTCCGCAACTCCGTGATCAGCACGGACAGGAATCAACTCCGCAACTCCGTGATCAGCACGGACAGGAATCAGCTCCGCAACTCCGTGATCAGCACGGACAGGAATCAGCTCCGCAACTCCGTGATCAGCACTGACAGGAATCAGCTCCGCAACTCCGTTATCAGCACGGACAGGAATCAGCTCCGCAACTCCGTGATCAGCACGGACAGGAATCAGCTCCGCAACTCCGTGATCAGCACGGGCAGGAATCAGCTCCGCCGACTCCGTGATCAGCACGGACAGGAATCAGCTCCGCAACTCCGTGATCAGCACGGACAGGAATCAGCTCCGCAACTCCGTGATCAGCACGGACAGGAATCAGCTCCGCAACTCCGTGATCAGCACGGACAGGAATCAGCTCCGCAACTCCGTGATCAGCACGGACAGGAATCAGCTCCGCAACTCCGTGATCAGCACGGACAGGAATCAGCTCCTCGTGCAGGCTGCAACCGGCGCGACCCAGAACCGCAGCATCAGGCCACGACCCCAGGAAGGAAGTCAGGCGTCCGCGCAAAACTTTTCCGCGCAAACCCCGGCATAGCCGCACCTGCAACAAGAAAACCCAACAAACCGAGACAGTACCAGACCGACCATCGGAATTCGACAAAATCTGAAAGAAATAGAAAGTTTATACGAGACATCGTGGTACTACTACTAGTATGGGAGCTCATGTCCACCTCTTCAAAAACGATTCGACTCCCTTTAAACACTTGGGCGAGGTTGGAGTGAATCCCAACTCCACCATCGACGCAGAACGAATCCACGGTCAGTCACGGCTCACCTGAAAAGAAAGAAAAATACAAGACAGTACCAGAAAACAAACCATCTCTAAGTACATATGAAAAAAAAAAATACAAGACGGCACCAATAACAGACGCATGGACACAAAGGTTCCCAGTGGAGAGTGTAGAATTCAGTCGATACCCTAGCAAATCGCATTTGCCGGGATGCGATTCGCCGAGATATCAAATAAACAAGATATTACGAGCGACAGAGAAAGTCTTTTATTGCTTTCAAGTCACATATTAGCACGCTACAAAGCTCCTGAAAGACAAAGACACGGTTAGGTGCGTAAACCTGCGATTCCCGTAAGCTGTGCATGTTTGTGAAGCGGCGAACACAAAACAGAAGCAGAGAAATGTTCATCCAAGTTTTATTAATAACCGCTACAAGTATACAGGGGAGAAACTATTTCACAAAAGAAACTACTGCAACCTAGAAAAAAAAAACATTTAGCGAAAGTCACCCTTGCCGTCTAAAGCAAAGCATCTCTTAAAAGAAAAACTCGACGCCAAAAACAAAAAATGACCTTAAAAAAAAAAAAAAACCCGAGACAAGAAAGGTTGCACAACCAAGTTCTAACGGTGTGCGAGCAATGGTTTTAATTGAATAGTGCCGGGTGAATCAGCCTCCAGACTACGAGGCCACCGAGGCACAACGCGTCCGCGTTCAGCTGCGGCCCATCTGAAAAGAAATACAAGTATATCAGTAAACACATTTCCAAACCTACCAATGTCCCATTGGATTGCGAAGATTTATTCGATATCCAGCAAATCGCATTCGGCGGGATGCCACTTGCTCTAATATCGGCTACCTAAATAATAATAATAAACCAGGCAATACAGCGACTAGGAAGGTCCTCATATTCAAGAGCCGCACATTGATGACACATTCGCACACTGAAAAAAAGTTCCTGAAAGGCAACGACACGGTTAGATATGCAAGCCTGCGATTCTCGGAAGCTGTGCGTGTTTGTGAAGGGAGGGGAGCACAAAAGACAAGCACATAAAATGATTTTTCAATTTTTATTATAAACCAGTACACAATTCCGAAGGGAGAGAGATGTTCCGAACACGACTGCGGATCTTCAAAGTACACGGAAAGGCAGAATCACCGGATGACGGTGCGCTATTTGATTTTAAGCGATATACGCGCGCGCTGTCGAAAAATAGTGAATTCCACTTACTTGCAGCCGAATGTCCCAGCCGACAAGCGGTGGATACGAACAGCCTGATGCGAAGTTCTCGTAGGTGAAGGCCAGGACGCCGACGATGGTCTCGACGCCGAGGGTCACGTCGACCTGAAAATCCCCGTCCCCAAAGCCAGACCGCCTAAAACACAACTATGTACGCGCTTCAACCGCGAGCGCTGGAACTTAGGTTTATGCGACGCTGAGTATGGCTTTTGCGACAGGGGAGCAGTTGGCCCCGCTATGCGCCCAGTCTCGCGGCTAACCTTAGAACCGGTACGCAGGACTCGAACCAACATCGCCAACGCGAGCTGATCTTAGCCTACGCATGCCCTAGAGTTCCAGTCCTGTGTAGTTTTTGTTTGGTTTCCCACTAGAGGCCAACGCCCGTGTCGCGTATAACGGGGATTTGAGCCGAAGATTTGGCTCCACCCGTCTGCTCACCCAAGATCACGAGTCCCGCGGCGGCCCTTGTGGACACATCCGGATCGGCTCGCACAACACCGCACACTGTTCAGTCCTAGTCTCGCTGGCACAACACCGAGGAGCGGCCGGGCTCGTCGCACAACCCAGACGATTGGACGGTCTCGCCGTCACACCAACGAGGATTTGTAGCTTCGAAAGAGAGGCAAAAGCAGGGCAAATGCAACCATCCCAAATGCCACCTAGCCAACAGACTTCTAGTTCTAGCAGACCGTACGCTATAGGGGCAATGCATATCACAGGAATAACACTCCAGGCCAGGCGAGAGCTGGCGAGTTCCATTGGCGCTCAACGTTAAACCAACTACAGTGAGGCTGCGGTTTCACATTTAAGTTCCACATCTTCGTAGCAGACATAAAGGTTAGCTGCCCGAAAAATTTCCGTTTCCCGGGTGATGATACTTTGAACAGTTATCATAACTAAGCACATGTTGGCCTGCCACAGCCAAATTTTTTATAAACGTTGTCTCAAATTCGTGGTATATATTGTCCAGCATGGCGGAAGAGCTAACGTTTGGAAGAGTCACACTAACAATCGACCCAATATAACAAAAAAACAAAACAACAAAAAAAAGCTACTAAAACACGCGCAGTTGCACCATAACCGCTCGAATAAAACGAATAGTTCAAATTAAAAAAAAAAAGAAAAAGAAAAAAAAAAGCCACGCATAATTAGCGTTTGTGCCTACTCAGGTACATGAAAAGTTCGCGTTTGATTTTTCCGTTTTGTTAAAACACCCTAAACTGGGCGAAAACAAATCTCGAAACAACCTATGTAGAAGAGACAGGTTGTTGATTGCGGGCTTTACGGCGCAAAGCTACTATGGCCATACTGCGCCAAGCTTGTTTAGTTGGGACATACTCAGGACTGTTTTGTATGAATTATCGAAAAGAGGTTCATATGACAAGGTTAAAAGTCAGAGTTAAAATTACAACTCAAGTAGGAAGCCGGTTTTTCTTAAGTAATTTATGACACGATCAAACGGTACTATAGGAGTCTCCCCAATTAGCAGCGCTGGGTGAAAAGGAATCTGGTGTGAAAAAAACTCGGGGAAAAGTGTACGTCGTTCTTGTTCAAGCCCTGGGCACAGCCACAAAATGTGTAAAATTGTCAAACGCTCCCCACATTCATCACACAGGGGTGGGGCTTCCCCCCTGAGCAGATGTTTGTGGGTGAGGAAGGAATGTCCAATTCTAAGACGGCACAAAAGAACTTCAAGGCGGCGGGTTTTGTGGGATGCACTCTCCCACATACCAAGAGCTGGTTTAATCCTGTGAAGTTTGTTTTCGCATTCCAGACTCCACTCCGATTGCCATAGCTGGAAAACTGATGATTTTACCAAGGGCTTCATGTCTTGAAATGGAATCTGTGAGGTGGTTGGCAGTAGGTGCTTCGAGCTCGTGGCCAATTCGTCTGCTCTTTCATTACCTAGGATCCCCACATGGCTAGGTACCCAGCAGAATTTTATGTCTAGGCAAAGCCGCAGACCACATTGTACCTTAGAACGGACAAGTTGTGCCAGTCTATTTTTACTTCCCTTTATCGAGCAAAGTGTGATGAGCACACTTTGAGAGTCCACGAATAAAATAGATTTCATCGTCTTGCTGATGAGGATATATTCCAAGGCCATCAACACTGCATAGAGCTCTGCCGTGTAAATACTTGCACATTCCTTGAGACGCTGAACCTTACTGAATCCTTCAGAGTATACTGCTGACCCTACAAAATGCAATGATTTGGCACCATCGGTATAAAATTGGGAGTAGTTACTATACTTCTTCTGCACCTCAAGAAATTCTTGCTGAATCACCACTGGGGGGACGCTATGTTTATTAAATCTAGTAAAATACCAATCGCAAAAGACGGGCAACGTACTCCACGGAGCTTCATTTTCACCCTTCTGCAAAAGGTCGGTCTCGTCAAGGGTGAGGTCAAGAGATGTACAAATGTCCTTAAGGCGAAGACTTAAAGGTGGTACAACCCTGGGCTTATGTTCGAAAAGACGAGCAAACCGAGAATGTTGCAAGGCACCATAAGTTGGGTGATTTGGATAGGACAAAATTCTGGAAGCATAAGTCACAGCAAGATAACGTCGTCTGTGCCTAAGTGACATCTGATTAGATTCAGCGTACAAGCTAGGAATGGGCGATGTGCGGAAGGCACCTGTAGCGAGCCTTAAACCGAGATGATGCACAGGATCCAACATTTTCAGTGCAGAAGGCCTCGCTGAGTCGTAAACTATAGCACCATAGTCCAGACGTGACCGGATAAGGGAGTTGTACAGGCGTAGCAGACATATTCTGTCGGATCCCCATGACTTGTGCGCTAAGACTTTAAGAATATTAGCTGATTTAAGGCACTTCTTTCTCAGGTCCTTCAGGTGGGAAACAAAGTTTACCTTTTTATCAAACGTTATGCCCAAAAATTTATGCTCTGTTTTTACATTAATAGGAACCCTGTTTAGCATCAGTTCTGGATCTAGGAACAGCCCCCGACGCAGAGAAAATGGCACGCAGATAGTCTTATCAGCTGAAAACTTAAACCCATTTTCGTCAGCCCACTTACTAATTCTGTTGATGGTAAGCTGCAGTTGCCGCTCACAGCTAGACAAATTACAAGAAGAGGCTGAGATGTGAATATCATCCACGTAGAGGGAGTATGAAACGGAAGGTGGAATTACCTTTGACAACGAGTTTATCTTTACGGCAAACAAGGAGACACTCAGTACACCTCCCTGCGGAACACCATTTTCCTGGATATACTCGTCGGATAGTGTGGTGCCAAGTCGAACTCGAAAGGAGCGACCTGTGAGAAAACTGCTTATACACTGCAACATGTGACCACGCACACCAGAGGCATACAAATCATGAAGGATACCATACCGCCATGTCGTATCATATGCTTTCTCCAGGTCGAAGAAAACAGATACATAATGTTGCCTATTTACGAAAGCTTCACGTATGGTTGTTTCCAGACGGACTATGTGGTCCAAAGTAGACCGCCCTTCTCGAAAGCCACATTGGTTATTAGCAAAGAAGTGGTTATGCTCCAAAATATATATTAACCGCCGATTAATAAGGCGTTCGAAGGTTTTGCCAAGGCAACTCGTTAACGCGATTGGACGGTAACTACGTGGGTCCGAAGGGTCCTTCCCAGCTTTCAGCAAAGGAATTACATGCGCCTGTTTCCAGATTTGAGGAAAGTAAGCTGCTTCCCACAGGTAGTTGAAAAAACCTAGTAGTGTGTTCAGCGATTCACGAGACAACTGACGGAGCATTTCATAGTGGATTCCATCAGGGCCTGGAGCCGATCTCTTTTTGGAGCCCAGAGCTACCTCTAGTTCTTGCATTGTGAAAGGAGTGTTGTATGGCTCAGAGCTACAACCGGACATGGGTATACGGTGACACTCAGCACTTGCTTTAAAACGTTTAAATTCCATACGATAATTTCGGGAGCTGGAAACATTCTCAAAGTGCTCTCCAAGCACATTAGCAACATCTTTCAGCGAAGTAGCAGGGGAGCTAAATAGAGGAATAACAAAGCAACGGTAGTCCCCTTTGATTTTTTTGTACCTATCCCAAACTTCCTTTTCCGAGACAAAACTATTTAGGGAGGAAATGTACTTGGTCCAGGACTTCCACTTAGCTTTCCTCCTAGTCCATTGGGCCTTTGCTTTTAGTCTTTTAAATGCTATCCTATTTGAAGAAGTACGGTACCTCCGAAAGGTATCCCATGCCCTATGCTGCTTTTTCCTTGTGGTAGCACAGTCTTCATTCCACCAAGGCCTACACCTCTTGGGTAAATTTTCAGAGGTGCGAGGAATGGCGTCTTGGGCGGCACTTATGATTTGCTCCGTAACATACACTGTCGCTTCTTCAGGTGACAAATTTGCTAGAACTGACGGATCAAGCACTGCATCAAGTTTAAAGAGTGCCCAGTCGGCTTTGTCCAGTTTCCACCTAGGGGTTCGTTTTAAAATAGTCGGCAGAGGAACGAGGCTTTCGATTACAACTGGGAAATGATCACTCCCAAAAGGGTTGTCCAAAACCTTCCAAGAAAAACAGGGAAGTATTGATGGTGATGAAATGGAGAGGTCAATGGATGTGAAGCAATTATGAGTGGAACTATAAAATGTTGGTTCTTTCTTATTTAAAAGACATATGTCTGACGAGAGTAAAAATCTTTCTACAACAGCGCCACGAGAGTCAAGGCGCTTACTGCCCCACATGGGACTGTGAGCATTAAAATCACCACAAATTAAAAAAGGCGTTGGGAGTTGCTGAACCAATCCTTGAAGTTCATGAAGATGCAGTTGACGATGAGGTGGTAAATACAAGGACACAACCGTAATGAGACGATCGGTAAGAACACGTACCACAACTGCTTCTAGTGATGTACGCAGAGGAACTTCCACACATGCTATGCCACTCCGTACAACAATGGCAACACCACCAGAAGAGTGGTCTGAATCCCGATCCTTTCTAAAAACGCGGTGATGATTAAAAACATTTGTATGGGTGTTGTTAAGATACGTCTCCTGCAAGCACACAGCAATGGGCTGTAGCTAATCTAGAAAGAAATGAATGTCATCAATATTTTGCAGGAGACTTCTACAGTTCCACTGTATAAAACTATATGTGTTCATGTTCAAAACGATTTAAAGTAAAACAAAACAAAAAAGGAAACCTGCTCTAGGTGCCCTGGGGCGGTTTGGGTGCAGTTACTCGCGGATTGAGCTTTTTCTGGGAAGACTTTTTAAGCCTGGTGTCATCAGGTGGGACTGAACGAGGGGGAGGAGGTTCACCAAGTTCCATCCGCTCCTCCTCAGGCTGAACGGCTGAGGGAGCAGCTGGTACGGGCACCTCCTTAGATGTCGCGGCTTCTCCTAGTGCCTTAAAACAAAACACATCCTCCTTCTTCCTGGGAGGGGTCCGAGTAACCAAGGCAGGCACATCGTTCGACGGCCCGTCCTTTGGAATGGAGGAGGCACCAATGCCTTCTCCCCGAGGCTGCTGTTGCCGCCTCTCCTCTTGTCTCCCCTCCATTAGCACAGAGGCATCCCTCGCCTCTGCACCATCTGGAGGCCCCTGTGATGTCTTCGGTTCCAACGACAAAAGGAGTCGTGGACCGAATCTTTGTGAGGCAGGGGGAGGCGGTGGAATCCCCAGGTCATTAGGACCGACCTGGGTTCCTACCGAAGACTTTGATGGCACACCCCCTGCACGTGCCACCAAAGAGTAAGGCCCCTTCTGCAGGAAGGAGAATCGCTTCCTGTCTTCGGGGAACGAAATGTTCTCTTTAACTTTGAGTGTTATAATTTCTTTTTCTTCTTTCCATTTTTTGCAAGATCGGGAATAAGCAGGGTGAGGTTCTTTGCATTTGATGCAGGAAGGTGGATTCGAGCAATTCTCTGTAGGGTGATCATTTTTGCCACACTTGGCGCACGTTGTCTTTCCACGGCAGCTCAGGGCGCTATGGCCATACCTCTGGCAGTGGAAGCAACGCTGAGGGTTTGGCACATACGGCCGTACTTTACAGTTTAGATACCCCGCTTTGATCGATTCTGGGAGCGCTCTCAGCTCAAAAGTCAGAATGACATGCTTTGTCCTAATCTCCTGACCGTCCCGGCGAAAAGAAATTCGCTTTGCAGCTATGACTCCTTGGTCACGAAGGCCATCGACAATTTCCTCCTCGGGGGATTCTAGAAGGTCATCTTCTGATATTACGCCTTTAATAGTGTTCAAAGTGCGGTGGGGTGATACAGTAACCCTGTAGTCGGAAACCAAGTTGAGTGCCAGCAGGTCTGAGCATTGTTGAGAGGTCACAACTTCAACGAGGAGATCTCCAGATGGCATTTTTTTTGCTTTAAAATTCTTTCCGATCACAGATTCAAGTGTCTTTGAAACCAGGAAAGGGGATAACTTGGATAAGGGTTTTTCCATTTCAGAATGCATAACAAGAAATCGAGGAAACTTCTCCACAGGTGTAAATGCTTTCATAACGTGTACTTCGGTCCGGACCCTTTTCAGGGCCCGATCAGGTTTTTGGTCTTGCTTGGTACCCATGAGAAATGGGGAGGCGTTCGGTGTCTGTATCGCACCACCCACCACGGAGCCCAACATGGGGATAGGTAATGCGCCATAGCAATAAAGGTTTTGCTGACGACATTACGCTATCAGTGCTACCAAGACACTATAACCTAGTGCGGGTCCAGACAAGGGGTCTATCGCCAACCAAGGTTAGCCCTTGCCGCCAAAGATGGTGAATATGAAAGAAAGAGGAGCAGAGAAAAGAGAAAGATAAGAGGGGATAGTAGAAGGTGTGGCGACTGACTGAATCATCCTGGTCGGGCCAAGCCAGGACACCCGTCTACAGGAAGCAGGGGCCAAAGTGGTGTGTTGCCTCGCCCGGGGGGCCCCGAAGGGTCCAAGCCTACCCCGGATGTTTTAACGAAACGGTAAAATTAACGGTAAAACTTTTTATTTTAATTGTTTATACGCTTTCCAGCTTTTAACACCCAGGCTAAAAATGCTGACTCACTGATCTGTGACGACTTTGCAGGCGAGAGCTAGTGCGCATGCCCAAAACGCGTCGCACAGAAAAAAAAAAAAAAAGAAGAAAACCGCCGTTATTGCGGTCGTTTATCTGTTCTCGAGCGCGCGGCATCAAACTGCGCACCCAAACATTCCCAACGTCGCCGTGTTCAAAGTCAGCACGACAGTGTCGTCCCGTTACCTCACACAAGTACACGAATTACAAAAGATATCACGAAACTACAAACGATATCGCAAGCTCAAACGGCCCTGAAGTGACTCAGTTGGTTTTCGGCCCCTTCGCCCTGGTTCACTTCGCAAATTCTCCGAAATAACGCGGGCTTGGAGGCTTTCGGACGTTCCTTCTTACGACTCCGACGTTGCGGAGTTGAAAACAAGACAGTGCACACAGCGCACGAGAATCCGAACATCGAACTTGTAGCACGGCACGCGATAAAGAGCAAAAACGCTTAGCCAAGAAACTCTGGCGCGCCCGCGCAAAAGAGGCATGGGCCCAACAACTCACCTTCAGACGTCACTGAGAGCAACTGGCCAGCACGGAGAAACTAGGAAAGAAAATGTGATACGGGACAACTTCTTTTATATAGTCCATTGAGACTGCAGGCTCGACCAATAGCGTTCGTCAGGGCCGTAGTGTTCCATTTATACGTCTCTCGATGCATTTCGCAGTGTGACTCTCGGGTTACGTATGTGTTACGTAATAACCCTTCTCATGAGCCTTTGGTATTGAAACCGCGCCCCTGGTGGGTTATAGTTTTCGCCCCATGTTTTTAGGATCAGAGTTAACAACTCTCTGTAGCTTCGTAATTCCAAGAACTCCCCAAATTTCTCCACTTTTGTCCCTATTGCATCATCCAAAGTAAGGCGCACATGCAGATATATATATATATATATATATAACGGGCATGGTGGCGGGAGGCCGAAGGCGTGGGCATAAAACTGAGAAGAAGATTAAATCGTCCGTTGTTGCTGTTTTTCACTAAGGGTTTTTTTCTTCTCAGTTTTATATATATATATATATATATATATATATATATATATATATATATATATATATATATATATATATAGCCCCGGTTCTAATAAGCAAATCATTATGAGACATCATAAATGTAATCAGGAACACGAAGGTCGCTTGTTCAAAGTGCTACAAAGCGCTGCTTTTAAACTGTGATCCAACTCCGAGTTCGGGCTGCAGGGACATCCCGTCCCTAGGACTTCGGCGATGAAAATGTCGCTGCGGTATCTTAATTATGATGCTACAAGGCAGAGGATCGTGCCTGAAATTGATCTGGCAGTATCTACATGATCTCGTAAACGTTTTCGGAAGCCTCATCTGTCAGTTGTCTTTACCTGCGCTGGTTGTCGGTCAGCCCTTTGATGGTCTGCTGACGAAGCGATCCGCACAGGGCGTCTCTTTTGAGCAACAGATGAAGCAAATCTTCGTAAAATAAATCCTCAGCAAGCTCGCCACATTCGCGGGTACTTGGGGCATGACAAGGAGGCCAGCTTATATTATGGAACGGTTGTCCCTAGAGCGCGTACTGGGCCAACAGGTGCAGCAGGAGTGCTCCAACAAGCTAAACGCTCGGGCCAATCGCCACAGTTTGACAACATTCAGATGACTGCTGAAAAAAGGACAATTTGGTCGCGCGATTGCGATCTATTGGCAAGCACCAAGCAACTAAATTAGCCTGAAGCTAGCGTTTACGGGTACCTTTCAAGGAGTGATGACAGGTCCCAAGTATACAGTCGAATGTTACAGACCCTGTTTTTCCGCTCTGCATGTCTAAATTGCCGCGAATTTCTCAAGATAATTTCGCTTGATGGTGCCTAGCAGATAACATATAGAAAGCACAAAAGACGCATGCGAGATTTTTTGTTTGTTTTATTGTTTCCTTTGCTTCTTCGCAACCTCTATGCATCGTACCTCCCGTCAGCTGAATGCAGTGCGGTGAAGTGTAGTGCTAGATCGCCAATAACGGGCTAATATTGCTCCTATTTTTTTAATAGCATCCTCGATCATCCGCACCGGTGCGCACCGGGGCACTGAGGTGCGCCCCTTCATCTTCGATCAAGTGCACCGGTGCGCACCGGACGTCCTCGATCAACGAAGCGCACCCTCCCGGTGCGGCTTTTCGTTGCCCCAACGCGCACCAAGAAAATCGGCGGTGCGCCGGGGGGGGCAGTCCCATCAGGCATTGCGGCCAGGAGCGGGAATCGAGAAGATGGCGGGAGTAGCAGACGCGCAGACTATCGAGATGGCGATCTTGCAAAAACGAACACGCCTCGCAGCTGCACTAGATGATTTCCTCGGGTCTTCTGACGGCGAGACGACGAGCTTCTCACCATCGCCGTGATTACTGGCGATTGCTGCGGTGGCAAGGAGCGCCCGAAAAGCACGAACTTCGTGGAAAGCGGCGCGAAGCGTTTCGATGACAGCAGGGTACGGCTATTATCTGGTGTTTCGTCTCCTTGAACCAATAATGATGGCCAACATATACATGTGGAATTGTCACCCGCTTCGTGACCCCATCGACAATCACGTCCACGATGTTTATTTCTGTGAGACCGTCAAATCCGCGAGTAAAAAAATAGAAGCAATTGACAGCAGACGGGCACCGTGCGCTGACCTACGCAAGAAAAAACGAACAAAACGCGAAGTGACGCAAGGTGGAGCTCGCCGCGGTGCACCGGCGCGGCGCAGTTTGTCCTCGATGTTGCACCGACATCGCGCTGCACGACCGAGGAGCGCTGTGCACTGTGCTGGTTTCAGGGCGATTCCGGTGCGAGTTGATCGAAGATGCTATAAGTAAAGCGTTCAGGTGGGCCGATGTTTGCGCCGATAATGGAACTTGGTGGATTCCCGGGCCTCGGAAGTTTTTGCCTGTAATTATTATACTCCCTTTCTTCTTTGAATGTGTGTGTACGTGTTTGTTTGTGCGCGCGCGTTTTGTGCGTTCGTTTGTTTGTTCGTGATTCATTGTGGTCCAGTACGTGTGGTGTGAACTGTAGATCGCTGACTAGGGATTCCACTCCCCACTTTCTTTCAGAGTGAAGGCGCAAGGGGACTTTTGCTGAAGCGGTATCGACCTTCTCTGTGCCTGAACCGACTATTTCAGGATGAAGTCGAGACTGTCGAGCGCCTTTTTCACTCGCGGATTTTTGGCGGGAGATTGACTTGAAAAGCGTTTAGTCTGGCAACGGTACATAGTTTTCTTATTTTTTTTTTTCGAATTGTCTAGCGTTACGTCCGACGTAATTCAAGTTATGTCCAAATCTCCGCCTTCCCTAGGTACACGGGGGAGAGAGAAGAGGGCGGGTGGGAGTTTCAGTGCTTCCTCCGGACGTAACTCTGCCCACAGCGTTTTTTTTTTTTTTTTTTTTTTTTTTTCTGGACGATTGAAACAAAACTTGCGCATCGTTGTGTTTTGCCGGTTCGGTGGTTCATTTGTCGCGTGATTCTGGGTTCCACGCGTGAGAGAAACTGCAGAAACTTTGTCCGGCTGACGCGACGCAGGTTCCGGTACTCCTCCGGGTCCGCGTCAAGATGTTCTCGTCAAAACTCGTCCAGCACGCCGCGATAATTCTTGCACGTCCAATCAGGATTTCACCGAGCAAGTCCTCTCTTGTGGCTGTGGTGTACTTGAGTGTTGTGCACGAGCGCGGAGTGCGCGAAGGCAACGCCCCTCCGTGAGCCCAGAACTTCGTCGCTTCTACGCCGAACCCTTCTCGAGCTCGGCCATGCCTGTGTCACTGTCATGCTTTGGATTAGTAAAACTGGTGGCGCTTCGTGCGAGGCCTATCGCGGTGTTTTGTCTCGATCTGTACGTCACAGCGGCGTACCATTCTTTATCGCGGTAGCAAACGTCGATTTCTCTCTTGGACAACGGTGCCACGGTGCGATGTTGTAGTTTCGTGGCGCGGTGGGATGGCGAACAGGTTCGGTCCGTCCTCGCTGGCGTCTGCTCGTCGTCTCCCTCGTGTGGATGCGCTTGGGAGAAGAACGAACCGCGGACATGTCGTCATGTGATCAATCCGTCCGCGGATCAGTCCGTCGTGTGAATCGGCCATGACGTGTTTGACCTTTTGACCATAAACGTGCGAGGCTGCCTTGCCAGGGACAGCGGCCGCGTTCGATGGAACGCCCGAACAGTGGCTGTCGGAAACTCCGGCGTTCGACGGAGCGTCGAAGTGCTGGTCAACAGGGTGAGGTGGTGGATTCCGCGGGCATATGGACGGGTCCGAGTCGACGCCGGAATGCTCGGGTGCTGAGAGGGCGACGGAGGCGACAACTCGCTGCGGGGGGCGTAGGTGAATCTCCCCATTCTAAGAAAAAGACAAAAAAACAAAAAAACAAAAAAAAAAGCAGGAAAAATGTAGCAAAGGTGCGTTTTCCTCCCTTCTACTGACGCGTCTCCAAGCGGACAAACGGAGGAGGGAGGAACGAGACGTTTTTCTCCTTCTCCAGGTCGACAGGAGAAAGGTCCCGCCCTCCAGCATCATCTCCTTTCGGATTCGTTTTTCGAGCACGTCGCGCGCGTTGTTTAATAAATGTTGTTGAGTTGATTGAGCTTCATGCAGCGGCGGCAGAGGCCGCCTGTAATTCCGTCTCGCAATCCAAACGTGAGGAATGTTTCGGTCGCACTGATGCTTTTACCACAAATTTGATCATATGAGCAAACAAAGCCTCCGGAATGTGGAACAACGACGTGTCGGCGTTGACGACGTTATGGAAACCGCGGAAACAGCGTCCAAGACGGACAGGTTTTGCTGCCGGGTGCCTGGGTGCCCTCTGTACTGAGTTTGGTTCTGTTTGCCGATGCCGATCGCCAACCGGCAATCAACGTGGTTCTTTATTTCTACATGTCAGCAACATAGCAGCAACATCGCGATGGCAGTGTTGGGCGTTGTGAATGGAAGACTGGAATTATCGGAGATGTTTCCGTGTCTTCGCATATCAGTGGTGTAACAACAAGATGAGATGACGGAAACTGTCGGGCTTCGATGCCGCTGGTCGGGCCGTGATTCTGGGGGGCGGGAAGTTGCAGGTTGACATTCCGCTTTACACTAAAAAGTTTTTACACCGCTTGAGGGATTTCGGTGCAATCGATCGACCGGGGGATAGTCATGTTGGAACGCTGGTCTGAACCGTAGGTCCTATCGCACAGTGGCCAATGTGACTGCCGTCTGTGATGTCCTGTTGTCTCCAACCCGAGAGCGATTGCGCTATAGGGAAAAGGACTGAACAGTACAGAAATATGAGGAAAAGTACGTATATTTACAGTTTGGAATTTTAGCATAAAGGGCGGATAATAGCTAAAATCGAAAAACAAAAACTATATTTTCTTTTGGTGTTTAAAGATGCTACGGCTCCTGAATAAACCGCCCTCCAAGTGGCTCACTGGGATGAGCGCTAGAAGTTGTCGAGTTCACCACGGCGTAGCTACGTGCACTTAATACCTGCCGCAAGTCGCGGCTTTGACCAGATTCAAGTTGATCGAAAGCGACTTAGCTGCCCGTGGAGCATCGCTTCCAGCTGAGTGAATACACCCTCTACAGAAATTTATTCAAGAAGACAATTGCAGCCGCAAGCGAACATCACAAATAGGATGCAAATACGACAACAGAAAAACTGGCTACGATGTGCCTTGCGGGGAAGCAAACACATGGCTCGGAACAACATTAGAGCGGCTTGTTTTATTGACTTTCAAATAATTCCGGCCTGAGCGTTTACGAAATTTATCCCCTGAGCCATTCAAAATACTCTCAGAGGTATGATATTACCGAAAAAAAATAAAAATCAACATGCTGGGAATATTATTTATTGCTTAGGTGGCCACTGAAGGCCACTGAGAGAATCGGTACCTTCAAAACGACTTGTATAAGAGGAGGAAACGCAGAGCTCAGAAGTAGTGATCGGGTTAGTGTGCTGTTGTATTGAAGTTTGTATCTGCCGTGTTTGTGTATGCGCTCAATGTATATGTTCAGCTAATCTACAGGTTTGACTTGAGCTACCACATACTATAAGAATCAGCTGAAATCAATGTATGAGTTCAGCTAATGCTTGTATAGTATGCGCGATGTATCTAGATGTCTGTATATTAAAGGTGCCCGAAGGCCCTGAAGCGTAATGGTGGCATGAGCTAATACATTTTTTTTGTAGTACATGAATTGTGCGGTATCTAGCGCCACCTAGCCTAGCTACTTACAATTACTCTGCTTGACCCTGCCATCTGTTGGCAAGCGATTTAACTTTGCTTCACGCTTCGCGATCATTTCTGGTTACCGTGCGACAATGATAGCATCCTCGATCATCCGCACCGGTGCGCACCGGGGCACTGAGGTGCGCCCTTTCATCTTCGATCAAGTGCACCGGTGCGCACCGTACGTCCTCGATCAACGAAGCGCACCCTCCCGGTGCGGCTTTTCGTTGCCCCAACGTGCACCAAGAAAATCGGCGGTGCGCCGGGGGGCAGTCCCATCAGGCATTGCGGCCAGGAGCGGGAATCGAGAAGATGGCGGGAGTAGCAGACGCGCAGACTATCGATATGGCGATCTTGCAAAAACGAACACGCCTCGCAGCTGCACTAGATGATTTCCTCGGGTCTTCTGACGGCGAGACGACGAGCTTCTCACCATCGCCGCGATTACTGGCGATTGTTACGGTGGCAAGGAGCGCCCGAAAAGCACGAACTTCGTGGAAAGCGGCGCGAGCCGTTTTGATGACAGCGAGGTACGGCTATTATCTGGTGTTTCGTTTTCTTGAACTAATATTGATGGCCAACATATACATGTGGAATTGTCACCCGCTTCGTGACCCCATCGACAATCACGTCCACGATGTTTATTTCTGTGGGACCGTCAAATCCGCGAGTAAAAAAAATAAAAGAAATTGACAGCAGACGGGCACCGTGCGCTGACCTACGCAAAATAAACGAACAAAACGCGAAGTGACGCAGGATGGAGCTCGCCGCGGTGCACCGGCGCGGCGCAGTTTGTCCTCGATGTTGCACCGACATCGCGCTGCACGACCGAGGAGCGGTGTGCACTGTGCTGGTTTCAGGGTGATTCCGGTGCGAGTTGATCGAAGATGCTATATAGGGTAGAGCACTATATAGCTCCTTCGGAGCAGAGTACCGCAATCTAGAACGCCGTCTCTCGGCGACTGGCGGCGAACGCCCGGGGGTTCCAACTCCGGCCGCAAATGCATGGGAACGGGAGTAAATCTCTGCTTCCTGAATATTTTGGCGATCTATGGAACGACAATAGTTTTTGACATAATAAGGGAACAGTTTACAATAATTTGCGCTAAGTTGTGCGCCATGAAATAACTTAATCTTTTTTTTTTTTAAATTACCTGAGCAGCATCATGCAGCAGACGACGCGGCGACGTCACACCGTTCACGTGACCCGCTCCGGCCAATCCATAAAGTCCATCTCCGCTGCGTAAAACAATCGTCTGCTTCAAACGCCATTGCTTTGAAAATTGCCTTCGCAAAATTTTCACACGCATCCAATATTATTAAAACTTTGATGAAGTGTTTATTGTTTTACCACTTCACGACAGACTAGTTTTGAAAAGTGTGAACTTGTCGTTTATTTTTTTATCAGCCGTGTTGAGTCGATCTCCATGTATTCTCCCATAGGGGGGGCCGCCCCCTGGAACCCTGAGTACCACGTGACTCGCGCCGAGCTGCTCTGTCGGCCATGTTGTCGGCAAAACACGCGGATCAAAGGATTGCGCTACTCTGCTCCGTAGGAGCTATATTGTGCTCGTACTTTGAATTTGCTCTTTTGAGAGCGGCTTTTGGTTTCGTGAATGGTTTACCCCTCCTCCGTGATGTGCGGTTGACGAAGGAATTCTGGCTCGATGAATAGCAAAGGTAAGATGTAATGTGCCCGAAGTAACTGGGTATCGTTTGTCTTCGTTTAACATCGCAGTGCTGACAACAAGAAGACTGAGTAGCTACTTTCGAAACGCGTTTTTTTTTTTTTTTTTTTTTACCTACGAGGGGAAGCTGGCTTCGGAAATAAACACAGTTCGCGGAAAGCTCATGTTGCGCTTTTATTTTGCTGTTCCTCTCGTCCCGTACAAGAGACGTAGTGTCCTCGTTAAGCCTTATTGAGCTCTTTTCTTCTTCTTTTACGGCCGACCATTTGAGAGATATCGCCTTACTAGTAGCGTTGTAGGGATTGTAGCGTCGCGCCTACATCTCCACCATTGTTTTTTTGAAATCCAAATTACGGTTCACCATCCCTTTAAACACAAGTAAAGCATAATGCTAAAAACACACACACAAAAAAAAAAAAAGAAAAAAAGCCGCGCTTGAGCTTGGATGGCGCCAAGCTCAAGCGTGGCGGCGACCAATCACGGCCACCGGATTCCTCGCCGACATTTTTCGCACGTTTACACGTGCGGATTCGCGCGGGCGGATCAGAGCAGGCGAAAAGGGGCTTTTGGAGCCGGGTGGCGAAATCGACTCGTCGCTGGCGGAAAATCTCGACCAGTCCGGAGCCGTATCCGAAATTTCTGCCAGCGACAAGTCGATTTCGCCACCCAGCTCCGAACTCCACTTTCCGCCGGCGCTGATCCGCCCACGAATCCGCAAGTGTGAACACGCCAGAGTTTTGATAGCGGCGCCCGGCGGCGTCTATCGAATGCCGACGGAAGGGTAACGGGTCGTTGCGCGAGTTACCCACTGGATGGCAGCACCGTCTCGCGTGCCGGCGGTGGCAGGGAGAAGCCGTCAGGTCTCCTTGTTCCGCCCGTCGGCTCACAAGAGCGGGACCGTTAAAAAAACAATGAAACGTGCGCGCGCGAAACGCATGTACGCGGGTACGCATACACTCGCACGTGCACGCACACATGCGCATGTGTGCGCACGCACACACAGTGACGTTTCCACAGTCGCTCGCCGGCAGACACGCCGCACGCACACACACACCCGCAAACAAGCGTGCGCGCATTTTCTTTTTTTTCTAGACTCCCGAACATCCGATCACCACAGGAATAGTAAACACCCCGGAATCAAACAAAATGGCGGAGCCAGGAAAACAGAGACGCGTAAGCTTCGCGACATCGCCTCGAGCTCGCCAACTTGACTTGCCAAACATGGCACAAAAATTTCCGTTGCGTGAACTGGAGACCGAGCTCTCAGCGCTCAGGTGCCTTTGGAAAGAACATACACTTTTTGAACTCCAGTTTAGAATCGAACGCTCAGTATTCCTAACACTTCATCTAATTGTCCGCAGATGACCCGCTTCGAAGGCCCGCCCTCAAACTGAATGCGTTGTTCTTGAAGGCTAAAAAGAAACACCAACAGGCTAGTTAACGCCCCCTAGGAATAATCAAAGCGTGTGGTGCACCAGAATTTCGACGTCATCACAGTGAGATCGAGCGAAGACCCTGATTGGATACGAGTGCAGCGTCGGTGTTCGGCTGAGCCTCTTGTCCAGTCAAAGCGTCGAAGGACGCTAGTTATCGGGCTCGGGTCCAATTGCCGAGTTGGCGCCACCCGAGTGTCATGGCGTTTCACGGAGGAACGGGAGGATGTTCACACAGGGATCATTCATGTCCTCTGCGGCAGGAGTTGCTCCTCCGTTGCAGCCGCTTCTCCCGAGAACGCAGGTGCAAAGCGGCGAAGCTTGACGCGCGCGCACCGGTGCAAACTGGTCAAGCTTGGGACACGAGCGGCGCGCCAAGAGCAAAGCTTTGAGACTTGTTGTTGTTTTGTCCGTTTTTTTTATTTTTCCGTGTCTCCGGTTTACGATGGAAGCAAAGCGGTAAAGCCCGCACTACTGTTGCTCTTCTGAATTTCTCGCTCTCGGAGCGCCCATTCCCCAGTTTTTCACGGGCGCTTGCCTTGCATTTTAGGCACCTGAATGCAAGCACATATCTAGAATAAAAATTAAAACAAGGAACAAGCGAGCCTTGATACACGAGATACGAGGTGTCAGACGCCAACCGTACTTCTAGCATTCTCCACTTGGTGACATCTCTATGTGAAAAACGTTCAGTGCTACAGTACTATCCGTGACCTACAAAAAAAAATATTGTAAATTAGCCAAAACAGAAAGAAAAAAAAGTGCGATATGGCACTATGCATGGCGTGAGCATGTAAATGACCATGCTTGAAGCGCGAAGGCCATTGGATCGCTCTTCTCCCCCTCTATCTCTCCCTTTGACAGAACGGAAGAATTGTAACGAGTAATTTCAGTAATTCGTTACTGAAAAAGTAATGAGATTACATTACAAATAGCATTTTAAAAAAAAAGTGACGGATTAACTACAAAATTACCAGTAATTACTTACAAGTAGGGTGTGTAATTTCCGGTGTTTATTTGTGAGAAAAATCGGCGGATGTTTTTCGGTGTTTATTTATTTTCAAAACACCGGTGTATTTCGGTGGAACGTCTCATGACGAGGTTAAAATCGGTGATTATCGGTGAAAAGAAGCGATTGATCACAGACAGAGGGTTCCAATTTTATTCACATAGTTCATACACTTCTCTAGGAAGCAACTATTTCTCACACTTGGATATTATAGTAGATGCAAGCATACTTTCATACTTGCATCTACACGCAAGGAACGTGCTGCCATCATGGCAGCACGTTCCTTGCGGTTCGCAACCCGCAATTATGAAAACGCACGCTCTTGTACGACACGGACGTTGGCATTCTCTTCCAGGAACCACAGCAACCTCTGAATACATAGCTTGCACCGACATCACTTGGCCAGACACAATGAGAAAAAGGCACGTGAGAGCCTACCCTCCACTGCGTTAATTTTTCCCCAAAAGGGGGCCACGGGAGACACAATAGGTGAAAGGCGTATGAGAGCTTAGCTTCCACTGCGTTCACCAGACGCTTTTGACCCCCAGAAAGGAGGGCGGACTGACGCCACCTGCAAGCCATGTATAAACACTGGAAGAATGTAGGATCCACGAGATAACACGTTTGACGAACCTCTACGGGGAAAGGGTTTCGCTAGGTCGGAAACTAGCAACGACCGGTGTTTTTCGGTTTTAACCAGGGCGAAAATATCCAGCCACCGGTGTTTTTCAGTTTTAACCAATTTTATATTTTCGTCACCGACGGATGTTTATCGGTGTTTTTCGGTTAAAACCGGAAAATGCACACCCTACTTACAAGTAATCCCTTTACTTCTAACGGATTACTTCCAAGTCCGGTTAAACATGACATCCATGTAGCAAACGTCCTTTTTCGAATGAAGCGTTTTCCGACCCAGTCATTCGCCGCACTTTCTCAGTTTTTTTCCCTCTATCAATTGCAGGAAACAGCCCAAAAAAATAAATAACTAAAACTCCGTTTAATAAAAATTTTGTCGATGATACCACGTTTTTGACGCATTTATATTTATGTTGGAACGACAAGATTTATAGAAGTTATTTTTTTATCGAGCAGGTATTCGCAGAACTTGCTATCTTTCTACAAGGACACCATTGACGTGATGCCGCGTGTTTTTCATGGCCGCCGCTCGCGGCTGCAGGTCGGGGAATGTTCCAATTTTCGCCTCGCGATTGCGCGGCAGAATCGCAACATTTCGAAGGAAGAAGGTGTGTTTTCTGTCTTGAGTGAAAAGATGAACAATGTCAAAAGTAGAAGATGCCAATTCTTTCAACGTTAAAATCGTTCGACAGCTCCTTTAAAGGGATGGTGAACCAAAATTTAAATAAAAAAAACAAAACAATGCTGGAGATGTAGGCGGGACGCTACCGTGCCTACAACACTACTAGTAAGGCGATACCTCAAATGGACGGCCTTTTTTTTGGAAAAAGAAGTCGAGATTGAACCAGGCCGACGAGGCGCGTGACGTCAAGTTACCTGGTTTCCTCCTCTCTTCACTTCGCTCCCTCAAGTCCGCGAGGCGGAGAAGACGCGAGGCCGTTCCCTCTCCTTCTCGGAGAAACATAACGTCCACATTCCTGCCAAATGCGCCTCTTTTTTTGAAAAATACGGTCATCCGTTCGAGATATCGCTGTATGAGGGATGTTTTGGTATTTGTAGCATCCCGTTGCACGCTTTTGCCGCGTGTTTTGGGGAATCCAGATTTCGGTTCAGCATCCCTCAGCATAGGAAACTAGGTATCTTGACGTCACGCGCCTCGTCGGCCTGGTTCAATCTCGGCTTCTTTTTCCGAAAATACGGCCGACCATTTGAGATATCGCCTTACTAGTAGTGTTGTAGGGATTGTAGCGTCGCGCCTACATCTCCAGCATTGTTTTTTTGAAATCCAAATTACGGTTCACCATCCCTTTAAACACAAGTAAAGCATAATGCTTAAAAACACACACAAAAAAAGAAAAAAGAAAAAGCCGCGCTTGAGCTTGGATGGCGCCAAGCCCAAGTGTGGCGGCGACCAATCACGGCCACCGGATTCCTCGCCGACATATTTCGCACGTTTACACGTGCGGATTCACGCGGGCGGATCAGAGCAGGCGAAAAGGGGCTTTTGGAGCCGGGTGGCGAAATCGACTCGTCGCTGGCAGAAAATCTTGACCAGTCCGGACCCGTATCCGAAATTTCTGCCAGCGACAAGTCGATTTCGCCACCCAGCTCCGAAATCCACTTTCCGCCTGCGCTGATCCGCCCACGAATCCGCAAGTGTCAACACGCCAGAGTTTTGATAGCGGCGCCCGGCGGCGTCTATCCAATGGCGACCGAAGGGTAACGGGTCGTTGCGCAAGTTACCCCCTGGATGGCAGCACCGTCTCGCGTGCCGGCGGTGGCAGGGAGAAGCCGCCAGGTCTCCTTGTTCCGTCCGTCGGCTCACAAGAGCAGGACCGTTAAAAAAATAACGAAACGTGCGCGCGCGAAACGCATGTACGCGGGTACGCATACACTCGTACGTGCACGCACACATGCGCATGTATGCGCACGCACACAGAGTGATGTTTTCACAGTCGCTCGCCGGCAGACACGCCGCACGCACACACACAAACAAGCGTGCGCGCATTTTCTTTTTTTTTTTCTAGACTCCTGAACATCAGATCACCACAGGAATAGTAAACACCCCGGAATCAAACAAAATGGCGGAGCCAGGAGAACAGAGACGCGTAAGCTTCGCGACATCGCCTCGAGCTCGCCAAGTTGACTTGCCAAACATGGCACAAACATTTCCGTTGTGTGAACTGGAGACCGAGCTCTCAGCGCTCAGGTGCCTTTGGAATGAACATACACTTTTTGAACTCCAGTTTAGAATCGAACGCTCAGTATTCCTAACACTTCATCTAATTGTCCGCAGATGACCCGCTTCGAAGGCCCGCCCTCAAACTGAATGCGTTGTTCTTGAAGGCTAAAAACAAACACCAACAGGCTAGCTAACGCCCCCTAGGAATAATCAAAGCGTGTAGTGCACCAGAATTTCGACGTCATCGCAGTGAGATCGAGCGAAGACTCTGATTGGATACGAGTGCCGCGTCGGTGTTCGGCTGGGCCTCGTGTCCAGTCAAAGCGTCGAAGGACGCTAGTCATGGGGCTCGGGTCCGATTGCCGAGTTGCCGCCATCCGAGTGTTCCTCGGAGGAACGGGAGAATGTTCACACAGGGATCATTCATGTCCTCTGCGGCAGAAGTTGCTCCTCCGTTGCAGCCGCTTCTCCCGAGCACGCAGGTGCAAAGCGGCGAAGCTTGACGCGCGCGCACAGGTGCAAACTGGTCAAGCTTGGGACACGAGCGGCGCGCCAATAGCAAAGCTTTGAGACTTGTTGTTGTTTTGTCCGTTTTTTTTATTTTTCCGTGTCTCCGGTTTACGATGGAAGCAAAGCGGTGAAGCCCGCACTACCGTTGCTCTTCTGAATTTCTCGCTTTCGGAGCGCCCATTCCCCAGTTTTTCACGGGCGCTTGCCTTGCATTTTAGGCACCTGAATGCAAGCACATATCTAGAATAAAAATTAAAACAAGGAACAAGCGAGCCTTGATACACGAGATACGAGGTGTCAGACGCAAACCGTGCTTCTAGCATTCTCCACTTGGTGACATCTCTATGTCAAAAACGTTCACTCCTACAGTGCTATCCGTGACCTACAAAAAAAAATATTGTAAATTACCCAAAACAGAAAGAAAAAAAAAGTGCGATATGGCACTATGCATGGCGTGAGCATGTAAATGACCGTGCTTAAAGCGCGAAGACCATTGCATCGCTCTTCTCCCCCTCTATCTCTCCCTTTGACAGAACGGAAGAATTGTAACGAGTAATTTCAGTAATTCGTTACTGAAAAAGTTATGAGATTACATTACAAATAGCATTTTAAAAAAAGTGACGGATTAACTACAAAATTACAAGTAATTACTTACAAGTGATCCCGTTACTTATAACGGATTACTTCCAA
This sequence comes from Ixodes scapularis, assembly GCF_016920785.2. Lineage (NCBI taxonomy): Eukaryota > Metazoa > Arthropoda > Arachnida > Ixodida > Ixodidae > Ixodes > Ixodes scapularis. Next base: position 69,491,689 of record NW_024609836.1, read on the forward strand.
GTCTGGTTAAACATGACATCCATGTAGCAAACGTCCTTTTTCGAATGAAGCGTTTTCCGACCCAGTCATTTGCCGCACTTTCTCAGTCTTTTTCCCTCTATTAATTGCAGGAAACAGCAAAAAAAAATAATAATAAAAAATAAACAATGCGCTGTTAGTATACACGCAAACCACCCCAACACTTGTGGGCTCACCAAAACTTTTACATTTGCTTGCTTTTTTTAAAAAAACGTGCCCAGTCGGGTGCAGTGTCAGGAGTCCTGCAGTACACGAACCGGGACCTGCGTTACTACGTCTATGAAATAGACACGAGCCGATTTAATGTGCGGGTTGGCAGGTCGAAATTCCATTCGTGCTTTCAGGAAACTAAACAGGCGCACCACAATTTGGTCGTTCGGGACGGTGATACACCCGTCGACTTGGAGGAAACGAATAGTTTCATAGTTTATAAACGAGTTTTTTTTTGTTTTTCTTTCAGGGTTTTTCGGAGAATGTTTTAAACGAAAGCCGTGTCCTAACAATAAATGAAAGCGTGCTCAATTGTTTCTGGCGTCTTGCACACAAGACAATCAACAGGTCGGGCAAAGCGAAACTTCCTCGGGAGATCTCAGTTACCATGTCTCGATCGGGTGTTTTGTTGGAAAGTACAGTTAGCTCAGGATATCATCGCACCATGCTGGCGGTATTACCTACATGTCATGGTCAGAAACAACAACAACAACAACGATAATATTATTTAATATTTAAATAATATTATATAATTTAACGAGTAATATTTCTTAAGAGTGCTGCCCTCCTAATATGTTATTATTAAAATGGGCCCAAACTAGCCAAAAGGCTATGGGCCCAGATGGTTCTCAATAATTTGTACGATGCAACTCATGACAATAAACTCGATTGATTGATTGATTAATTTAACAACTTGGTGATATAAAATGCGTGTTGCAGAAGGTATAGGTGCTTGGCACGCGTGCCAGACTACAGTCACCATTGATGACCTCCTTTTGCCTCAGCCTGATGCCGAGGCAGTAAAGCGGGTGTTGACAAGATTCCACAAAGGCCAATGCTGGGGAGTAGCACAAGGTAGAATCTAAAACTGCAATAACCTGCCCTGCTGAGGTCATGATGAAGTGAAGTAAACTTAATAAGAGGAAACAAAAATTGCAGGTCGGTCATGGAGGCACCCAAGCACCAAGGACAACCCCAATTGCAGCTTATGCGACGTCACTGCAAGTCGCGTACTAACGTTACTAGATTAGCTCAGTTGCGGAAATCCCGCCAGAGGGTGATATATCTTCTTCACCCCTTTTAGCCCGCCTCCCGTCGTTTAAAGCGCCATCTAGATTTTCGTTTTCGAAACTGTGTATTCCATAGAGTAATCGAGTATGGTGAAGCGCCATCTAGACGCTGTGCTTCAAAACATATGAATTCCATAAAATAAACTGCAGTTACCATAGCAGCCGTCGTCAGAACGGTGGCGCGTCGAACGGCTGGAGGCGAGCCCTGGGAGGAGAGGGTGGATACTGCTCGTGGGAGTAGCGTCTATGGCAGTTCCGTAATTGAGCTGATCCAGTAAACGTTGCCACGTACTGACACATTTCGAGCTGCGCGCGCCCCGTTGCATATTGCACCCCGTCCCGCCTTACGTGCGAGCGACGCGGCACGTCCGTGGCAGAAGATATGCGACCCTGCGAGCTCGCGCAATGAAACCACCGACCAAAGCCGCGTACGCATACTATTATTGTCCCTTTATATTCGTGGTATGGAAGTTCAGAGATCTCCGCGGTGTATGGACAAATTGATCAGTTCAGCACTTCGGATCATCTGTTTCTTTTTTTTCTTTTACATACATGATGCAATCAGGATTACTAAAGTCACATGGATCATAGAAAATGACCACCAAGCTCCCCGGATAGCCGCCATTCTGGCCCACGGAAAAAGCAGTTTATTCTTGACTTCCCCAATCTTGGTGAGCCGATCCCAATTCCCGATGAAAGTTTGCTTTTAAGGACATTTTTTTGTATACTGATCTTTGGTTATCCATATGGCGAAACAAGCGCACATTTTCGCAATCGTCACCACATGCGCCGTCGGTGCTTGGCAGTATTGCAAAAAAAATTTCCCTCTGTTGAAGTACACAATGAGAAGAATATAACTGTAAGAGATCCGTGTAAATGAGCAGTATTGATAGTTGATTGCATACAGTGCTAAGGTCGCTATTGTTGACGAGAAACGCTTTCAGTACGATGACTCTTCATAGTGACCTTGGTGTGACTGGTTCAGGACGACTCTTCCGAAGCGTCGAAGATCTGAAGGGACCGAGATGGTGATTACCCGGGTAACTTAAAGCTGTTGTATTATGGAAATGTAAAGTCCAATCCAAACCTGCTCCCCCAACGTCGTCTGGAAATTTCCGTTTTTTATAACTTCCGCAGGCCGGGACGAGGGAACCTTTGCGGAATCATCTGCTCCTTAGCTTCCCTTTGTCCTCTTGTACGGTTACCTGAAATTTGGTAATACACAGTAGCACTAGAAGACCAAAAAAAAAAAAAAAAAGTGGAGAATTGGACGTTACGGGCTAACATTTAACATTTTATTCGAGGGAAAAGAAGAAACTATCTATATTGTGCCGTGGAGTGACTCTCGAGTCTCAACCAATCCGGTACCTCAGCACCGCTTGCATGAACGCGATTTCTTTACTTACAAGTTCAATAGAGGCCACGTGAACAGAATCGAAATGTACGGGAACACAAGCTAAATGTAAACAACTATCGAAATGGCAATTTTTCTGTTCATTGTCACGACTGGGCTACGCTTCCTTGCTCATTATGTGTACTGTTCCAGCCGGACACAAGAATAAGATCGTAAAGGAGAGTATTGAAGCTGACGCCATAAAAAAAAAAAAAATCCTGCGCCACATCTGCCAGCGTAGACCCTAAGGAACTTGCAGATTACGAAATCGGCTTTTTGTAAGAGGTGGAAAGTGGTGCGATGGCACAATCTACTTAGTGTCGGGTTTTCGGCGAATCAACAGTTGAAACTTAACGCACAAACAGTAGTGCCCAGTTCTCCTCCTATTTTCCTTGTCGTCGAGCGCCACCATGAATGTAGTCTTAATTTCATCAATTGGCCGTAACTTCACAACTACAAGAGCGTGAGCCGGATTTGCCAGGAGGTCACTTCATGACGTCCATTCTCAGTCAATCTCGCGATACTGCGGCTGGCTGTCCTCTGAACGTGACGAGTTTGACGACTCGGGACGATCGACGAGGAAGCTCACTGTCAGGACGCAGTAGGTGGCAAGAAGAGACTTCAAGTATTAATGTCTCAGGAAGTCCCACTTATGTCGCAGGCCTTCCTCAATCGTGAGCGCTCACCGAGATTGACACGACCCGCGTCGACAGAACGGAAAGGGCCTTCGCTGTCGTGCTCAAGGTTAGCATTCTGCGTGGAGCTCGGGACGCGGGGAAAGGCGTGGACCATGCAATGACGTCATAGGAGCGGCCATATTGTCCAGAGAAGGACGGGAGGGCACATGAACGCTTACGACCAAGTTTTCGAAGTTTCTTCAATTTAAATCACACCCTTTTTCCTTAAACTTCGCCCAAGGTCACACTGGCATACGAAAGGCAGTCTAGGCGGCGCAAGCTACCGCCCATTACAAAGGGTGTAGCCATTAGCGTCCATCCATCCATCCATCATCTGCAGACACTGTCTGAGTCGTGTTTCTGTCTTGTGCGAAGGTGACACTGGGCATACAAAAAACTGTCTGCGTTTGAAGCATACGTTGAAGCAAAACGTGCTTCGACCATGCGTGAGAAGTTATCTGCGAAATCCGCGGATATATCCGTCATCGTGTCCACAGGGACCACCGAGTCTTTTGTATGAGCAGTCTGACTGCGGTGAATGCGCGGGCACTGACCGGGGAGAGTAAGGTATACATGCGCCGTTCTCCTTTCCTTATCGCCCGCATGCGCAGGTCGATGGGACGACGCGCTCACTGGATGCCCTGCAGTCTACTTCATAATGCCTCACAAGGGAAAGGAGCGGACTGTAAGGAGCTGAACAGAAGCGGCAGCGCGCTGAGTGTGGCCGTATATGCATGTATACAGATTTGGCCAAAGTGTACCAAGTGCCGTGGAGAATCCTGGAAATTTATACGCGGCGAACACGTAACGTCGTCGCCCCCGTACTGAGGGTGATTTCGGGTAATAGACCCGTTTTGAAATTGCGCGCCACCTATAGCAGCTGCTACGAGGATTATCCGAGTAACGCCATTGTTTGGGGCACGTCTTCTGAGCGTGTATAGATTGGACACGACGGGCGCGTCAGCTTTCGGCCTGAACTGGGATCCAACCAGACGCTTCGTATCCAAGAAATGGCGGCCGCCAATGTTGCTTGATGGACTTTTGAAAAAGGTTCTAGTTCTTCTTGTCAAACAAAAAACAAACAAACACACACACACAAAACAACAACAACATATTGGGTGGTGCATGCTGCAGAACGTACGCGCTCAGCACTAAGGCAACCACAATGGTCGCTACGTACTCACCTTGCCTGTATAAACGATTTGAATTAAATGGCGAAACTGGAGACCCGTTCAGAGAGGATCGTTTGGTTACGTTTTCTATACGTTAAGTCCCGTTCAAGGCTGGTTCACTCAGCCCCGTTTTATCACGTCACGTTACGTTATGTTACGTTACGCTACTACAACTTACGTCTGCTTACACCACAAGTCACCGGGGCATGTGTGCTTCATATTAAACGGGGCTACCAGTTCAAGGAGATAGCCTGACACGCGACATTCGAAGCACGAATGTTTTGATGGTCTGTACGTAATGCAAGAAAACATAAGGAGACGATTCTGCGTGGACCAGCTTTTACGCAGGAGCGTTTCCTTGCGTTTTTCTTACGTGACGTATAAGTCAGAGGCACATCAGTGCCTCGAATGTCGCGTGCTAGTCTACTCCTGGAATTGTTTGCTACGTTTCGTTCCAAGCACATGTCTCTGTGGCTCTCGATGAAGACCGATGTAAAGGCTGAACAACAGTGTTCTACTGTAGCTGAACTCCATGGAGTGAATCATGCGACGAATAAGTGACGAACGTCGCCCGACAGCACGCCCGCTTTGCGCGCGACGTAGCAGCCACTGTGCTGATTTTTTTTTATTACGTAGGGGGTTGCCTTTAGGCATAAATGTCTTATATGTATGCTACAAGACCTGTGGTATGGATGAATTGAAGCAATGTCTTGTGATAGTTGTTGTCATGCAGCCACTGTGCTGATGCCACGCGCAAAGCAAAAGCCGCCGGGCGAAATCCGTCGATTTGTTGCACCATATTCGCCCCATCGAGCCCAGCCTTAAACTTTCGCAGCATAAAGCAACGTAACGAAACGGTGCTGCGTGAAGCGGCCTTTACGTTATCTGCCACTAGGATATCCGTGCTTCGTATGAAGCGTACAGAGGTACTCCCTGAATCGACGCTTCATATGAAGTACGTATTTATTCGTGACTCTCGACGTAATCAGACGCAAGCTTCCGATACATTACGCAACGCAAGCAAACGCTACTATGTGAACGGGTCTTAAGACGCGACATTGTGCGTGAAAGGTACCCTTCGTTTTATATTGTTGCTTTCAAAAAGTTACCGTTGCAGACGAGAGAACACACTGAGCGTGTAAGCCCGCTCCATGGTCCTTGGGTATTTAGCAAGAGGTCTATTATTAATGCACCAAGAAGAATGCTGGTAGCTCTATGTATAGCTTGCACGTGACGTCCTTCGCAGCCATGCCAATAGTTTTTGCTCCGCGACCGTTCGGTTCGCCGTCTTAAGCGCCGTTCACACATATGCAACCGAGTAAGACCGAGAGAGACTAGACCGGGTTTTAAGCCTCTTGCGACGTCTTAAGACCGAATGCGCTGCACCGGGGCTGGTCCTAAGACCTCCCAATAGGCTTAAAAACCGGTCTGATCTCTCTCGGTCTTACTCGGTTACATATGTGTGCACGGCGCTTTAGCTTCACACCACACAAGTTGTAGTTAGAAAAAAAAAACAGTAAGTTGAAATAACCTCCAGTGCCCAGCAATGGCGACACATGCAAGCTATGTGCAGATATACGTGCATATATCCGCGCTCGCCTTACCTGTATGAAAGATTCGAAGTAAATGACGAAAGCAAGACGCTCATAATAAGCGTCCAAGCGTCCCTTTGTTTGATTCGAGAGCAGTGCATGCGTCGCTCTCTCCGAATTCTACCCGAATCCGCCGGAAATCTTCACCATACAACCGAGTACTTTACTGCATCATTTTCGACAAGTACACCACAGCTCTCTCCTAGCACCATTTTTTGCCCGCTCGTTTTTTTGTTTCGCCAATCCCAGGCCGTTTAAACTTTTGATGCGGGCACGGCCCTAGGCCTGGTGCTGGCACAGCAGTGCGGAGGCAATATGGCTACACCCGACACCACCGCTTCGCACCTCACCGATATGTCTGCGTCCTTCCCGATCCAGGACATTGAAATTCCTTTAGAGGTAGACGACGTAGGTGGGAAATGGATCACCCCTAGAAAGCCTCACAAATCTCGTCTTCCGGCCCACCCCAACCCCGAACCTCACGGAGTTACATTGAATCTCAAAATCCTTCCCGCTGGCGCAGCTGCGCAGCCCCTTGACATTTTGCCGGCGTTCTTGCAAGCCTTACAGCTCCCAGCTCATACATGTGCCGACGTGTCGCTTCACCTCCTTCATAATAACCCTCTCGCCGTCCTCCGCACCCATCACGAAGCGATCGTCAACCGGCTACTTCGCATCACCAGCATCACCTTACAAAACACTTCTTTCCCCGTTAACTCTTACCCAGCGTACCAACTTACTCCTGGTGAGGGGTTATACATGAAATAGCCCAGGGAGCCACCTCCAACGAGATCATCAATAGTCTGGAGTCTTATCAAGCTGACATCCTTCACGCAAGGCGAATGGGCACAACAGATTCAGTCCTCATCACCTTCATCGGAACCCACGTCCCGTACCACCACCTCGAATTTCGCTGCCGTCCCGAGAAACCTTGAGCTTATCATTGCAGCAGCGGTCTCGAGTACGGCCACTGTACGCTGTCCTGCCCGGGCAACCAGCGCCACTGCCCCACGTGTTTCATCAACCTGGCCCTCCTGGACGAACTTCATCCCTGCACACCCTGGTATCTACACTGCCAGGGTCACTACTCCCCATTTACCGAAACTTGCCAAATCCGGAAACAACGCGATGACGCCTCTGCTAAAGCAGCTCTCCGTCAGCGCCTCCGACACCAACAACCGATGGCCCGCTCCACTGTATCACCTGCAGCGCTCCTTACGCGCTTGGTAACCCTGACCGGGCCGGCACCCCACCCAACCCCAACCTCCTTCACCCTGCCCGCCACAGCTACTGGAGGCGATCAGAGAACCTCGGCTCACCAACAACCTGCAGGACCGCAGGCTGCATCCACCACAACATCATAAGCCTCCACTGTCCCAGCTTCTCTGCAACAGCTATCGACACGGCACAGGTGAGCCAGCTGCGGCCCGCCGCACCCGCCCCATCCCCTCTCGCCTTCTCCCAATGTCTTGACTGTCTTGACAGTGCTGCGATAGAGCTGGTCAATCGCGTCAGCACACTCACCACAGTCGTTGAAGCCCAACAAGCAATACAAAGGCGCCTCGACTCCCAGGACAAGCACTTGGGCCATCTCGAGGAACTAATCACCACGCTCACAAAATCACTCAACACCCTTACTCATACATTCGCCAAGAATCTCACCGACATCAATGCCCCCATCGACGAGCAAATCCAATCAATCATGCGCAGCCACGAAGCCCCCGCAGCCTTAGACGGTAAATCTTCAAAACTTCGGCCAGCTACCCTCCTCATCTCTCTAACCCTTATTCATAGCTAGGACCATGGCAACCACACTGACACAATGGAACTGTTGTAGCCCCTCCAGAAATAATACCCCGTTGCATTCACGGCTCCTAACACAACACACTCTCCCACACTTCCTTCTTCTCCAAGAAACGCGGCATGTCAGAAACATACCGGGATACCGCAGTCTACATGCCAACGCTGTCACGCCGCTTTCCTCTACATTCGCATACGTCACTGAAGACGTTTCAGACACTCTCCTACCTAACGTAAATGCCTTACCCTATTGCCCAGACCCCCCCCCCCCCTTCCCACCCTCTTTTCCTCTCACTTTAGTTAATATCTATAACACTCATAAATCATCATCTCTTTTCTCTCCTCTCTTTACGTATCTCTGCACACTCCCATCCGAACGTAATATCATTCTTGGCGTGGACTTTAATGCGCCGGATACTCTCTGGGGATACCTCGCCACACACGGTCATTGACGGCTTCTGCACATATTTACCAGGTAACAGACATACTACCTTGTCAATACACCGGACTGGCCTACATGAGATGGACACGCCACACAACGACACACCACACCAGACGTCGCGTTCCACACAGGTCATCATCCCCCGGACACTTGGGCAAGTTTTGCCTGACACTTCACTCTCAGACCATCACGTTATTCAGATCAGTCTTTCACTTACACATAACCCCCGAAAGCGTGTCACCACACAAACAAACAGGGACCGTTTTCGCCGGGTTCGGAAGGCATTGTTGGCGTGAATTACGTCTCCTAGACAAGCTTGCTCCGACAAGCGCGATCCTAGGCTACCTCTAACATGCATGTGGATCTTCCGGTATATTAACTCGACCCCCACCTTATGAAGCTGTAGAAGCGTTGCAAACGCTTACTCATCCGCATTCGCACCCAACCACGAAATTCACAACTCCGACAGGCATCAGATACCCTAGACACTGATATTCTCACCCACTGCACTACACTCGCCACTGACTGAAATCGCATCTGCAATTCAGTTAATAGCACCTTGCATACCAAATCGCTTTGATATCTATTCCGTCCACTTCTTGGTCCACAGCCTGTCCGCACCTCCCACCCTTCAAAGAAATACCTCTCTGTATTGTCCCTACTTTCTAATACACACGTCGCCGAACTGTACATAACTCCTCCGCTCCCTTCACTCTACAGCGAGTACCCAGCCCCCCACCCAATTCAGATCGAGATCAGCCCTTCACACTCCCCGAACTGGACCTCGCTCTGGCCCAGAATAAAGCCGGGACAAACCCAGGCGCGGATAAGATCACCTACTCTATGCTCCAAAATCTCCCCGACACTGACGAAGACTTTTTCCTTTCCAAATTTTTTTTTCACTGGGAAGCTGGTATACCCTCCCAACTGAATGGACTTCCTCCGTTATCTTCCTCATTCCGACACCTGGCAAATCAGCCACCCTTGCAAATCTCAGACCCATCTCCTTACCTCTTGTGTTGGAAAGACCATGGAACATATGGCGCCTACGCGTCTGACGGATCGTCTCGATAAAATTAATTTCCTTCCTCACAACCAAATTTGTTTCCGCCCTCATATGTCCACCCAGGATCTCTTTCTTCTACTGTCAAAAACCTTCCTACAGGCACACAGGTTCATGCGCTCGTCACAGTTGACGTCCGCAAACCTTTGGATATCCTGCTACACGATGCAATTGTCGCACCCCTCTACAAGATGAGCTGTGGTTCCCATCTGTACTCTTATATCTCTGCATTTCTCCATTCTCTACGGGCCCAATAGCGACTTGGTGACAACCTTTCCACTCCCATCACACTCATCCGCAGCACCCCCTCAAGGTGCCGTAGTCTCCCCACCCCTTTTTAACCTCGGTATGGCTGCACTCGCGCGAACCCTATCCACGATACCACACCTTCACTTCCTCTTCTACGCGGACGACATCACCCTCTGGTGTAACCACGGGTCGCCGAGGGAGATGGAATCCACCCTCCAAACCGGTCTTGATCTTATCGCACATTTACTCTTCCCGCTCAGGGCTTCAAGCTGCTCCCGAGAATTCGGAGCTGCTCCTCCTCTTCCACTCCCGGCACCAGCGGTGAGTTAACTCGTTTATCTCTCTACACTTAAACAACCACCCCATCCCTCGCACCCCCTCTTGTCGGGTCCTCGGTTTTCCTCTGCAATACCGTCCATAAACAAAGGCGATACAGACAACCATAAACACCTGCCATCAGGTAACACACCTGGTCCGCCGAGTGGTCCATAGACATGGTGGGGTCGACGAACGCAGAACCGGCCAATTAGTTACAGTTTACACCTTAAACAATATTTTCTGTCACTCTCCGTTATTGTGTGCTTACGCAAATACAAACGAAACGTACGCGCGTGCAGCTGTACGCGCGTTGGCTTCTGAGCCTCTACATGTATACACTCATCTACAGAGAAACAATACACGCTACAGGGCCCTTTCTCCCTCTTCCTACTCTCCTCTGACTCAAAGGGACCGTCAACTGGGTCGCCTGTATGGCTCTAAGCAGGGTCACTGGCTCCTGCAACAAGCTGGCATACGACCTATTGATTTCACCTTAACCCCCCCCCCCCCCCCCCGAAAAAAAAGAAGAAAAAAAAAACATTTTTTATTGACAATTTTTAATGCGACCCTTTCCTTGCCCACATGACCTCGGGCCTGCATGTTGGACGCCGTCAAACCCAGTCCTTGCACCACGACCCTTTACCATCTTATACTACCACATGCTACGTGGACGCTTCCTATTTCCCTCTTCTCTTTGCCACAGCCTGTGCCACCGTGACGCGCCCCGCCACACCTCCCATTACATCCACAGATGGCCCATACACCAACCCAACTTTCCCGCTCGCTCTTGAGGTTTCTGCCATAGTGCGTGCGACACAAGACTGGCTTCCCTTCCGCCTGCTCCCCGGTATTGCATTTGCACTGGTTCCCTGAGAGCGATTCGGGAAATGCGCGTGTGCCGCCTTCCCGAGGATTTGCGCGACGACCTCTTCGCCACCCTTTCACGATTTTTTCCTGTCTCGTTCGTGGTGGTGTGGGTGCCAGGCTACACAGGGATTGCCGGTAATGAGTTGGCTCATCAACCTGCTTGCGAGACTCTCATCCAGGAGCCGGTAGTCCTATGGCCTTACCCGTCCATGGCGGACGAGAGACATTTTTACAAGAAGACCCTCCAACAAGAGTATACGCACAACTCCAACACTCAATGAAGGCACTGACTACACAACACCCCCAGCTTACTACCTCACAAACACACACACCGAGAGCCATACAGTTCAACAGTGTCAACACACTTACTACTCCCACCCGACTTTTCCTCCGTCGTTTCAGATCAGATCCCTCCTGCCCCAATTGACCCTAAGCGAACGTTGAGCATCTCCTGTCCGCTTGCTCCACAGCCATTTCCCACTACCCCAACCGCCCTCTTGCAGACTGGCGGGTGTGGCTGGCCTCGGCGGCTCACGTCGATCAGCTCGCTTTGGTCCGCTTAGCAGAGGAGTGCCTTTAAAGTCTTTATTTGACCCAAAATAAAGTAATTTCTCTCCCCTTTTAGGTCATTCCTTTGAAAAAAAAAAAAAGTTGCTGCTGCAAACGAGAAAACAGGCAGCGCGTGTAAGCACGCTCCGTTGTGTTGAGGTAATTGAGCAAAGTAGACCTTTAAAAAAAAAAGGGCTCCTGAACGGTTTCATTTTCTGAGTTCGTGCGTATGGTGCGTGCTTTGCCGGCTTTGCGAAGCGACGAACAGACGCGTGCTGGGCCGAGGACTTGTAGCTAATGGAATGGTGTATAGGGCGAGAAGGATGTTGATTGAGAGTGATCTCAGAGTGCCCGAGGTCCTTTCTTTGGCGGGCTTACGTGTTTGCGAACACGCGCACTATCCTTTCGCGGTCAGCGAAACGGGCGAAACGTACACGCGGCCGTCCTCGACCAACACCGCATAGAAGACAAGGCCGGCGCCATTTCCCCCCAAGCGTCATCACTATAGTGTATCCATGCAGCGAGAGTTTGTCCTTTCACAGGAGTTGCGGTGACGTCAGAACGACGACGAGCTCTGATTGGCTTTGACTGAAAGGACAGTGGGTAGAACTCAATGCTAGATGCCTTAAGATCAACCCACTATTTTTTTTTTTTTTTGCAGTCAGCCAATAAGAGCTTGGCTTCCTGACGTCAATGTCACCCCTGTGCAAGAAGCAGACGAACTTGCGCTCCGCATAGCAAGCGTCAGCGTCGCTGACAACGCGCCTTGCAAGCGTCTCACAACGAGCGTGACGTCAGCCCGCGGCGACGCAAAGACGGACACGTCTGCCACTTTGCGGCGACTCATCGTCGAGCTTCGGTGCGCTTGCCGCTTGTGGGAACGGTCGGGGATCCACGAATGAGGACGTCATACACCGGTCTTGTCTTCTAGGTGGAAATGGTTAAGCCGACACGCACACGATCCCCTTTCGCGGTCAGCGAAACCAATAAAACGGACGCGCTGCCGTCCTCGACGACCTCGATTTCCAGCGCTTCTTTTCTGCGAAACGCGGTCCTTGAAAGCTCGCTGACGTCGGCGCAAAAGCGCCAATGCGCCCAGGCACGCGCACGCCGTGTGTCGTACCTAGGTTTAGGTTAAAGCTGAACCGCTTTTTAAGAAATCTGGGTTAGGAGCGCACTTCTATAGTTCCTTGTCTCGTGAATGAAGTTATCGCACTTGGACAGAAGTAAACGTATAAACAGCATTTGGTTTGATAAATACGTGCAGCGATTGCTTCTGGGCCTGCGGTTAGGGGAACCTGGCCGTCAGCGCACAGCGTTTGCAGCGGCGAGGACCCGAAACACACTTGTTCGCTCGGGAGAGGTGTGTTTCGGCATCTCGCCGCAGCGGGGCGCCAGTCACGTGGCTCTCCTCTCATCCGTTGCCTGCCGCTCCACCTTTTCCATTTCGGCGGATGCTTCTCGTGGCGATCTGCCAGGCTTTGTCAGTATATAGGAGGCTATGCCGAACCACATAATTCATGATAAGGCGCTCCTGATAACAATGCGAAGCCCGTAGCGCTCACCGCATAAAGGCCGGTTCAGACACTTGCGTTTTATTGCGTTTGACTGCGTTGTGTCGAGAACCGAAAGCGAGTCACCGGCACATCTGTGCTTCGTATGAAGCGTGGAATCCAATTCAAGGAATCATCTTGGCACGCGATATAAGCAGCAGGGATGTCCTGGTTTCTTGCATCCGCAACGCAGTCAAACGCAATTGTCTGAACCAGGCTTAAGTCTCCCGGTTGTTGCCCAAGCTGCCGCGGCGACGGCAGCTTGCGACGTGGGGATTGATGTCACTAGCCTTCCACGTATAAAAAGTTTTGGTACAGTGCATTTACATTTCTTTCAACAACAATCATTGCAGGTGATACCACAGCTTCGCTGGCGAAGCACCTTCACAGCGTGGATTGGAGCCCCGACTTTTTGAAGTGTCTATATTACCACTTTTCAAAGGCCTCTTTAGCTTCCCTTTCAGCCGACGCTACGAGCTAATGGGATCAATCAAGCAGGGTCGAAAGCGGAAGTCACTCGGCCTTTTCTGTCTCTGGTTGGTTCAGCGGTGACAAAACGCGTACAGAAATACGACGAACACCATGATGGTGTGCTTTTGACGCTATCAGACGCTAACGGCCTCTGGCCTCAGGGCGCCGCTAGAGCTACTGAATGAGCGTCATTTTCATTCATTCAATGTTTTATTAAGACAACATACATCAGACAGTTGTCTAGGGGGCCGTCGCAAAAGGCAACTAAATGCCTGACAAGGCGTCGACCCCCTCCCCTCCCTCCCCCCCCCCCCCCCCCCCCCCCCGCACATCACTCAGCGTGGCACACACGAAGGCAGAACAAGGAAAACTTCCGAAACGTAAACAACCATATGAAAACCATAAGCAGGACAGTGCACACGGGATAGCACTGCATGAAGGTCAAGAAAATAACAAATAACTTGCTTTGATAAAAAAAGAAGCATAAAACTTTTGATAAAAAAAAGAAGCATAAAATTTAGAGTATTGGCCAACGTTACTACTCAGTTGGAAAACTGCCATAAAGCCTACTCAGGCAAAGTGGCACCGTTCCGTACTCGAGAACCGAACTAATGGCGATCGCAACGCGCGCCCTTTCTAACGCAGCGGCAGCTCATGGAACTGCACGGCTGCACGTATTCGTTCAGGTCGCGTCGCGCAAGGGCCGGTGGCGCCTTCTCGCAGTAGTCAGAGTATCGCATTCGGTAGCGTCCGTTGTTACTCTTCAACTTTGGCTTTGATCGGCCATTTTGGCGCCGAAACATATAGAGTGGATAGGGTTTCAGGCTGCCAAGCCCCGTCTGCCAAACGGACGCGCCGCATTTAATCACCGAAGTTAGGCGCACCCAGGTCGGGACGCTCTACCAGAGTCCACCGGTGAGACGTGGCTGTGTAAAAACAATATTAATAGACCTCATTCAGATTCGCGCTCCATCTGTCGTACGTTGCGCCAACCTCTTTCAGTAGCCTCAAACATGGTGACCCATGTTTGAGGCTACGGGCAGAGCGCTGCTGGAGGCTGAACATGATGCTGCACTTCTGTTGTGTCTCGTTGTGCGGCCAACGGGAAAATAACGAATCAATCGAATTAAATTGACGAGTTGTCTTGTTTTCCCTTTCAATCTGAAGTTCTTAATATTAAAAGAATTGTACCGTTTTACTTGGAGTCTCCGAACGTCAAAATGATAAAGCCGCCTACTTTCCCTGCGGGCTCCCAAATTTTCTCAATATGTGGCACTCCAAATTAATGTATTAAAGGCTGGTGCACGCATTTGTATCGGTTACGTTTACAACCGCCAACACCAGAGCAACAACGAAAAGAGCGGTTCATGATCGTCTCACGATTCTTGCATTTGCTTGTTCTGCGTGGCAGTTTTCCCGCTGGCTACGTCATTGGTGTCGTTGCAGTCATTCTGAACGAACGAATATACATAAATGATTTAGCTGTGAATATTTTTAGTCCCATCAGATTATATGCCGATGATGGCTGCGTTTACCGTGACCAGGGTGTAAGATAGACAGGTGGGGAAACGGCCCATAGAAGCCTACCGCAGCACCGTGACTGGATTGTGTACTCGTCTGCTTGCGGGTACCCCCGATTTGCGACAAATGGCGCTGCGGCGAGAGGGAAAAAAATCGGAATCGGATTTGCATGGAACTCTAAGGGAGAGTGCGCAAAATAAACACAGGCCACGACAGTCCTCCATTTAAAATCCATGAGAAACCATCTCCGTCACTTTAGCCGGTCGCCACCAGTCACCCACCCGGCGTAGGAGTTCGCGCTGCTCCACATAGATGGCGCCATAGAAAAAGAGAAAGCAGAGGGGGACACAATCCGGTCGCTCATTTGGCTCTCGTTTCACCACCTGTCTATCTTACACCCTGACCGTGACATCACATGTGAAGCGAACTCTGAACTTTTGCAAAATGACCTGAACTCTATTTTATCTTGGTGTCAAACATGGCAGATGACTCTGAACCTAAACAAATGCAATCTGGTGAGGTTTACTAACAAACGACGACCGCTTCTCACGGAATATTTCCTTGGTGGCACAATCTTATCTGTTGTTTTAGAATATAAGTATCTAGGCGTTCTCTTTTCCAGCGAACTATCCTGGAACTCTCATGTTAATTACCTGTCCTCTAAGGCCAGCCGCACAATGAACTTCCTTAAACGTAACTTCAGGCAAGCACCTGCAAAATTCAAAGAAACTTTATATATGGCAAACGTGCGTCCGATTTTAGAATATGCTTGCGCCGCGTGGGATCTTTACACTAAGACAAGTATAGATGAGCTCGAACGCATACAAAAAGGTGCAGCGCAGTTTGTGACTGGCGATTATAATTTCTCTAAAAGCTCGTCTGCTATATGTACCAAATTAGGTGGCCTTCGCTTGCTGACCGCCGAAAATATCTTAGACTGTCCTTATTTTATAACACATTTAATAACAGAAATGGCATTAATAAAGCACAATACATAAAAGAACCAACTTATGTGTCTCCCCGTACAGATCACCCTATGAAAGTCCACGAATACAGGTGCAGAATAAACATATTTAAGTATAATTTCTTTCCCCGTACAGTACATGATTGGAACAACTTACAAGCTGAAATCGTCTCTGCTCCACATTTCTCATTTTTTACAACGCTACAAAGTTTTCTGTTAAATTAGTTATCTCTGTTTTGCTCTCCATATCTTATCATCTTTTTCTTGGTGTTTCTGTGGTAAAGTTGCTGTGGTGTTATCATCTACGTATTTTGCTATTGCTGTCATTGTCAATGTTCCCGCGTCACGTAGCCTGCTGTTTATTATGTACTATGCATTTGTGTATATCTTGTACTGTCTTCCCCCCTACAATAATGCCCTAGCAAGGGCGCTGTAGGTAACCGAATAAATAAATAAATAAATAAATGCAACGCAAATTTGGCTAATATAATGCCTTTCGAGATACTAACACCACTACCCAAGCCAAAAGAAGCAATTCGTAAGACCTAGCGCACAGAACGCCAAGCCGGCAGAGCCGGGACGGCGGGGAGGCCTGAAAAATGTCGCGGAAGTGTACACGGCCGCCGAAAGATGGTGCTAATAATGAATAAGGTCGACTCTGCCGCAAACCCATGTAAGCTAAAACTGTATGCAAACATCACGCTCCTGTCATTTTGTGCTAACCTCCAATAAACGTTTCTACAAAGAAAGCTTTATACGTTTGCTTTTACGGAAAAATATGCTGTCTAAAAGCTCATGGTGACCACAGTAAAGGAAATAGATTGAGCCGCCATCTTGGAACCTCGAGTCGGGGAGTTTCGGTACTCTGGAACGTTCAGTGACTCGAGCATTAGCCATACAGAGCAACTTTCATGATTCAACGCGTTGCTAAAGGGTGGTGCTGTTATCGTATTTAGCTCGGTCTCGGTGGACGCCTGCGGTGCAGGTTTCAAGGGTGAGTTTCCCAACTGAGTGTTTTAGTAACGTTGGTAGTAGAGAGTTTTAGTAGATCGTTCCGATACCTCCGATAGCCCCGATAACGATACCATGCGTGCACACGGGAGGCGGTGGCGGAGTATCGGGAATCGTTATCGTAGTCATGGGAACGATCTACTAAAACTCTCTAGTGACACTCTGTTCCCCGATATACTCGTGGGCGCCGCCATCTTGGTGCTTGAGCAGAGCAAGCGCAACTGCCGATCGTCATAATAGACCGATTTCACAAGCAAGTTTGACTACGCCACCGCTGCCGCAATGCATCGAGGAAGCTTTAGTCTTTCTGCGCGTCTGACAACCTCGCTGGAGCTCTGCGCGTGTGGAGCATGAGGCGGCACGAGCCGTCTGGTGCACTGCTGCCTGCCTCCTGCGAACTAAGGTTATGGCGGCGTCACGCATGCGCCGAACGCTTGGTGAGATCGGTCTATTCAAAAGTGCGACTTCCTCAGCATTAAACTCGGTGTTATGAAACGTGTGAAATATTGCTTTGTTCTGTCGCAAACTGTTTAAACGTTTATGGAGGACGGAAAAGCGTTTACTTTGATATCAAATGAAGCTTCAGAACCAGGAGTTTAAGCCACAAGATGGGTAAGTGTCGTTACTCTGAAGCGTAGCTTATTGAGTGGCACTAGTGGCCGACAACTTGCTGCTGGTGTCGGTAGATCGTCTGATAGTGAAGCAGCACTGAGGCGTAACCACGGTTTCCAGACTGGGACCCAAACAAAGCGTTTTCCAACTACGGTGGCCAGACTAGTTCCGGAAACGCGGCTGCTTGCAAACGCCCGTTGCCACATCGAGAGAAACGGAAGGTTCGTGCATTATTCACGCGCTGCGCGTAATTTTTACAATATTTGTTTGTCCAAGGAAGAAGCGATGTTTATGTTATTTGAAACGTGTTGCCACGCGCGTCGCCGAATGAGCGCGTGTGTGGTCGAATGGTTACTGTGCTTGGTTATCGTGCGGAAGCTTCAGGTTCGATTCGAGGGAGCGAACTCCTCTTTTATTTATTCCACGCTTGTACGTGGTTGAACTACTCTACTCACGTTACTGTAGTTTAACTACTTTCCTGAATAGCTTAGAAACTTTCAATTACATTTTATTGCGGTAATTAGTAGTTTACTTTAATTACTTTTTCCCGAGTATCTTCTACTCAAATTAAAAATTACTTTCGTATTTTTGGTGGTTGTTTTGTCCATCAACAAACATTCCGAAAAGATAAAATGTTGAAAGATCAGCTGATATTTGCAAAGAGAGGGAAGCATGTGGCGTAGGCAGGGGAGGAGGGGCGGGGAAGAAAGTGGTTTGGAGAGTCGGAAACCCTCCAAAATATTCACGAGCCCCCCACTGCAACAACACTGCTTCGAGGCTCGGATAGCGAACAGACACGGCGCAGGAGAGGCCGAGTAACTGTGAGATTAGCGCCGCAGACTGGCGTTTCTTCGTGTCCCGAAGCTCCAGGAGACTTGACCAATTTCAAGAAAGTGCTTCTTCTCACTTCTCCCCAACGTAGAAACTCTCGCCCACTACAGGAGGTGCACACACTGCACCCTCACTCAAAGGAGGCAACAAAATGCAGCACCTGCTCTGAAGCTCATGTGGTGCTCCCGTAGTTTGTGCTCCTATTCGAAGAATCGCGAGCTAAAGTACAACGCAAAAGTGATTTTTTTTTTCGTTGCCTTTTTTCTTAAAACTCAGAATATGCAGACCTTCAAAGATTCGAAGATCGTTCGAGAAACGTTAGTAATTCCCCCAACGTTTTTTTATATACAAAATAAAAAAATAAATAAGCAGTGTTGGAAAGTACTCCAAGTACATGGTACCTAAAGTACTATTATTTAGAAAACTTGTACTTCACTTAAAAGGCATTCTCTGAACATGTACTTGTACTTTACTAAAGTAATTTTTCTGGCAATTTTTGAGGAAAGTAAAACTCCCGACTTCAATGTACAATCCCCGATATTGAAAACAGAAAATGGCGTATCGTCGAGTAAAAACGCGCTCTTTTGAGACTTCATATGGTAATTTCTCTGAGTGAAGTAACAGCGGCTATAAGACCGACACAAATAAGTGCCTTATAAGTTGATTGTGTTATATACTTCCTCAGCGGAGAGTAAAACAACCTTTCTGTGGCCACTTGATTTTATACAATATTTGCTGCCATTTCCGTAAAAAACTGACGCACCTCCGATTACCCTTAGAGCAATGCATACCAGTTAAAAAAACACTACATAGGGAATGCAAGAGCATCATGAAAGATTGTGTTAAAAGTACTTGTACTTTACCTTGAAATATATTGTATTTATGGTGCGTTACTCCAACTACATTGCACCCGGTGTACTTACTACCTTACTTGAACTACATAATCTCTCATTTACTTTATACTTTACTTTAAGTACTTTTTAGACATACTTTACGCAACAGTGTAAACAAGCAAACACTGTTTAAAAAATTAATCTCAGGCAGTGGTAAACCTCAAAGTAGAAATGATACACTCGCAGTACAGCATTGACCAAAAAACCAAAAAAAAAAAAAAAAGTACGAAACAACCAGACACGCAGAAGCAGAACCAGCTATTAAAGCATTTCTGCGAAAAAAACAAGTCTATTCATATTTAGCTAGCACAATCTCGCTAAGAGATCAAAACCTATATTCTTTCTTGTTACGATAAAATACAACACATAAAAGTAACTTCAAAAGCCATTCGCTACTTTTTTACAGTAATTAGTAATTTTCTCAATAACTTTCCGTTTTAGTAATTTCTACTCTATTCAAATTACTTTTGAGGTCAATACTCAGTAACTTAACTTAATTACTTTTCTCATTAACTTGCCTGATTTATTCTTTCAATTTGGCGTTGTCGCAAGTTCGAGAACCTCGCCACCTGATCGAGTTACGAATGTTCTACGTGCCGAACGTTCTACGCCGAATGTCTCGGTCACCCACGTGGGTACAAAAGATGCTCTGCGTGGCGGTTCGGAGTCAGTCAGGCTCTCGCGGTCGATCATGCTATAGGGTGTTTTTCCTGACGTAATTTTGTCCACCATTTTGTTGTTGTGAGCTATCTGGCGTGTGTCAAACTCGAGCATTCCAATAATTTACATGACCCCTCAAATTCGTAGAGCACATAAGCTTATGTCTTACCAGGCTGACATCAGTAGTAAATTTCTTTGAAAAAACAAACTAACAACAAAATGGCGGATTGACGTCATGTGTAAACAACCTATACTCCGCCGACCTTCGACGCCTGAGACGCTACCTCTTCGTATTTTCGTTCTTGGCACAGGTTGGCCAAATTAAACGCTTAGTTTCTGTTCGTTCGTCGTCTCAGCATCTGTCATTCAATACAATATATCCTTCGCATCTTCTCTGCCAATTGCTTGTCTGGCGGGAAAGACAGAAATGGCCTCGTCCCACTGAACCGACGGAAGCAAGTAACACAACCAACACGGTTGCCTGCAGACACCTTAGGTAATGCATCTTGTGTGCAATCTTGTTGTGTGTCTTTTTTTTTTTCCCCCCCCGCGCGAGCGTCACGAACTGGCGGTAAATAAACATGTTTGCGAACAAATGTAAGGTAGGAATGCACTCGGGTCGCCGGAGAGCTGGTTGTGATTTTTTGTTTGATTTATTCTGCGGCAGACTTAATTGGCTCCTTGTTGAACCAATATAGGACAAGGCCTGTAGAAGTGAACTTAGAGGAGCAAATTGAACCATTTCTAATATTCATCTCAAATATTTTTGACAGAAAAGACATTACGGAACAAAAGTAAAAAAAAAAAAGAGAAAAAATACATATTGCTGCCGTAATAAATAACTAAAACTTTCAAGCCCCCCAAAATTTTTTTTTTATTTTGTGAAGAGTAAGGTTTAGCGAAGCCGGCGCTCTGGTGGGATTTTGTATGTTGGGCTTTAGCTATATTTGGGATTCTCCATGTTGAATTTGGCTGTTATAAGTTATTAGGCAATTAAAGAGACATTTACTCAAAAATCTGGGTTGCCATCCTTTCTTTCGTGACCATTGTAATCATTGCCTTCTGATCACTGTGGTAGACCGCAAGTGGTTGCACTTCCACTGCGTCAGTGTTCTTCCCGAAGGTTAGGTCGGTGCACGACAGCTGACGAGTGGTGGGTAGGGTGCCATCGGTGAGACACTTGAGGCCAAAGCACTCCAACATGAAGGTTAATATCGAAGTCTCGTCGGGTCTGCTGACGTTGACATTGAAGTCTCTCACGATGACGATTGAGGTTTTGTTGGTGGGGCTTAATCTTCACGAAGACATGCGCCATAAAAGTTTCGAGGTCTTTCTTTCTTCTATAGTTGTAGCTTGGAGAAACTGTTAAGGCGAAAGCCTTACTTGTCCCATTACGCGGAAAGGGGCCGGCGTTGTCCCCGAAAGATGGTCATAAAAATTCGTCACGAAGCACGCGCCGCTCAAGGTCAAAGCGGACGCGCCTCAGAAATAAAATACAAAGAAAAGCACAGCAACGCAGATGCATCGTCACGGAAACCGTGGAGCTGGCGCGGGCGCTGCGCCTGCGCAGTGGGCGCCGTCTGAAAAAGGAAGGTGGGTAGCGCTGCTTGTGGGGATGCGCTGCGTGTATGAATGCTTTCGCATTCCTACATGTATGCAGTCTTACGTGTCTTCATTTTTTAATATTGATATAATTTTCTACAGGCAATTTTCTTCATCTGATTGTGTCAGCCGTGTAAAGAGAGTTTTATTTACGTCTACCGGATGTATTGAGCCTTTTTTTAATTTTTATTTCTTGTTTGTTGACAACGAATTTTGCTGTAATAAACGTCGTTTGGCACGTTAGGCAAGCTGTATGTCACGTGACAGCTTAAGAAAGACAGATCGTGACGAGTTTGTGCATCTCATTAACGCACCGCAGCCAATCAGAGAGCGGCATTCGCGAATAAGAACGCTGAAGAAACCAGTCACGAAGTGCGAAGCATGGATTAACATAATAAGAGCCACGCCCTGGGTTTCTTCAGTTGTCAGTGATTAAAATTGATGAATTTATTTTCATTTTTTTTTCTTCCCATTAAAGGTGCCCCGAGGAGGTTTCTGAGATCGCCTAAATATGGCGATAACTCACTCTGCGGGCTCTAAGTATCCTAGAAATCTATAAATCATAAGGATGTGCGACCGATTTTCCTAATTAAAAAAGCGATCAAAGATCGCGACACGCCGAGGTCACCTCCGACGACGGGAGGTGTATTGTTCCGGCAGCCAGGACGACACGTGACCAATGAAAACGCTATCATTTCAAACTATGTAAGCTTTTGTAGATCTTAAGAACAAATAAGAGTAGTCGAAAAATGTTAATTTTTCGCGGAGAGGGAACATATTACTGCAAGAATCGTCTCAAAAACAATAAACTATGTTTGTTTGTTTTTCGTTTTTTAAACGGGAGTGATGTGTTTGGTCGTCAGCTGTCGAGCGCGCGCTCTCTGGGTTGAGTGATCGTAGTCCGGTCTGTATTAAAGTCACTGGATCCTGGAAAAGTAGCGCAATTGCCTTCCCTGCCTGCTAGCCGAACACAAACAAATACCAACATAAAGACGACCGAAATTCGCAAGGCGATTGGCTAATCAGTCTCCGTTGCCATGGCAATCGCCATTTTGGCCCCTTCAAATCTTTGAAGCTTCGAGAGGGTCGTTCTAATCCAGTCGCACCAAGATCCCCATGGAGCATCGTCGTACTGGAAGCGTTCCTCGCTAATGTAAGCGTCTTCGCGACTGTGTCTGCAATCAAATTATCTATCATGCCAATTTCCACGGATCTCTTACAATTATATTGTTGTTCTTGCGCATTTCAAAACAGCAAACCTGTTTTCAGTGCCTCCAAACAATGACACAGCATGTGATGGTGGTACGAAGATGCACGCCTGTTTCGCCGGTGTGTGGTTAGCAAAATCTCTGTATACAAGAAAAGTGTCTATAAAGCTACCATTCACTGGGGAATTTATTCGATCGGCTCCCGAAGAATGGAGAGGGCAAGGAGAAATTGTTTATTTCAGTGGCCAAAATGGCCGCCATACGAAGAGCTTGGCGCCACTTTCCCACGATCCAGTTACTTTAGTATGTATGGGCAACGAGCAGCTCGCATTCGAGTTATCACTCCGCGGTTCCAGCGGTCTTCGCTCGCTCTCGGCTGACAGTGGTCCTGGTTTCAGAACCTGCTCTTCCCATAGCCGGACTTTGACCTCGGGTAACATCGGTGTGTTGCGATCTTTGATTTTTCTGAATAGATAAATTGACTGCGTATCGCCATGATTTATGGATTTCTAGGATGCATAGAGTCAGCAGAGGGAGTTATCGCCATATTTAGGTGATCTCAGAAACCTCCTGAGCAGGACACCTTTAATCACTATCCTATTTCAATACGAAATTCTGCGTGTCAGTAGACCCCTTTTCAAAAGTCCGTCGAGCAAACACTCGCAGTCGCCATTGCTCGGACACGAAGCGCGTAATTGGATCCGAGTCCTCGTCGAGCGCTGACGTCATACTCGTTTTCCGATACGAACTGTACCGTGTTCTCGCCGAGCGTTGACGTATATAGCTTCGTGTCCAATACACGCTCAGAGTATGTGAACAAGCAATGACGGACAGGCGTTGGCGCGTACTTTTGAAAAGGACGAGAAAATTCACCGTTATTCTTCGGATAACGGTACGATGATCTGAGGAAATTGTTGTACGGAGCGGCATTCCAAGGAACGCCGTTCCTCGAAGGCGCGTTCCCTTTAGAAGGAGCGGAGGAACACCGCCGTTTCAGCTCGCATCGGTGGAACGGAAACGGAAACTCGTCACGTTTTCGAAAGAAACTTCAACGGCGTTCCTGTTTTTCTTTTTCTTTTTGCATACTTATATACTTGTTACTTTACTCGAATTCAATAGCATTTCGGTTTTCTTTTTTTTCGTTTTTTTTTTCGCTCGACTATTTTAATCTCTGATTTCAAGGAATGGGAAAGTGTCCGAGAGATATGTAGTCCAAAACGGAGGAGTGGAACGAATAAGATTGTGGCGAGACAAGCGACGTTGTTCGATGCAGATACTTTTCACTCGCTCGTTGTATTTTATTTACGGAATATCCGACGCATTATTTAATTAAAATGCTCGACACGTTCCAAGCGTTGGTAAGTGACGGGAACGCGTTAACCCATTTAATCACTGGAACTTGTAACGGGATCTCGATACAAAAATAAAGATGTACGAGTATACAAACTTTCGTACCGGCTTTTTTTTTTATTCGAGAGGGGGGGGGGGGGGGGGGAAGAAACACTCCAACGTCTGAAGCACAGTCTCAGGTGGTCTAACAAAATGGTAAACCTACACCAGCTCGCCTGCAGCCTAACTGCTTTTTCCTTGCGAAACTCAGTTGGCGACGAAACCAAAAAATATTGAATGTACAATAAATACGTTTGCCAAATAGTTTGTTATGACCCTAAAATAATGAATACATTTTTGCGTAGCCACTGTTTCTACATACACATAAATACACTACATAAGCCTATGTGCAACTTGTGTAATACACGTAGGTTCGCGACAGAGCTTTCTGTTTGTTTTTTAGGTTTATACTATTTAAATATTACATATTTCTCGTATATTGAGCTCTTCTCAAGTCATGAAAGCGTTTATGCAAGAACCACGCAAAAATCATTTTCCTCTTTTCTTTTTTTTCTAACTGATACAAGTTAAAGTACAATTGTGGTACGCTCTTTAGATATCGTATCACAAAAGATCGTCGAGTTAAATTTTAAATAACGTTTACGCATAAACTGCACGCAGGTGAATTCCCTTTTCTCTTGGCCAGGTATTTCAAGGATACCCCCATCTCGCGTATCGTGTTTGTAGCATTTATATTGTCCTTATGGTGTTTGGACGAAACGTGTGTTAAAGATACATGTCGTCAAGTTCGTTCCGCGCTTTTATTCTTTCATCGCGTCCTAAACAACGCAACGCAAGCAACTTTTTTTCTTCTTTTTTAGCATGATGCTACTATTTTAGTAGCGCAACTCTTGGCATGCTTTGGGTCTTTTTGTGCACATTTGCCCGGTCGCCAAACTGGCGCTCTTTCCGTAACACCGGACTGTGATTTTGTTTTTGTTCGTAAACAATGTAACTGCTTTTATCTTGTGCGTTTCTGGGTTACCTACGTCAGTTGAAAGGGGTACCTTTTCGAGCGGGGTAAGCAAATGACACATACTTTTGGGAGTGAAGTACCGCTACCAGATCGTTTTTAACGCACTGAACGGTTTCACCGCAGAAGGTTTAATGGTCACTGACAGGGTGAGAACGGCAGGGCGCCTCTTTCGGATGGCAGCGCGCTCGTTGGCTTTCGTCGTGCTGCTCGCAGCACACACAAGGGTCACTCGTCGCTGAAGCGTTAGAAAAGGTATAGGAAGCTCCCACTGGAGACGGGACAACCGAGAAGCCTCTCTGCCGTTCTAACCCTGCCAGGGACTACAACACCGCAGTCCAGGGGAGGACTTCGTACAGTTTGGGAAATACGACTCGACGGTATACGCCTCGACGGTATACGCCTCAAAAGCGAGCAGGATTTTCTCATCCCGACGTTGGAAATGCTACAAATGCACGCGGGGTCGCAAGTTCGTCTGCTTTTTTTGCAGAGGTTGTGGTGACGTCAGAACGACGAGCTCTGATTGCCTGTGATAGAAAGATAGTGAGTAGACCTCAAGGCAAGCAGCCTTGAGGTCTACTTTAAAGACGGGAGCCGAACGCAGCAAATCCTGGGCGCTGACGTCGGCGGTCTCAAGACAAAGAACGAGGAAGTGAGCGGCAGAAGAGTGGAAAAATAAAGCAGACGAAAGGTTAGGCATGTTCGTTTGGCCGCGACAAGGCTAAAGTTGCTTGAGCTCTTGTCAACTTTATCTAGTCTCATACATTGCGAGATTCTGGTGTTTTTTCTTCTGCAAAGTAAGCTAGAAAATGACGAGGTACAGATTATCTTTTGCTGTTTCTTTGTGCATGTTAAGGCGTCGCCAGCGATATGGGCCCGTCGGGGCCGCCAGCTGGGACCGCCGATGTCCGCTTCTATGCCTCGCCATGGGAACTCTCCCTATAGATTATAAACTATATATGTTGCGAGCACGTCGGTTTTCTGGCAACTCAATCTCAAACCCAGTTTGTTAATGTTCCCCGCAACCGACTAGGAAAACCAGAAGATTTCAGACCCAGGGTCAGCGGCGCGCATGCATAGTAGCATCGTCTTCGGTGTGGAGAGCATAGGAGAGGTGAAGAAACCGTCAATGAAAGCTCCCTTTACTCCGCGGTGAGGGTGGCAAGCACAGCTAAATAACTCTTTGCTTAATCTCATTCGGACGCGTTCTACCGATCAAAATGTATCTCTACGGTGAACTCCTACCGAGAGTCATTAAAAAATGTGTATATTTAACATACGTTTTTGTAGATTGTATACCTTCGTAGATTGTATGTCTTCGGGAATGACCTTCCCGAAGACATCGTCACCATTCAGGATCCCATCAGATTCCGAGAAGCAGTATCAACCATTGTACTTAACAGCCACTCCCCTCTCTAACGCCTTATGACCCTGAGGGTATTGTAAATAAATAAAATAAATAAATAAATAAATACCAGAGCTTCGCGTTGCTAGCGGGAGCGCGCACCGCCACTTGGAGCACGAATTCACTGAGCACGCACCCGCAGGGTTCGCAATTCGCAGCGTGCGCTAAACCAGAAGTCTCTAATGGCTGTTTGCGACTCCAGAAAAACTTCCGAGAACAACAACCATTGCACACTGTGCTGAAGAACGTAAATGATCATTTGGTCCACCTTGGTTTGACCGCAACGAAGGCGACGACGAGTACGAAATGACAACCTTCGAAGGCTGCCATACTGCACGGAAGGCCATGGGCGGGAGGAAGACCCTCAAGGATATGAAACGCGCACGCGCTCCTGTAACCTTCGCTTCGTTCTAGGTACATACATCAATTGCTTGGTTTCTTTATCAGTGGTGGGGATGTCGCGAAAACTGACGAGAGATTGATGGAAAAACCCGGATAAACAAACACGCGTGCAGGAATTACTGCCGAGGCATTTAGGAAGCATATTTTCAAGCCCTTTGAATTTGAGTTCAAAAGATCTTGCTCTGAAAAGTCCTAACGGCTAGTTTAGGTGCTGCTGTATTACTGTCTGAATATACTCAAGTGCTTTTCCCTCTTCCTTTCCAGCCAGTGACGGAGTTTGTTTGGAAACTATAATGAACCGAAACACATCCGCACATCACAGTTCGGAAAATGCGGGGTGATATCTCGCACTCCAGAACCCAGGGATCCTAGGCTCAATAGACCAATCTCTCCAACCAGTTTCGTTACACTGCACCTGTCGCCGCGCATCATGGGAAGAGTATAGTCTCTCTGTGCGCGTCGTCTTTTGCGCTGTTTATAATCCCGAAGTATGTCGCACCAACTCATCCATGCCTCAACTTTAGTGTAATTAAAGACACCAGTTCCTGGGAAAGTATAGCCATAGTCTTCCTCTACCTCCTAGCCGGCCACAAACAGGTGCTATACGTACAGATGACCAAACCTCGCAAAGTGATTGGGGGGATGGGTCTTGGTTGCCATGCCATGGAAATCGCTATTTCGCTCCGTTCAAATCTTGAAAGCCTCGAAAGCGTCGTTCTGAACCAGTCGCACTGTGGGCCCTAATCTACACGACGGGGCGAAAGGACCGGGGCATTACCGACTGCTGCGATTGGTCAGCACCGCACCGCCGACCAATCAGAGCAGGCGGCGGCGTCCCGGTCCCTTGGTCCCGCCGTGTGTTAGGGCCTCAAGATTGCTTCAGAGCATCATCGTACTGAAAGCGTTTATCGGCACTATAAGCGTTTTTGCCACTGTGCACGCAATCAATTTATCAATTATGCTTAGCTCCTAAGATCTCTTATAATGATATTGTTCTTAAATATTTGAAGAGAGGAAAGTTATATTTCGATGCCTCCAAGCACCGACGCCGCATCTGGTGGCGTTACAAAGATGTGCGCCTGTTTCGCCGGTGTGTGGATAACAAAATCTCGGTATTCAAGAAATGTATTTATAAAGAAACCTGTCCCCGGAAATTTCGATCGGCTCACCGAGATTAGAAAGGTCATGGAGCAACTGCTCAATTTATTAACCAAAATGGCGACTTTACGAGGAGTTTGGTAGTACTTTCCAAGGATCAATTGACCATAATTACGTCTTCAGCTGGATTAATTTTGCTTTGATGGAAAGCGCCATCTTGTGTACTTATGATCAATTATAAAATTTTCGACATATTGGGGGGGGGGGGGGCTCGTACTGATAGGTTTTCCCGGTTGACAATGGTCCCGGCAGAGTGGGGAGTAGTAGGTCTAAAATATGATCACGCGTTGCAAGTCCAGTACGAACCCTTTCCGCAGCGTCTGCAATAAAGACCATTCACTGACCTGAATGGCCCAGTTCCCTGCTTGAGTGCTGAGTCTTGCGACCTCGTTGCTGACAATTCCTTCTCCAGAATTTCGCTGCTGTCTTCTTTTCTTCTTTGAACCAAAATTAAACAGTAACCCGCTGAGTTCACAGATACATTGTTCTCATATGAAAACCGAGGTAATTGCAAATGCGCCTCGTCGAGAGCTAGAAGTCAGCCCCACGACACGACGGGGGATAGGACGTCGCAGCCAAGAGCTGCAGCTGTGGTAGAGGAAGCGCCTATGCTGCAAGACAGCGGAGATCCTTGGATAACCGTAACACACAAGAAAAAAGGCAAACGGGCACGGGGGAACCCGAATGCGCTAGCAATAACGGGGGTTGTCGCCAAGCCCCAAAAGCGTCGGCAAATCGAGTATAAGATCCGCCTGACAAGATCACGTACTTCGATCAAGCCGCTCATTCCAAGACTCAAAGTGCTTCTAAACAGCACACATGCACCAACGACATACACCATGTACCTAATAGAAAAGGCCAATACCATCTCGGTCAGGACTGACTCGGAGGCATTGGCGGCCGTCCTAGAGAAGATCGTCGAGGTCGACATCGAGGGCAAGAAAATACCCGTTCAAGTCTTTCGCACTTACGGCGCAAGCTATTGCAAGGGAGTAATTTACGACATTCACACCCTACAAGAAGATCCCCAAGACGAGTAACTCAACCTTGAACTGGAATCGGAGAAGGTGCGCGTGGTGGCCGCCCGACGTCTGGGCAAGACCAACACCGCAATGTTAACCTTCGACAGAGACAAGCCACCGCGATCCGTCTTGTACGGAAGGCGGCACATGCGAGTGTTCTCGTACACATAGAGTTATTATAATGTACGCTAGAGGTTCAACTGGCGCTAGTGTCTATGCGACTTCCGGGAGGCAAATTGAAGCAGACAACAACCAGTCTACTTTTGCAGTGCTCCTGTGCATTCCTATGGGAAAGCTCGCGTGAATTTTGTCTCTTCGCCGGAAAATGACACAAATAACTTTTGTTATTTCGGTTGTACCGGATAGTATGCACCTTTATTAATACTGTGAAAGTGTAATTGCTTTAGTCACAGCATTTTTCTTTACCACTGAACGATGTTAAGCTTCGCTATATTTCAGGCCCAAACCTCTGTTCCATGGCAGGTATGTAAAAACGAGCGACGATTCTAAGCAAACTAACGATCGAAAAGAATGTAGAGTGCGTTCAAGGTTCGCTAGCATTCCGGTGGCGCTTATATGTTGCTAATATGCCCGTCCTGTCACTCTATGAAAATTACACTGTCGTGCATCTTTACGATCGGTTAAAAAACATTCAAATGCAAAAAATAAAGTACGTGGGCTACGGAAGGTGTGTTTTTGTATTATTTCCTATGTCAGGCAGTTTTTATCGAGCACCTATTCTCTAACTTGTTCCTATTTGCAAAGATTTGGAGCGTGCGGTTGATGATTTGAACGCAAAACATGTAACTTCGCACCTATTCATAAACAGAAAGAATAAAGCAGTACAAATCGGACTATATTACGTGGCTTTCGATTTATTTTGATCGCCTGCATGCACAAGGAGTTACTTATCCAGCGTTACTGCGTAGTTGTTGCCGTCTTTCTTGGTTTTCCACACGCCGACGCCGTGTTCGCGCTAACAGTGTCCGGCAGTGCACTTTAAATACATGTACGAAGCGGTTTTAGCACCGTTTTTCAGGCCACGAATTTCAAATAAAAACGCCGTAACTGACCAATTATTTCGTCTGCGTGACTGGGAAATGTTCCAATGTGCCTAGTACGTACGAAATATTCGTGATATTTGCTCTTATAATCGAGCGCAGCGAGAAAATGCACTCGCTTTTTTCCGTAGAAATGCATTACCGGAAGTCAATTTCGGACTGGTTGCTGTCTGCTTCAATTTGCAGCAGCACACTAGCGCCAGTTGAACCTCTAGCGTACATTATAATAACTCTATGCTCGTACATGCCAGAAGCAGTGACTTGCGCTAACTGCCACCGCTTGGGGCATAAGCCGGACATTTGCCCGACTGCTACGGTCTGCGCAACGTGCGGCAACACGCATAGCGAAAACCAGGTGGGATGCCCAACTCCGAACGCCCTGTTCTGCCAAGGGTGTAAGAAGGCTGGGCACATAGGCACAAACCGTGCCTTCCCCACATGGCAAGAAACCAACAAACGGATGAGAGAACAAGTCAGGAGCTATAAGGAACAGCACAAGCTGCAGCAAAAGCGAGAGGTTGCTTCCAGGGAGATCAGGATCCCGGTCCCGCCGAGCGCCTCACAACTCTGGGCTGACAGGCTCCGTAAGGGACTCGACCCTGCAGCACCCCCAGCAGAGCAGAACACCTACGCCTCCCTGAAAGCAGAATTGGATAGGCTGAAAGCCACGGTTCAAACGCTGCAAGAAGAGAACAGACAATACAAAGCTTCCTTCAACCAATGGAAGACACTCGCCAGCAGCATTTGTGGCATTAAAGCATAATCAAGGTGCTTCAGTGGAATTGCCGAGGGCTTCGCAGTCGAGTGGAGGAGCTCACAGCAAGATTCCAAGACAAACCCGACGAGAAGCCCGACGTCCTGCTTGTGCAGGAAGCCAACGCACACGACATTAACCTACGAACTTTTATTCTCTACTCAAGCCCATCGATCTCTAATAATCGTCCGGGACAGAGCGCCGACCCTCCGGGGAAATCCCTGGTCTACATCAAAGAGAACTGGGATCAGCACCAGGTTGACCTGTCAAAGCACTGCGATGACAACCAGGAAATAGTACCAGTTCGCACCACAGTCCAGCGGCAAGTGAACGTCATCTTCACATCAGTCTACTACCGACCTATAAGAGGCAAGAAACACAACTACGATCAAGATGGATAGGGCATTTACACAGTCTCTACCCAAAGGAGCAAAAGCTTTACGGAGGTGACTTTAATCTACAGCACCATCTATGGGGTTACGATGCAAACACAAAGGGAGCGGAGCAGCTGCTCGGTGAGATGCAGGTGCACCGGATCCAACTAGTGAACAAATCAGGAGTCAAAACACGAATGGGGGACGTCAGGCAGAAAGACGCCACCCCTGATCTCACGTGGACTTCGAACCCTTACACTCAACATCAAAAGTGGAAGCGAGCCAGGGACCTCTGGGGCAGCGACCACTGGCCAATCTACTTTGAGTTCTCACCAACTCGGAAGATTAAAGGCAGCAGCAAGAAAAGGGTCGTGAAAACGGTTCACTGGGACAAGTTTCGACAAGCGCTATAAGCGAACAACTTTCCCGGGTCCAGCTTTGAGAGTCTGCTCAACAACGCCTTGAAAGAAGCGACCACCGAGACCAAAATTGAAGAAAATGCGCCAACTCCCGACCTGCACCTCTTGCGAATATAGGCTAAGCGACTTCAAGCGGTGCAGCGGTACCGCAATGGACGGAAGACCCCGCAAGCCCGGCGAGCAATCACGCGAGCCACGGTAGAGGCCAAGCAGTACGCTAAGCAACTCGGCACCAATAGGTGGATAGGCTTCAGCTCCTCGCTAACCGAGAAGACTTCGGTGAAGCGGCTCTGGGCGGTAAGTCGAGCCATGCTCGGGAAGAAAAAGAGCAAGAAGGGCACCAGCATACTGGCACTAAAGATCAATAAGACAGAGGAGCAGTTCGCTGACATGGCCGGAGATCTTTTCTTTCCTCAACCGCCATGTAAGGATGAGTAGCGGCTCGGAAAACCGTACAACATGGAGGTCCTAGCACCAGACGAAGGAATGGACCGTCCTTTCGCTCTGGGTGAGCTCGAGTGGGCGCTCCACAAGGGGAAATCCTGCTCAGCTCCCGGCTCAGACAAAGTCGCAATGACTATGCTCAAGAACCTCCCCGAAAACACCAAGCTCCAACTGCTAAATTTAATTAACCTCATTTGGATCACCGGCAAGCTGCCCGAGCACTGGAAACACTCTTTGGTCATTCCCATACCGAAACCCGGCAAGGACAAGGAATCACTAAACAATTATCGGTCAATTTCTCTAACATCATGCACGTGCAAAGTCATGGAGCGGATGGTATTGGCCCGAATTGACTGGCATCTCGAGACTACGGGGGCCTTTCATCCAGCTCAGACCGGGTTCAGGCCTTGCCTGGGCACCCAAGAAAGCTTGGCCCTGATATCGTCCAGCGTCATTCGCAACGTGCACAAATTTAAATTCCGGACCATCGTGGCCATCGACGTGAAAAAAGCGTTCGATTCGGTGCCCCACTCGACAATTATCAAGGAAGCCAGCCGGCTTAACATCAACGGCAGGGCCCTCAACTTCATCAAGAGTTTCCTGGAAGGGAGGACATTCTCGGTACGCTGCGGCCGGCACGATAGCGCGCCAAGAGCGAACCACGTGGGTGTCCCACAAGGTTCGGTCCTCTCGCCTACGCTATTTAATCTGGCGATGGTGGCGCTACCACACGAACTCAGTAAGATCTCTGGCCTAGAATTCACCGTATACGCGGATGATGTTTCGATCTGGGCTTATGGGGACGATCTCGAAAAGCAGCGAGATATACTACAATCTGGACTAGATATAATCGAGGCTCACCTGGCCTGTGTGGGAATGCAGGCGGCACCAGAAAAGACGAACTACACGGTCGTACGCAGCCCGAGAATTCGCGTGAAGGAGGACTATGCAGCCAAACTCAACCTGGTCCTGGCGGGGAAACAAATCCAGCCGTCCCCTTCGGTAAAGATCCTGGGGATCACCATCGAGGAGAACGGCAAAGGAGACGCTTGGCTCCGCGACACACTCAAACAGTGCAACTCGGTGCTCAGCATGATCAGACGGATCTGCAATGCACGCGGAGGAGCGTCACAAGACATTCCCCAAAAAAATTATCAAGGCTCTCGTAGTATCCCGGGTATGCTACGGAGCACGCCACTATTGGCTCACAGCAAGGCAATGGGAACGTCTCGAAGCTTTGAACAACCATGCTATGAGAGTTATCACTGGACTGCCCCGTTTCACTCCTCTCGTCAAACTGAGGCAGTACGCGCAGTTGAACAAATTGCACGACGTCGTGGAAGCAAGATGGAACGCGCACGACGAACGCCTTAAGACGACACCGCAAGGAAGAGGCATCATGCGACTCCTAAAAAAATCGGTAGATGGCCTCCCAGAGCTGCAGAAACAACTGCCTCCGTGGGAAGACCTCGCGGCAATCACATGCAGAAAAGGGGTCACCAAACAATTGGCCCGCCGCGTAAAAGCACACAACAAAATGGTGGAGAGCTGGAAGCAAAGCAAGGCCGTAGTTGCTGCTTATACGGACACTGCATCGCTTGAAGGCCCCGTCACCCTCAAGTCGGCTGCCGTCGTATTCCCAGCACTTCGACTCGAGGCAATTGAAGCATTACCCCCTACGGTGTCGACAAAGGGAGGAGAGCGTGCAGCCATCCGCCTTGCATTAGAGACGGTCGTCACTCAAGTCACCGACCTCCCTGAGAACCTCAGGATCTTTACGTACTCACAGGAGGCGATGAAAGAGTGTCGAAGCAAGAATAGCCCTAGCGTCCAAGTACGCAAGATCAAAAAGCTCGCCACGACACTTAGGTCGCGGGGTGTCTTTATAAGAATCGAGTGGGTTCCTGGTCATGCGGGGATCCCAGGCAACGAAGAAGCCCATCAACTGGCCCGCGACGCCCTTGCTACCCCTTCCTTCCGCGGGCCCGGAGATGAAACACTTCCACTTCAAGATCACCAATATGACATGACCGCTCGAGATCGAGCATCCATCGTCGATTGGCAGTCACAAGAATATGACCCCGCCGAAGAATAGGCCGGGATAAGAAATTAATACCAGGCGAAACTTGAAGAGCTCCTGCCCTAGCCGGCACATCCCCTGCTTCCTTCACGGGGATTTGGACGACGAAGGCAGGTTCTGCTCACCCGAGTCCGCACAAAAGCGACACTATCACCCGCGAGGCTCGCATCGTGGAACAAAGGCAAAAGGTCTGGCCTTTGTTCCCAGTGCGACATGTACGCTAAGGCGGACACATACCACCAAGTGTGGGTGTGCCCCAAGTATCACGCAGAAAGGGCAAAATTTCGACTTCAGAACATTGCCACTCTGGAAGGCTGGACTCATCCCCCTGGAAACGAGAACCAACAACGAAAGATCCTGCGAAGTCTCCTGGACTTCCTCCACGAGGCAAAGCTGGAACCGTTTACTTAGTGTACATGTTTTAAACAGTATGCCGCATCCAGACCTCGACTATTAGCCACCGATGCATTCTTACACCCCTTTCCCTGCTTAATGGCATCAATAAACGCTTTTTGAACTGAACTGAGAAGATGTGAAAAAACGCCCAATATGGCGGCTCTAAATGGCGTGATGATGATTGCTGGGTATTATTTTGCTGATAATGCCACTGATGCAAAGGTGTTCAGCTCGCTTGAACCTTTGCAATGTTTGAGTTCTAATCATATGTTTGAGTTCTAATCAGCAAGGCCATTCACCCTTGTTGGTGACTGCTTCTCGCCTCTCGGGAATTCAACAAAAGGACAAAGGGGGGATTAGAGAGCAGTTGTCTTTGTTGCATTCTCCACCTCGAAGCCACTCATAAATCCCATAAAGGGTGCCCTTTCTTCCTCTCCCGCCCGTATTGTGCGTTTTTCCCTTCACCTGTCAACCTTTCCGTTTCCGACGTCCCGGCGAGCTGCCCTTCCAAGTTCCTGTCCATATACTCCCGCAGACATCCGGCCTAAAACGGCAGGCGGAAGTTATATAAAAGAACGAGTTCCGCCTGCCTCATTCTTGTGGTCCCGTCCCGTTTTATAGCTTGGTTTGGACCGCGCTCTAAGGTTGTCGATCCGTTGCCATCTGCGACAATTTATATCTGTCAGTTCGTTTGATGACACATATGTGCACTGAGGCAACTGTGCGGATAGAAATCCTTGAAACGTGTGCAGGCCTCCACCTTTATCTTGATACGGGTCTTCTCTGCACGAAATGTTTCAACTTTCATTTCGGCCTTGCGATAAACAAAGCGATAATTTATGACAGCGCTGAAGAGAGATCGCTGGGCATCCGATACAGAAAGCGATAAATAATGCGTGCGCTGGACAGATTGGACCAGAATCTGCACAGTGTGGCGTATTGTTCAAGGCGCAAGTCACTACAATCAAGGAAAATGTTTGCTGAGTGCGCGAGTAAGTAGACTTGCATTATGGCATTCGCAGCGACACATACGAGCCTGAAGAAACGCCTGAAAAACAAGAGATGCTAATGGACGAGCTTTGGGAGTGGACGTACGGATGTGCTGATATATTATATACTAAATATTTGTAGTAGCAACCTTCAGTTGGGTGTCAGCACTCGTCATGTGTCCCAACTTGTTCTTCTGTCTCGTTATGTCGCGCTGTTTTGCTATGAATACCTCTAAATATGAAATTACGATACGTATAACAAAACAATAAAAACTGGGCACGCCAGGATAAGAAGACATCATGGGCGTGCACTGGCGCGCGCGCAAGCAGCTTGCTGCTGCTCCATCGACCTTCTCGCGCCGCGCGAAAGCCGCAGGTGTCTACCGGGCTACAGCGCGACTTAGTTTTAACTAAGTCTTCATATGTCCATTCTCTTTCCGGTTGCTTGGATACTATGTTCTCGATTTGCTTAGATACCTCATGTAACTGTTTATCCTTTAAGTTATTCCTACCCTCCTGTTTTTGATTTTGCATTCCTTTTATTGTGCCAAATCTGATCTTGATTTTCTTATGGTCGCTCCCCAGACTTCTTGTGCTTTCCTCATCTATTTCCATACCTCCTAATCTGTTGTATATCTTACGCGACGTTAAACAGTAGTCAATAGTCGAGTGCGAGTTCTTTCTTTCCCGTGTTATTTTTCCATCACATTTCACCTGAGCGTTAACCAATACCAGACCAAGAGCTTCGCAGAACGCCTCTACCATCCTCCCTGTTCCGGCTTTCATGGTGGCCAGACTAGCTCTCGAAGCGCGGCTGCTTGAAAACGTCTATACACTCCGTGCGGGAACTATAGGGGGCGCTTTGAAAAACGCGCGCAGCGCCGCTAGCGGGGGAACTGGCGTTCGACTATGAGGCGCGTTCAGCAGCCTGCGGCGCCTTTTCGCATGCCAAGCTGTGGCGGCGGAAGCGCGCACGGACGAAACTTTTGCTTTTTGAGCCGATAAGTTGAGGGTGACGTTGCATGAGTGCTGGGGCAGAAGGGCATTTAGCTGTTCTCCACTTCTTATATATTGAGTTTGAGTCGTTATTAGAGGTAATTTCGCTAGTTGCGGCCGAAAAGGAGTTGAAGCGATTTTCCGAAAAACAAAACGGCCGCCACCTTAATTGCTCTGAGTGGGAAATTTATTTCGCTCGTCGCTGTAAACCTAGGACTGCTGGAACGATGATATTTGGAGGCGAGTGAGATGTTCACTAGGTTTGTGCACAAAGAGTGCCAAGTTTCTTTACGACAGCAGGTGTGAAAGTTATGTTTCTAACGAATAAAGAAATAAAGCTGTACGGGATATCCAATATTGGACCCAAAATGTTGTGTTATAGCGGGCTGTGGAAAGTGCAGATTTGGGCGCACAGGTGCTTGGACTTGACAGTAACATGACACAGCACTTATTATACAAAGAAAGGTGGCATAGGGAAACCAGGTGAAAATTTGGTTTGGGCGGCGTAACTCAATGGGAACCGGTTTTGACCATGAAAAGGCTGTCAAGAGAATACCACTGGTCGGGGGAGGTGGAGACTTTAGAGGTAGGAAGGGACTAGTAGACTGTACTTCCCATTGAAACAATTTTGCGAAAGGTGGTTCGAAAGCCAAGAAAACAAAGTTGTCGGCCAACACACGGTTTGGCCGCCAAGGGCGGTCAGCTGCTGTGTAATAACCTGTTGTGCGAGGTGCTGATTTTCGGCGCAAAGGTACTTTGACATGACCGTCACCTGGCACAACACTTATTACAATAAGAAGAGTTGGCATAGCGAAATCAGGTGGAAGGTTTAATTTGGGCGGCGTAACTAAATGGGAACTGGCTTTGACCGTCAAAGGCTGTCAGATAATACCGCTCATTGTAGGAGATGCACACTTTACAGGTAGGAAGGGACTAGTTGACGGTACTTCCAGTTCGAACCACTTTGCGATAGGTGGCTCTAAAGCCGAGAAAAAAAAAAATGTTGTCTACAGAACTCGGGGTGTCAGTGTTTCCACATCCAAAAGGAGGCTGATCAAGAAAGAAAGCGCACCACATAAACTTCCATACTCAAACGTCGATTATCCAGTGATTCCGAGTTTCATTGTTGTTTTCTTTAGATTTATATTTGTCACTTTTTTACCGTTGGAATCTTTCTTCATGAAGTACAGATCGCGTGCCATACTTGTCCGGAAATATCATCGACACGTACGATGGGGACGAAACTTCTTTGGAGGGCATTCCTCCAAAGAAATTGGCACTGCATACCCGCGAGTGTGGACGGTATTTCAGTTCGTTCCATCGGTGCTGACACATGTAGGCGTTACTGGTACGAAAACAAACGCAGAGCGCAAAGCGGCAGTGTAGAATATGTCAGCCGTGCTGACACAGTGGCAGACATGATCGGGAAACCAAATTTCTCGCGTCGTACGACACGGTTCCATCGTTGTCGCTGTCCCATAAAACACCGCGAGGTGAAAAACTATGAAACTTAGTCTCCACGAGATACGACGCATAACTATTGAAGCACTTAATGACGCAGCACAGGCAGCATGCTGTGAACCCAGCGCAACCGCACCACTCCGACTTCAACGCGTACCAACGTACGCGGCGTGGTTTCGGTTTCGTTTTCTGTGGGGTTCTCACTGCCTACCTTCGGTACCGGCCGCGCGGCGGCGCGCCAGTCGCGTCGCACGGAGTGTATAGATGGCGGGGCAGTAGTTCCAAAATGGCGGAAGAGACTGGGATAGATTGTCCAGAATTTCCCGCGCTCCTGCTCGCTCACGTGGGTCAGTGTGCCAAAGTTAATTGATTTGGCTACAAATACGAAGCTGTCAGGGCAGGAGCATATCACAGGTGACTGAGATGTTCACGCGCGTTAACAAAATAAGAATGCTGATTTTTACAAGTTGCAGAGTGGAAAAATAATTTCTATTTAAACGCATTCGCTTTTTTTCCCGTAAAAGTGAACAATTCACGAGTACGCCGATTAGAACCATGCAGTAACAGCAGCACCAAGGCCGACAGCCCCTGCCACCGTGTCCACCGCTGCCCTCGCTCCTCTGGTTCTTCGCTTGTACGTGAGAGGGCGAGCCACGGGCCGGATGTATTGCTGTTTGGAGTAGCAGGATGGCGATACGTCATGCAGACAAAAATATTCGCTAACTACGGAAGTACTTCATTGAACATGTGCAGTGCGTACACTAACATCTGTGTATCGAAGGAAAAAAAAAAAAACCCACGGTTGAATATTGATGACGACTTTTAAGAAGTTGCTAAAAATCATAATTTCTTTTTAAATAATCAATTTAAAGATTAGCAGTCTGGAATAAGCGCCTCTGATGGCACTAATTTTAGACAATTCGTTGTTTAGTCTTGCGATTGAGTTCCCCCCGAGTAGCAGGGAAAGTGTACACGATCGGACCATAATCTATGAGTAGGTTGTCACTTTCGACGAGAGGTTGACAGCTCTGATCGCTTATCCAAGCCATTAACGGAAGTTTTACATCCTATTAACAAGTCATTTAGCACATGTTGACTGCTCTTATCGCTTAAAGAAGCTAGTAGCAAGTCATTAAGTATTTATTAATGGGCCCTTTTACGACCTGTTAACAGTCGCTGACGTCATCCCTCATGACGTGACGCCTGCCGGGAATCCAACGCCAGGCGGAGCGTGCAGCGCTCCGCTCCGCGTTGGGGGAGGGGGGGGGGGGGGGTGTGAGGGGAGGGATGAGGAGGCGAAGGAGAAGGGGGGGAGGGAACTGTGGTGTTCTGAACAGTGCGGAGAGACTGACTTGCGAAAAGCGTCGCTAAACAATTGGCATCGCTATGAGTATTGTGGCATATTTGACGATCAGGAGCATAAAAAAAGAATTGTTACAAGTGGGGCCCTCATCTACACGTCGGGACCAAGCGGCACCAAGGGACCGGGACATCGCCACCTGCTGCGATTGGCTAGCCCTACACCGCTGACCAATCGCAGCAGGCGGCGATGTCCCGGGCCCTTGGTCTCGCTTGGTCCTGCTGTGTAAATTAGAGACCCTGCTCTAATTTTCGTGTCTGTTTTTAATTGTTCATTTCCATTAAAGTTTTACTTTTTTAATGTACAAATTTTCCACAGAAGTTCAACAACTATTCCCTGTTTCATCATAAGTAAAGCGCAATCAAAGATATGAAGAAAGAAAAAAGGCGGGAACACAGACACTAAAAATGCAATGTCACGGCGTATTCACTACATTTGGTTTAACCGGTGATCCAAAAAAAAAAAAAAAACGAACGATTGGCTTTATCGGCCCGTAGTGTTTAAAGTTCGTAGATAAGATACTATAAGAGATAAGAGAGCATAAAGAGAGTTTAGTAGTATTGGCTGTACCCAGTGGCGTACCAACGTGTTTTTGAGTAAGGGGGGCAGATTAGCCCCCCCCTAGGGCTGGCCGGGGACGGCGCCCTTGGTATTCCTTGGGCGCCGGAGGCCAGTGTTCGCCCTGCCACGTGGCGGCTGTTTCAGGGGTAGGGGAACACATGCCATGCCCCCCCCCCCCCCCCCCCCCCCCCCCCCCTGTCTGAGAACTGGGGGGACAGGCGCCTTCCTTGTCCCCCACCCCCCGATTGGTACGCACATGGCTGCACCCTGATCTAAGATCAAGTGAAGTCGAAATTCAATTCTTAGAGTCAAACCAACAAATAACACCCAAAACGCTCAAAAAAAAAAAAATAGAGAAAAGTTGCTATATTAAGTTTTTGACCAACTGGAGATGTTGTGTCGTGCAAGCGAAATCTCGATTGCAGGGTGCCTTCTCAGTATTAGGCTGCAGTCAGATTGCCGGGCACCTCGGACTGGATTAAAACCCGCCAAAATGGGTACCCGTACGCCAGCGCTTTGCCTCAGAGCCACCGAAGCTTTTGTTTTATATATTATTTCCGGTAAAAAGTTACCGAAACAGCTTTGAAAGAAAATATAGTCGGACCATTCTGACAAGCTATAGGGTGATTAAAAAATAATTTCTGCAATTAATAAAACAAAATTGAATTTGCAAATATGCTGGAATTGCCACCGCCGGAATCCCTTTCACGGTGTTAACTTTATTTTGGCATACCGATGCACAGTAAAGCGCGCATAAAAGCAGCTATGGTTCACTCGTAGCCTTGTGCTTGTTGTTGTTTCATCTCTGGCTCGCTCACTGCGGGCATCCAGGCATCTGACACCCACAAATTTGATGTAATTTCTGTCTCTCACTTGGCGTTTCAAGCGGCATATGACGACAAATGCAAATAGAGCTATTATTAAACACGTGTCTCCATCTTCATTTAATAGTAGATAACTACAACTTGCCGTAACTGAATGGGAAACGTTTTGTGATTGAATACTGAACTTCACATGTAATCTATAGATATGCAGTTTATGAAAAATGTAATATCAAAAGATGCTTCGTACTCTAATGTCTCGTTATTTTCGATAGTTGACGCGATTCCGTTTTTATAGCACGAGGGCGTTTTAATAGCACTATTTGAAACTTTATCTTTTATTTAAAAATGTACATTCTCCGCACAATTCATTGGTTACATTATTAATCTGACATATCCAACAGACCGTTCACGTAAATTATCATGGTCATTATGACCTTTTAAGTCAAGAAAGAAATTGTTAAATATCATAAACTGCTGTCCATTAAAGTTAAATATTAAACTACCAACTAAGAACAAACGTAATATCGAAACATTAAAGTATAAATAAAGAGTGGTTCTTTAATTTGATATTACCTTGATTACTGTAGAATACACAGGAAAAAAGTTCTAAACCGTCAAAAAATAACGAAAACGGCATTCATAGTCGGGTTGCACCTCAACAGTCTAAAATGACGCGTCACAATCAAAGCGTGATGATTTTTGTTTTCTGTTGAAACCTTCGTTAACACCACGACACCTCTATCAATGGCAGTGCTTCGGAGTGGAATGTCAAAAACAAAGATCGGAATTGCTACATGTGTTGATGAGTAACACCCTACGTATGCGTAAGAGTATGCGTAATCAGATTTAGAGTGTGGCTTTTACAGAGTTGGAGCATATACGGAAGCTATACGCTAACCTTGACATCGCCGCTGCATTATAGAGGGCCCGGGGAACCGCAGAACTTTCCTTGAAGGTCAAATGATCAAGCTCTTCCGTGCCTCGTTTCGCTCGATGCGATTTACCCCACGGGCTGAATTATGCCACGTGTAGTCGCTAAGATTGCATCCCGTTCGATTATAATTTCACCGTTATACGACGGCCGCTAACGGTCCTTGATCGAGACTAGCGAGCCTGGATTTAAGAGACTAGTCAACTCGAACCACAACGAGCGTTTGCAATTTAATGGCGGACGCCCCCAGGAAGATAGGTCGCAAGTGCGCATGCGTTGTGTTGTCGGGTGACGAGGAGGAAAGCGTGCGAAAAGGTGGAGATACCTGCGGACAATCAACGCTTTCGTCACTTTCTCGCATCTCACCCCGATCGAGCAGTTAGAAACACTCTGAAGTAGGCACACTAATCGAAACAAAATGCGGTTGCTGAAGGAGCGGTATCGTATGCTAGATGAGCGCACGTGCTTCCAAAGCGACTCTGAAAACAACTGCTGACGTGAGTGGCCCTACAAAAATACAGATATAAAACGTGCCGTCTTTGCAGCGAGGTCGCCGTTTTACTACGAGGAGCAGGCGGCAGTTGTGCTCCTCGGAGCGGGGACGGGGCAATGCCAGATATAAAGTGAATTCACCTACATCATATATGCAATCCACTTGCTGTTTTTGTTGTTCTTCTTTTTTTTTGCTGGAGAGGAGGGGGGGGGGGAGAATGTTTGTATGTGTAAGGGAGAAGTTGCTCATGCAAACGGCGGAACTTGCTTTCCCCTTTTCCGAGAAAGGAAATAGAGAGAGAGAGAAGGAAATGGAATAAAAATATACAAAAGACGAAAGTAATGACCTCTCCATACACACATAGCAGTGGCGATCGGCTAGCGCACACCAGCACGGAGCACATGGAGCGAAAGCTCGCGCTGCGGAACCGAGATATCCTGGGTTCCATTTCCCCCCTGCCCATTTCGATCTGGATGAGCATCGTACCGACGTTCGGTCGTGTATCATACGTGGTATTATAGCCTCCTATATACTGACAAAGCCTGGCAGATCGCCACGAGAATCGTCCGCCTAAATGTTAAAGGTGGAGCGGCAGACAACGGATGAGAAGAGAGCCACGTGACTGGCGCCCCGCTGCGGCGAGCCGCCGAAACACACTTCACCCGAGCGAGCAAGTGTGTTTCGGGTCCTCGCCGCTGCAAAAGCTGTGCGCTGACGTCCAGGTTCCCCGAGAAATGGCTCTTTGATGCCCTGTGCCGCCTGATCCTCGCGCTCCAATTCTGCGACCGTCGAACTGCCAGGATTTTTGAGTATAGAGGAGGCTATGGTGGTACAGGTAAAGGGCCTCAGGCTAGCGGTTGTACTGCACCGGCTAAACAGCTAATCTACAGCTGAGTGACAAGTCGCCCGTTGAGGCAGACTAACTTGAGGCTGTATAAACATACACAGAAACACAATCAGCGATGGAAACAGCACCGACCGATGCTGTGTTGATGTAGCGCTTATAGGCGAGTCCCACTAGAGCGACAAACAGAAACCAACGACGCCGACAAACCTCAACCTCGTGCAGCATGGATGAACGCGGATGTACAGAGCGCGACACTGTTAGCGCGAACAAGCGATCGCCGGTTTTTCCAGTTTTTCTCTTTGAATCATAGGGATGCGATTCGAGTTATTATTGCTACGGGAAGAGCTCATTTAGTCCTATAACGTAAGCGATAACATTTCGTGCTCGCTAATACTATTTAGAAGTAAAATGCGAAAATGCGCCGATGTCGTGTTCGCGCTAACAGTGTCGCGATGTGGGGTGTGTGCTGTCTCTCGGTGCTTGTGAAGTAAGCGCAGGTGATTGCAGGCAAGCTTGCCGAAGGGACCTTAGAGAGCATGATGCACGGACACGAGG
The DNA here is from genome assembly GCF_016920785.2 of Ixodes scapularis. Classification (NCBI taxonomy): domain Eukaryota; kingdom Metazoa; phylum Arthropoda; class Arachnida; order Ixodida; family Ixodidae; genus Ixodes; species Ixodes scapularis. The sequence continues at coordinate 69,535,329 of NW_024609836.1, forward strand.
CTTGTCGGTGTCGCTTGTTTCCGTTTTGCGCTCCAGTGGGACTCGGGAATCCCAGTGCGGTCGATATTGGCGACATCCGCGACACACGAAATGTCGCTCAGCTTGACAATCTACGATTGGCCAATCGCTTGCTCCGACGTCACTAATTGGAATACTCTTGTTGCTGCTGAAAAGCAGTACTTCATCGTTTTCATCCGCGGAAGTAAGAGTAATAAAAAACAACTAACGCGCCCGCTTTTTTGTTTTTTTGTCTCTTGTCGTTTATTTTTTGCACCGTCAACACTGCGCCCGTTGCACGAGTGGTCTCCCCGCGCAAGCCGAATTTCACTTTTTTTTAGTGGTTTTAAATGAGGCCCAGCAAGTTTCTAATAGAAACTAAATCTTCATCTTCAATATTAAAAAAAAGTTAATTATCAAATTTTATTAATTAACCGACTTATCGTGAAAATTACTCCCTGGTCGCGTATAACTCACCTGCACAGACGGCATATAGGCCACGAGACCCAGATTGAATTCTGTGGAAGCGTGCTTATGGTTATCCATGGTTCTCTATGAGGCACGTGGTGATTCCACCTGTCCACAATGAGGTGGAGACAAAGCATCCACACTAACGGCACAAAGCACGGGCAAGTGTAGAGAGCACGAGCTGTTAGCAGTTGATTCCAGTGCGCGAGCGCTGCATTGGCGCCTCGCATGGCTTCGGCCTGGCGTGCGTAGAATTCGTCTTGCTCCAAGCAAGTGTAAAGCAATGCGTAGTGCTGCTTTTCCCGACATGAGCCGTGTCATAGCCTCCTCTATACAAACAGTTCGACGACGGAGCCATAGAGTGCCCGGTCGCAGATTTGGAGCTCGAGGATCGAGTAGCACAGAACATCAAAGAGCCATTTCTCGGGGATGCTAGGGTACCTGCATGTCTGTCTGTCTCAGGGTGAAGACATCCATTGTTGCCCTGAATGTGCCAGTCCGTGACGCTCTCGCGCACTTGGTGCGTGACTTGGGCGGTAAAATGGCGTCTATGTATTAGCCAAAGCTACGCGCTCGAGCTGAGTGACACCGCATTGCGCGCGCTTCAAAATGCATAAAAAACAAATTGGGCGGAAAAATGGCTGAGATGTCACCACTCAAGCAAAAGCGCGCGTGTGTATGAAGGCACTCTAGGGGATGCTGGACGTCAGCGCACAGCTTTTGCAGCGGCGAGGACTTAAAACATGGTTTTCAAACCCGACGAGAAAAGAAGCGGTAGCGCGAGGAACGCGAGGAGCACGAGCGGACGTTCCATCACTCGGGAGAAGTGTGTTTTCGGCGTCTCGCCGCAGCGGGGCGCCAGTTACGTGGCTCTCCTCTCATCCGTGGTCTGCCGCTCCAATTTCAGCGTCCCCTTCTCGTGGCGATATGCCAGGCCTTGTCAGTATAAAGGAGGCTATGGCCGTGCCGATCGAATCTCGAGGCGAATACACCGCTCACTCTTAAAGGAGCTGTGCAACGATATTCAGTTGGAATGCTTTTCATTGTACACGAGCTTACTGGCACTAGTGGGACTCAAGGATATTCGCACGCAACGCCACTGGCCAAGAAACTGCTTTGTTGCGGTGTAACTTCAAGGACAAAAGCGATCATTTTCATTCAATCTCTCCTTGGCAAAATTTGATGACGTAATGTGGGGATCCCAGTACACCCCAAGTGACGATATTTGAATGCGGTTCATGGATTGAACCCGAGCATTGCGTGGGCACTCGATTTGGGCTCGTAATAATTACTAGCTCGAGAAGCATTCGGGTAGTGGCCCGTGTCCAATCGCTGCAACGACGACAACAGCCGAGCCATAACAATGTCTGGAACTCAGCGCGTGTCCTGCGCTTTGCCAACCCCAGCGCGTGGCTATGATCAACACTGGCGGCATATAATCGGCTCCAGATCACGTGGCCGCTTGTTCTGGCTGCGAGTTGAGGGGGTGAACGCTGCTCGTTTTTCTTTAATTTTTTTTTTCTGGGACTTCTATTGCGTGGGGTGAAAACGAACGCGTGTTTCATAGGTCATTAACGCTAGGGATCCGTTTAAAGCAGTATTTGCGCAAAGTATAAAAATTGTTGCATCGCTGCTTTCAGCTGAAACTGCAGTCAACGCCACAAGCAGGAGAACTCGAGGTCGCTGCTTCGAAGCGTTTTCCGCAGAACGAGTGCTCGCGCTAGAAATGCACGTCACAAATCCAGAAGCGCGGGCTAGCTCGCGCTTGTAGTTTTGGCTGCAGTCTCAGCTTAAAGGGGCTGCGCAACAGTAGAGAAAAAAAAAATTGGGTTGTGTGTGTGTTTATACAGCCTAGAACTTGGTCTGCCTCACAGGGGCGACGAGTCTCCCAGCTGTAGATGAGAAATTTAGCCAGTGCGGTACAGCCGCTAGCCTGGGGTCTTTAACGTGCATCACGCAGTAGTGATACACGACCGCACGCCGGTACGATGCTCATCCAGATCGAAACGGGCAGGGGTGGGGCTCGAACCCAGGATGCCTGGGTTCTGCAGCGCGAGCTTTCGCTCCACGTGCTCCGAGCTGGTGTGCGCTAGACCACTCGGCCACCGATCCCCCCGCAACAGTAGAGAGTTTTAGTAGATCGTGTTTTCAAGTCACGCTATCAGTAGCGGGAGCTCGCGCTGCCACTTCGATGCATGCTTTGTAGCGCGCGCCCGTACCGGTAGCGGGCCTTTGAATACGATCTACTAAAACTCCCTATTATTGGGTTGGAACGTTTCTTACTTTACACCACTTTACACCAGCTTACCGGCACTAACGGGACCCAAGAATACTCGAATGCAATGCACTGACCAAGAAACGTCTTTGTCGCGGTGGAATTCCAAGGATAAAAGTTGACCTTTTCTTTCAGTCTCTCTTTCGCAAAACTTGATGACGGAGCTGCGGGGACAATAGGGACCTTTAGCAAACCGTTGCCGTGTTTGGCGTACCGCACTACCGGATCCTTTGAAGCGTGCTTTTAAGCGCGCGCATCGCGGTCACGGTACCACCGGGGCGCGCGCTTAAAGACCGACGACCAGTTCGCGCTTTCCACTTTCCCCTCGCGTCCTCCTCTCCCCCTTCTACCCTTTCCACCGCTGCCTCTTTCTCCCCCCCCCCCCCCCCCCCCCCCGTGGTGAGGAAGATCTTCTGCCTTGCAGAATCTCATTCTGGTCGTCGGCCTTTAAAAGCATGCTTCAAAGGCTCTGGGATGCGGAACGCCAAACACGGCAACGGTTTGCTAAAGGTCCCTAATGACAAAAGTGCGGTCCCAAGAAGCGCGTCCTCAAGCTATGCGATCTCCGCTGCGACGATATGTAAATGCTGCTCGTACAGCGGACGCGAAGACTGCGTAAGCATTCGATATTGGCTCGTAACATTCAATGCCTCGAGATGCATTTTGGTTGTTGCTCGTGGCCAATTGCTGGATGACAGGAATAGCGGAACCTTAACAACGCGTGGAACTGAGCGCGCGCCCTGTGCTCTGCCAACGCGTGGTCATTATGTTAAAAGCAACGTTACTGGATCGGAGAAGTTGACAAGCTCCGAGAAAAAAGTGACGTGCTGCCATTCACTGCCGCGTTGCGGCGCTCGTGTCCAAGCCGACCCGTCCCGCAGTGTTGTACGGAACGGCGTTCCTGGAACGCGTTCCTTTTAGAAGGAACAAAGGAACGCCGCTGTTCCATTTTGCATTGGTGGAACTGGAGCGGGAACGCGTTACATTTTTACTAGAACGGAAAATGGAACGGCGTTCCTTTTTTTTCGTTCTGTGGTGTATTTTTTTTGTATTTCTAAGAAGGAAAACTGAAATTCTAAAAGTATAAAAACAATATCTTTACGAAGAGCAGGATCTCGTTAACTTTTTGGTTACTTATATTCGGGTTTATTTTGTGGGGTCTTCGCTTCGTAGCAGTCGGGTGCAGGAGAGCTAGTGGACATCGATTTTTTTTCAGTGTCCGAGACTGCAGTACAAAAGGCAAAACTTGCAGACGAATTAAACTTCACAGAAAGAGGACAGTTTCAAACTCAGCTACTTTCTTTGCTTCCACGAATCCTCACACACTCAGAAATCTAAAGCCGACTACAGCCATCACTGAACTTCAGGAACGAGACCTACAGTTACAACAAAAGAACAGGTTACCAGACATCGAACACACCCCTGTATCCCGAACATTGGTCAGTTAAAAGATACACTAAAATTAACCTTTATTCATCGTCCCCTTGTCCCCCACGTTTAAACTGAACAACGAATCCCACCATTACAAAGAAGGACTTGTAGTTTTCAAGACTGATTTTCCAAAAGCCCTACCCTCTTCTTCACTTGCTCGTCTTCCGGACAGCAACACCGAGAAGGAACTGTTGTTAAAGGGAAACTGAAACAGTTCTGTATTTAAGGAAAATACCAAAATTGTCTTCATTTGGCCTCCAAGATCACGAATATCGAAATTATTTTTCAAGATGGTGCACGAAGGCTGCAGAAATTAACTTCCAAAATACCGCTGAAGCCCCTACTTCCCGGGCGTGACGTCATATTAGGAGTTTTCGGGATCTCTACTCTTGCTCATCTTCTGCGCCTGTCGAAGATAAGCACGCGCACTCTTGCTATTTTCACAAAAGGTCAAAACGAGACGTCACGACTCGTGTCAATGCAGGTGAATCTGTGATCTGGCATGCTTGCAATTGCACGCGCTGCCCACACCAGCGGCACGCGCTTGGCGACACGAAGATCATATTAGGACGTCACGACTAGTCAGATGTCTTTCGTGTTTTCTTGCGTTTAGTTATACATTCGGGGAAAACGAACGTAATATTCAGATTCACGGGATAAAATACACCAGAATTCATCTCTAACTCGTTTCCTTCAAGAAGCGTTTCAGCTTCCCTTTAACTTCGAACGAGGGACTTTGTTAGGTTGCTCTAAAACGCTCGTGCAATATGGCGTAACAGTACATTTGGCTCGTCTGAATCGTCCACCACAAACATGAATACGGTTATAATATGAGCATTTTAAAACTTCATTATGTCAAAAAATGAAACCCTGCTTCCGATTGTTTTCTTCTCCTGGTGCTCTTCCATCACGGCATTCAAATTATTATGTTCCCATTTGATGGGATAGATAAAAACAATTTCCTTGATCTAACTATACCACGGTAATCAGCAAAATACAAATTAAACGTATGTTTAACGATACGTTCCATTTTTAAACTGTAACGGGAACGAGTTCCTTTTTCACATATAGAACTTGTAACGGGAACGCGTTCCAAAAATAAGAAGGAACGAGGAACGAGCTTGCGTTCCTTTTTTCGAGGAACGTGTACAACACCGCCGTCCCGTTTGGTCTGGCTGGCCTCGGTACCCGTGGACTGAATACACCGCGAAAGATCGTTTTCGTGTGGGTTCACAAAGTGTATTCCTAAGTACTGTTGCCAGTGTGATAATATCCGGATTGAGACAACATTTCCTGGGGATTTTGAGGTAAATTCACACCCGCCGGTCCTTCTTAGCTTTGGCAGTTTTCCGGCATTCGGCACCAAGACAAGCGGTTCGGAGAAATGGCTACGTCTATCGTTCGTGGTTTCCGGCACATGGACCGTTGTGTTTTGGTCGTCTGCGGACTAGAATGCCGTGAACTTCTCTCTTCTGGTGTTCTGTGTTTGTGTCAGAAGTTCAAGCGTAGACTGCTGCATACATACCAAAGCCCCATAAGGAAAGAATGACAATTTGAAGACGTCTTCGTCATTCGAAAGAATCGGGCTGTTTTTGTATTTGTATTTGGCTACGTCGAGGCCTGCTGCTTGTGAAAACAACTCAGTTATTCCTCTCGTGTGTTCTTTACGTGTGTGACAACCTCGTTCCCTTGCGTGTGCGTGCCGTTTCGGAGACGTGTGACTGAGGGGTAAGAATTTCAAGACATCACTTCCGATCAGCTGATCAGCGCGGATTCGTGTGTATATTTGAAGATTTATGTGTGAACGTGCGGTAGATATTAGAAGCGTTATTTTACGGTACCTGCTACAGCTTCGCGGCAACAGCGCACGAATTGTGAGACACCCTCGTTGGCTTCGTAAAACGAGTTCATTTGTGTAAGTGTATGCATGCTCATGTCCATGTGCCTGACAGCAACATGCTTGTTAACGTGTTTATAAGCGCGTGTTAGTTTAAATTCGCTTCATGTTAGCTACTATTTTCTGAACGTTGCAGTTGTCCATAAATTATAATGTTGTTTTATTGATCTCGTGATGTTTCTGCGATCTATCTCGAGCCAAAATAAAGACATTATAGCTACCCTGAGAATGCCAAATAGGAAGGCGGGTATGCAAATACCACTTTTGAAAACTGCAATGCCCCTTCGTTGTAACGCAAATGCTCTTCTACGCGAGATACATCAATCGAGAGATGGCGGAAAATGTGGCTGTTGCAAACAAGAAAGCTCGAACTTTGTGATCGCCAACTACAGGCATTTTCAGTCCTGGTATTTTGCAATCTGCTCGCATTTGTTTCCATACAAAAGGAAATAAACGTTGAACAGTATTCATCAGCAATTTTAGCCTTGCCGAAGATTTGTTGTGGCAACAAACAAAAAGCAGAAAACGTATTTTGTTCGTTTTCTTGTGACAAATGGGAGCGTTTATCGAGAACTGCATACGACGCTGACAGCGCACGTGTGCCCCTGTTTGTGGATACTGGTCATAGACGAATAGGAGAGACATCAACTATGATATAAATCCCGGTGTATTTTGATATTACACGAACATAGATTCGTGCTCGGGAGCCAGGCCCAAAGCTAGGCACCCAGTGATTTCCCTACACACCCCCTAGGCGGGGTGTATTCCCCCCCCCCCCTTTTTTTTTTGTTTCCCTTAATTCACGATGACTCCTCTATTCTCAATGGAGAATGGATTCCTGCCAACCTCTGCTTGGCAGGGATCCATTTCGTTTTGTCGAAACACGTTCGGGGGCAGCTTTTCATGGACATATGTTTCGTTGACACTAAGAAGTTTCATGGAAACTCCTTTCATGGACACATATAACTGCAAAATTTCGTCCACGACGTAATATACTTCATCATGCGTATTAGATTAAATAGCTGGCTTCATTTGGTTCGCTGGAATCATAACAGAACTAAAGCGAACTCACTCAGGTGGCTACTATAGGGCAAAAACAAATTCACGAGTCCCAGTTTCCAAACAAGCTACGCTACGCGCGGACAGCCCTCACTCAGCCCGGGGAAACTTTAATATAATAATAATAATAATAATCTTTATTTGGACTCGTTGAGTCGCGGGTGGAGGGGCAAAAGGTAAACAAATTTTACCTGACGAGGCCCCACCACCCTGTACATAGCTCAGCAGCATACAGCAGTAAACGCAAAGAAAACTATGGAGTCAATGTCGTGTCCACAAAACAATATTCTTATACAAAACAAAAACAAAAAACAGTAATAATAAAATTACACACATATAAATAATAATATACATGCGACTAGTCATAGCAGAGTCTTCTGCTGCACGGCAGGAACGATGATGTCATCACGGCAACCATGGCAACCGAATCAAGGAGTTGAAGGGCCTGTTGTTACTTGTGATAAACCAATCATATATAGAGAAGACTATGAATATGACTCTTGTTCACTCGTGTTTGCTCTTCACTACTAATAATTGGATAGGCTGCCACGCGGTGCATAAAACACGCGAGTTTCCCAGTGAGGCGCTGTTCGTTCATCGCAGTGAACCAAAATGACAACTCAGCGTGAGTTCGAAAGTGCCCAGCATCCCAAACTCGTTTTTTTGTTTGTGTGTGTGTGAACTGGCGTTTATACTTTATTTTTAAATTTTTGTACAGGGTCGTGAAAAGCGTGGTAGAAAATAGAAACCAAAACAGTTGAAATTGTGGTTTTAAGCATAACTTAAATCATGATTTGGAGTGCTCCAGTTTTACTGTGATTATTACAAACACTTTTATAAAAGTGTATTTGTTATATAAAGTTATATAAATATACTGCCACCTCTTTGATCTCGCGAGTTTCTTTTTTATTTTTTGTTTATTTTGGCCTATATTTACCCTCCCTGGCCGTAACTTTACCTGACACTCCTACAATATAAAGGGACGGTCAATTGGACTCCAGTTGAAAGTCCCTGCACTCAGTTTCTACGAGCGAAATTAGGCTTTTGTTCTTGAAGCGATACGGATTTCTTCACCATTAAGCAGAGATGCTAGGTACTTCCTTGTCCCCATGGAGCTGGGCACGTGACATAAAAATTCCTCTTAACCGCAGCCGCGGCCGCGGCCGCAATATGAGCAAACCGCCCGTGGAACCCCTGAGTACCACATGACTCGCGCCCACCTGCTCTGTCGGCCATGTTGTTGGCGAAACATGCGGATCAAAGGATTGCGTTACTCTGCTCCGTAGGAGCTATATAGTGCTCTAGTGTCGTCCAGCCCACGGTACGTCGCCATATCGAGAGTGACGTGTACATATATACTCCGCGTGATCTGTGCAACATTTGTTTTTGTTTTTTCGATCAACGTATTTGCAGGCTTTTGGAGGCCACAAGAACGTGTTTCATGTTATTTTCTATCTTTGATAATGAATTTGTGCCTTAGATGACCCACGACCCTGAATGTACTTCGTACGCTATATCTGAACGCCACGTGACCATGAAAAAAAAACAGTGAGTGCGACCGAAACCGGTCGATTGTCGACCGGCTGTTTTCGGGCGGAAGGAAAACGAATTTCGTGCCGCAAACTGTGTTCTGGGTGATTGGGCTCTTATTGGTCATGTTCAAATAAAAACCTCGGCGAGCGTAATTACTTTGCTGTCAGTGTCCTTTAAAGAGGACCGCAGTTTTACGCCAGGCACGTAAAACGGCAGTCAAGGGACGTTTCAACGAAGCACTCGGCAGCCACGGCCCTTATAATAAAAGTCATCAGCTTTATCAAAGTAATCGACTCCTTTTGCACACCTTGTTGACGTATCGGTTGGGGCTGTTTACGGAAGGTGTAGTCGCAAATAGAAATGGTCAAGGTTGTGGTTTGTCAGATTGACGAGGCGCCGCAGACAGGTCCTTACTTCTGCAATCAATAGGGACCTTTCGTACACCGTTTCGCAAGATATAATCGTTGCTAACCTTCCGTGGCAATGAAGCCGAGGCCACAGAGCCAAACCACACCGTTTCACTGCGCAGGTGAATATTGTCACACTTAAATAGTTTGCTGTGTGTAACTTAACCAAATAAAATTATTTTATTTTTAGTTTGTTTTGATCTTAAAATGTTACCATAATATTAGTCAGGACGTGTCAAACGCCTGGCTTTTCTTTTCTTTTTAGCTTTTTTCGAGTTTTCTTGATTTAAGTTTGTTGCAGGTTTTTTATTTACTAGTATAGGGCCAGATTGAACTTGGGAGACAAAAAAAAAACGTATAAAAACAGATAGGACATAGAGAGCGTGAGAGAGATACTGCTAGGCTACCAACTATGAATTTAATGATTCTTCCTCTTCTTGAACTTTATGTTTCTTCTTTCCTTCTCATCCTTAGAGCCCTATGCAATCCGATACAATCCAAGAATGAAATAAAATGATACAAAGTGAAATTAAATGAAATGACAGCCACACACATTTTACACACAATCCCAGAATAAAAAAAAAATAGACACTTCAGCAGGATGTGACACACCACAAATGCAGTTTTTTTTTTTTTTTTTTTTTTTTTGTGGTGAGCTTCAGCAGGACTTGGCACACCGCAAATACTGTTTTTCTTCTAAGGTGAGCTTGATAGAAGGCACGCTAGCGTGTTTCCTTATTTCCTTCGATCGCCATGGTCTCCAGCATCTGTCGTGCATAGGGGTTTTTGTTTGTTGCGAGGGTGGTGATGTTGCAAAAGGCTGCGCTGCATTTACCGCTCATTCATACTGGAAGCGGATCCGCGTTCGCAAAGCGGTTGCGAACGCGGTTGTATAAAGATCCAGTACAATTGCACGCGGACTCGATGACATCAAGTGCACGTGCAATTGTACTGTATCTTTATACAACCGCGTTCTCAACCGCTTTGCGAACGCGGATCCGCTTCCAGTGTGAATGAGTGGTTATAGTTACGGCAATCAGCTCAGATAGTCCACTGTAGTTTCTCTTGAGAGATGCTGCATACTAACATGCTCTATCATTAATACATCTGCCAGTCTGGCCTATGTAGCATTTGCCACATGGTAGGGAGATATTATAAACAACCCCTATTTCACACGGGGCGTATTGTGTCCTCTGAGATATGTTGGCAATTTTTCTTTGGTTGGTGTTGCGGTTTACTCAGCGCACATGAAATACACTTTGTTTAGTGCAGAAGACACGGCCTTAAAGGGATACTGAACCAAGGAATTTAGTGTCCATAATAAGTGGCGCACGTTCTTCCCCCCAGCCAGCAGCCACCGGTGTGCGCGAGCACACGCAACAAAAATTACGTCAAAGACCTCTACTTGCGGTTATAAGATGACAGTGAAATGTATGGGCTTCGGGACAAAGGAGAATAAAGAGAACTTGTTCATCTACATAGTGGTGTCTGGTGTACAAGGTAAGCGATTAATTGGTCTATCAAGCACGTAGCTTTCGCTTGTAGAGACGAAAAGCCTGTCTTTATTCTCCTTTGGCCTGAAGCCCATGCATTTCACTGTCCTCTTAAGCGCGAATGGAGGTCTTTGACGTCAATTTCGTTGCGTGTGCTCGCGCACACCGGCGGCTGCTGACTCGTGGAAAAAACGTGCGCCACTTATTATGGGCACTACATTTTAGGGGTGAAGCTCCTTAGGGTCTAGCCTTGTCCGTCCAGCGTCCGTGCTCACATGTATCTTGCTGGTGCTCGTGCTCGTGAGCTCATGTGTTCACGGGCTCACGTGCTCGTATAGAACAAAAAATAAAAAAAGGATGAAGAAAAAAATGTTCGCGCAGTCGACAGGATTCGGTCCAGTGCAGGGAGACCCCAATGGATTTCTAGTCCATCGCCTTAACCACTCAGCCACGACTGCGGGACGAGTGAGGGGCTCTAAGATGTGGTAGCAACTCCAGCTGGGGATGTCATGGACGAAAAGTTGCATGTAGCCACTCAACGTCTATACAGGAGAGAGCGCTGCGGTCAAAGGCGTATATAATCGCGTTAAACTTTGCATGCATTGGCTCAACGTTTATAGACAAGAGGGCGCTGCGGTCAAATGCTCCAATACCACACATTCGCTTTCTGTCACGGATGAAAACGAACGAAAGGCTCGGCATGGTGCGGCCACGGTGTGTACGGCTCAGCGTCTACGCAGACAGGCACCACCAGAGCTTTGCCCCAATCAACATCAGTCACCACGCGGAGATGCGGTCAATTTTTGGTTCAGTATCCCTTTATTGCCCTGCCTCGCGGCAATCTTTTTTAATCTATGAATCATACCATAGATGTAGGATACTGCTGAGATTTTTTGTTGAGTTTTTTTCGTCTCTGTATCTGCTGATTTGTGCTTCAGTTTTGTGCAGATGTTTTCACACACGCAAACCGGAAAACTAATCATCTACCCAAAATCACGTAGTTGGGAAATCGGCTTGTTAAAATTTCGCCCAATATTGTGATTGCAGGATTTGTTTAAGACCGATACAAGAGCAGTATTAACAAAACTTTGCAGTGCAGTTTTGGAATGTCCGAATGCAAAAGGAGGAAATTCTATGATCTCGGTTCATATTTGCAACACACGTTATTTCATTAAATTCCAGTGTGAAGTCTAGGAACTTTATGGGCCTATTAGCGGTTAGTGCTGAACAAAACAAGAACTTACGTTGTGGACGTTTGTGGGGTTTATATAAGTGAAAAACAGTTGTCAGCTAGAAAGAGAATATTGTTTTCTTTCTTGCTGACAATTTTAGAGCGCAGCTCTTAGGCGTCCGTTCCAGCTTGAGCGGCGTCGGCGTCGCCGTCGCCGTCGGCGTAACCGCGCGGTGCATTATGGGACCCGTGACGTCATCGGCATCGCCATCGTCATCGTCACTGATGACATCATCGGCAACAGCATCGTAACTGATGACGTCATCAGTGACGTCACTGATGACATCATCGGTATCCGCATCGTCATCATCATCACCACTGAGAACGTCATCAGTGACATCACTGATGACGTAATCTGCATCGTCATTGTCACTGATGACGTTACTGATGACGTCACTAGTGATGATGACCTCAACAGTGACGTCACTGGCGACGTCCTCGTCATCTCAAAGGGGTCACGTGACCCCATGAGGTCACGTAACCCTGGTGACGTCACATGACCCCCGTGAGGTCACGTGACCCTCGTGAAACGACGGCGACGCCGCCCGGAGGGAGGAGTAGCAGACAGGATGAGGACGCGAGGAGGAGGGAGGAGGGGCATACCTTCCCCTCAGTATCCTTTCCCCCTCCTCCACAACAGCTGCGCTCTACTTCGGCTTTACGGGGAGTCGTAAACGGCTTTCATTTTTTTTTCCACTGGAAGAGATGCTGCAGGCGCCTACAACATCATTTCTCGTTTTGACTATATTAGGCTTAGGTGGATGTCGGCTCATAGAGACATTTTGTTTTTTATCTGTTACCTTTTAATCCAGAAAACGTCATGTTTTTAAACTTTCGAGTTTTATATCCGAACCGCTAGCGTCAAGTTTGGGCTTTCTTGGATGCAAATTTCATTTACCCGGACCGAAAGACACAGTTCTCTTTTCTCAGGAACTCCCTGTATATTGCTGTCGAGTGACCAATGCAAAGCTTCGAAGGGAATTACCATAGTCGCCGACATTTTTAGAAACGCAAGGTGTGGCGAATGTCGGACATATTGGGATGGCCGGCAGCCGACAAGGATATTAAAGAACGCATCACGAAGAAGGAATGATTAACATAATAACCCCATGAGGTCACAGTTTCTAGAACTGTTGTGACTATAATTATAATCATAATTCTTTTGACGTGTCCACGGATAACTCAAGGGCTTCAGTGTGGTACACAACAAATACGAAGCAACTCTAAAGGAAGAAAAAAAAAAAACAGTAATCCAGCTACACAAGTAATATATGGCATCGAGATTACGGTCAAATGAAATTGCATCACAAAATATTTCAAGGTTAGGCCAACCACAGTTGTGAAATTCAGGTTTCATTTGTTTTCTTTTTCTTTACGTGAAATCTAATAAAAAAAGTCTGGGTAAAAAAAAAAAAGCTGTATTATGGTTAGCAGTTTAGCACGCAGTGGAATGTGAAAGCAGACGGAGTTCAACCAGACAGGTTGAACAGACAGGTATACGAACCATTAACATTTTTACTCAAAAATAAATTATCACGCTAACGCCGTGTATCATACAAAGAACATAAACGAAGTTCCCCAAGTAACGCGTTGCAACTGTATAATACAAGTTGCGTCAAAACTTCGGTCGCACAAAATATCAATAAATTTATTGTGCTTCTGAACAACCTCATTGAACGTGACGCAGTAAAGCTTGCAGAATTCCATACAACGGGTGCAAGTGGTGCGACTTGCGTCTAAATATAGTGGAAAGATTAAAGTAAACCACGGGGTACCATAGGGACGAGTTTCGGCCCTTTTTTTTTTTTAAATTTACACGTTGATGAGATAACCCAATTTAAATTAACAACTAGACGTTTTTTTCTCAGTTTGCAGATAATACGGTAATCGTCTACCACAAAAAATATGCAAACGCCGGATGGAAGATTCAGAAAGACATTTTCAATATTCTTCAATCGTAACGTACAAATCAAATAATCGTAAATTTTCCCAAAGCTCAACTGTTCTGCTTCCGAGACACAAGAAAAAGAAAACTGAAGCACCAACTAAAATACCAGAGAAAAACTGTAGCAGCTGTTCTTGTCCGGCACTACAATACGTCGACGATGTAAAATACCTTTTAATGTACATTGATCATCATCTTAAATGAAAAATTTATGTAGGACAGATATGCAAGATATTAAGAATATTGACGGCTTATATATTTCATGTTCAAGATATAGTTCCATATTCCGGGAAAATCGTCATTACAATATGAAGAAACTGTTTACGGGCACTGTGCGAAATATCTGCAAATGAAAATCATAGTTATTCAAAATAAGATACCGTATTTACTCGCGTATAGGTCGACCTGTTTTTCAAAAATCGCCTCATCAAAACTGGGGGGTCGACCAATACGCGAATCCCGGTATTATATTTTTCAACTTTTTTTTTTTTTTTCGGGGGTCCCGAAGTTAGGGGGTCGACCTATACGACGTATCGACCAATATGCGAGTAAATACGGTATTTAGAAAGGTTGGACATATTAAAGAAGAAAATTATTTTACTAAGTATATAAAAAAATGAATTAGGAATGTTGTGCTTTAGTGATAGACTGAAGTATGACATAGTAAGAAAACATTTTTAAGGAATAAACATAAAACAAGAGCTGTTAAAGAAAGAACGTTACGATTAGGGACAAAATGTGTATAGAGACCTTTATAAAAAACAAAATATGGAGACGCAACAAGAAAATACTACGCGCCATAACATTTTAACAAATAGCCTGAAGATATAACTCAATGCAAAAACCCGGACATAATAATAATAAGAAACTAAACTAAAAAAATTAATCGCTAAGGAGAGAAAAAAAGGTAACAAATTATAAAAAGAGGAGAATTAAAGCTGACCATCCTTCCGACTGTGACTCTCATTATAGAGATTTTTTTTTTCCATTGAGATTTATTTATCAATTGTTCCACCTCAGATTGTGAATAAACGTTGTAAACTACCCTTGATATTACAAAAAAATTGTGCTTTTTGGTTTTTAGTTTAAACTCGTAAAACAAAACTTAAAGGGGCGGTGCAACGATATTCAGTCGGAATGTTTCTCACTTTACTCGAGCTTACTGGCGCTAATGGGACTCAAGGATACTCGCACGCAACGCCACTGACCAAGAAACTCCTTTGTTGTGCTGTAATTTCGAGGACAAAACCGAGCGTTTTCATTCAATCTCTCCTTCGCCAAACCTGATGACGTAGCTGGGCGGTAGCACTGCCGCCCAGTGACGATATTCGAATGCAGCTCATAGATTGGACCCGAGCATTGCGTGGGCACTCGACCTGGGCTCGTGATAATCTATAGCTCGAGAAGCATTCGGGTAGTGTCCTTGTCCAATCGCTGCAATGACGACAATAGCCGAACTATAACAATGTCTGGAACGCAGCGCGTGTCCTGTGCCTTGCCAACCCCAGCGCATGGCTATGATCAACATTGGCGGCATATAATCGGCTCCAGATCACGTGGCCGCTTGTTCTTGCTGTGAGTTGAGGGGGTGAACTCTGCTCGTTTTTCTTTATTTTTTTTCCGCGACTTCGATTGCATGTGGTGAAAAACGAACGGGTATTTCACAGATCATTAACGTCAGGGATCCGTTCTAAGCGATATTTGCGCAAAATACAAAAATCGTTGCATCGCCCCTTTAACATGTGTAGTATTGCCGTATTTTTCGGGCTACAGACCGCACCCGGTGTATGCTCCGCAGGGGCAAATTTTGGGTATAAAATAAAGGCTTTTGCTTAGATAGGTCCGCGCCCTGAGCATAGTTCGCACGCCGTGCATCGTTTCCACGTGGTGCTTAGTCAACATGAAAATCTTCTTATGCACGGCACACCTTGACAAATGTCTGCTTTCTTAGCTCATAAAGAAGCTTGTCTTTTGGATAACTCATCACTAACATACTTTTTCATTTACGAAATTCGTCGCGTCTCGTCATAATGAACGATCTCGAAAAACGAAGTTTTTGTATAGTCCGCGCGCCTAGGTAGTTTCAACAGCCTGAAATTTAAACTTTTAAACACGTATACATGGTTAAAGTCAGCGAAACAACGTGAGGAAACTGTAGAAGAATACAAGAGACAGGATCGACGCTGAACTCGCAACTCAATATTTCACGCAGAACAGAAAAAGAAAGGAAATTACGTTGAACCAACAGGCACTTGCTCATGGCTCGTTAACACTAGGGCGCGAGGCAATGGCTTTTGCACATCGACGCGTTTAAAAACAAAACTTCCTTTGCAGACAGAGTAGCAGATGAATGGCTCACGCAGAGCTCCAACCGACCTTGAATGATATAGGCCTCGTAAATTACGAGGCCTATATCATTCAAGGTCGGGGAGCTCTCCACCTGTTACTTTGTCTGCAAAGAAAGTTTTGTTTTTAAACGCGTCGATGTGAAAAAGTCATTGCTATCGTGCCATGAGCAAGTACATGTTGGTTATATGTGATTTCCTTTCTTTTTCTCTTCTGGGTGAAATATTGAGTTGCGAGTTTAGTGTCTATCCTGTCTCCTGTATTCTTCTACAGTTTACTCACGTTCTTTCACTGACTTTAACCATGTGTACGTGTTTAAAATTTTAAATTTCAGGCTGTGCGGACTACCTTCGCTCGGGGACTATACAATTTTTCGAGATCGTTCATTATGACGAGACACACCGACGAAACAGGACAACAGGAGTTCCTGTCTTGCTGTTGCTAGCAACAGTGGGTTCCAAGCTTCAAAACGGGAACCCGCCGCATCTTAGCATCGATGTAACAATGGCGGCAGGTGGAAAGATTCTTCACCGTAGATTTACTCAGAAAGAAGGCCTACTCGTAGACGTTGCTGAAGAAGCTGCTGTGAAACGGTTACTCAAAGTCACCGACCTCTGCGGCGTCGCCATCGAAGCGTTTCTTCTGAGAGCCTACACACAGAACAAAGGACTTATCAAAGGCATACCTCGATGGTACACCGTCGAACAGCTGGCAGAATATCTTCAGCCGCAAGGCGTGGTTGCCGTCGGAAGACTTTATCGACGAAATGGAATCACCACACAGACAACTCCGACAGAGAGAGTGGTCCTCTCCTTTCGCCTAAATTCAGAACGACCATCAGAGGTGAGCCTTGTTTTCTCAACTCACCGCGTTCACGACCACACCGATGCACCCACGAGGTGTTTCAAATGCCGAGCAATAGGACATATGGCAAAATACTGCACAGGCTCCCTCACATGCAAGAAATGCAGTGGACCATATCACTACCGTGACTGTCCTAAAGATGTCAGGAAATGCACCAACTGCGGTGACCCTTCCTTATCCCGCAAATTATGCGAACTGCAAAGTACGCCTCGCAGCTCTGACGCGCACGAAGGCGTTTCTGCGTGGCCCACTTCAGCGACCTGATTAAAAATCACCAACAGAAACAGCTCCTCCAAGCTCGCACGACATTGCTGAGACAACACCGACCCCAAGGTTCACGAAAGCAGCAAAAAAGAAAATAAAACCTCACGCTAGACTACGGAGCATCACTTCTCAACAGGTGTCGGACGAAGAGGAAGATTTTCCGTCTCTACTTTAGCACCAGATTGACAGCGCGTATCATGCGCATGATTCGTCACCTTCACGAGACACCCAACAACAGCTTCAGCACGAGGCACGACGCTACAAGAGTTATAGCAGCGCCCTGGAGGGACGCCCAACAGAAACAAATCGGCCTACAGTAACCATAATTCAAGCAATTGTTTCGACATTTCGTCATGTTCTCATGAGTATGCCACAAGGACCTCATAGGGAAGCACTTCAAGGCAATCTACAACTGGAGAGCTTGATTCTCTCGTTGTAAAAATGCACTAGCACTGCATCTCATTTTAAAGTGACGATGCCTGCATACAACATAAATTATGTTGTGCCCACAATCCTTCAATGGAACTGTAGGGGACCCAAGCCAAGATTTCAGAATTATGCTTGTACATATACAGCGAGTCCTGATCCCCATCCTTGCTTTCTTGGAGGCAGGACTTCCGAACAACCGTTCGATTACAGGTTACGAGACTTACTGCTGTCCTTCAATTTCTACATTACCTAATGGAAGTGCTGCATTATACGTTCGTCGTGAGTTACCTCGATCTCACATTCCGACGGATTCTTTAAATGCTGCTGATGCCGAATTTGTCGCTGTGAAGGCGTCTTTTAAGGAAACCACCACTACGGTTATGTCCATTTACACCAGGCCAGGCAGAGAATACGACATGATGGACGCCTTCGAAGACTGGTGCAATCAACACCAGCCAAATTTAGTAATTTGCGGTGACTTTAACGCGCACCATACGCTTTGGGGAAGTGATTCAATTGACAACCGTGGTCGAAGGCTAGAAAAACTATTCTCAGCTACTCAACTGTCTATAGCTAATACAGGCGGCCCAACCTTTTTCAGGCCACCTTCCACATTTTCAGCTCTCAATGTTACAGCTTATAATCTCACTCTTAATAAGCTTTCTTGGAAAATTGCTCCGGACACTATGTGCAGTGACCATATTCCTATCTGGATAACTCTGCCCGAATGCAGCAAGCCAAACACAAAATCGTACCGAGTGACAAATTGGGACGAGTTCCGAAATTCTGTGAGCAAATCGACAGCTCCCATTGTCACGACTATACTTTGGGCCCTGATGTTAAACACCAAAAGTTGTCCGCCTACCAGACCACTTCCCCTCACCGGATTTAAAGCTACTTAATTTCACCGCTGCGGGTCGAAGAGCCCAGCGTCGCCTACGAAGTCACCGAGCTTCCTCTAATCGCACGGTATTTAATCGTATTTCGCCCACACTTCGAAGATATGCCAATCATTTAAGACGGTCACAATGGTGGAACTTCTGCGATGAACTGAGTGCGCACACACCGGCGAATAAAGTATGGAAAATCACACGATCTCTCACCGGTGACAGATGCCCCATTCAACCTTCTGAAACACTCGCCCTCGCTATGTCTAAGACAATGAAAGAACTTGCAGAAGATTTTCCTCGCACTTACGAAGGAAAACCCACAGTACCACCACTGCCGCCCATGTCAAATATTTCCAGCAATCCACTTGACGACGCCTTGACTACCTCTGAGTTCACAAATGCCTTACGTCGATGTCGTCGGCGCAGTGCTACAGATCGGGATGGCATATCTTACCAAGCGCTTCAGAACTTACCCATAGATGGGTTCACTGGACTGTTGCAACTCTCTAACTCTATCTGGATGACTGGAAAAATTCCGGAAGAGTGGAAAATGTCAATTATCGTCCCAATTCTAAAGCCTGGGAAGCCGTCGTACGATCCGTGCTCCTACAAACCCGTGGCCCTAACAATATGTGTTGCGAAGTTAATGGAACGTATGATTCATAACAGGATGACATGGCTCCTCGAGAAACATCAGTTGTTACTAAACGAGATGACAGGGTTCCTCTAGGGTCTCTGTGCAACAGATAGTATTCTTGACTTAATCAGCAGCATAGAGGATGCAAGGGCTCGGCGACAAACTACGCTTGCAATCTTTTTTGACGTTGAGAAAGCTTTCGACACCATAAATGTTGGGACCATTCTTAGGCGAATTACTTTTATGGAAATCACCGGCCGTATTCAGACATTTCTGGCAAATTTTTTACCCGGTGGGTAGTTTCAGGTTCGACTGGGAACTACGATGAGCAGCATACATGGGAAAACTAGATGCCTTCCCCAAGGTAGCCATCCTCAGTCCAATACTCTTCAACCTCGCCATGGCTGGCCTGCCGCAACAGGTTCCACGTAGACCGATAAGAATGAACTGTTCTATCTACGCGGATGACGTATGCCTATGGGCCAGCCACTTGAGACGCGACATACTCCGCCGATCACTGCAACCAGCAATAACCTCTGTTCAACTGTACCTGGCTACGGTCGGACTTAAAATTTCGGTAAGCAAGACAGCTTACACGTTCTTCCCACATATTCAGAGGTGGTCATGTCCTAACATTGACTTATACCTGGGAGCTACGACGATTCGGCGAGCCACAAGATACCGCTTCCTTGGAGCAACCCTTGGTACAAGACTACAGGGAAAACCCCAGGCGGACGCCATAGCAACCGCATCAACCAAATTTACCAACGGAATCTGTCGACTAGGAGGTAAATCGTGGGGGAATTCCCTTTCCTCAATGCTTCGATTGCACGACACCACTGTGATGGGGCGCATGCTGTACGCCCTCCCATACACCAAACCTTCAAACACCCAAATGTTTCGTCTTGAACGTATTCAACGCCAAGGCATTCGTAAGGCGCTTGGCGTCCCTCGAGCGACATCAAACGAAAAGGTGTACTGTGAGAGTGACACACTACCACTACCACTCCTCATTACGAGAAATTTCATGCTACAGCTCATACGAATGCATAAATCAATACCTGGAACTGACTTTATAAGACGCCTAGCAGAAAGAACAGTGTCAAGGTTCAACCGTCTTTTGAAGACAGTATATTTCTTGGACCCACTATTACGTAGCACAAAACCGCCTGCCTATGTAGACTATCCCCCTTGTCACCAGACACGTTCCTGTACCAGGAGCATTCACCGGGGATTCGCAGAAAGAAAGACACCCCAGACATCGTCCTTCGAAGAGTCGCTGAAGAGGCTATCGCACTACTATAGGAGGTATTCACTGGACGCCATATTTGAGGGCGATGTTTAGAGCGCTTGCTCAGAACGAGCTCACATCAATAGCCTGCTAAGACCGGCAACCGCTCCAAAAGGACTGCGGAAGCTCGCCGTCAGCACGCGCTCAGCAGCAGCGCACACGGCTATGGCCGCCAGTGAATACTCCCTATACCCAGAAGCACTTAGAATATTCACCGACGGCTCTATACACCGAGGTTGACAGAGCGCAGCAGCTGCTTTTATCATTCCTGCAATGAATATTAGATGGGGTGGCAGATTTGACAAACTAGTTTCATCAACAACAGCTGAAATGGAAGCCATGAAAAAGGCTCTATCTACAATTGTCACAAGTAACGTTCCGTGTTATAAATAACAGGTTGTTCTTATAACAGACGCTTGTACAGCACTCCGTAGGCTTGCGACACCCGAATGACCCATGACGAACAAGTTGCCAGAATCATCAAACTCCTCGAAGTTATCTCGGAGAGAAGCCTCACCGCACAGCTCTAATGGGTACCATCACACGTTGGAGTTCCTGAAAATACTGAAGCTGACCAGCTGGCTTAGGAAACACACAACCAAACCCCCAGCATTAAAAACCCAACAAATTTCAAGGACTCGCTTTGTCTTGTCAAAGCCCACATCAAAAATCTCGCTCCGTCAAGCCAAACCCATCAGCCCTGCGTTACCAAAGGATTGTCCCGCGCTAATAATACCCTCCTAATGCGACACCAAACGAATAGCGCGTTCACCAAATATTTTCTACATAAAATCGGCATCATGGACAGCTTTATTTGTACCACATGTGACGAAGAGGAAACTATAGAACACGTTGTCCTGCGTTGCGAAATTTATGAAATACAGCGACATGAATTCCTCCAAGAACTGTCCGAATTTGGCATTACGGCACCAAAAATAGATGACATCTTATACGCGACTGGAGCTACACGCCGGCGTCGTGCACTTAGCAACTGCTACTAAACTTCCTCAGCGCCACCGGCCTGTCAGAGAGGCTGCGACAGAGTACATCAAGCCAGAAACGAAATCTTTGTCTTTGTTGGAGCCAGGCGTGCCCATCTATGTGTGTGTGTGTGTGCGTGTGGGCGTGTACGTATGTGAGTGTACAAGTGAGTGCGTGTCAGTGATTCACAACATCATCCAGAGTCACTCTTACTCCCTTTCCCCTCGCTCCCTTTAATCATTTTTTTTTTTAGAAACAGTTCTGCACCTTGACAAGAACAACTTCCCCCCCCCCCCCCTTGCATCTTGGCAAGAACAACTTCTCCCCCACCCCCTTTTTTTTTTTCGCCTGTACGACAACCCCCTCCCCGACCCTCATGTATTCTTCTACAGTTTTCTCACGTTGTTTCTTTGACTTTAAACATGTTTAATGCTTACCAACTAGCCCAGCTCACTACCCTTCTAAACACGTACAGTCCGCGGACTAGAGCCCGAAAAAATAGGTCCAACTAAACTATTAGGCAGTGCCGGAGGCGCAAATTAAGTACTTAACCATGACTGTGTTTACCTGACAATGTACCTGCTGCTTCCCATCGAGAAGCCTCTTATTGCCTTATGTGGGCATAAATTGTAATATGTTAAGAATAAAAAATAAAAATGTATTCTATTTTATTGTAGTGTATTGTATTGTTAAGTCAAGTTTCGCGCGGATAAGGCAACAAAACAAAATTGAACGTTGCATGAGTACGAAGAAAATTGTTTTGTGAACTGAGAAATCGCCCCCAAGGTTCACATGGAGGCGTCAGAAATGACCGATACATAATGATTAAACGTTAACGCCGAATCAAACATGAACGCAGAAGTCACGCATACCACTAACACGTTTGATGACGGTGCTATCAAAAACGTAGCTGAACGCCAGTGGATCTCGCTTCCTGCACATCCTTTTGTTGTTGTTTTGTTATTGAGTTCATTAAGCATGAGATCATTCATGAAACGACACTTGGGAACATTTGCCTGCAGTTACGCTACGCCACAGTTACAACCATTCATAGCCTCCTCTATACTCACAAAGCCTGGCAGTTCGACGACGGAGACGTAGAGTGCCCGGTCGCAGATTTGGAGCGCGAAGATCTGGTAGCACAGAGCTTTTCTCTGGGGAACCTGATTGCCAATGCACAGCTTTTGCAGCGGTAAGGACACAAAACAAGGTTAAATACTTCAAGAAAAGAAGCGGTGGCGCCAGGGACGCTAGGAGCACGAGCGGACATGCCATCGCTCGGGAGAAGTGCGTTTCGGCGTCTCGCCGCAGCGGGGCGCCAGTCACGTGGCTCTCCTCTCATCCATTGCTCTACTATACTATACTGACAAAGCCTGGCGATCTGACAGGCTTGGTCAGTATAGAGGAGGCTATGCAACCTTATACTTGCGCTGACAACGTCCTGCGGTTCTGAAAGTTAAGGTTACGGGAGCACGCGCGCTCGGGCATTTCAAGCACCCATGAGAGCTGTGCATGCCCACTCTTCACTTATTCCGAAATAGCTGTCCGAGATTATACCGCGGTAACTCTGGTGACGTGCAAGATCAGATCAGTTAAAGGTGACTCACCTGCGGTTAAGCGTGCCCATGTAACACGGCTATTATAAAGTTTATGAAGTCTTTATAAAGTTTAGACGAACGAACCTGACAAAGCGGCTTTGGATCATCCACAAATAAAAAAAAAACACTTTAATAGAATCTTTAACGGACGATACAGTATATAGTTCATAAAAATAAAGGAACCGTATATCGATGATTCCATTTTTGTTTATGGGTCCTGTACCACATTGTTACGATCTAATTATAGTATGATAACAGCGGCGGAGGTCGTTATATATAGGCAAGTCCTTTGTTTGCAAACAACCCCGCGTTCGCCCACACCAGGGATAGAGGGCGCTGCGCATACGCCATGGCTCCGTGCCGACAGCGGCGCCACCGCATCAGCGTGACTTCAGAGGCACCTGTTGCATCCCATTATCGCTTCGCGGCCAATGTGAATGCACAAATGCGCACTTCTTAAACTGTTGTTGGTCATAGTTTGGTTTTGAGCAAGAATTAAATTAACATAATTATATATATATATAAAGAAAGAAACACGTTTCTCTATAGCGCTATCCACCCTCAAACTTCGGAGTAAGTTTAGTACTTTAGTTTTTAGATTTGGATATAGAGGATCGTTTTGCAGACCCACATAAACCCACATTTCACCGAGAGTTGATAACACTCAGTATATGGAACCCTTCATGTCCCGTGATCATAACGTAACACTTAAAACTGTGGTGCGGGAAAAAAAAAAGAAAAATATTAAGATTATTTGAAGTCGAAGAAAAAAGTGAAAGCCGTTTACAATTCCCTGTAGCACCGAATTAGAGCGCAGCTCTTGAGTAGGAGGAGAGAAGGGTACTGGGGGTCACATGTTCTCGGGGGAGGGGGTCACGTGACGTCGGGGGAGGTCACGTGACCCCCCCCCCCCCCCGAGGTCACGTGACCCCCACGTTACCTCGGGAAGGGGGTCACGTGACCTGGGGGTGTCACGTGACCCTCCAGAGAAATTTTCCGCTAGATTTAGCGGGGAAAATTTTTCGCTAAATCTAGCGGCGAAATGTTTCCGCTAGATTTGGCGGGGAAACTTTTCCGTTAAATATAGCGGAAATTTTTGCCGTAGATTTAGCGGGGAAATTTTTCCGCTAGATTTAGCGGGGAAAAGACAGCAGTAATAGAACGTTTCAAAAAAACGTCCTCCACTGTCGTCTTTTTTTTTTTTTTACTTAGAATTTCTGAATTTTTTCACTCGCCACACTTTCAGGTGCTACGCTATGAGTAATTATCACCAGTTCTCCTGGACGTTCACAGTTATTTCATGAATGTACCGTAACTAATCTATTCTCTTCATTCTCGCTTATTTTGTGTGCCTGCAATTGAACCTCCCTCTCCCAGATTTTTTGGGGACCACACAAAACGCGGAGCTGCTTAAAAAAAAGGTTTTATTTTTTAACCGGTTTTAGTGCTGGTTACGTATGCATTTCTGAGTGTAGCAAATACTGTGTCATATTTGCTCTTTTCCGTTCTATTTATTTTAACCTAATTATACCTATTTTCGGTGCCTTTCTTTACTTTTTACAAATCACCATTTATGCAATGCAAGCGCAAAGATAGGTGTTACCGAGATAAATTAATGAAATTAAATATACAAACTATAAAAAAAAACGTTTAATACGTCAGAAATACTGCTTGGCGGCTTAGAGTAAAGCCAGGTAAAAATCGGGTTCGAGAGCAGTGGAAAACAACTCGTTCATCAGAAGGAAACAATTGAGACGAGGTCGCCGCGGACGCAGACAATTTGGAAAGCCACGGTGGTGCGAGGAAAATTTCCACTGTATCTGTAATGATCTCGAGGAGTCCAGGTCAAGGAGTCCCTTCGTCGATTGCGCGTCCAGTTGCACCCGTTTTTATCTCATCGTTTTTGTTTCTGCATTTTAGATAATCCCAGAACGCTTATCTGCACTCGCAAGCCGCGTGTTTTTTGAAGGAGCGACGACGAACGTGTCAGGCACACTTTTCAAGAAATACGCCCCCTCTTCCTCCTAAATTTGGCGCAGCGGATCCCACAACTTACGTTCAAGTTGCTAAAAATTGAATACCGTAATGCTCCCTACGCACAGTTGCGTCTGAGAGCGTTTGGGTGCGTTTGACTGCGTTGCGGCTGCGAGAAACCAAAGCATCCCTACTTCTTATGTCGCGTGCCAAGGTTTATTTCGTGCATTTAGGCTTTTTATTAGCGACTATTTCAACATCCGATGTCGGGGGACAGCGAAGTGTTTGATAGATTCCACGCTTCAAACGAAGTACAGATGTGCTAGTGACTCGCTTACATTTCTCGACGCGACGCAGTTAAACGCAAATATTTTTAAACGCAACTTTGCGTAGTGGCCTTAACAATAAATGTTTTGTTTTAACGCGAGAGCGTTAAAAAAGCTCGTGTCGCAGACGTAGGTGACGTGACTGGAAAATCCTGATTGGTCGATAGGGTCATGACGACACAGCCACATGACCTCGCGCGGTAATTTCGAACAACCCACAACGCTCAGGAGAAACGTGACGTCCCGCGTGGAGTGAACGTGGTTAAAAACATGATATGTAATGCGAATTAAAGCTCGCCGCGTGTTTAAAATGATTTCACTCAATAAAAAATTGATTTCCCTTAAAGAAAAATGTGAAGAATTTTAGGTGGTATTCGAACTCACGACCCTTCGGTAGCGAGCCAGACACGCTAGTGACTAGGCCACGCAAGGCACGCTTGCACGGCGCATGGGGAGGCGATGCGAACGGGGGCCCGATATCGCTATTGCGTTCCACTCTTAAAGGCGAAACTTAAGTGTCCTCCAAGTTTTGTCTTCCGAAATACCAAAAACAATATTAGATATTGAGTGGTAAAAAATGGTCATTCGGGCACTATGGTACGTGGAACGCATGTTCCACTATACTTGTTGTCAATTAAAAAATAAAAAAGAGGACGTTTTGCGCATTATTCATGCGCCGTGCGAAGTAGTTCTTACAAGGTTTTGTCGAAAGAAGAGACGATCCTTTTGCAGCTCGAAACGTGTACGTCTTGACGAAATAACTTACATGTAGTCTAAGATGCATCTATATTCACATTAATTCAACACATGAAGGGGGAAATCAGTAACGTTCCGCACGGGGAGCCTGACCTGTTATATACCATGGTTCCTGAGGTGAACACGAGTACAGTGTGTTTAGCGTCCTATCCCGGCCAAACGTCAAAAGTAGTCCCGAAGTGGCAACGAAAGGCGTCACAAAAGTCGGTGAAACCGCTCGGGTAAGATCGATTTAAGCAACGCGGGTATATAAAGGTATCTCTGTGCCTTTTGCATTCTCGCAACGTTAGTGTCTTCAAGAACAGGAGTTTAGTTTTGTTTTGGGGGGCTGCATTTTGTTTAACCACACTGAGTTTTCGCGAGTTGATAAGCGCGACCTGTTTTCGTAATGGAGACAAGATTTGAAAATAGGTTAAGCGCATGAAAGGTAGGGGGGAGGGGGGGGGGGGCAGGTCGTCCTTAGGTTTATTTTTGTGCGTAAAGTCTATAACTTATAGACCTTACCAATAATCGCCTTTTTGGTGCTGCCATCTTTGCCTATACTGGGCTGTCAAACGCGTTCTGAGCGTGCGTATTAGCTATCTGCCACGAAATATGAGACGCCGCGCAATCGTCCACAGCCCAGTGACTGAGCATTTTTCGTCTGTGTGATAAGCCCTGGAAAGGTCTATACTTTCATTTTTAATTTCTGTGCGCACCTTCTACGGACGTGCCTGTGTGCCAAATTACGGGAGCATGTGTGCGTGTGGTGCGTGTGTGCATCGACATGCTACGACAGTGCGTCGATCACGTCTCCATCTTGAAGAATCAATATTGAATGATGTTCTCGAAGCGAGGGGAGAATGTCGTGCGGTCATGACGACGATAACGACAGCAAAGGAAAGAGAAGAGGAAAATGCACGAGAAACGCGGGCACGGGAGAACGAGGGGACATTCGAAGCTGACCAACGAGCCGCGATGGACGGCCGCGGCGGCTACTTGAATCCTGGCCCGTCCACGTCATGGTGCCAAAGTGCTGAATCCCGACAAGCCTGGTCGCCACGTACGACACTGCCCGGCATCGCTCCGAGGCCCCGATGCACTAACCCAGAGGCATCCCTTCTACTACATCGGAGGAACCGCAGACGACTCTTAAATGAGAAAACAATTATGACTGTTTTTTTAGAGCGCAACTCTTAGGCGCTCGTTCCCGTGTTTTCCGGCGTCGGCGTAACCGGGGGAGGAGGGGAGGGTACGGAGGAGGAGGAGGGAGGGTACAGAGAAAGAGGAGGGAGGGTACGGAGAAAGAGGAGGAGTGGTTACGGAGGAGAAGGGGAGGGTAGGGAGGAGGAAGAGATGGTACGGAGAAGGAAGAGGAAGGGTACCGAGGAGGAGGAGGGAGGATAGAGGGGAGGGTACGGTGGGGGCCCTCTTCCTCCTCCTTCGTACCCTCCCTCTTCTCCTCCGCACACTTCCCTCCTCCTCCGTACTTTCTTCTCCCCTTCCTCCGTACCCTCTCCTCCTCTTCCCAGAAATGTCACCGACAGCCCCCTTTGTACACATATTTATTTATTTCTCAAATTCTTTAGCACGGTATATCGCAAAATCAAAATACCTCAAGAGCTGCGCTCTAATTTCACATTACAGAGATTTCTAAATATCTTTGATTTTGGGCCAATAATTTTGAAAGTACCATTTTATTTATTTTGTTTGCTACTTCATTTCGCATTTCCCTTTTCTCTTTGTATATATGTTTCCCTTTTGATTTCCCAAAACTGGATGATTGGCATGTTCTCTCTCTCTCTCTTTCTCTCTCTTTCCCCTGCCAGTGGTGACAGGAGTCAACGAATACTACTCCACACAAGGTATGTGGGAATATCTAGTGAAAATTAGGTTGTTGACAGTCCTTTGTTGACTTTTCTTCGGCATAACCTCTTCACCAAATTTTTGATGCGGGGACGCTTAAAACGCATACAAATTAAAAAGAACAGCCGCAAAGCGTACCACCGTGTATATAATCACACCGAGGTATTGCTATGCGGTAAAGTCTCTTCCTATTCATGCAGAGCGAATAATGAAAGGGTAGTGATTAAATCTAAAATAAAGTAAGTTACAGGGCAAAAAGCAAAACTATACCGCACACCCTTCTACCCAAGGAACAAAGTCGTTATTGAGATTACTGCATCGTTAATAACAACCGTTAGGCAGGGATCACGCTGCTCATATATCATACAAAAGTCAGTCTGCAAACACGAGTCAGCACAATGTCCGTGGTTCGAATGCCGCGTGCCAAGTTTCCTCCTTGAACTCATTGTCCTTGTGGCATTCGAATCCCGGGAATCGCGGTGACTCGCTTTCGAACCTGCTGCAGGCTGTCTTTTGTATGATGCATAAGCAGTGTGACCACGACTTCACGCGTTACCACGTATACGTGTACGTCTACGAGAAAGACTCGTCTGTTTAAACTTGGTTCGCATTTTTATTGCGCACTGTATAATGAGGAATAAGAGAAAAACCGTACCCTCTATGGCTATTGTTAGATTGACGACATAAGCCATAATAATAGCGATACATCAAACTGCAGCTAAACAAAAATTTACAGACTATAAACACGCGACATGTCTATCTAAGGTATTCATTTCTTTCCGAGGTTTAATAAGCGCAGAAAAGCGCGTTCTCGCCCCCCCCCCCCCCCCCCTCTTTTTTTTTTTTTTGAAACAAACTCAGTTGCGTTATCTATTGTGTAGCCCAGGCACACTTGGGGTTCACGTATATTCATAATTTCTTACTCGTCATTCCTTTATCATAAGAGCGAAGAAAATTCGACAGTGCTAAAAGTGGCCATTTCTAGAAGATAGCGAGTATATTTGATTTCGCGAATACGTACCACGAAACCCGCCGTCTAGTTCAGAAGCGAAATTGGTCGGAGGCTATTTGCACACTGGCGCCGCCACGTTTCAACTCTCGCGAGCACGAGCAAATACATATCAATTACTGCAGCTATCTACAAGCACTCTATGACGCACGCTGTAGAAGAAAGACAGTCAAGAAACTTTTTTTTTTCCCCACTATTATCGAGGGAGATAAAAATACACTTTTGATCCCAGCAAACAGCCCGGCACATAAGCCATCAACTCTCAAGGACTCGTGGAAGAGAGATCGTACGCAAACATCACAAGGTATCCCGAGGACCAGGCTGTAACGACGCATCTCGAAAATTACCCTGACGGGAACCACCCAGAATTATCCGCCCGATTCGAGGGTGTCGCTGACGTCACGAGGCCGCGACGACTCGAAACCACATAAAAGACAAGGTCTGCGCCTAACCAAATACTTTACCAGGGGGAATATATTTTTCCTTCCCCCTCTCCCCTTCCCAACGTCATTGCCAGGGGCCCCCAGAAAGTCTTGCAGGGTCTCACAACAAGCTCGACGCCATATACAGCCTTTCACTAAAAGTCCGACCGCCGGCTGACGCTACGATTCGATAGCGGCTATGCCAATCACGCCTATTACATGCCCCGTGATCCTGCGCTTTCTTTTTTTATGCGTTTCAGCCTGGGATAGCGAATGCACAAAGCGGATGCACAAAGCGCATGACCGCCGTGACGATGCACTTTTTGACGCCGGTTGATTTCGCTCTGTCAGATTGTAATGCTTCGGCTCCGGTATACGAACTGTCGCTGACTTTCAGCGTGTTTGCCCTCTAGTGGAGGGTCGCAGATCCATCAACGACGACGTCGGTCGCAGGCCTTCTCTTGTAGGTGGTATCGGACTTCTCCAGCACGCTAATTGCTCCAATGTAAATGTACGCGTGTCGACTGCAACGCGTGACCTTTGTAGCGGTGGCCTCGCCGTAAACTATCCGCGTTTTAATGTGTCTTTTTTTTTTTTCGGTTTATACGCATTGACGATTTTCAAAGAGCGCGCTGGCTCTGATCGGCTACCGTGAACCCGCCGACGAAACGCTGTAAATTATTTCGCGAAATGCACAATTTGGCGACAACCCGTGAGTCAATTCGACGGTAGAGAAGATGGGATCGGGAATAATAGGGCTTTTTTTGTAGATCTATACTGCCGCATGTTTTTTTGTCTCAGAGTTCGTCCAACGAAGCTTCCTCCCCCCCCCCAAAAAAAAAAAAAAAAGTAACGAAATACGTTACTCGTTACTTACAAAATAAAGAAAAGCGTTACAAACCCACATTACCTCAAAATTGAGAAAAAAAAAACCGCGTTACCGTTAAAATACCGTATGTTACTCTTGCGTTACTTTTTATTCATAAAGTAATGGTAAAAACGTTTTTTTTCTCATTTTTTTAAGGGGGGGGGGGGGGGGGCGACAGCTTTTTTTGACAATGGGACGAAGGGCGTGGGCGTTGGGGTTTTTCTAATGTGGAACTTTTCGCGCGGGGAAAAGTCGGGCCAAATTTTGAAGGTATGTGGAATGAGTGGAATAATGATTGGTTGGCGCCTTTACTTCGTTTCAGCTCACGTCCAGACGCAGCCGACGCTGCGGGCTAAGGCGACCAATCAAGCAAAGTCAAACGCGGGAGTCACTGGGCCTTTTTTTGTTTATGATCGGCTCAGCGACGGTAGAAAACGCACAGAAACACGACGAACACCACGATGGAGTGCTTATGGCACTGACTGATTGATGCCATCAGCTCGAGGCGTCGGCTGCGTCTGGGCTACAACCGAAACGAAGTATAGAAAGACACAAAAACAAAAATGAAAGGGCGCTTTTTATCAAAGCTTGGGAATATGTAACGAGCGACGAAAGTACGTTACCCGTTACTTAAAGTATCTACCGTAAGTACGTCATCCGTTACTATTTTGGAAAAACAACGAGTACATTACTACGTTACCGAAAAAAGTAACCCATTTCCGGTAACGTCGTTACTTGTAACGCGTTACCGACAGCACTGCTGGTATTTCTATGACTTCACGACTGAGGAAGTGGAGGTGAGGGAGGGCGGGGGGGGGGGGGGGACGTTATAAGTGGAATTCGCAGTAACCCCAAACTGGAATAAGAAAAGTGACACGCCTCCTTCTATTGCGGCTCTTCGGTTCCAATCTGCGAATACTTTCAAAAGTTCCTACAAATAAGGTTGTTGAGGAAAAAAAAAAGTATCTTTGTTCAGGAATAAATTTCCCGCCACTGCAAACGTCAAAGATTGCAACAAAAAGAACACTAATTGGCAAAATAATTATATAAAATTTAAAAGATTTCTAATTAGTGAAAATAAACATAGGGTCCCCTTCTTAGAAACTCGGTGAGGGTATCCAACCCCCTTCCTTCCCCCACCTTTTCCTCCTGGGAGGCGGCCCTTTCCGGCACAGAGCTCGATGACCAGCAGCGACTGGTTGAGCGAGCCCGCCGAATCTGGGCGGCCAACGGAGCGCTGGACTGAGGGCACCGACCAGAGACCGCAAGGTCTTTTCACTTTATCAATTAATAAAGTTTACGATGATGATGATGAGCGTCGTGGAAAGCGTCCAAATCAGTCACTATTAGGAAGTCTCGAAGCATGGGTGGGGAGCGCGAGGGTGCGCTAAAGTTCCTCCTCGTGCAGCAGGCGCGAGACGGGTGTGTCCGATAACGAGGGGGATTTTCTTAGCATCAGCTTTTTCGCGTCGTCAAACCTTCCGCCTGCTACATGAGTGGGATGAGCATGAAGCGCGCCTTCAAGCTTCACTCGTGCTTTAGACCTTCCTAAAATGTTATCATTATCGCTATCTTACAATTGATTATTAGTATATAACTCCGAGTTAAAAATGCCTTTGGCAAATGAAGCTTGAAGGTATGGGCGGCATAGTTAGCGAGAGGAAAAAGCTAAGGCCTTCAAGGTCCACTTTGTCTTAATAAAAAGTCGACATACACCGGAGTTTTTTTCAGAAAGAAATTATGAATTTTCGGTGGTATAACAGATATTAGGTCAACAAAACAGATCCGGACAACGTTGCGCCCGTTCTGACATCTCCTTTTAGACCACACTCTGAGAAGAAGTTTGTGCGTCTACTTTCACGCACAACACACGGAGAGCAATGCAAAACGTCACGCTTGCATTGCTTAATGTCACAACTCAGTCTGCGTTTTTTGGCCTAAACAGATGTTTTGGCAGCGCCATTTGCTGAGCTGCCTCCGTAAGTTGCACTGATTGGTTCTCCGAGTGTTGTGCGTGAAAGTAGACGAACAGACTTTTTTTTAGAGTGGTGCACCCCCTAGCCTGACTCATAAATAGTGACAGATATGGACCAATTGGTACATGACTTCTTTTGACAAAATGCGCCGCAAGACAGGGACAGAGTAAGGGAGACAACACGAAGCGCTACTTTCAACTGAATGTTTATTGAAACAACACACACTATTTATACACCCAATCGGGCTTTTCAAGCAAGAATTCTAATGCCTTGTCTGTTATATAGACTGACGGGGCACTTATGTATCTGTCATACCCGGCAATCTAATGTTAAATGACTCGTACAGCTCTCTCGAGATTTTGCTTCTTAGCTTTCCCAGAATAGCTGACCCATAAATCCGCCTCTGCTTTAAAGGTAATTTACAAATCTCAGAAGCCTTCGGCTTAAAGCTCATTTTGCATGCCCGTAACACGGGGGTATACGAACCCAGTAGATGTGCCTCCCCGTGCGCGAGCTTTTTGCCTGCGATAGCATTTATCGCACGCGCAGTCAGAACCTAGCGAAATGAGAGGAAGGCGTTCTCGAGGAGGAACATGATTTTTACCCTGTCACCATTGCAACTATAAAAATCAATAACGCCCCAAAGCCACAGTTACCACAAATATATGTTTCAATTTTGCTTTGTTTTCTTTTTCTAGCACATACAATGTCGTAGTCTCTCTGGCAAAAAAAAAAACAAAAAAAACAGCGAGGGCAGTTTGACGAGGCCAGGGAGCCATTACGAGGTGATGACGACGCAAAGAAAACACATAACACAGTGAACTTCATTCGCTCTATTGCGCTGAAACTTTACAGGAATCTTCAATGAGCAAATGAGTACTGAAGATTCAATCAAAGTCAGAAGTCTGTTTCATTGTACTAAAACTTCGATGATTATCATAAAAATACCACAGCAGTAAACATTATAGTTTAAAACTGAACGGAATTTTAATTGTCATTTATACTACAAAAATGGGACTAAATTCATTGGTTTATAAACATCTCCCTCATAAATTTCTTCATCTGCAACTTGTGTTTGACTCCAAAGGGATTCAAACACACGGGAAAGGAATCCTTCCCTTTGCTTCCCGAAATGCGCATCACGTGGTAACGACGTCACGCTTTTGCGCGAAGCCGGGCTTACGTAGAAATTTTAAGGGGATGGGGGAGCTTTAGCTGCAGGGGCTGCACAAACGCTCCCCGCCTTGGCGTGGGATCTCTTTGCAAATGGGCGTATTTTTGCTCACGTGTGTGGCGACTCTACAGACTTTGCGCTGCTAGATGCTGGAGGTGGCATCGCCTAACTTGTTGTGGCTTGCGCTGTTGCGCATGTCGTCCGAGGCACCCAAAAGAGTCCTCGAGATTCACCAATGCCCTCCTCAAGCCGCTCCTCGTACAACTGGTTTTGCAGTCCACGTCAGTGGCATTGTATCCACCCATTCAAGAAACATCTTTCTTTTAGCAGAAGGCAGTTCGTCGTCTGCTGCATCTAACAGCGCTGCTGCGAAAATCGTGCATCGCCGTAACATGTACGCCTTCATTTTTTCTACTCTCGTCAGCGCACACCGAGCCTTGTTGTCGAGAGTGCAACCGCTAAATGCGTTTGATAACACTGGCATCCCTCTCGGCTAAATGCGTCTGATAACACTGACATCCCTCTCGGCTCTTTGCCGTTCGCGTGAATGCTTGAGTCGGGGAGGGTGTCCCTCTGGTCCTGCCGATCACGACGTCACGCATATCCCTCCCCGAAAAGCGTCCCTCGTGTGAAAAGCACATAAAAACGAACGCGGAACTGGCCTCGTAACGCACAACAAGTAAACAGGATGCGACAGAAAAAAAAATCACAGTCGGAAAAGTATATTCCTCGTAGATCCTTTCGAAATCCTTGACAGGTAGTCCGTCACGCACTCATCACCAGATCGTAGCGTCATCACGTTTAGCGCGGATCGAGAAGGGACAGAACCTTCATCTCCCGACCAAGGCCATATCAACATATCCGTGCGTCCAGTTCACAGCTAATGACGTGCGCCGAATGCATTGCACGAAACAACAAAATGTCCGTCCCTAGTCATCTGACTGCAGCCAACCGCACGCGCAGACCGCCATCCTCATTCCTATCGCGCGCCTCACCTCTTTTTAATCGACGCCGGTCGAAAGAGAACTTTCTTTCACAGTTGTTCCTTCTCACCAGCCCGTTTCGACTCCCTCACCCTTTTCATCTTTTTCCCCCTCGGCGACCCCCTTATCACCTATCGGCTAAAAGGTGAGCGAGAAGGTCACCGTCAGAGGAGGAGAGGGAGGACGCCGAGTATCAGTCAAAAGGAGCTGCTCCAAGGACGGCACCCCAACCGGTGCAAAGCAACCGTTCTCCGAGCATCTGATTCCGAAGCGCTTCTCGCAAGGCACTCGGGCAAACTTTGGCCGACAGAAACATCGGAGAAAATTAAGCTAGCTTCGAAGGAACACTAAAACAGAACCACTAAGGCTTGCTCCGTTACAATATCAACACCAGGCGCCGAAGGGAAGAAGTTGTACGATAAGTCACGTTGCCTGAAGACTTATGAGAGAGCACGCAGGCCACTGCGAAGCGATTGACGAGTCGAGCGTAAGTCAGTAGACATCCATAATGTTGGGAAGCCTGGAGTTTTTCACGAGGATCGTGGCTGCGGTCTACAGCTTCTTCTTCGCTCCGGACTGTGGCATCTTCAGGGATGTCCGCTTCACCGGACATGGCAAGAGAGTGCTGGTCAGTGGCTGTGACTCCGGCATCGGACTAAGAACTGCCGAGCGGCTCCACAAGGCGGGTTACCAAGTGCTGGCCGGATGCTTGTCTGACGAGAGCGATGGAGCCAAGAAGCTGTCCCTGCTGAATGGTCCACATCCTGTGGTCGTGCTCCAGTTGGACATCACGAAGCAAGACAGCGTTCGGGAAGCGCTCAAGAAGGCGGAAGTTCAGGAGAAAGGTGAGCGGTGCTTGTTTTGCTCGTCCGATGTATGGCGAAAAGGCTATTGGAGAGAAGGAAAGGATGGGGAAAACATCCAATGCGGTCTGACAGTGCGCGCCTTTTACGCTGTCTCATTTGTGAAGGAACTAGAACTCACGAGTCCTTCACTAGTTGAAAACGTCAGGAAGGTATTTAGCAGACTCTTTTAATGGTTCGTTTATTAATGGCGTTAAAGAGTTAAGAAAGAAAATTATACCTGTAGAAATAAAATCATACGTTCCCAAGTTCAGTCACAAAACCTCGGCGTACTTGCCTCTAATGTGTGAGAATGATCTTGTAACCGTCATAAATTCTATGTCTATAACAAAGTCATCAGGTATACGCAAAATACGTGTGCGAGATTTACGTTATATTATATATCATCTAAAACAAGTTCTACTTAAAATCATTAACGGTTCTCTTACTACAAGAAACATTTCTAAAGAGCAAAAAGTTGCAGTAATTAGGCCTCTTTACAAAGGCGATAATAAAAAGGATTTCATGAGTTACCAACTGATATCAATATCGCCAGTAATTTCGCATATCATGGAAAAATGGGTTCAGACAAATGTGAATACCTTCTGTAAAAAAATGTTCTCCTATTACTGAATCGCAGTACGGGTTTCCGAAAAATAAAAACACAACCGCACTTTTGGAGGATTTTTCGGACTGCATCAACGATATATTAGATAACAATAAAATTGCTATTTTCTTATTCCTAGATATATCGAAAGTGTCCGATATCATCGATCCTACATTACTTTTAGGAAAACTTGAAAGAATGGGTTTTGAAGGACCATTTTATGATTTTTTTTCCATGACTACCTCACAGACAAATTTCAGTTTGTGAAAATAGAAAATTCTGTTAGTAGTAAACCTCGGGTTCAGTGTGGACGTGTACCTCAAAGGAGCACTTCTCACCCGTTGCTGTTTAACATTTACATAAATTAGTTAAGTCTTTTACCGCTCCAGTCTAGAATCTTTTTATATGCAGACGATATAGTTCTACTATTACTATGTGACATGTACGAATACGCAATTTCAATATTTCAAAAGGACGCAGATATGCTATTGCAGTGGTTTCATGCCAATATTATTTCAATAAATAACAACAAAAGGAAAATTATGTATTTTCGTAATCCCCATAAACAGGTGAAGCTAATGGCAGGTATTTATTTAAATTTGGGGCATGGCTACCCTTGCGAAAGTAAAGCACTTCCTTACGAACATTTTGTAAAATACTGAGGCATATTTTTTGACGAACGTATTTTATGGAACCATCACATAGAATTTATTAAAAAAAAAAAGGCTTCGCGTAGTAAAAAACGTTCCTTCACCGGTTAAAGAGCGTTCGTGATATAAACGTTAGGAAAACTGTTCTTATGGCCTAAAGAGACGATCTTGCGATACCGTATTACTGTTTTCGACCAATGTGCAGGAAATAAAAAGCTAGGAATAGACAAACTACTCAAACAGATTGCGCGTAACGTTGCGTACGGAACCACGTATGATAACCTGACCTAGTAATGGATATGAAAGTAAATGAACTAAATATAATGTATTTTTCTAAACTGTATGAATATGTAATATTAACACGGCATTACTACGATAAGAGCTCGAAAATTGAGGTCAAAAAAAGAAATCTGAGGTGCACAGAAAGGTACGTAATACTCAGAATATTTACAAACTACGGAAAGAAAATAAAGCGGCATTATATTTCTTTCCTTTTTGATTAATTACCCGATAATTTGAGTAGTATATCATCCATCCGAACGGCAAATAAAGTTCTTAGGAAGTGGTGTTTAGAATGTTAAACCTGATTTCCTGTTGTTTAGTGTGTTTTTTTCCTGAATGTTATGCGATGTTGATGTTCAATTATTGTTCATTATGGTATGTTTCACGTGAGGTCGTATAGTGTTGAGAATCTGTTAGTATTTCAGTGTTCAGTGATTTTGTTTTGATTTGCATGTGGTGAGTAGTTCCTTTTACTAGGCGCAAAGATTGCTGTTTTACAATTCTGTTTCATTACTTTATTTATAGGGTTACTTGTAATACTGTGACCTATTCCTTGTATTTATAAATGCTTTGGTCTGCCTGGTCTCACAGACAAGCCATATCTTCTTTGCTTTTGTGGGCCAGCTACTCTTAGTGTTTTTTTCAAAGGAATAAAAAAAACGTTATTATTATTAAAGCTGTCCCGCCTCCAGCACGAGCTTTCCTAGCCTCGATAATACTTCGGCCTCTCGCGAGCTTTGGGTGTGCACGCGCAGGCAAGGCACGATTGAAGGCAAAGCTCGGCAAAAGGCGTGCGAGAGACCGGGCATTACAAATAGACACCCTGCCGTTCTGATTCTGCCAGGGACTATTGGCACGCACCAGAGACCGATTGTATCTGTCCCTAGAGGTTGAAATATTAAAAAATAGAAATGGCGTATCACAAACATACTTTACAAAAGACGGCCGGGTTCAAACTGGAGGCAGAGTGTCTGGCATCATGTCAAAACCTTCCCGGCCTCCACGGTGTAAATTGCGAAAAAAAAAAAATGTGTGGAAGTTGTAAAGAAAAAATACGAAGCTTTGATAAGCCGAGTAGATATAAACCGACGTGGATGCATGCTAGCATCATGGTTGAACTCATTCTAATAGCATACATTGCATTACTAACGCTTTGATTTGCAGAAATGACCTTCAGAATTGTCGTTGGGCGGTGCCAGCTGAACACTAATAAACAAGAGTAAATAAAAGACGTTTACAAATTTCTGTAACGCGAAATTAGAGCGCAGCTCTTGAGGTATTTTGACTTTGCGATACACCGTGCTAAACAAATTCACTCTCACTCTCTCCTCACAGACTGGTTCTGCACCCTCCTCCTTTTCCTCCTTAATACCCCCTCCTCTGTATCCTCCCCTCCTTTTCCTCCGCACCCTCCCCTACTCCCACAGTTTCCCCGCTAAATTTAGTCGGAAAATTGACGCCCCATGACCTTAATACCAATTCAGTTTCCCCGCTAAATTTAGTGGGCAAAATAGCGTCACAAGACTTCATGTCATCCCACTTATGAACAAATTCAGTTTCTCCACTAGATTTAGCGGGAAAATTGATGTCACGTGATCTCAACACCAGTTCAATTCCACGCTAATTTTAGCGGGAAAACTAAATATGTGTTGAGGTCATGTGACGTCAGATTTACCGCTAAATTTAGCGGGGAAACTGTATGCGCAGTGTTGCATCATGGGACTTCACAGACCTAAGCACTAATTCAGTTTCTTCGCTACATTTGGCGGGGAATTGAATTGGTGTATAGGTGTGTGACGACCCAAAACGCAACGCGCACGGTTACGCCGACGGTGACGTCGACGCCGCAAAGCACGGGAACGAGCGCCCAAGAGCTGCGCTCCGATACACAACAGCTGGGCTATAAACCATATTAAACCAACTAGCTCAGCTCCAACCAGTAGTTCAGAATTGTCATATGGTAAAAGGTTTCTTACATTCTCATCTCCGGTATGTTTGAAACAGACTGCTAATTTATGGTCACGGTTTAGTTTTCCGCATCCCAGGAACATAGCTCTGAGTTGGTTGAATTCTATCTCAATAAAAGAATTAATTATTAAGTTTTTTTATATGTTTACAGGACTTTGGGGTTTAGTGAACAACGCCGGAGTCTGCGTGCTGGGCGAGTTCGAGTGGATGACACAGGAGCAGGTCGAAAATACCTTCGGGGTCAACGTCCTGGGAACTCTGCGATTGTCCAAAGCCTGCCTGCCTTACATCCGCAAAAGCAAAGGTGAAAACAGATTTACATCACGCATACCTTTGCCCAGTGCGTAGTGTGTCAAGCGCGTGTCACTCATGCTTTCCCTGCATTCGCAAGAGCAGAAATGATCACGTACGACAAGCGTGTCCTTGCCTAATGTATGTGGTGTGTTTGTCATCCATGCTTGCCGCTCAAGAGCAGCCGAGCAATTTGAAGGCTGGCGTTGCAAGAAAAAGATCGTAGAAGATCTTCTATTTTGCCGCCTTTTCACTGCGGTGGCGTGTAAGTGCTGTTTGTTTTATTAAAAACTGATGACGACGTCACCTTATCAGTGGCGCTCGGATCAGAAGCCGCTACCATTTCGTTTCCCTCACTCGCTATCGCTGTTGAAGACATTAGCTAGGGGACCAGAAATCAACATTCACACTCTTTAACAGGACGTCTGAACTTCTGCCTCTTGCTCTGTTTTCATTTTTTGAACGAACTTCATGGGACAAAATAATCCAAAATAGCCGCGAAGGACAGGTTCGGGAAGAATCAACGAGTCCACATATACAATTCACCTGCTCGCAGTTATCTGAAAAAGGTAGTACCGCTCTTTTTATTTTCATTGGCAGATAAGACACGTATCAGTCATTTCTGATGCCGTATTTTATGATTTAGGTTTTGATAATTCTTCTTAATTCTCCACATTCTTCTGTGCCGCTGTTTAGTTCAACCATACGCTAATAACTGCACAGTTAGTCGATCAAGTTCTTTGGCTGATCCTACCCTTATTGTTATTTGATCACGACATCGTTGAGTCCGTCGCTTGACTAGGCGCAAAATAAAATAAAACTAAACAACGTACGACTGAGAAAGAAAACAACGCCAAAAACTGAGAGGCGTTTTTCTTTTCCTGAAGTCGCTTCCTTCAAGTTTTCCTGCCATAGACCTCCTTCTTAATGCATTTCATTAGCGCGTGGGCAAGATGCCACTGGAATTTATTTGATTGGGCACTCTCATTCTTTATTAAGTGTGGTTCATTCATCGGGGCTGCTGACTTGCCAGGTATTTCTCTCAGGTTTCATCAGGACCACGTTTCAAGCGCTCATTGAAATACTAGATCAATCGCGTTAACTGCGAGAGCACATCGCTTCCTCGGCAAGGAGTTCTCGAATCGTAAAAATATGCTCTGGACAGTGGCGTAGCCAGGGGGGGGGGGGGGGGGGGGGGTGTTCAAGGGTCTTTACCCCCCGAAATTGTATGTTTTTTTCTCTTACCCCTTTCCGGTGTCAGTTTCTTTTTATTTTTTTTTTTTTTATTTTTTGTGCCTCGCCGTTTTGTTGTGGCATCGAAAAAATCCTGTTTTCTTTCTGTTCGACAACCCAAAACGGCGAGAAGCCGGGCCCACAACATTCCAAAGCAAAGCGAAGACGACGACACTGTCCGTGGACTGCGTGATAAGCATAAGTTTGGCTCCGGCTCTCTGAAGAGCTCTCGCCGAACTCGGCGGTGTTAGTAACTGAAGCCAGTCTTCAGGCTCGCAGATGCGAATGGCTCAGCACCCGACATTATAAAAGCCGCGAAATAATGACCTCGAAGGACGCTGACCTCGCCTCGGAGAATACAGGCGGCTTGACTCAAGTTCTCCTACCCTTTGAGTTCCAATGACCCGATGACAATTTCATGTCATCGAGTTTTTGAGGTGAACGGAGTATTGGGGCTGCGCTTCTGAACATTCACAGAACATCCCAGCCAGGCAATAATAATTCCTGGAGATGGGGAACAAGGGGGACAAAGGACAAACACAAAACTCCAAACACAGCTAAATGACTAATGCATGACCGAAAAAAAAATTTTTCCGGTCGCGCACCAGTCACCTAGCTGTGTTTGGAGTTTTGTGTTTGTCCTTTGTCCGCCTTGTCCACTTGTCCAGGGATTATTATTGTCCTTCTTGTCCAGCTCGCTTGCACCTTTGCATCAATTGCATTATCGTCCAAGTCAACCCCAAAAAAGTCTTCTCGCTTCTTTCTATTGAAAGACGGCGGCTTCCACTAAATGTTTAGACCCCCCAAACTGATAGGTACCGGTACTTTTCCCTGCCACTTTCTCGTAAAACGACAACGAAGAACGGAAAGAACCCGTAACATGACCATAACACAATAATTTCTGTAACTTATGATCAGCGCAAGGAGAATGAGCGTAACGCTTCACTTGCCCATTGCCCCAGTGTGCATTCCAGTTTTTATGTTTAATCGTATTCTACATTTCGTTATTCTCTGGCACCCTTCCGTATTTCTCAGTCATTGGATACCCGAGTGCTCCACAGAGAAGTGCACGCACCGGAATATTTTGTGAGCCTCTTTGGACTTTTTTGTTCAATGCATTTGTGTTTCATGACTGTATTTCATTGCATTGTATTTCATGACTGCGTGTTTTCGTTGTTCACCATTAAAGTTCCCCTTCTTAAAGATTGGACGAAGGAGATGTGGCAAAATTTTCGAATTTTTGTTTTCTAAGAAACGGAAAAAGATACTAAAATCGTGTTTGTGCAATTTCCCTTCCTTTCTCTTTTTTATTGTTGTTGTTTTGTCTTTCGAATGGCTTGAGCAGAGACAAACACCCACTGAAAAAGTTTCCTCGCTACGCCACTGGCTCTGGACATGACGGAATTTCACTGTCGCTTTAGGACGACTGGTGACCATCACGACCGTGATGGCCGTGTCCAGTTTCCCTGGAATGAGCGTCTACTGTGCCAGCAAGTTTGCCCTGGAGACCTTCTGTGACGTCCTCAGAATAGAACTGTCCAGGCACGGCGCCTACGCGAGTGTCATCCGACCGGGAGACCTTGTCAAGCACACCAGGATTCTGGAGGCTCAAAAGTCACACGCTCAGGTGAGATGCCTACCCAGGAAGCATGCCAGAAAAAAAAAAAAAACCCAACTTAGAACTACTTCGTTTCAATTTATCTGCGAGCGAAGCCAAAGCTAGAAGCGCGAGACCAGCGCTTTGTGCGTTTCACCCCAGCTTGCACGCTCGAGCAAAGCCTGAACGCAAGGAGCTTCCGTGCACGCGCTTCCAGCTTCCAGCGTTGGGCCTAATACGATTCTTCTCCCAAGCGTTAGATAGTGACGAAGTTTTTTTTTTTTTTCTTCTTTCTTTGGCGTTTTGATGGCTTTATTTTTTTATTTTTTGCTCGTCAGATATTGGCCAAATTGCTAGACTTGAGCCAAAATTGTTACGCATTAGCCAAACAACCCAGAGTGAAGCCTTGATCCCGCACATTTTTGGCAATTTGAGCCCAAAGTTGCCACGTGAAAAACTGAACACTCAAAAGTGCAGCCTACCTCTGGCACTTATCTGGCGATTTAAGCCCAAAAAATACCAAATCACAGCCACACTACCTGCGGTGAAGCTGCTTAGCCTGACGTTGGAACTTGTTTGGCGAATTAGGGAGAATATACCTAGAACATCAAGTTTGGCTTTATGTCAGCTTCTTCGAGATTTCGATGCCCTAAATTCCAAGACAAAGACAAAAGTATGACCCAAAAAATTGTGGTACCTACCTCATTACAAGGACTGGACAATTGATCGATTAACCTTCCAATTAACTAATTGAGACTTGAATTTTCATCATTTCTTTTAACCGGCCAATCAGTAATATTCATGGCATGAAAAGGTTCTGTGGAAAATAAAAAAAGGCCTGCTTGATTAGTTGGTGCTCATATTTTCACTGTAACAGGACACACCGTTCTCTTCGAAGATAAAGCACTTTAGCATTCCACTTGGATGTCATGAAATGGAATTATAAGGTTAAATATTACTATATAATATTTTATTTATTAAAATTGTTTACTCCTGTTGCATATTTGTCGGTTGTAACACGACAAATTCCAAATTAGGATATACGACCTCTCATTGACGACATAGTATAATCAACAAAACAAAAATCTGTAGTACTGACATTCTCTAGGTCTCTAGAAAATGTGTTTCACACACTTTCAAATGGCCTGGAGTTTAACACAGCAGACTAATCGATTGAGGGGTGGCAATCAACCGGGTTAAAAGTTTTAATCTACACCCGGCTCTCCTGATTACTTTACCGGCGTTTTTGTTTAGTGCATCAAGGCAAGACAACCACTCGTGTTTGCGCTAAATCTTTTGTTGGGGAAAACCAAAGTATGTTCGCGTACTTTGCATATAGCGTATAGCGACACGCTACTAATGGGACATGTACCATAGCAATACCTGGGGTCCGCATACAGCCCGTGGAAATGTCTCTGAGATTGAACATCTTTGTGGCACAACATACGGCTACCAGTCACCGCTCTCGGAGAGAGTATGTTTATTGTACTACGAAAACTCGCCATATTCGGACATCCTTGAGGTTGACAACTTCGCGATAACAACAACTGTCATTCATTTCCTTCATGAGGCTCGACTTCAAGGCTGCGGGGGCAAGCTTGCGTAGGTAATTGCGTAGATTT
Organism: Ixodes scapularis; assembly: GCF_016920785.2. Classification (NCBI taxonomy): domain Eukaryota; kingdom Metazoa; phylum Arthropoda; class Arachnida; order Ixodida; family Ixodidae; genus Ixodes; species Ixodes scapularis. Next base: position 69,578,790 of record NW_024609836.1, read on the forward strand.
TAAAGAAAGAAAGAGAGAGAGAGAAAAATAAATAAAGGAAAGATGGGGAGCCTAGTCTGAATGTAAACATATGCTGATTGTCGTATACTCGAAGGAAAAGGAAGGTGAACAAGAATGACTGGGCGAGGCATGACCACGAGCAGTCTTGCACACATTACTAGAAAAAAAAGTTAACGATTACAATTACAATTACACTAAGTTAAAAAAAAGATATTAAATTAGATTATTTGATTACTCGAGTAGAAAAGTAATCGGCCGTTACTTGAACAAGTAACCGTTACTTCCTCGATTCCTTCAAATTTTCAAAATGATAGGTTGTTCTGCCAGTTTGAAAACGATTCTTTCGTGCCGTCCACTATCGAATGACATAGAATCACCAAATTATATTTCTCATCTCCTTATACACTTCTGTTGGTAAACAATCCTCGTGTGAGACACTTTGTTCGAGAATTTCTTGGTAGGAAACTTTTACAAACAAAACTGAGGAGAAAGATTACTCTTGCAATTAATTCTTAATAAATGTGTTCAAACGATTACAGAATTGCTCCTAAAAGCAGTTTATTACAAGTTATTTGATTACTAGAAACGAGTATCGTAGAATTCTGCCCGTAAGCCATAAGTATACAAAGCGCACAACTGCGTTGTGTCCCCATGTACGGCTAGCACGACTAATCTCGCCGCTGCGCTTTTTTTTTTTCTCCGCAGGACATGTGGAACGCCATGAACAGCGAACAGCAGAGCCTCTACGAGCCCTACATGGCGGCCTTCATCAGCGGTCGTGCCAACAGCGGAGGCATGCTGGGCACCGAAGCGCTGGACGACTCTCCGGTCTTCGGCCACATCGAACACGCGCTGGGAGCGGCCCGACCTCGGGCCCGCTACATGAGCGACAAGAGCCTGTGGCCAGTCTTCCTGCGGTTCCTGGCCCTCCTACCCACCACCCTGTCGGATGCCCTCCAGTCCCTCTGCTACCGCGTCATCTTCCTCCACTACGGCTCCCAGTTCGCCGAGAAATCTACGACGGAGAAAGTTCGATAAGATGACGGCTGACGTGCGCCTTCTACCGGTGCAGCATCGCCCAGAATGATCGAAACTCGCGAACGACCTCCTCTCTCTCCATGGAACGTCATCAGAGTCAGATGGTGCCAACTCGGCAATGAACCTCTTTCGAGACACCATCGAACCGCATTGGCAGTCGCCATTTCTCGGACTAGGTGGCAAAAGCTACCGCCCGTTAACAAAGGGTATAGATATTAACATCTATCCATCCATCCGGGCACAAAGCTTGGGATTGGATCCGAGTCCTCAGAAAACCTCAACCCTAGTTCTCAATATGAGCTGAGCCGAGTTCACGCCGAACTCTGGTGCAGCCCTCGTGTCCGTTACATGCTCAGAGTACGTGCCCATGGCGCGAGCTCTTCTTAAAAAAGTGGCTAGGGTACAAAATTGTTTTCGAGGTCGCCCGGTGCAGAGTGAAAATCCGCATAATCATCATGATCATCATCATCATCAATTGGACCCGAACCCGCACAGGCCTTGATTATCCTAGGTTGTGTGTACTGCCACAAGAGGTCTTGCCCGGCGACGGTCAACCGCAGTGTCTGAACAAGATGCAGCTGTGATAGCTTTGTTCTCTTTCAACGAGAGAGACGCTTCGAGGAGTGCGTAGATTGGTCGGTGCCGTCAGAGGACAAGAGAAGAAAGAGGTCTGCCCGAGTGCCTTTCTCCGAAGAGTGGCCAACGACGAGGAGATTATTGACTAGGTATCTCGAGTCACGGTGGACGCTCGTGCGAGTGAGGTGCTGCAGGCCGCAGATAAAAAGAACAATCGTCTGCGAGTGGACTATATATGGTGGCTTGAATCGCCGATTAGAGTGACTTCAGAAGGATGCGAGGGCTACGGGCCCTTACGTGCCACATTGTGCTTGACGCTGGCCGTCAGGGCTTCAGCACTGTGTTTTATAGTTATCCCAGAGGTCGCTCGAAGCGACCCCAGGGGAATACGCGAAACGGGTACTTCTCTATTGTGAGGAGTTGTTTCGCTCCGTCGAACATACAAATAAAAACGTCATCTGACTCGCGTTACCCAGTTTGTCTACATTTTTGCACCAGTTTGTTAGTACGATACTGTAAAATTTAAGACACTTAAAGAGCAATGGCCTTTTTTAATGTAACATTGAAATCAGATAAATGAAATAAGATCAAGGATATCATATTCTTATGAACGTTTGATACTTTTTTGAATACTCAAACCCTTTATTTTCGCTGCCCCAATTTTTCGCGAATTTCATTTCATTTCATTCATTATGTCTCTCAGGGCCCGAACGTATTACAAAGAGGAGTGGGGCACAGTAAATAGAACAAAGCAAATAACAATGAAAAAGCAAAAAACTACACGAAATAATTCATTTAACAGGTTTGTAATGAAATAAAACAAATATCAATGAAAAGTCAAATAACACACAAACTTACTACTAAACATCATGTAGCAGGTCAGTAATGGCCATCTTAAATTTATCTGAGGCAGTGATTGTGACAATGGCTGCGGGAAGGCGGTTCTAGTCAATCGAGGTTTGAGGCAAAACAGAGGCATTAAAGGTAGATGTGCTGCAATGGGGGATTCCAACTTTTAATTGATGATCGCTGCGTGATGATATGTGAAATGGTTCAGAAAATAGTGCTTGGCGGAGAGTAGGGCTAGAGTGATAAATCTTTCTCTTCGTCTTTCGACGAAGAGCAAGAGTGGGCAAGGATAGAGATGCTTTCATTAAAGTGGTGCTAGCTGTGCGGTGATAGTTAGAAAGTGTAAAATGGGTGGAGCAATTTTGAATTGATTCTACGGCAGATGCAAGGGTGATACCAGGGTTCCAGATTGAGGCGGCCTATTCAAGTTTAGGGCGAATTAAAGTTTTATAAGTGAGAAGCTTTAATGAAAGAGGGGAAAGAAAAAAAGTTTCTTTTGATGTATCCTAATAGTTGATTAGCGTTTTCCGTGACATAGTCGACATGAATATTCCAGTACAGATCGTTTGAAATGTGAACACGGAGGTATTTGTAGGAGGACACAGGAAAGAGGGTAGAGTTATTGATGGAGTAGGAAGCACAAATGTTAATTTGACGAGAGACACACATGGATTAACATTTAGAGATATTAAGTTCCATAAGCCAGTCGTTGCACCATTGGGTTGCATTGTTAATATAGGTTTGAAGAGCACAGATGTCAGAGTCGTAAAGGATTTCTTTGTAAATAACACAGTCGTCAGCAAAACGGCTAACAGAAGAGGAGACACGGGTAGGGAGATCATTAATATACATAAGAAATAGTAGTGGACCGAGTACAGAATCTTGTAGGACACCGGAGTTGACAGGCGAGTATGGAGAATTAGTTCCGTTGGCGCGGTCAAACTGTAGACGGTTAGTCAGAAATGCGTCTATACAAGCGAGAACATATGGACACATGTAAAGGCTACTAAGTTTGCGGAGAAAAAGGGCGTGAGGAACTTTGTCAAATGCTTTAGAAAAATCAAGGATTATGCACTCAGTTCTAGAACCCTTGTCAAGTGTGACATGGAGATTATGAGTAAAGGTAAGAAGTTGGGTTTCGCATAAGTAAAACTTCCGAAAACCATGTTCTGATGTGTTAAAGAAAGAGTTAGAATCCAGAAAGTTTTCAAGTTGAGAGTAAATGACTAAATGACGTGTTCAATGATTTTGCATGGTATACTTGTTATGGAGATTGGACGCTAGCTAGATTATGTTTATCGCCACCTTTGTGTGCAGGAACCACCTTATCCACCTTCCAATCCAATGGCAAGACACCATGTTGAAGCGACTGAGAAAAAATCTTGAACAGGATAGTGCTGGAATACATTTTAGTGTTTTGCAACGACTATGACGCCGCGATCCGGAAGTACACCGAAGGTGGAATTGCAGAAGAAGTGTCAGATGAGCGGACTGGATCTCGGAAGTTCTACATGCCGCACCAATCAATTTGTCGCGAAAGGAGCACCACCACTAAATTGCGAGTGGTATTTGACGCTTCTTCCCATAACAAAAGCTCGAAGTCGTTGAACGACTGTTGGGAAAGTGGCCCCAACCTGAACCCGGATATTGTCGCGTTGCTTCTGAGCTTCAGAAGACATTGTATCGCGCTGGTGGCCGACATCGAGAAGGCGTTTCTTCAGATAAGTATACAAGAAGATGATCGCGATGCGTTACGCTTCCTGTGGTATCAAACTACCCCACAGCTCGGAAGACCACTTCCTCCAATTCTCATCTGGAGGATGACAAGAGTTCCTTTTGGAACTACATCGAGCCCATTTTTATTGCCTGCGACGATAAAACATCACCTGGAAACAATGAAGAAAGAGTATCCAGACACCGCGGTGCTGCTGCAAGATTCCATTTACGTGGATGACATTCTTACCGGTGCATCCAGCGAAGAAGAAGCCACTAAGATCTTCAAGGAATCGACAGCGATTTTCGAGCAAGCGTCAATGAAGCTGCACAAAGTGGGTGTCTAACTCGAAAACGCTCTTAAATGAGGTCGACTCGAATCACCACGAGGAACAACCATTGGGGCAGGTTGCGGGAGTTTTCAAGGTGCTGGGACTAACGTGGAACCCTCCCACATACTTCTTAACATTTGCACCAGACGATGTTCTGAACATCGTGGAGAAGCACTCAGACACAAAAAGGTTTGTCCTACAGACTACAGCCAGACTCTACGATTTCCTAGGATTCATCGCGCCATTTGTCGTGCGAGAAAAGATCCTATTTCAACAAATCTGGAAACAGAAGATGGAGTGGGACGACCTACTGCCCCTTGACCTGCGCAGTGAATGGCACCGATGGTGTGCGGATCTTCCATTGCTATGCGACGTCATGGTGCCATGGTTCTACAGACGGGGAATAGAGGGATCGACGATCAAGACAAACCTGCACATCTTTGCCGATGCAAGTCCTCAGGCGTATGCAGCCGTAGCATACGTACCTATGACGAATGATTCCGGCACCACGACATCCACGATCCTGCTTTGCAAGTCTCGAGTGGCACGTATAAAAGAACTTTCTGTAGCGAGGCTAGAACTTTTGGCATGTCTTTTGGCAACCAGATTAAGCCTCTACATTAAGACCAAGCTGCAGGAGAACGTCCTCGAAGTGCACTTGTGGACCGATGCGAAGATAGCTCTTCATTGGATCCTCGGAGAAGCAAACGACTGGAAACAGTTTGTAAAAAATAGAGTCGTTGAAATCCAGCGAAACTCTGATCCTTGCTCTCGGAAACACTGCCTAGGCAAAGAGAACCCAGCTGACCTGGTGACCAGAGGAATCACAGCCACGGAGCTGCTCGACAGTGAAGTATGGTGGAAAGGACCTAGCTGGTTAACCGTACGAGAGCGGTGGCCAGAGAAGTCTGAACCGCAAGAATTAAATATAGAAGAAACAGAGAAGAAAAAGGAGGCAGCGTTACTCACGGCAACAGCAGACCAAAGGATGGTTCCAGAAATTGAGCGGTTTAGCACAGCTATGCGACTTCGGCGAACAATGGCGTGGGTACTTCGCTTTATAATGAAGTCTAAAAGAGTTAGCGCTCAAACTGGATCATTAACCGCGGAAGAATTTAACAGATCCGAAAGATATATAATAAATACCGTACAACGTAGAGCCTTTGAACAGGAGATAAAGAATCTTCAAGACGGCAAGAAACTACCGCCGGATTCTCCTATAGAAGGCATTTCTCTTTTTTTTTAGTAAAAATGAAATACTTCGGGTAGAAGGAAGACTACAGTTCTCCGATAAATGCTTTGAAGAAAGGCATCCCGTTGTGCTGCCGAAAGACGACCACTTTTCGAAGTTGGTGATAACTGGAGCACATCGTAGACTATTGCACGAGGGAGTGCGTGACACACTCGTGCAAATGCGGGAGCGATACTGGATCGTGAGAGCTCGGCAAATGATAAAAAAAAAGAAATCAAGAAATGCATCGCATGTCAACGGCTGAACGCCAGACCAATGTCAGAAGTGACGGCGCCCTTGCCCGCAGATCGTGTCACAGAAGCGGAAGCCTTTGAGGTCGCGGGTGTTGACTTTGCGGGACCCGTATGGGTCACCGCGAGGAAAACAAAGAGGAAGGCATATCTCACGTTGTTCACGTGTGCAGTTACTAGGGCAGTACACTTGGAAATAGTACCGGACATGACGGCAGAAACATTCCTGCGTGCGCTCCGACGATTTGTATCAAGAAGAGGCGTGCCAGGGTGATCTACTCTGACAATGCGTTGTCATTTAAGAGAAGCAAGAAAGACTTAAGCGAGCTTTGGAATGTTCTACGAGATGAGGAAGTGCGGAATTACTTCGCAAACAGCAGGATACAATGGAAGTTCATCGCAGAACGTGCCCCGTGGTGGGGCGGATTTTATGAGCGTTTGATCAGGTCAGTCAAGAACTCTTTGAAGAAAGCCATCGGACGACGAGTCCTGACAGAAGAAGAGTTAGTGACTCTCCTCACTGAGGTGGAAGCAATCATCAATTCTCGACCACTGACCTGCGCGTACAGTGAAGCGCAAGAGCCTCAGCCACTATCACCGTCGCATTTCACGACAGGGAAAAGACGTCGTTACCAAAACCGTCCGGCTCCGACTTGCAAAACGGAGACGCAGAATCGCTGCGAAGGCTCTGGAAACTCAGAGAAGACTTCCTGAAAGAGTTCTGGCAACGATGGTCAAAGGAGTACCTAACGGAACTCCGATCACTGTACAAGACAAGGAGGTCAAACCGACAGCTCAAAGTTGGGGACCTGGTTATTCTTCGCGAAAGCCAGCAACTACGCCAGCTCTGGAAGATGGGAGTTGTGAAAACATTGTTTTCCGGAAGAGACGGAAGAGTACGAGTCTGCGAGATCCGTCTTCTCGCTGGTGCGGTTGTAAACCGACCAATACAACTTGTATCCGGGATAGAAAGTGGTTAAAAATGAACTTTCTTCCCTTTTGGGGAATGGATGAAGAAACCCTTCAGCGGAGCGGGAAGAAGACGAGGAGGTTCGGGGGACTGGGCCCGAGCGCCAGCTACATTTTCTATCGGGAATTTTCGTTCGGAACTGGGAGGTGTGAGTAACGCAGTTACCGGTGATTAAAGTAGTGTTTTTTCTTGTAGTCATCAACGCTTCGGCTCAAAGGTTTCGACATTCCCCATATCGTTATTTCTCCGAATTCGACGCTAGACATGCTCTAAGACATCTAAGGTGCCTGCTTTCACTCGATTTATTTAGGAAAGCCAATGGCTGCAGTATATGGAGGCTCTGGCGCTGAGTTTGACGTTTCACCATGCCGGCGAAACGTCAAACTTGGTGCCATGGTGGTTTCGCCATGGCGTGTCGCAGCGTAAACAGTGGGCCTGGTGAAAACAAAAATGTTTAGACCTTTAAGTCGAAACGTATATTTAGCCTTATAATTACCAAAGCTCCAACCCTAGACTGCAGTTATTGGTTTTTCCAGGTGCTTAACGGGAAACTAGACGCTCAAGTTTTGTAAAAGTGTATCGATCATACGCAGCCTTTTTAGTGCTTGTCGTAGTGTCACAACGAAACACTCTCTTGTTGGGTGACGTCTCGCAAATATCGACGGCCCCTAGCGGCTAGATCAGAAAGCTCTCACGGCAGGTTCGCTCGCCATGCTTTCTCGAGCGAATCAGACTTTCACAGCGCCCACAGAATAAGGCGTAAAAGTAGGCTCGAAAAAAAAAAACACTCGACGAAAATTGTGAAAAAGAACTGAACCGTGCCACAACTTTTAACGAGGCGAGGTGTCCGCGTGCGTGCGCGCGGTTGTACAGTCGGCACGGAATGAAACGCGAACAGTGGGTGCATGGTTTTCGCTAGATGCTGCACCACCTGAGCCAGATGGGAGCTGCAAGAAGATGGCTCCTCCTTCGATGTGTTAGACTCTTGCTCAGTGCATCCAAACCTTCGGTGTTGCGTCTCTAGGTGACTCAACGTGGGTCGAAAACCATGCGCTCCTTGTTCGCGTTTCATTCCGTGCCGACTGTACATCACATAGCTTTTGGGCCAAAACTCCGCAAGTACGTCTTTTATGCACCTCAATACCGGCGCGCTCCAAACGCGCGCACTTCCCGACATGCAGGAAGACCCTCCGAGCGCTTGGGGAAACCGACGCTGGAAGCCGAAGACACGCCGCGTTGCTCCGTCTCAAGGCGGCCGTGGACGGCGATCGCCGCCGTCGCGTCCCTCCCGATGAAGGCCACAATCACTCTTCGCGTCGTCGGCACCTGTCAGGAGAAAGCAACAGCACGCAACATTCTCCAACGCGAAAAATAACTCGCTCGCCGCTTTCGCGCCGCGCGGACATGCCGGCGTGACCGTCGAGATGTCCTTTCGACAACTGCTTCCTCGTCGCACAAACCCGACCTGCCAAGGGCTCGGCGGCAAGGCCCAGCCGGTCGCCAGACAGCCCGCTCTCCGCTTCACCCGGAAACCGGCTGCAGTGCATACAACCAGCCGTCGGAACCAGTCCCACGCCACACGCGTGCCACGTGACCTTCGAGATGGGCAGAAGGAGCTGATTCGTTCATTGCGCCGTATTCGCTGGGATGGCTCGTAGCTTCCCCTGCTTTCCGTCGTGAATCGAAAAAAGAAGTCTAGCGCGCCTAGACGGCCCTGGAAGAGGATCGCCACTTGGCGGAGAAGCTCGATCGAGACCGCGCGCGAGCCACTTTCTCCGAGGATTTTCCAGAAGGTTGTGTTTACTACGATACGAGGTCGTCGCTCATACGGAATGCGGCGGCCCCCGCTCGGCTCTCCTCCAGGAAAAAAACGTCCTTAGGTCAAGGAGTTCGCAATTAGAACGAGTTGCGTGCTTGCCGATCAATCAGGTGGCGAAACACTGCGCTTAAGAATTACCGTCGATTTCTTTCTTTCTTTTTTTCTTCTTCCTCGACGTTTTTGTTTACGTTGTACGATTTGCATGCCAATCTCACTCTCGCCGTGTTGTCCTGCACTCTCCTGGTTCGTTTTTTGATCGTACGACTAGCGTTTGTCCGTCAAGGCAATGCATAGCCGGTTTACAGGTTGATTTGTATGGGCCTGTCCTTTTCTTTAACGACAAATTTATCTATCAGTCTCTCTTTCTCTTTCTCTTCCTCGTTTCTACGTGTGTTTTTATGTTTTACAAAAGCATTTCATTCTTACTGTCTTAATCGAGGCCATGTTTGAAGAAAAAAAAAAAAGACACTTCAAAAGTGCGCCATCCGCAGACACCTGTTGCTACTTTTAGTGTCCACCGCAAGCAATATGTGCGCATTAACAGTTCATCTTTGATCATAAAATCTATTCCCTCAGACGTTTTAGGAGGTAGTATGCTAAAAGAATCCTCCCCCCCCCCCTTTTTTTTTTTTACCGCAAAGATGCACGTATTGCGGAAAGCCCATTCTTCGTTCGAATGTGGCGCTACAGAGGTCAGTACTAGATGCCGTTACCTTAATCAAAAGTCATGTGAGTTTCTAAAATTTCGATTAGAAAAATGGCGACCGACAGCGCTCTTGAATACATGAAGCCAAATGGGGGCCAGTTACCGAAATCGAGCGAAAACGGGCCTCATTTTTCCATTGAAATGTTCAGAAAGTCACTTATAAGTTATAACTTTTGAATAATATAATGGTCAGCTCCGAAACTTTGGGATCTGGTTCATTTGGGCCGAGAACGAGCCTTCGGCGGCGCCTGGTTTGTTTTTGTGGCGAAGAAAAGACTTTAAATGTTTGTTGTTGTTGTTGTTTTTAAGGGGGGGGGGGGGGGGGGGGACGGGGGACACGCTGCGCATTTATAAATATTTCTGCTCACGTCGAGATCGCATACGGCTCAGCCGGTTCAGATGGTTGCGTGCTAGGATCACTCTCTCCTTGCTCGAATCGCAGCCAAAGTGGTACAACGCCTCCTGGTTAACAAGGCCAGATTGTTGAATTCTTGACATCACTTACTGAAGGCCAGCTGAGGGCGCACGTATTGGAAACGAACACCCGCGTCCGCGCTCGGCTGAAACTCGCGTTCAATCAGTCAGAGTACGAGTCGCGGCCGAACGCCGACACGGCCCTCGCGCCCGATATGTGACCAGCGACGGCCCGCAGTACGTGACGTAACGGAGGCGGGCCTTGTTCTCTAGGAACTCTTGAATGATAACGCGGTGACTCGAGCATTCGGTTCCTAAAGAACAAAAAGAAGCAAGAAAAAAGAAGCAAGGAAAAAAATTCCCAGCAATTAACGGTTTTGATAAACGTCGCAGGATTCGTACCTCCCCTTCCTGTTTTAGGTTTAAAAAAATAACATGATTACGCGTGTATTGCCAGTTACACATTCGCGTCTAGTACTCATGAGGAGGCGAAACTTGTGACCTACACTCTAAAAAACTCCCTTGAATCTGCTTTGCACTACAACACTCGGAGAGCCAATCACCGCCACTTGCGGAGGCAGCTCAGCGAATGAAGATGCCGAAACATATGTTTAGACCAAAAAACGCAGTCTGAGTTGTGACATTAAGCAATGCAAGCGTGACGTTTTGCATTGCTTAATGTCAAAACTCAGACTGCATTTTTTGGTCTAAACATATGTTTCGGAATTGTCATTCGTTGAGCTGCTTCCGTAAGTTGCGGTGATTGGCTCTCCGAGTGTTGTGCGGGAAAGTAGACGCACAAACGTTTTTTAGAGTGTACATCCTAAAAAATGTCTGTGCGTCTACTTTCACGCACACCACCTCGGAGAGCCAATCACCGCAACTTACGGAGGCAGCTCAGCGAATGAAGATGCCGAAACATATGTTTAGACCAAAAAACACAGTCTGAGTTGTGACATTAAGCAATGCAAGCGTGACGTTTTGCATTGCTTAATGCCAAAACTCATACGGCGTTTTCGGTTTGTATGGTCTTTAACTTTCACCAAGCAGTAGTGATGCATGACCGCACGCCAGTACCATGCTAATCAGATCAAAAAGGGTAGAAGTGGGGATTGTACTAGGACCCCTGAATACTGCAGCGCGAGCTTCAGCTCCACGTGCTCCGAGCTGGTGTGAGCTAGCCCACCCGGCCACCGATGCCCTTAGATGTATTTATAATTAAGATAGCGTTTCTTGAAGTCTAGCGGAGGAAATCTCTAAAAAGCAAAATTATCTGAAGCACCAATCCACATCGTCAAAAAATCAAGGGAAAGTGCACCTTTTCTAAATATAAGATGACACCGAAAGGTTAATTTAACACCGCCATTAGGCGCTGTTCAGATCAAATCATGCACGCGAGTCCGGACGTTTTTTTTTTGTTTTGTTTTTGTTAGTTTTGTTTATATGTTACTCCTCAAGATGTGTAGGGAACGTAGTAAAAAAAATATTTTATAAAAAACATAATATTTAACCAGAAAAAAAACAAAAAAAAACAACAATGGAGTGCGCCCGAACAGCGTATTCCAATCTTGAAGTTTTCGCCTATGTCAGGTTTGGTGACACCTACTACGCGAACTACAAATATTAGAAATCTCAAATACTTCAAGATTATAATAGATCATTGGATCTATTGACTGATATGTGTACAGCATTGTGGGGGTCATACATTTAGCGTCAAATATTCGCAAACATGGCATCTTTGACATTTTGTCATTAGATCTTTGAGCCGGTATCTACAAATATCGAATAGCTAAAATATTAAAATTTATCTCATATATTGTTATTAAAACGTTCTTTCAAATGATATATAAATCATTGCTTTATCTTAAAGATTTAAAATATTGTGTTACTCGAAACGTGGTTTTAATTACAAAGTTATCTCATATATTGTTATTAAAACGTTCTTTCAAATGATATATGGATCATTGCTTTACCTTAAAGATTTAAAATATTATGTCGCTCAAAACGTGGTTTAAATTACAAAGTTAAGAAATTTCAAGGGGGAATAAAAAAAAAGTTTTTTCGAATGTATTTCTTAAACTTATAGTGATAGTTTTCAACCATACTCTTGTGTTTATTCATAAAAAAACATGTTGCATCATTTTGTTTCCTTTAAATTTACAGCGCTGCAAAATGTAATTTTCGCCTAGTGCCACAGAGGAGATCATCTTTTGATGCGTGTATTTTATGATTAGATGTTATTTTCATGCATTGGAGTGTTGGGTTCAAGTTCAAGCATTCTACTAAATAAAACAATACCCGTGTTGCTTATCCGTTTTATTAATTTAATCAATAATCCTCTTTTGCCCATTAAAATGGCAAGTCCTATGAGTTTTAGCAAAACCTTTTCGACAAAAGCGAGACGAAAACTTGTTATCGCTACTACTAAATTTTTTTACCGCAAGTAGAAAAGTAGGTGCTGTGGTGCAAATTATTATGGGGATATTTATACCCATACTCGCGATGAAGTTGGAATGTCTGAGCCACCAAGCTTGTTACACTGTTAGTCATAACAGTTGTACGTGCGGCTGACCAAGGAAAACCTGGGACTTCACTGGCACTTTCAGAAAGTCGTCCATAAAGATTAAAAACTTTTCTCGATTATTTTTCACTAAAAAAATTATGAAATAAAAAAAATTAACGAGTAAAGATATTGAGCGCACTATAGTTGCCCGCGTTGGCAGGAGTGTGTATTGAGAAGTCCGTTTTTTCCGTCTCTTTAAACCAGACTGACGAATTTGTCTAGGCGCTCACATGTAATGCTATAATTCCAACGAGTGCAATAAGATCGGTCAACACCGAATATGGATAATAGGGAATGCACGAACTGATTGACGCCGTCACACGGCCGCAACGTTCCAGGAGGAGAATTTGAAACCCCTTGTGGGATCAGCTCTAATTTAGGTACCTGGCAGCGAGCTCCTCCTGAAACAGCAGACAAAACTTGGCCTGAATTTTTCCCGGCAAAACAGTCGGTAATCACGTTGTTGGTGTACTTCAAAGGATGGCGTTCTACCGATGCTGGAGCTGTTTTCTCGCCTCGCATAGTAATTCGATGCGACAGTATGGAAAGCAAAGCCAAGCTGCTAAGCCTAAAGACCTACACGACCACGCATGAAACCAATATTAGGGTCACGAGGTTTGAAGGGCATCCGTTGTAACACGTAGTTTGCATAGGGACATGCTAACGTCGCTATCGCCTTGACTCGCCGGCGCCACCAGTGTTAAGCAGCACCTCAGGAGCCAAAGCTGGCGTAGAGATCAAAATGCCGGGAGCCCTATAGAAGTGACGCGCGCAATACTAGCGGCACCGAACTATAATCAGCGCTAGATCACAAAGGCGGCAGCTCAGACGGAACACGAACCCTACAAGCCGACGGTGGCCCTCCTCGTGAACCTGAAAAGGGGCTTTAGGGAACCAGAGAGCGCATGGACCGCAGAGCACACGCAGTTATCGCCTGTTTTCTCCTTTTTCTTGAACCGCCTGAAACTGCGTGGAACACTGGAAGAACCGAAAGTGGAGGGAACAGGAACAGAAAGAGAGAAGGCGTCGTCTTGGTTCAAATGGTAAATCTACACCAGCTCGCCTGCGCCATCACATACTTATTTTTTCTCCTGACTTAGACTTACTCTGTACGTTGCTTCACAGAAAAGCTAATAACGCATTCTCTTTCCTTCTTTCTTTCTACTGTCATGCATTTGGGAGGTCGCGGAGTATTGTGATCGTCATCAAACAAGACAACGCGCGCGCGCAGCGGCCATAAACCAACGGTTGTTGCCAGTCTCGTGTACTTGCGTATTGACAGAACGTCTTCAGTCACGGTAGCGACTTGCAGCGTCCTTAAACTATTTTTTTGCTATCTTAGTAAACACAAAAAGAAGATAGCAAGGCAGCTAAATGTTTGCAGTGTGTAGATCTGGATGTCAATTCTCCGAACAGGATCGGACAAAATCCTCTCGTTCGTGCATTCTCTATTTGTAGCCACGTTCGAAGTTGACCGGTTTCCCTGCACATGTCGGAATTATTGCAGCACAGGTGAGTGCTTCGCGGAATTCGTCAGTCTGGTATGAAGAGGGACAAAAGACGGACTTCTTCAGAAGCCCTCCTGCCAACGCCGGCAATAATAGTGCGCTTCGATATCTTTACTCGTTATTTATTTTTTACTTTATTTAACTTCATGTTTTTTTTATATAATTTGAATAGAATGAATTATTACAAATATTTTCAATCTTAACGGACGTTTTGCTGGAAGGGCCTGTGAAGTAGCAGGTTTACCTTGGTTAGCCGGTTATACAATCGTCATGAATAGCAGTGTAATAAGCTTTGTCGCTCAACCATTCCTACTTCATCGCGAATATACGTATGAATGTTCGCATGTGATTTGCACCACTGCACTTGCTTTTCTACCACCTTCTGTAAAAAAATTATAGTAACGATTACAAGTTTTCTTCCCGTTTTTGTGAAAAAAGTTCAGCTATAGCTCTATTGAACTTGTCATTTTAAAAGGCAAAACAGGCTTATTGATAAAATTAATAAAAAGGACGAGCAACGCGGGTATTGTTTTAATTGGCAGAATACTTTAAATGGAGCCCGATGCCCGAATGCAGCACATACAGCACAAAAAACATTTCTAGTCATAAAATACACGGGAGAAAAAAATAAGCTGGGAACAAATGCCGGCGTGGAAGGTACAACTTGCAGCGCTGTAACTTTGAAGGAAACAAAACGATGAAACATATTTTTCATGAATAAACGCAAGGATAGGGTGGAGAACTATCACTATAAATTTCAGCAAAAACGAAGATTTTTTTTTTTGTATTCTATTTTATATATATATATATATTTTTTTTTGCCTTTTAATTTAGAACAAGTTTGGAGCAACATAAAATTTTCAATCGTTGAGATAAAGCAATGATTTATATATCATTCAAAATAACGTTTTAATAACAATACATTATATACATTTTAATGTCGTAGTTATACAACGTTTGCAGATAACGGCTTTGACATCTAGTGACGAAACGTCAAAGGAGACATGTTTGCGCATTTTTGACGCAGAATTTATGACCTCAACAGTACTGTACATATACCATTCAATAGTTTCCATGATGTCCATGATAAGTGCAAAATATTTGAGATTTTTGATTGGTGCAGTTTGCATAGAAGGTGTCACCAAACATAGCAAAAACTAAAACTTCAAAAATCAAATACGCCGTTCTTTGCGCGCCCAAAACGTTTTCTTTCCCTTTGAATGTTGCTTTTTTCGCTAAATCTTTTTGGATCACGTTCCCTACATATGTTGAGCAGTAACATATAAAATAAATTAACAAAAACACAACATACGTCCGGACTCGCGTGCAAGATCTTAATTGAGCAGTTCCACAACCAGCACGCAAAACGGTTATTACTCCGCAACAAAACCGTTATGTCCTTGCGAGTAGAAACATATGGTACCGTTCGACCTCGTTCTCCATGCGTCTGTTTTTTTGTTTTTTGTTTTTTAAGTTTAGCGCTGCGACGTATGTTTGAATAGGGCTTAAAGGGGTACTCCGGCGATTTGTTTAGTTTCCCCAACTCACTACTTTTTCTGAATCCCCGGCTTTCACCCTTTCCGCTATGCTATATAGTATCGCGAAATTGATAATAGTTCTCGTGAAATCGGCAATTGAAACTGATGCAAAAAACTACATTCAAATAGATCCGCACTTTCCCGTGCCGTAACGTCAGTGGGAGGCAAAGCCATAAAAAGCTAGACTATGCCGACCATTTGTTCCGTGCTGGTATTCCGTGCAAGGCATTCATTTGACACCATGAAACTTCTTGGAATCAGTTGGGAACAAAGTCTACAGTTCATAGAGTGAACCCCTGCCTTAGACTGGCGTCATGTTTTCGTTGTTGCCAGTAGGGACTTTTAGTTTGAAAAACACGATGAAGACCAACATTGTAAATTCAATAACTTCGCAGAAAAAAAAAATACTATTTTGACCTAATATAGACCCTTTCCGAAATTCAGTCTGGCCACTTTGATGACTATCATCATCAGTGGAACGGCATCTGTGCCATACCAATGGCGGCCTTCTAGTGACTGATAAAAGAAGACGTTGAAGATGCTCCTAGGCAGATCTTGCGAGGCCTGGGCAGGAGACTATAGGGAGAAGGAAGTGACGTCAACGACTAGAGCAAACGCAGATTGGATGTTGACAGAAGAAAACAAAATCAACATCCAATCTGCATTTGCTGCGTTGTTGACGTCACTTCCTTCTCCCTGGTCTCTTGGGAGTCCAAAAAGCGCAACATAGCACCCCTGTACATTCGGGGGGTCAGTACGACGCGACGTAGGGATGGAACGCAAGAGCTACGTAAGCGTTTATTTCTAATAACTCAGATTCAGTTAATCTGTGTGCGGCACACAATCTGGATTAAATCACTTTGGTGTATAGAATTTTTTCGAAGAAGCTGAGTGGGCTGGAGCTTTGTTCTGAATGCAGGTTCTTGGTCACCCTCGAACTGAAAGTGATCGAGAAAGAACTCACTGAAGAATTCCTCGCGTGCTGTTGACTTGCGAAAGTGACGGTGCCGATACAAGTTCATTTCCGCCATTTATATGGCAAAACCTAAACTGCTTTACAAACCACCAGATGGCACTGAATTTCGGAAAGGGTCTATTGGGGGTACAATTTCAGCGATGTGTTTTGGTGTGTTTAGCACATTTTCAGGCAAATCGGGGACAATGAAGAAATCGCCAGAGTTCCCCTTAAGAACAGACATAATTTATCAACTCAGTTACTTTTTCTTTTACTGTTATATGTTAGGTGCATATCCTCCAACTTACCATTTTCTTTTTTTAGTGCAGAAATAACTTACAAATAACCTAACTGTTATTTTCCGCCCAAACGTAGCGCTGGCGGCCAGAACCACATGCCGGAGTTTCAGATGAAACCGTCAGCTTATTCAAGATTAATGAGTGATTTTCTGAAATTTTCAGTGGGAAAATGGCGGCCGAAGAAGCTCTCGAATGCATGGAGCTGAATGCCGCCAGGTACCGAAAGTGGGTGAATGGCGCCCATTAAAATTTTCAAAAAGTCACTCATAACCTTTGATGAGAGGACAGTTATTTATGAAACTTTGGCACCTGGTTCGCAGCTACAGTTTAGCGGAGAATGAGCATTCAGCGATGCGTAAATTATTTTTAAGGTGAAAAATAAGAAAGAAAAACCTAAATTCTTTGAAGAAACACGTTGTACACCTTTTTAACGCTTATCTCTCAGTTGAAATATGCTAAGTCACTACGCTGCGGACGCATTCGTCCTGGTGTCTACAATTCTGCACAGAGCTGCTGCCCGTGTTCAGGAGGCATACGAAGCCATTTACACAAAGGTAACAGCGCGCAGAAGGCGATTACTAGAATGGTCTATAGACCAACTCAGTCCTCTGACGTATCGCCACTGCGGTGGCGCTGCTGTCAGCACTGCGCATGCGCAGAAGGTTCTCCTCGGACGAATCTGGTTTCCACGCACGCGCAATGTCCACGTTCGGTGTGGGCAAATATGGCTGGTTTATAGACAATGTGTTGGTCGGTATGGTCAGCCGGAGTGTTCTCGATTCCCGTACATGCGCATAAGAGTCGAAACATAACGTTGGAAGTCCGAACGAGCCAAAGCAGGTAGAACTTGGCCCTCGTAGGATTAGCGACGTCACTCGTCGCTAGACAAGATACCTGCCACAACCCCTCCTAGTCGGTCTTGGTAGGGTTGGTGACAGGAGCCTCCTTGACGCAGCCCATGAAGACGACAGCGAAGGGGTCCCGGTGCAGGAGCACGAAGACGAAAGGCCGGTCCAGCGTGAACTCTATCGCCCCGCTGGCCGAGGACACCAGGACGTCCAGGTCGGCTGAAGGCCGGGGCGCCTCGGAACCGCGCTCGTCCAACTGCAGGGTCAGGGGTATACGCTGCCTGGAACGCGGCCTCGACTTGTTTGTTTAGCATCGTGTCCCACCAATGCGTCCAAAGTGGTTCCGAAAGGGGCACCTAATAATGTCACAAAAGACGCGTAAGAGTGCTTCAGAGTGTTTCTAACGGCTCGGTTGGGGTCACATGGTTTATGAACCGTTTGCAAAACCGGGGATGCAAGGAGGCGACGAAAGTGTTGACCGTCTGCAAGCCTCTCCGCCTGCTTTCCTTCTCAACACGCGAAAACGCAACGCATGCGCACTTGCGAGCAATGTGCGCAACAACGCGTCCGGGACTTTAAATTGCAAACGCTTTCCGTGGCTTGAGTTGTTCCCTCTCTGATAAATTTAGGCTCTCTATGTCATGTTGTAAGAGGACGCAATCCTAGCGGTCAACTGTGAAAGTTACGGGGAAAAAAAACGAGTTAACGCCAGTGTCGCTGTTGTCGTGGCGTCCCAACTCATCGCTGCAAAAGCTTCCGTGGCGTGTCGAGCTGCGAGCGAGTCACAGCATGAAACGGCGTCTGCCGCATTCGTCTCTGCTGATGTGCTACAGCCAGTATCGTTGCAGAAAGCAACGTGACACTTCTACGACGTCGTCAGGCGCTATTCGAGGGACCATGTTTGTAGACGCTGTAGACATACCAGTCGCAGACGCGCTCGCTTCGAGCTTCATATTCAAGGGGAACGGAACGAAAACATTTTGTAGCAGCAATTGAGCCGTCAGATGCAGAGTTGCTTTGTATGAGGAACGCAGTCAACGCTGACGTCGCCTCGGCCTTTCCACATGTACGCCTGTCGTTCTCTGTCTGCTCCACTGGCCACCTTCCCACCATCTACACGTGTGTGAACAAGTGATGTGAAGTCCCACGCGACGCTTCGTCGCTTCAGTCCTCGCTTCATCGCCTCGAACGGCGCTTCGAAGAGGCGCAGCGGCGCATGCCAGGAAGGCCGAGATTCAACGCGATCGTCGGTTGTGTTTCTCGTCAAATGCAATAATAGTTTTCCACGTGGAGACAACACGAAGCAGTGAAAGCCCCAAGTGCGATTAGTGTCCGGCGGAAGGGGCGTTGCGCCAAGTCTCCGATTGGCGCCTACCATAGTTCGAGTCTACGCCGCTGCGTGAGGAAAGGTTGTGCATGTGCCAAACCCATCTTGAGAAAGACCCCTTCTTCATAGGCCAGTTTGATCGAGATGACATATAAGCACTTTACTATTTATCCTGAACTGACCGTGAGGCTGACCCTCTGGACAAGGAGGGAGCAGGACAGGGGTCTGTTGGCGGCGATGCCCAGCAGTGCCGTCGCGTCGCTGAAGAGGCTCGTGAGGCCGAGTTCCTTGAGCACCTGGCTCATCTCGCATGTCTTGCGCAGGCGCAGTCTCGGGATGGTCAGGGACACTGAGCCCTTGTGGCGCAGGGCCTTGAGGAGCCTGTCCAGATGGATCGGCGTGAGCCCACTCACCAGGGCGTTGATGCCGGTCGGGGAGTTGGGCTTCAGGAGTACCAGACTGCTTCCAACGTCCTGCGGGTTCGGTGGCAAGTTAATGGGGCAGTTTTACGGGCAGTCTGGAGAAAAACCGTATGTCACTCATTTTTGGTTCTGCTGGGGTGAACTACATCAGCATTCATTTCGCGTCATCAAATATCTTATATTTGATGTTCGGTTCAAGTTACACTGCTCAAATTCTATCTGTCGTCATAATTCCAGTCTTGCCGAAAAGATGGCTTTCAAGGGGCACTGACACATCAAAATCATATTTTTTTTTTTTATTATCCGAAACGATCGAAAACGATGCCGGGACATTACCCTCAAAATTTGAAATTTGGGAATTCAGTATTCGTGAAGTAAAAAAACAATTTCCAAATGCCGAATTCGAAGTTCCCGCGCGATCGGCGCCGGTGCCTTGACGTCAAAAATTGGTGAGACCTGAGAGTCCACTTTTTTTTCTCCACTCCCTGCTGTTGCCATGGCGACCCAAAGCGAGGAGGAAAGGAGCGAGCGCCGGCTCGTTGCGGCGGACCGGTTTTGAGCGGTGTCGCCTGTTTTCCGTTGGAGGATACCAATCCAGGAGACGGCACCACAACGAACTCCCGATTTTTGGTATTTCAAAAAGAAGGGCCGTAGTGCGTTCGCAATTGCGTTAAAAAACATGTTTTAGGATTGCCGTAATTAAATGTTATAGAGATGTCGCCTACAAAGCTTCTAAATTTCCTGATTCTTGACGTCACCGATCAAAAGAAGCGAGGAGGCGAGCGGCGGGAAAATCAAACGCCAAAAATAAAAAGGCGCGCGCGGGCCCGGGAAAATTTTTTTTCGTGGTGCGGTTTTTTTTGCGTGTCTATGAATGCAACTTACATCGTTTTAGACAATAAAAATAAATACGACCTTTGGGGTGTCAGTGCCCCTTTCAGTTTAAAAAAAAGACATCGCAGAAATCGCGGCTGTAGTTACACTGCTTACCGACAAAATGCGTTAGAATTTAGCGCACGCGTTCCGACTCAGTGAAGGACAGCAACGGTTACGGGGTTCGTTTCCTAACAGTTTCCTACCGCTACGCGACGACCAGAATTTTCTTCGCCGTGACGTCGCGAGCTGTAATCCTGGTTACTTATCATCTGCCTCCAACTACAAGATCGACGGTGCGTCTGAAAAGCACGATGGAAGCTTAGAGTTATTGTGTTTTTAAACCAGCACCGTCTTAGTAGGCAGTCTAATAATACTCTTATTTACGTCGACGAAAGCACAGGATATGATCAAGATAGTGATACTCGGGGGGGATCGGTGGCCGAGTGGGCTAAAGCGCACACTCAGCTCGACGCACGTGGGGCGAAAGCTCGCGATGCAGAACCCAGGGATCCTGGGTTCGAGCCCGTTTCGATCTGGATGAGCATCGTACCGGCGTGCGGTCGTGTATCACTACTGCGTGGTGCACGTTAAAGACCCCAGGCTAGCGGTTGTACTGCACTGGCTAAATTGCTCACCTACAGCGTGTGACTCGTCGCAACTTTAATGGCTGACCAACTACACGCTGTATAAACATCCCCACAACCCAATTATAGTGATACTCGGTGTTTCGGCCCGAATAGATAAACCACGCATAGCAGAGAGCTGAAATTCCTAGAGAAAGTGACGCTGGTGGTGGTGATAAAATGCGAAAATTTTACGTATGACGTTAGCTGGGTGAAAAGACACAGAAGAAAAACAAAAATTATCTACGAGCCGACGTCCAGCTATGTGTAATTGGCATCGTACCGATGTTTGAGATTGCGGGTGCCTGTAGCATTTATTTCAGTGAAAAAAACTTCTCAGTAAGAAAGACAATATTGTTTTCTTTCTTGCTGACAACGTTTTTCGCTGACATAATTGGTGCACCCGCCCAGAATCTCACATGATAAATATTTGGCTTGGGTGGATATCGGCTCATAGAGAATTTTTTGTCTCCTTCGTATCTTTTGATTGAGGTAATCTCATGTGCTCAAACTCTCACATTTCATCACCGCCGCTAGCGTCACGATCTCAAGAAGTTTCAGCTTCCTGAGATGCGTAGTTTACTTATGCAGGCCGAACAGTCCGGGTTTAGTTTCTCGGTTTCACCCTGTAGAATTAAGTCTACATCATAGTCGGCGTTTGGCCAATCGTGAAAAACCGACCACCGCGACGCGTTTTTGTCGCGCACGTCGCCAATAGGTTGGAGAAGCTGCCCTCTTTCGCTCCGCACCTTGTAGGGCAGTTCCACAGCGGCCGTGTCAAGCTCCGTGTAGACGCAGGACCGGAACACGCCGTTGGTGACCATCATATCCACCATGTGCTTGTCCCCGTGGACGTCGGTGAAGTCCCGCCTCACGTTGTCCTCGCGGACGAACTGGAAGTCCCAGAGGGCCCTGAAGTGCAGCGCCTGCACCACCACCAGCTGCGTGTTGCTGTTCACCCAGGCCCCGTTGAGCACGTTCACGGCGTTTGTCAGGTGCTCGATCCGCTCGTTGATCTCCGCCGTCGCCGCTTGGGGGTGCGTCGAGAAGGGGGCCTCTCGGAGAGACGCCTCGTAAAACCTTCCGGAGAGAAAGGGGGACCAGAGACGTGTGACTGTCATTTTAATATTGTGGAATTGGTTATTGAGTTCCATTGTACAGAGTGTCCTCTTTTCGTGGCATTAAGGCGTTTGCTACATGTTAATATTGGTTTGATAAGAAATACGACTTATTTATATGAAAAAAATAAGTATATAAAATGCCGTGTCTGCTAATGACAAGAATGTAGTGCTGCATGACAGCGGCTTATCGAGTGAGGTCAGTGAGCCTCTGACGGGCTCAAAAGGGTGACAAGCATCGTGCCGTCTTACTTGTTGATGAATGAAAGGTACTCTGGCACGACCTGGTACTTCTTGTCCACGTAAGACACGTTGGCCATTTTCAGCCTGATATTGGGCGCCGCGTTTCGCAGGCAGATCAGCAGCTCGTGGAACAAGGTTGGGGAGTCGGAGCTATGCAGGTGCAGGAGCTGAACCACCTGCGTAGAGAGGGCGCCAGTGTCGAGCCACTAGTCAAGTGACCGTTTGGAATACTCTCGCTTAAATGTCTGAGTTATTGAAACGTTTCTCGGCGCTCGAGGACATTGCAGTGTACACCAGGAGGTTTACAAGTGACAAAGCTGTCCGACCTATGAACGTTCACGGCATCATCAGCTTAAACTACAAACTTGAACGCTAATCGATGAAGTTTGTGAAGGAAAGACGGGAAAAGCGTGCACTGCTGCACTTTCCGTGACATCACAGACTCACACCGGTAGATCAACCGCCGAATTCACAAACTTCACTTTAATTGAGGGGCCCCTCCACTTCCCCAAAGAAGGCGCAAGGGCCAGCGCTGGCCAATCGCAACGGTGGCTCCGTCGTCGCGATTGGCCAGCGCCGGCCCTCGCGACGCTGAGCGCGAACCTTCGGGGGCATACATGTTGCACCATCGAATTTAGCTATCTCGTCAAGAACAAAAGAAAATGACCACCACCATGATGTGATGACGTCACATGCAAGCGATATATTTTGTTTCAACTGTAACCAAGGTTACTAAATTAGGTCAGCTGTGGACTCCCGCAAAGGGGGGTACCTCCCCTCATTCACTTCAGTCCACCTCTCGTAAAGCCCTTTCATACTTTAAAAGTAGCCCAAAAAGCGCCGATGCAAGAGGCACGTGCAACGTGCAGCCCTTAGGAAGACCATGGCGGCACAACGCACCACTGAGCTAGATCTCAGGCGCTATGTTCTTCCCAGAAGTGGCACGAGGCACGCGTCTCGAGCATTCCCATAACAATGAATGGCGTCACTTTTCCCAGGACCACCGTGCCCAGGACCCAGGCTTCAACCTCCCGTCGTTTGAAGCGCCATCTAGATTTTGTTCCAAAACTGTCTGTTCTATGGAGCTCATAGAGTACGGTAAAACGCCACCTACACGCTGTCCTTCGAAACATACATATTCCACAGAACACACCGCACTTACCGTACAGCCGTCCGACACGTAGAACGACGGGAGGCGAGCCGTGGGCCTAGAAGGGGGGGGGGGGGGGGGGGGGGGTGGGAGGGGTACATTTCGTGCAAGCAGCGCCTATGGGAAATTCCGTAACTGGGCTAATCTAGGGACGTTGACTGTAACCTAACACTCACCTGAGCTGCAGCCTGATCGTGGGCGCCTCCCAGAAGCATGGAGAGGCTGGCGGCCAGCCCGCAGGGAGAGAAGAAGACGTCGCTGTCAGCATGGTCGTAAACCAGTCTCTTGAAGACCTCCACGGGAAATCGCAGGCTGCCCACTGCTCTTTCGCCCGACGAGGTCAACGAGTGGCTGGAAGCCTTCCTCTCGAGCCCCAGGTACTCGCGCATTACCGATAACATCACTGGAGTTCTTGTGAATGGTAATTTCAGGAAGCTTCTGGAAGGCCGCGAAGAAATTTCGCGGTCAGGCGGTCAGGCGCTGGGCTGCTGGGCTTCTGGAGGTTGTTTGGAAAGACCGCTGGAGAGACAACGAACGAGTACGCAAGAGAGGGCTCGTGAAACGGCAATTGGACTGGATTGGATTGGATTTCTCTTTTGGCTTCCCCTTTGTAGCTGCTGACTATGGAACTTCGGATTCTGGACCTAGCCAGTGGGCTTCTCTGCCGCTTTAACTTTTGCTCTGTCTTCCACCTTTGGCTAGAGTGTGATCACAGCCTCCTATATAGGCTTATGTTGGAGGCTCGAGACCAGTAGGCTCTGCTTGGGCTTGCTCTTGGACCTTGAAAACATTGTTCTCAGTTATCTGAGGAGAAGCTTTATCCGAAGTCACAGGAAACGTCTTTCTGTCCTCCAGGAGTGTTAAAACTGTCTGCCACAAAGCAAACCGACATCGCTCGATCTTCCCAACACCGCATTTTAAAACTAAAGATATCGCATATTTCAATATGCACGGATCGCCAATGAGTCTGCTCTGCACTAAGCAAAAAAATGGTGGCGCTCCCCACAAGCAAATCTGGATATGAAGCGCGGACACTCTAGACGTGGTTGATTTGGCTGCTCTAGGGCACCTTAGTTTTGTTATTTTGCTGTTATATCAAACCAAACAGAATTTTTTTTTTTTTTTTGAGTCCGTCGTTTTTTTTGCGACATGGACAAACCAGGTGTTTTGGGAAGTGAAACGTCTGTGCATGCACCTTCAGGATAGCAGTGCCACCACTGCGGCGTGACGTCAGGGTCGCCTATGAAATCAGTCAATCAATCAATCAATGTTTATTTCAGCTTACAACACTAACTGAGGGTGGCGAGAAGAAAGCTGTATCGTTTACTGCTGGGCGGGCCTCGCCACTCTTCCAAGCCACCCAGAGTACCTCAAGTTTCGCTAATGAAGTTTATCATAATTATTATTATTATTAAGAATACGTTATTTTGCATTGATTTCGTGCGTGCAGCAAGCATATCCCCTTCAAAGAACACAAAAAAGATAAGCTCGGATTTTGTCGATATTACGTTGCTAAAAACGTCGTGGAAGCACACCATGAGCGCGCACTCGGCAGCAACAACAATAAGTTGACTTGGCTCTCGAGATTTATGTTCTGCCTCCATCCCTCCCCTAATTATTTTTTATTTACTTTTTTATGCCGTTCAGTAAAGTTTATGAAAGCAGCACGTGAAATCGACGTGGTAAAGGACTAAAGACTCAAGCGGCTATAGGAGGTATTCACTGGACGCCATATTTGAGGGCGATGTTTAGAGTGCATGATTGATTGATTGAAACGTTTATTTGAAAGACCACGCCTCTGGCTTGTGGGCCTCGTGTGGCGTGGGGGAAAGGGAAAAGGGAGCTAGCGATGACGATGGATCAGATGTACCGTCCGATCCCGGAGGACCGGAGGTAGGAGATGAGGGATGAAAAGACGGCTGTTCTATCCGCGGGTTCTGAGGACTTCGGGTGGGCCCATTCCCATAGGGTCTTCGGTCGAAGGGAAGGTGGCAGGTTGTTGATCGCCGCCGCCCGTTCGTTTGACGTCTCTGGACAGAACCATACAAGGTGGTCACAAGTCGCGGGGACGCCGCAGTGGGGACATCTTGGGTCAGGTCCCGTGTCCTCCTGGTCTGTTGGCCTGTGGAATTTGGCAAGCCAAACGGGAGTTAGCATAGTGCGAGTTTGAAGTCTGTGCAGGGCCACTCGTTCCCATCTTGGAAGCCCTCGAGGGATCGGATGGGGGTTAGCAGGGAGGAGCGCAGCAAGTCGCGCCTTCCGGGCATTTCTTTCTTCTTTTTTGATCTCATAGAGGTCGAAGACTTCTTTGCTTGAAACATCTCGTTGAACGGGCGAAGGGACCGGGCCTTGTGAGGGCTGAATACTTGCTTTTAGCAGTGCCCTCGCGGCCCCGTCCGCCCGCTCGTTCCCCGGAATGTTGGCGTGGCCAGGAATCCACGCGATGGTGATCTTCTGTTTAGCCCCAGCGAGGCGACCCAGTTCCCGGATGTGCACAACCGTAACGTTGCACGTGCTCGACTGCCCAAGTGCGCGCACTGCCTCTTGGGAGTCTGTGTATATGCGGGTTTCACTGATTTCTGGGCGTGGCATGGTCGTGGCCGTTTCCACTGCGAACAGAATCGCCAGGAGTTCTGCCATGCAGGTGCTTCGTGTACGTGAGGTAAGCTGGGTGCTCGTCTCGTTGCGAGTAGGTGAGTGCCATGCTATTGCAGTTCGGCCGCTATCGTCCCTCGCTGCATCCGTGTAGAAGACTTCTACGTGTTTGAGGAACTGCGTGATTTCCTTGTTATGAATGGCCGCTTGCGTGGCTCGTCTCTCGGGGCGATCAGGTCCTTCGTGACTTGGAAGGGGTTTGACAGGGGTGACTGCCTCCGCGTTCCAAGGTGGAGTTGGTGTCGGCATGAGCGGGCCGTTGATGAGGTGGGCGCGACCACTGGACGTGAGTATGATTCGACCGTGAGGAGTGCGAGACAGCCGCTGAGCTTGGCTCACCCGCATCTCATCGGCGATATCACGGATAGTATTCATTTGAGCGATGCTCTCGAGTTGGTCTACCTGCGTGAAGCGGGGAAGTCCAGTGACAACTCGCATGGCTGCTCGTAACATGGTGGTGAGTGCAGCTTCTTGTTTCTTGGTGAGACGAAGATAATTAAGTCCGTACACCACCTTAGAGATCAGGATGGTACGGACGAGGCGTCGAAGGAGGTCGTCCTGTGCGCCCCATGCCTTGTTTGAGATGGCCTTGAGTAAGTTTAGGCCTTCTTTCCACTGTGACTTCACCTGCCGGAGCCATGTGATAGCGCCGCCTTTGCGGTCGAATGTGACTCCTAGAATTTTGATAGAGTCGGTCTGGGTAATAGGGACTCCATCCACCTGCAGTTGAATGTCTGTACGGGCTCTCCGGCGTCGGCCGGGAATGACCATATAAGTGGTCTTCTCCTTTGATAATTCGAGGCCTGATTGGAGGGCGAAGGTCGTAACGATGTTCAGCGCTTTCTGCATATAGAGTTGTTGGCTCTCCGCCCCACCTGCCGTCGTCCATAGGGTGACGTCGTCCGCATAGATTGTAAAGCGAATTTGCGGGACGGCTTCGAGAGCGAGAGCCAGGTCCACCATAGCGAGGTTAAAAAGAAGCGGCGACAGGACCGCCCCCTGGGGAACTCCAATGTTGTTAGTTCTCCACTGGCTTTTGGTTTGACCGATGGACACCTGAAATGTTCGGTCTTGGAGAAATGTCTTGATAAAGTTCAGGAGGCGGCCCTGAATACCTCGCCTCTTTGCTGCATTCACAACGGTGCTGTGTGGTATGGAATCGAATGCTTTGCGTAAGTCAATGGCTACAAGCGTACGCGGTTGGCTTTTGAAGAGCCGGCGCTCGTAGAGGTCATGGTAAAGCATGAGTAGGCTGTCCTGTGTCGAGAGTTGAGAACGGAAGCCCGTTTGCATGGGATGAAAGGCCCCAGTCGACTCGAGGATCCAGGACAAACGAGCATTGACCATCCGCTCTAGAACTTTGCACAGGTTTGACGTCAAGGAGATTGGGCGAAGGTTGGCCACCATGTTGGGAGCCTTTCCAGGCTTGGGAATAGGGATCACTGTAGATCTCTTCCATTCGGAAGGTAGCTCACCCTCCTCCCAGATGGCGTTGAAGATGTCAAGAAGCTCCTTCATGGCGTCCGACGGAAGGTTCCGGAGCGCGGAGATAGTAATGAGGTCCGGGCCAGGTGCCGACTTGGCTCGCGCTGTCGCGAGAGCGTCCTGGAGCTCGGCGAGCGTGAAGAAAGCGTCCGCCGGGTGTTCATTTTGTATGGGCTGCCGGACGTAGACATCTGCTGGAGGCGGCTCGGGTTGCTGCGGGAAGAAATAATCTCCCGCCTCTGCCGCGAGTTGTTCTTCGGCAATGTCGAGGCGGAAGGCCAAGTTGCTTCCGGTGTTGCAGGTTTTTGTTTTCCCGGCGAGCCCTTTATAGGCCCGCCAAAGCGCACGGTAGCCTATCCGCTCGTTAAAGGAGTCGCACAGTTTCCGCCAGATGGTACGGCAGAGCTCGATTGTGTATTTCTTGGCCTGGGCCGTGGCGTGATTCAGGCGGATCTTGTTCTGGAGGGACCTCCTGGTTCTGTAGCGCATAAGGGCCTTTAGTCGCCTGTCCCACAAGTTGATAAGGTGCAAGTCGGGTTGCGGTGTGTCTTCTTTCACGTTGTACTCAGTGCGGGCCTCCCGTAGCGCGTGTTGGATGCGTTCCGCGAAGGGGACGCCGGCGAGGCGTGTCATGGCGGTACGGTAGCTGTCCCATTTTGTGAAAGTGACCTGTCGCCGGGACGAAGTGCGTATGAGAAGTCGTATATGAATGGGAAGGTGGTCGCTGCCCATTGGATCGGCCTGCACTTGCCACTGGACCCGTAGATTTGATGAGGTCCAAGTTAGGTCGGGGGACGTGTCGTTTTGGTTGGAGCACTGGGCCAGCCGCGTGGGGGTGTCTGGATCGTTGCAGAGTTGAAGACCAGCTGCGACGCAGGCTTTTTTTAGATGTTTGCCGCGGGCGTTCTTGTTCGGATATCCCCACGCGGTATGTCTGGCATTGAAGTCCCCCGCAAGTATAGTACGCTTGTCCTTCTTCACCAGGTCTTTGATCCAATTGGCTTCATTTGGTCCCACGGTTGGCCTGATGTATGTGTTACGTATATCAATGGGCGTGTCCTTACTTTTGACCCTCGTGGAAACAACTTCACGGTCGTCAGAACACGCTGTCTCTGAGTTGAGTTGTGTCTGTGGGAGTGTTTTCTTTACAAGAGTGGTTACAATTCCAAAATTAGAGGTTTGTCTTTGTATACTGGGGTTTATGTAAGTGTTGTAACCCCTAATCTTAATTTTCTCTACGTTAGCTTCCTGTAGAAGAATAACGTCGGGCGTCTTGTTTTTAAGTGCAGTGAGGCGCGTTTTGAGTTCATAAAGTTTCTGTTGCAACCCACCGCAGTTCCATTGGAGGATCCATGGTTGCAGTTTGCCGCGGTGTTTGCGTTGTTTGGGTTTGTGTGAGGCACATTGGGTGCTTGTACCTTTTTTGGGGGGACTATTGTCGGTCGTTACGAGTGTCTATGAGCCTGTGGATGGCTGTCGTGAGTTCGGCCAGTTGCTTCTCCATCCGAGCGAAGCCCGCGTATTGGAGTTGTAAGACCTGTGTCGCCATGTCCAGCCGTTGGGCCGGATACTCCGGTGATACCGTTGGTTGAGAGGCTCCCATCGTCACTGCTGCATATGACGTCCCGGCATCTTGGCTCGCCGGTCTTCCCGCCGGTGGTGGTAAAGTGGGTTTTTCTATCCCTTGCGCCGATTTTTGACCTGTTTTCTTGGCGGGGCGCCGCGGAGGAATGGCGCGCTTCGGGCACTCATTGCTGGTGGCCACGTGGGCCCCGCCACAATTTGCGCACTTCGGAATCTGCGAGCACTTCTCCATGCCATCGTGCTCAGAGCCGCAAGTTCCGCAGCGCTCCTTCTCTCGCGGGCAAACGTCCTTTTTGTGTCCAATCGCATGACAATTAAAGCATACGAGTGGTCTCGGGCGGTACTCACGTACGGGGAGGACTTCGTGCATGTAACTCACCCGCTGGGGGCGAGTTGTGCCTTCAAATGTGACAAGTATCGTGTTTCCCTTCGTCCCCAATGGGCGTGCTGCCACCAGCTTGTGAGTTCTGCACTCAATATCCTCCTGGAGTTGTTCAGGAGTAACCTCGTTGTTCTGACTGCGTAGGTACACGACTCCGCGACATTGGTTCCCGGCAAGAGCCTTGTAGGGTTGGAGCGCGTTAGTGTCCTCCCCTTGGCGGATTGCCTTGATTTTCAGAAGCTTCTCTGTGAGGAGAGGGTCCCTGGTAGTAATGGCTAGGGCATTTGCCCTCTCATTCCGATGGACGGTGTAGTCGGCGTGGGCTTGAATGCCGGCACTTTCAATCTCTTCGCGGATTTCTTTTCCGGTGAATTCACTTACTTCTTTCTTCCCGATAGAGCGAAGCACCACAGTTTGCACCGGCAACAACCTCGGCGTAGATTCGTTGGCATTTCTCATAGGCTGCGAGCTCAATTTTCTTTTCCGTGAGGAAATTCCTAGGAGCGGCCAGTCTATGTCGTCGTTTGTCTCGGAGGCCGGCAACAAATTTGGTGGTGCCGGAGGTTTCGTCTGCTTCAGAGGGTGTCCTTGAAATGTGCCTTCATTGAGCGTGAGTGCGCTGGCTTGGGGAGGCCGACCGCCATCTTGTTCTGTCAAGCGTACCGGTGTGAGATGGCCGCCATCTTGCATTTCCTGGGTCGTTTGTCGAGGTTCTTCGTCGCCTTTCCCACTTGTTCTATGGGGCGACCGAGATCTTTCGTTTTTTCGTCTAAATCGTGGATCTTGCCTTGGTTCCTTCAGCGTCGGCCGGTTCGGGTTATCAACTATTTCTTGTGGTTGTGGCGTGAATCGAGCAACGAGTTGTTGCAGAGCTTCCAGGAACGCCGGTTGTCGCTCAATGACGCCGGCCAGAACTTGAAAAAGCTGACTCACCTCCGGCGTTGACAATACTTGGTGGTAGGGTAGATTGACTTGCATGGGGAGCGGAGTGTTCTGCAGCTGTCCAGTGCCGTCTTCGGAAAACGGAGTTTCGGATAAAAGTTGATTTTCGGGAAGGTCGGTCATTTCAATGCCGGGCGTGCCCTGCATTGACTGTTGTGGCCCACCACCTTTTTAGGGGTGGCCCAAGGCTGCGGCCAGGTCCGCAAGGGACCCGTAAGCCTACGGATCAGAAATAAAGGCCTATTGAGAAGAAGCACAGAGGAAGTCAAAATACCTTCCGTTCGTCAAAGCTCGGTCTTCTTCCTCTGCTTCTATAGAGCGCATGATAAGAACGAGCTCACATTAATAGTCTGCTAAGACCGACAACCTTGATGGTGCTAAATGCACGCTCCAAACGGACTGCGGAAGCTCGCCGTCAACACGCGCTCAGCAGCAGCGCACACGGATATGGCCGCCAGTGAATACTTCCTATACTCTCCTGCGACCGACAACAGCAAAAAAAGGAGGTTACCGCGGTACCGCCATATGCGAATCACAAACCAGAAGAAGAAAAAGAAGGAAAAACGCTCGCGCACGTCTGTCAGAGGGTCGGAGTTGAGGGTGGTCCTGCTGCAGTCTGGGCGTCTGGGCAGATGGAGCGACAAGACCACGGCTAGCCAGGCGCCATCGTAGCTACTGCTAAAGGTAGTCCCAGAACGTACTCTGGAACATGCTGCTGGTCGCTACTGCTGGTAGTTGGTCTTGGTAGAAGCTCCTGGTGACCGTGCGCGGTAACCATGCCCGAAGACGCGTAATCTGGAAAGGCGTCGACAGATTCGTTCGGCGTAAGTCTCCATTTTAACCGGACTTAACTATCTTTGATTCGGTTTCTTCTGCTGTTTAGTATTGCTGGGTAAAACCTCAGAGCAGGTGAATGAGGTGTTAAGAGACAAGGTGCCTACGGGTCAGAACGGAATAGCAAATCCGTTGGCTATGATGACATATACCATCGTGTTTAGGCATTCGCACCCTGTCAATTTTCCTCCCTGGTTAACTGTATGCCAGAAACGTCATACCATACACAGCGATTGTCTTCAATTATGAAAGAAAAGGCGCCGTGGCTTTGCTAGGGTATTCCCTGGTCACCGTAGTTGAAACCACTGTTCACAGTGCATGGTAAGATCGCATGGTTGTTGTCCTTCTCTTAAATAAAGCGCTGTGGGAACTCGTAATCAGTATGCGCTCAGCACCAATCTGATACTCTTTATTACATTTATTTTCTCAACCCTCGAGGAATTTGTCGCCAAAATAATTTCTGGGCGTAAAGATCCTCAGTAGACAAACCTGAGCTGGGTGCAACCACATGGTCTTTTGTAGGATGGTGCCAACTTATGAGGTGACGTTTTAACAACCCAATAAAAAAAGTAACTACAAAGAGAAAGACGTCCTTAACGTACAAGCAAAACGCCATACTGGACGCGCTTTCAGGGTTTAACCTGTCCTCTTCCGCAGCTTGTTCTTAGTCCTAAAATAGATGATTACATTCCCGTTAAGAGTGTAATGTTGTTTTTCGTTGTTTTTTAAGGATTATGTTGGGTGTTGCCGAGGCCTTCAAGGTGATACGGCAGCTTCTGACTCCCTTTTCAAATCTCGATCCCCGTGCTTCGAGGTCAGCTTGTTCTTTTTGCACATATTAGAAACTAAAAGCTTGGATTCCTGCCAATATGCTCCACCCCCCCCCCCCCCCAAAAAAAAAAAAAAAAAAAAAAGAACGCTAGATTTTTAGGGGAAGTCTCTAACTCCCATCACACCTCTGAGTGCGCTGGGAGTTAGAGATATGAAGACGCCACTATGGTCATCGACAACCTAAGAAGCGCAGAGCGTGGCCAGTCCCGTGCATCTCATTATCGATCATCGGCCAATGCAATTGCAACATTACCCGATAAGAGCGCCGAAGAACCAATCACGTAGCAAGAGGCACGAACATGGTAAGTCACACTCTGCGTTCCTGAAGCCGTCAGAATCTGCAATGAATGTGCCAGGGAGTAAAGGCCGGTTCACACAGCACCATTTTCTTACGTTTTCCTTACATTACGTAGGAGTCACCGAAACTTTGGTGTCTCGAACGGCGCCCGCCAGGCGGCCATCATCTTGGTCCGGTTAAACCGCTTGATATAAAGCGCAGATGTCTCGATGACTTGTGGCGAAAGCAGACGTAAGCTTTCTTAACGTAACGTGAGAAAATAGGGCTGCGTGAACTAAAGTCACCGACCCTGGGAAAGTAGCGCCGTTACCTTCCTCGCCTGCGTGCCGGACACAAACCGTTACTAACTTACGGGCGATCAAACCTCGCAAGGTGAGATCGGCTCATCGGTCTCAATTGAGGGGTGGCAATCACCGTTTCGGTCCAATCAAAGCTTAGAAGCTTCCAAAGGGTTGTTCTGAACCGGTCGCACCGAGGTCGCCGTGGAGCAATCATCGTACTGAAGCCGTTCCTCGCCAATATAGGCGTCTTGCACGCTGTGCGTGCAATCCACTTATCAGTCATGCTTATCTCCCCAGATCGCCTTCAATGGTAATGTACTTCCGCACGAAATGACTTTTTTTTTTCTTTAATGGTGTTATGCACTGTCGCCAGATGTGGTGGCAGTGTGAAGATGTGCCCTTGTTTCGCCGGTGTGTGGATAACAAAAATATCGGTATTTAAGAAACGTCTCTATAAAGCTACCCGTCACCAGCGAATTTAGATCGGCTCACAAAGAATGGAGAGGTTAAAGAGAAATTCTCCATTTAATGAACCAACATGACGACCATACGGGAAGCGTGGCGCTACTTTCCCATGATCCATTGTCTTTAGTGTGAATCAGCCTGAGGATCGATTGACATGGTGTGACTTTACTTGGGATTTTACAGTTGCGACGTCCCTTGTGTGGAAAAGAAAAAGAGAAAAGCCTAGGGGCAGTTGCGGTGCCCCACGTCGCTGCTGCGTATTCGCGAGCGAAATCGCTACATGCCAATGGGGCCTAACCCCGCCGTTAAAACAGCGTGTTCCTTTACATGCTGCTTCTGCGTCGTGTTTCCGTGTACTTGTGCTGCTGCGGTATAGAGCGTCAGAAGGTTTCAGCGTGTTCGTTCCTTACCGGAAAAATGTGTTGACGTTCGGCTTCTCAATTTTTATGACCTTCGTTTATGTTGTTGTTGTTGTTGTTGTTTGTGTTCCTTTTTAAAGCGGTGCACTTGAGAAAGTAGCGATGTAGTAATTCTGATCTAATACGTTAGCATATCTTTGGGAATTCAGCGTCGCTCCGGTGTTCATGAACGCTGGTGCGTATATAAACACCCAATGCATTTTAACCTACACTCCGATGTCTCTGTCTTCCGACTGCATCGGTGGGATTGAGACTTATGCTTATACTTATCATCATAAACCGCTCTAAAAGTAATAATTTGTGCGGTTTACTCGATGAAGTGGGTCCCATCATTTGTTTAAAAAATTTACGTATATAAAACTTGCCTAAAAACAACTTTTCTCGCTTAGCAGTTTGACCTTACTCAGTCGTAATTGGCGGATGCTCCGGTTGAAATGTTTATGTTGAATCACCGAAGCAAGCAGTAATCGTATTTAATGATCCATTGTTACTCAAAAGCGAAAGGCACCGCACTAGTCGCCAGTCAGCAGGCACATGGTTGGCAGCTACTGAAACGAGGGTTCCGTAATGCCAATCGCGTTATAACGAGCCCCATTAACGCAAATGGCCTCAGATTGCGGCTTTAGTGGAGGCCAATTAGCAAAACGACAATGTCTACACTCTCGCTTGTAATTTTTTCTTTCGCGAGTTCGTTAAGCTGGATAAATAACACATTTCAAGTGTCTTTCGTCTTTTTCTTGGCGCAAGTGAGGCATTTGAATAAAATGATATATCTCGTGGCTGCCGGGCTACGTCATGCAAGCCTCACGGGGTTTTACAGGATCGATCATTTGTATTAAAAATTTGCACAAATAAAAATATGAATAGTAAAAAAACATTATACTGGTCCCCTTGTATTCTGCTTTTCCCGCGGAATAGGGGGATGGATTATGTAATATTTTGCATACAAGCAGGAAGGCGTTCTCTAGTCGAAAATATTTGCGCCTAAGTCGTCTAAATTGCACGCGAAAGTCGAAAAAAAAAAAGAAGAAAATTCAAACGTATCCCTTTGTAACTTATCCAATGGCTCAGCCATGGAGGACACGTATGGCGCACACGAAATTTGATTGAAAATGAGGCACATTACATAGGACCAAAACGTAATTGTCGATTGTGTTCTACAATTTTTTGGGGTGTCGCGTAAGAGATGTAACTATTAATGGCTCCCTTGCACTCTGCCTTTCTGCTCATAAATGATGTAAACAGTTTTCCTTGAGACAGCTTCGCGAGATAGCGTTTCACGCCACACTTCACAGATGCCGCCACCTGCCTTGTCGACCTACAAAAAGGATCACTGTGGCAGTCGGCAGAAAAAGAAGTGGAAATATACTGGCTGTTGTGGCTGATGAAAAACACTTTAAAAGGTACACCACGTTCTATAATGAACGTGTATATAGGTATCAAACTCTTCTATCTTCGCAGATAAAGCCCGCTTCGCATGTTGCGAAAATTGTCCAAGCACTGAGCAATTTCGTTCGCTCGTCATTGCACTGTTGCAGTGGTTCTAGAGCGGGGTTAAACAAGTCAAGAATCAAATTTGAACTTGATATTTATTTTAAGAGCCCATTTGTGCCAAGGACACCGATAGAAAAAGGCTTCTAATAAAAAAAACTTGGCTGGGTCCGGTGCCCATGCATAAGATGACATGGTACAATATTATAAATTATAAATTTCACTATTTACCTATACAAAATAAGCGCAAATAAATGCATAAATTATAAAAAAAAGAGGAACAAACCAAAATTTCTTGCTGCGGACATTGACAATAGATTCGCGTTTTGTCAGATTTAAAAGATCCGATAGAAAAGCAATAAACTCCACATATGAAAATAAGTGTCAACATAATAAACTATAGTCATAAACACTTAAAATTTTCAGGACATTGGGACTACAAAATAACTTTAAAAAAAGTCCGTGCGTCTACTTTCCTGCAGAACATCCGAAGAGTTAACCACCGCAACTTACGGAGGCAGCTCAGCGAATGACGATGCCGAAACATATGCTTAGACCAAAAAAACGCACTCTGAGTTGTAACATTAAGCCAAGCAAAACATAACGCTTGCATTGCTTAATGCCACAACTCAGACTGCGTTTTTTTTTTCCGGTCCCCGGGTGTTGTGGGGAAAAGTAGACGCACGGGCTTTTTTCAGGGTGAATAGTTTGGCATGAGTGTCTTTAAGAAATGAAACAGAGTATTATATTTTTAATCGTTACTTGTTCATATTAGTACTAGTCGTGGCACCCCACACCAAATTGTAATAGTTTATTTATGCACCAAGCAACGGTCGCAGTGTCGGTGCAATGGCTTCCACGCTAGCCAACAGCCTGCCTGGACTGTAACCGGAAGAGGCAGAGCAGAACTTGTTCTTTCAAACGTTGTCGCTGCCACCCTAGATGCCTACTAGAAACATAAGCTCCAACAACTTAACACTTAGTGATAATAAAAAAAAACATGCAATTCAGTTACTTAAAACAGGAAAGTAAATTCGTTTATAAATATTTAGACGTTTGCATGGCGTTAATGTCGAAGGATTAAACACAGTGCGCCTCCAAGCGCCGCGACTAACTTCAAATGCCCCAGCGACAAATAGATCCCAGTGGCCGGAACACGAGAAACCAATCGCTGTGATTAGCCTCGCCGTGCCGGCTGTCCCAAGTGTGTCTATATATATATATATATTCTTTGTGTGTGACGCAATCGTTACACGTACCCTCAAGCTAGAAACTGCAGGAGACTAAAAAGTCTTTGGACGCCTCTTGGTGCACAGTAGGCGGAACGCAACCAACATAAGCCAATCTTTAAAAAAACAAAAAAACAAAAAAAGTATTCTGACAAATTATTTTATCTTTCAGTGTCGTCAGAAAAATTGCGCGTTCGTACTCAGTGGCGTGACGACGCCACTTCTCTCGGAACACTTGAAAACATAGCTTCTCATACAGTTTGGAAGACGGACCGCTAGATCTGCTTCGTTTTATTTGCCTATGTATCCCGTTTTATCACTATGTACTAAAACCAACGCTCTGGCTGTAAAGGCCAAGAGGGAGTATGCACCGGCGACCATAGCTGCGTGCGCGGCTGCTGAGCGCGTGCTGACGGCCAGCTTCCACAATATTCCTTCTAAAGTACGCCTTCTGAAGTATGCCTTCTGGTCAGAGATGTGAATCTACGATTGTAATGAATACCAAGACCCAACCTTCGTGCCAAAAAACAAATCAAATACACAATCCCAACCTTGCCCCCTCTCCAGGGCTCGCACCATGCGCCACAATTGGCGTGCGCGCAAGAAAGACCGCCCGGTGCTCCAGCAGTTCTCTCTCCGGCTGTACCGCGCCATGTCCAAGAGCGGCTCGAACGTGTTCGTGTCGCCCTTCGGCACGGCCGTGGCCCTGGTCAGCGCTCTGGCGGGCTCCAGGGGCGACACGGCGGACCAGATCCTCAAGGCCCTGGGGGTGTCCAACGAGGACGAGCTCCTGCACGAGTTTGACTCCATAGGCCGGGCCCTGGGACAGCTGTCCGAGAACCACGTCGGCCTCGCCAACAAGATGTACCTCTCGACCAGCCTCGAGCTCGCAGACTCCTTCAAGGAGGCCATCCACCGAGACTTCTACGCCCAGGTAGGCCCCTAGCAACCAGTGAAGACCGTGTTCAGACAATACCACCTACAGAGGATGACACGTTGAGAGACAAGTAGGTTCTCCGCCTACAGCACACGTTCGTTGCCTTCCGATAGGATTACTGCACCTGCAACGATGAGTTACCAAAGGTCTAGGGTAGATGCTCCCTGTAGATGATCCGGCTCGAGCAGTCACAGTTACTTTTCTAAAGAATGAACGAGTAACGTACTGATAGTTGTTTTTTCTTTCAAGTAACGAGGAACGGTATATCGTTATTTTTGAGGTGTAACTTGTACAACAATGGTTAAACGGCCTCGTTTTAATTCTAACCTGAGTACGCGTCTATTGCGACAAAGGGACATGGGCAACCCTACAAGCAACTAAACTGTATGAGAGTAGTGCAACGTTTATCGCTGAACACATCAGTCGAACTCTACAACTGGGAATGTCCTTCACCCAGAGAACATTATAAGGTTTGTTGGTTCAAGCTTCTAGAATCTCCACAGACTAATTGTAAAACCAGAGGTTGCCAACGCGGGAAAGGCACAGAACCAATCGTCAACTTCGAACTTTAGAACCGGAGAGAACAAAAAAGAAAGGGGAATCCCAGATTCACCAGCTCGTCCTGAAAGACAACACTGCCGTTTATATGAGTGTGTCAGTAGAACGAGTCTTCAGTGTCCCCGTAGATGTGTTTTCAATACTGCGGGAACTAATGAAAACTTCGAGAGGCAGCTACTGCTTAAATAGAACGACTACTGAAAAAAAATGAACCACGAAACAAAAGCAGTGGTGTATTTGGTCATCAAAGTAACGGGAAAAGTGACTCGCTACTTTTGAGCTGAAGTAGCGCGTTTTTTTGGGGGTCTCGGTGATGAATAACGTATTTAGTTACCTTTTGAGTAAGTACCCAGGTACGCTATGTAGTTACTTCTTTGGGTAACGTGCACGTGTCTGACCCAAACCATGGCGTTTGGTGTGGACTAAGAACAATATGAGATTCACATTATTGTTCCAGTGCAAGACCCGTTCGCTGTGTACGTATTTTCTTTTTAGTTTGTAACATTAAGCAGCTTACAGACAAGTAACATGTTTTTGTTGGCTAATAAAGAAGTTGTCAAAATATGTTATTGCCGGAGAGTTATGAAAGAACGCATTAAGAACACTAATTCCAGTTAAAGCTTAACCGCCCCATGTCCCCCTCCTAACGTCCCCCCCCCCCCCCCCTGTTAGAAGAAAAAAAAACGTACAACATAAATGGATAATTATGATTTGTGAGAGAGAAAGTATACATGCAAGGCTAATTGGAAAATATTTCACATGCTAGGACGATACAAAAATTAAAACAAATTGGCAACACGACGCAGCCTCTAACGCATGCAGCTCGGCTTATTTACTAGTAAATGTGATAAACACACGTTCGGACAAAGAGCGAAAACAAAAAGAAAGAGCCTTATGTTGCTTTCCATCTAAACGACTTTAGTTATCTTTTTTCACGTCCGTGCCCTTGCTTCTTCGGCCACTTCCTGCTACATCGTCTTTTTCTTTTTCGGGCCTTTTATGGGCCGGAACCTTGCACCCACCCAATAAATGTCATTTGCCCAAGGGACCTCTCCGTGGGATAACGTCCCTTCCGTCGTCCCATGGCGGAACACTACAGTGTCCTTGCAGCGACCATTAACCGAACGTAGCCAGACAGCTTAAACCTCTTCAAGGTTGAGCACACCACAGAGACATAAAATGAGCCACCAAAGCCCAAACAAGACAACCCTAGAGGAGGCGGATTTATCAGATCCTTAGTTGCTGATTCTCTCGATGGGTGAAAGCGACGGTGATTACGCGACACGTATCTTCCGCATACTCCAACAAATCCTGCATGTCCACGAAATCTGGAACAGGAATACGTTTTCGTTTTAGTAAGATAACGCAAGAAAAAATCACCTGACTTAGACATTTCGTTAAATGCAGTTGAGGTGTGATAGCACTAATAGTCAGCGGTATAGAAGCTTTTTGAACGACTAACAAAGTTGCAATCACTGGCAAGTGACAACGGTAGGGAGGAGCGTCGTTTGTCCTGCCTCCAGCCCGAGCTTCTCACCTTCGACAACGCGTTAGTGTCCCGTGCAACTCGAGCACGCGCGCGCAGTCAAAGCAAGGCGGCAGGACTGAAACGCGAGTTGGAGGCTGGATGTTCGAAAGAGACCCCCTACCATTCTCATTATCTCGGTGGCTATATACCAAAACAACGCACTCTGCGTTCCCAGGTCGGAATCGTAAACTTCCAGGGAGACCCTACCCTGGCCGTCAAAGAGATCAACTCCTGGTTCCAGCGGGTCACGGCCCACAAGATGAACGCCATCGTCGACGTGACGGACATCAACTACCTCACGCGAGTCCTTATGGTGAGCACGGCCTACCTGCGCTGCCTGTGGCTGGACAAGTTCTCTGAGATCTACACCACACCTATGCCCTTCTACACCGACGAAGGCGAAGTCATGGTCCAGACCATGTGCTCGCGACGGATCTGCAATTACTGCCACGTGGAACGCCTTAGCTGTAGGGTCCTGGAGCTTCCCTGCATGCTGGACCAGCTGGAACTCCTCATCCTGCTACCAGACGTACAGTCGGACTTGGATTTTATTGAAGACAATATTCTTGCCGAGGACGTTCAAAGTTTCGAGAGGATGTACACGCGCAATCCTCTAGACATCATGCTGCCCAAGTTCACTCTGGACCAGCTAGTGACCCTGGTACCTTACCTGCATGACGTGGGCGTCAGGGACATTTTTGACAAAGAACGTTCGGACCTCACGGGCATCTCAGGTACGACTATAGATGACAGGCAAGGTGAAACAACGGTGTTAAAGATCCGCCTAAATCGCTAAACATCACATGTCGAGCACACGTCCCAGCAAAGAGAAGCATGTTCGCATATCCGCCATGTTCACTGGTTCTATATGGTAGCCGACCACCTTAGGCATAAAACTAAACCAAAATAGGTAGTAAGAGTACCTGTCTTATGGG
Source organism: Ixodes scapularis (assembly GCF_016920785.2). Taxonomy (NCBI): domain Eukaryota; kingdom Metazoa; phylum Arthropoda; class Arachnida; order Ixodida; family Ixodidae; genus Ixodes; species Ixodes scapularis. The sequence continues at coordinate 69,619,013 of NW_024609836.1, forward strand.
AAGGTTAGTTTCTTTTCCTTTTTTCAACACTGCAAAACCTGCGCCAGATTTGATGCCAGCTACCCGTTGTCTCCGCCGTTGAATACCGTATACAAAGAGTGGACTGCCTATCAGTTGGCAACGTGCGCTACCAAGAGCGTCGCTGTGATCGTCTTCCCCCGATTGGCCGAAGGCCCACTATCACGTCTTGAGTAGGGTTTTTTCTACTTTTATCGAAGCAGATAAGACCAATGTCAGAGCCTCCACTTTGTCTTTTTGTTTAAGAACATGATTGGCTTCCACCGCTCTTTCTAAACTCCGTTAAACTTGCTGCTCGCAAATAATGTCCCTGGTTGGGACCTCAGAGACAGGAATCATGAGAGGGCGCCACCGAAACATCTCGCCTCCGATGTATGTATGGATGTACGATGCAACGTTACTCTATTTTTTTTTCCTGAACACGTTATTGAGTTATGTTCGTTTCTTGCGCGCAGACGAGCGAGACTTGTGCGTGCACGACTTCCTGAGCAAGTCGCGTTTTGAGGTCACCGACGAGGATCCGGTCCGGCTCAACCTGCACGTGGGCACCCTGAAGCTGGAGAATCGCACCGACCTGGCCACCTTCGAGGTCAACAAGCCCTTCATGTTCCTGGTGATCGAGAAGCGACGCAAGAGCATCCTCTACCTGGGATGCCTTCGGAGGCCACCTCACTATTAAGGCCCAACAACAGGGGGCGCTTTCTCAGGCGCTTCTCCCGCGTCAAAGTCGGCGCACGTCGCTGGAGGTCACCCACAACAACGCGACCCGCAGGCCGACTCCTATATCTGGCCGGGATAGATATCTGCAGAGAGCGAGGGCGCGACGAGGCGAGGTGAAGCTGACCCGGGGCGAAACGCGTGACTGAACGTCCCATGTGGCTGGGGCTTTAGAGAGCACGCCAGTCGTCGTCGACAAATCTGAACGCTACTCAGGTCTCCCATCACTAACCTCGAAACATGCACATTCATGCAACTGGGCAATGTCGTCCAGGACTTCCGCCAGTTCTGCGTGAAGACTCAACCGTGTCAATGCATTTTAAGCCCTGTGGATCAACTCCCTTTTTTTTCCTTTGTTTTGGCGTACAAGAGCAACATTAGAAGCAACTCTTACCTCTGTTTGAAAATTTTATTGATTTTTTCATTTACTGAAATTACATTGGGCTAACGCGCTTTATCTAATAATGTTGTTGTTTTTTCTTTGAGCAACAAAACCACCGATTCTATACCTGGCGTCGACTACTTTGTGCCAGATTACCCAGGCTATCGAAGCTCCCAACATCTCGCAGCCCCGCACTCCTGAGAGAACACTTGGCTTCGTCTTCCGTCTGATTCGCATAAGCTCGCTCAACTAGCTTCGACAGATCTGGAGCACGGCTGAAACTACGCTAGCCTATAGACCACGTAGCACAACATACTTGGTGCCAAGTATAAGCTAGGAGCAAAGTCATCGAGTTTAATTAGAATATATATCACACAAATATTACTCGGAATTGCATAGAAGGGTTACACTTTGTTTATCCATAGGATCAAATGGAGCGTAGATCAGCCGTAAAAGCAAACGTGCTTTTTATGCTGAGTGATCTTTCAGCCACTTTTAAGACACATGCGGAGTAATATTGTGAATTAAAACTTAATTTCATCTCATTCATATTTTACAACTTTAACCCAAAAGTAACGTAAGCCTGTAGTGATTTCATAAGCATTTGGAGAATAAAAAAGGCATGTGCAGCAGAGTTTAGCGGTATGCATGTGTACCACAAACGCGAATATGGTAGGGTTTGTATACACTTAGAACGCTGACGCAATGTCTTGTTTCAGTGTTATACAAATGTTTGCGAAATAGATGATTGATTCGAAAAATTTAGTTTTTGTGGAATTGGATGGTCTTGAGGGCGTTGTTTTACTAAGCATGCCAAGCACCATGCAGCACAATGCTTAGCAACATAGGTATCCAACGTCAATATATTTGAATATGTAGGTACACCTACCCATATTCCTAGAATGCACGCGAACAAGATTGTAATTTTCGCTCTCCTGGTAGTAAAGGTCTCAAAAAAAGTGTCACTGAGACTTTGTATGGGTTCGTCGTCGCCAGCATCAATAAAAAAGCATCTAAAACCATTTTTTCAGCCCTTCGTCATGATGTCCACATTTGTTCACACATGCCGATATCACTATTAGTTTATGATTAACAAAAATATCACTTAGAATTTTAACGTGGCTTTATACCTTATGTAAACCCTCATTCAAACTTATTCTATCTTATTCTGAAATGCTTAAAGAACATCACCAAATATAAAAAAACCGGGTTCCCGGAAATCTAACTAAACCATGCTTAATCAGGTTTAGTCTGGATGCGCGGAATGGAGCCCAGTCTAGCTCCAGCGATCAGTGGTGGTAATGGTGCAATAGTCAGACAAATGTTCTGAAGAATTCAGAAGCTCCGCCCGTCGCTCTTCCTGCCTCTCGTTGCTCTTCGACTATTCGCGGCGAGAAGTTTGGGTATCGCCGCCTTGTGGAATTTTTTCACAACCCAGATTCAGATTCATAAAGCGTTTATTGGCCTTTTTGGGGAAAGGGAGTTGGAGTGAGATGGGTGGCTTACAAGCCTGGATCTGTGGCCAGGGGAGGGGGCTGAGGAGGGTTATAGAAAGGCGGTCAGCCCCGCATCGAGGATGAAATCCAAAAGCTTGGTCATGACATTCACAACCCAAAGTGAGCTAGATACTTTCAACTTCTTCTGCTGGTGCAAGCGCGTGCAACGCCAAGCGATGCACTATGAAAATTAAAGCATAACCACGCGGGCAGCACGTGCACTCCCCAAAGTGAGGAAAACAGAAGCGCCCTTAGCGAGCTTCTCAACGCGAATAGTGAGTATTCACTGGCGGCCATAGCTGTGTGAGCGGCTGCTGAGCGCGTGTTGACGGCGAGCTTCCGCAGTTATTTTGAAACGTGCATTTCGTACTATCAAGACTGCCGGTCTTAGCAGACCAATAATGTGAGCTGTTTCTGAGCATGCGCTCTAAACATCGCCCTTAAATATGACGTCCAGTGAATACCCCCCCCCCCCCCCCCCTTTGTAGACCTTTCCAAAAAAAAGGGCTCCTGGCCGGCTCCATTTTCAGTGTTCGCGAGTATGGCGCGTGATTTGCTCGCTTTCCGAAGTGACAAACATGCGCGTGCTGGGCTGAGGAAATCGCACGTTTGGCTGAGGGCTTGCAAATATTGGAATGACGTATATACGATTTCACTGTTTACAAAACTTCGTGCTAAATCGCAGGCCAGAAAGTGCGCGTGCTTAACACACAAACACAGCGATGAACGCGCCCTCGTACGCTTTTCTGGGACCACCGATGCACACTTTGCGCTTTCCACTTTTGACCGCCTCCTCCATTTCCATATCCTCTCCACTTTTACCCTCCCCAACTTGGCTCTGCTCGCAGCTTAGGAGAGGGGAGCGCTAAGAGGATTATCTTCCATGCAGAAAGCCGAGGTTGTACGTCGGCCTTTATGCTGGAATGAACTATGTAGACGTTTTCTGTTTCCTGTTGGTTTCGGTCACGGGGGTTCCATATCTGGTATGCGGGACGAAGAAATAATGTGCGTGTGTAAAACGTTTATTGAGAAAAAAAAGAAAGAAAGAAGTGGTCGCACTCGAACGTGACTTCTTTCACGGTACTTTCTCCTTAGAAATCGTTTTTTCTAAATGTTCCGACTGGGGTCGCCCGACGTCGTGTAATCGAGCCGGGTCCGTAAGGTAATAACAAATAATAAAATATTTCAACCTGGAATATGCGAGAAAATATAGGTGAGGCAAAACAAGAATGTGTGAAAATCACGCATTGTTCGCAAACATCTTCCAGCGGCGTGGAAAGATCAAAACGATGTTTTACCGCATGCTAGAACTGACGACGTTCAAGATGGCTGCGCCCTTGTGGAAAAGGTGTATATAGTTCTCTAGCCCAAACATGCCCCAACAAAACGGTGATGTCAGTAGGGCTGCCGCTACGACGAGTCTAAGGATATAGCATAGAATAATTTAAGAGGTTCCAACATTTCTACAAATAATATTATACTACATTTATTGATAAACGTTTTTACAGCGGAGCTGTAAACGGCTAGTTTCCCTAGTATTGTGTCCATGAGCAAACAAATGATGACACCAAACTCTGGACAGCTACCGCCATCTATGAGCGACGGCGGCAACCTTTCCAGACTTTTCACTTTGGCTTGCCGACGTGCGGCCGGCCATTACTTCATTCCCACCATAGTACAGCTTTGCTGGTCTTCCTTCTTCGCCAGAGGGGAAAGGCTGAAAGTTTTTCTTTGAAAATTATTAACAAGATTATCAAAATGTTTTTTTTTTTCCAATGCAGCGATGTCTTGCGGTCGGCGGAGGCAGCTCTAAAAGTAACGGAGTAACTTCCTGCGTAGAATATCACTCCGTGGAGCATTTACCTCGTCCGCGAAAGGCCCCAACAGAGCCGTATATAGAGAGAGCGTTTGGCCATACATTGGGAAGTATAAGGGGCAAATGAGGAGGCTCTATTAGTCGAAAGCGGGCTGGGCGTGTTCCAGGGCGTCTTCCCAAATTCGAATGTGGCCAGCCAGAAGCCGCGAATAATACCCCGGCGGTGGTCGAAAGAAGCAAAAATAATAGGTGCGTCGGTGTAACTCTCTGTGACTGAAAATATGGTACACGTGATTTTTCGATCACGGTCATGCAAAATAAAAGTCTAGCGGAACGATCGACGTAATCCGTATGCCAGGCGCCGAGGGCCAGGAATCTACCATCCGAGCGGTCACACTCCGTCCGAGAAAAACAGAGCTCGAGCGACAGATTTGATTCTTACATCTTTTTGCATGATCACAATCGAAATATCACTTGCACCATATTCTCAACCTTGAAGAGTTACTACAGTTAACTCTTACGCGCTTATTAAAATTGTTTCTTGCTACCACCGCTAGGGGATTCTTTTCGGCACCGAGCTGGCCAAGAGAGCATGTCAAGCCCTCTTTCTCCGTTTGGTGCACGCCCTGGCTCTGCCCGCTCCTCCCATTGACCGAACTCTCCATATATACGCGACGACTCAGACTAAGAGTTGTTTAAAATAAAATATCTCTCTCTCTCTCTCGTTCTCCTTATATACAGCTCTGGGCCCCCAGTGTCCACTCTCTACGTTTATGATATTACTCTGTGGAATGACGACGATAGTGACGGAACACGTCTCACGTGAGTGCTGCCATCCAATGATGCCCCAGAAAATCAAAACATACTCGGCTAGAGTGACACTGTTGTCGGCAAAGCATTCAAGAATGGGAATACGGTACTCTGGCACGAAGAAAGAAAGAAGAAGAGTCATCCTTTTCGGTGGAGGGCGGCGCTGGCGGAATGGCGACCGGACAGCAAAAATTCCACTCGATGTCTCCCCGATCAGCCACCCAGAAGACGTCGCCGCCACGGCCGACCCTCGATGACGGCCCTGGAGGAATCTGCACGCCGACGACTTTGTCCAGCTACTCAGACGGCTCGCTGCCCATGCGGCCCTTCTGCACGCTCACGGACTTCTCGACCAGGCTTCTCCTCCATCTGCTTCGCGAGAACGACGGCCCCAACGTGTGCGTGTCCCCTTTCGGCGTCACGGTGGCACTGAGCATGGCCCTGGCGGGTGCCGGCGAGGTCACCTCCAGCCAGATGGTGAACGTGATGGGGGCCATAGACGCCAATGCCCTCTACAGGACTTGCGAGAAGATCTCGTCCATGCTCAACTCGGCGGAGTCCCACACAAAGGTTTGCGGGTGACCGATTCCAATCTATAACGTTAAGCTCGCCCCTTTCAGATTGAATCATTTAAAATCCCCATGTGCAGAGAAAGTTATGGCGGGTATTTTTTTTTACTATACTTCCCCCCCCCCCCCCCCTTTTTTTTGTTTTCTTGAAGGTTACTGTTATGGTCGCTTGTATCCTGTTCTCTCCATACTAAAAACGGCCTGCCGAGTGTTTTAATATTTATTACATTTTTTATTTTTAGTTTTGCTAGGGGAAATGAGACCTTAATAGAGCTCCAGTGAGTGACATTTAGACAGGCGATGCTGACCAGCGGTCACCATTAAAGTACCTTGATAAAATTTGCGCTTTTCACGTGTACCGCCAAATATTGATCTGCCAACGCGCAAAACAGGTGCCACGAGGTTCACCACCACCATCCGCTTTACATACTCCGTTCACCCTTAAACGGTTACGGAAACAAAAATTTTGCTCTTAGTTCTTTGTTTAAATATGAACTATGTTGTGGCGGCACCCCAGAAACAGTAGTCTAGACTATTGTTTCTGGGCTGCCGGCCGAAAAGTCAAGAAAACTGATTTTAAAACGAATGAACAAATTTCAAGATTGCGCCTGGTGGCGGTCTATGAAGCTCCGTTGGAATGCCGCCAAGTCAGCGGCCTCTAAGAAGCAGCGCCAGTTCGCGGCAGTATGTCTCTCTAGGAGAGTTACTTAGACCTAAATGTGACTCGGTGGAGAACGCTATCGAATCTACTACGTTGTATATAGTAACTTCCACAGTGCTTCCTCAACATGCATTAGAGACCCTCAAGATCGCCTTTCTTTGCCGATGTTAGGTATGAGCTGGATCTGAGGATGCGAGAATCTCTGCCAATCCCCCCCCCCCCCCCTTCCCTTCCCACCCCGCGATGAGCTGTAAACACCGCACTCAAATATGGCACCCCGTCAGTACCTTATATACATAGCTTGCATGTGTCGCTATCACTGACTGTTGGCGGTTCTTTCTAGTTAGTTATTCCCTCGAGCTGCGGTATGAAACTGACATGGGGAATCGAAGGCTCGTGGCACATAAAATACCGCGAATGACCTTACGGGAAAGCTGTGTATGCAGCTTTTCTACAGCTTTTCTACAAGGGCTCAGCATCTCGAATGCCGTCACAACCGCGTGTTTAAATGGCGCATAGCGCCGGCGTTCAGTTCGTCTTCGTTCGCTGGCCGTTTGGGTAGCCGATTCGTACCCGGAAAGCCGCAATTTTTGCGTACACACGAGATATGAGTGGATGCGTCGAAACGTCGCGTACAACTTTGCTCGCGGTAAAGAGGTGAGCGGGACGTCGGTAACGCCGGTCGGGTCGGGTCGGTGTCGGAGCTATTCGTCGTCGCTCACGGCAAACGGGCTTTTTCAATAAAGTTCATGTTTGTGGTCGCGAAAAGACAACTCCTGTGGAAATTACCCGGCGTCGGTGACAATGCAACCGGCTTGAGGCCTCGGCGATCGGCTGAACCACCACGCGAACAGGACCTGCTCGATGGGGAAACACGCTGCTGGATGCAGTCGATGGTCGCTCCCACTGTCGCATAATCGCCGTAATGGATACGGCGTCGGCGCTTGGGGGTGAATGCCTGCGGTAGTTCAGCACGTATGGACGATTACGAACTACTACTCAAATAGAAATTGTTCCCGCGTTTAAAACTTTGGGCGTTATTTTTCAAGAAAACTTGTTATGGGACGACCATATTAATCATATCGTATCAAAGTTATCTAGCATCGTCGGTATTCTATACCGTCATAAACACATCCTACCACTTAGAACAAAGTTAATATTATATACATTATTTTATTCACATTTAAATTATGGTCAACTCATATGGGGCACTACTACCTATACCAACCTCCACAAAATCTTTATGCTACAAAAAAAGATATTAAGAAGTATCTCTAATGTGCCATAGAACATCCAACCGATGATCTTTTTTGTAAGATTGGTGTGATGAAAATTTTTGATTTATATAAATATTGTTTATGTGCAAGGTATAAAATAGAAACAAATTTATCCCAATGTCACCTTAAAAACTTAGCGAAGCTAACAGATAAAATTTATAGGTACCCAACACGAATTAAAGAACCTTGGGAAGTACCCTTTTTTAGAACAAACTACGGCCACCAAAGTTTAAAATATACTTTGCCCTCTACCCTTAACCAGCTTAGTAGGCAAGGCATTGAGCTTAGCAATATATCGGTGAGCATCTTACGAGAAATGTTTATTTCAAATGTTTATTTCGAGCCAAATTGTCCGTGATAAGCGCTAAAATCTTTTGAATCGATGGTTTCTTTCGCGTTTATTTCAGTGGTGTTTAACGTTCTCTGTGTGTATTCACTATTGTGTAAACTGTATCAATATGCTACTTATCTTGTTTAGCGTCAGTTCTTTCTTTGTAAAGTTGTTCAAACATGTAGTACACACGTCATGTTTCAATTTTGTATAAATCTTTAGTGCCTGCATCGCGACTGCTGGTGTAGGTGGTTTGGGGCTCGTCAAGCTGTTTTTACAGCTTTTTTCCCAAGTCACCTTTTCAACAATGTTTTTGTTGGAAAAAATAAAGGTACTATTATTATTATTATAACACGTGCAAACTACGCTTCCGCTGCGGCGAAAAGCCGTGTAAAGCGCTGGGCCTCGCTCGTAGAACCCGTCTTACGTCAAACGGCCGCCATTGTAAAAAAACACCCCTAGACGTGTGATCGCAGAACGAAGTACACGTTCAAAGATGTTCATTTTACACGAGACCTCGGGTGCAAACGAAATACACCGAGTCTCGCGTGTAAAACGAACACCATTTGGGGAGTCCGCCCTGGGACAACGGTTTACACGTCCAGGGGTGTACTTTTTCGCTGTGTGTGTACGCTTCAGAGTAACGACACTTGGCCGTATTGTGGCTTAAAATCATGGTGGCCAGTTATCTGGAGCGTCATCTGGAATCACAGGAAACGCTTTTCCGTCCTTAACAAATGTTTAAACAATCCGCGAGAAAACAAAGCAATATTTCATGAGCTTTCTAACACCGAATCTAATGCTGAGGAAATCGCACTTTTGAATCATGACGATCGGTAGTAGCGTCTGCTCTGCACAAGAACCAAGATGGCGGCGCCCACAACAATGACGGGTAACGGAGTGCCTATACTCTAAGCGCAGCTCATTTAGTTACTTTCGTTTGCGTTAAAACTTCGTTTTGATCTCTCCACGCCGCTGGAAGGTGTTCACGAAAAAATGCGTGATTGCCACTCGTTCTTGCTTTGCCTCACCTACATTTTCTCCCATTTTCCAGTTTGAAATGTTTTATTATATTTTCGTCCCACACACCAGATACGGAACTCACGTGACTGAGAACGACAGGAAACAGAAAGCGTCTATAGGCCACAGGGCGTACTGTCCTCAGGTATTACTATTAGTCGCGATTGTCACGCATTGACGACACCAAGCGGCAACGCTCGCCACTACAGTACCCTTGGCCTTGGAGAAGCCATTGACGTCACGAGCGCGGCAACGTGAAGGTGTTACTCGTGCCCGCAGGATCGCGCCTCCAGCGACGACTTCAGAAACCTCAGTTGGATTACTGTGCCTATGCATCTCCTGGGTCGTCTAACTGATGAATTCAGCTATCTTTCCCGGCGGTTAAAATAGTCGCAATGGTGATTTTGTCTTAACGGGACCGGCTCCGTGGGGAGAAAGTACCTAGTGCTCCAGCCGATTGAGCTCAGCAAACGTAAGCCCTGCCTGTTGTTTCCTTTATTTCCAGCATTACGTTCTCCAGAAATAACTTTATATTACATGCCGCTTCTAAAATATAGGACTTAAAACGTCAAAAAGAGGACGGTCTTTTTTTTTTTTTTTGCATGGAATACTAGATACATTTGATACATTCTTTGGTTTCTTCTACCCACGGAGCCGGTCACGTGAAGTCAAAGTCCCTCTTGGAATTTACAACAAACCGGCCATGGTGTAACGGCAGTGATAGTGCTCACAGGACACAGATGGCGTCGTTAACTTCTCTCGGCACACCCGCAGGTGTACCTGGGGAGCAAGATGTACGTTTCTCGCGACGTGCCCATCTTCCCCGAGTTCAAGGAGACAGTGGCCGAGGTCTTCATAGACGAGCTGGGCGTCCTCGACTTCAAATCCAGTCCCAGCGACGCCGCGCGCGAGATCAACAGCTGGGCAGAGAAGGCAAGCTTCTACCACGCCTCTCTCGACAATTTGTTTTCTTACGGGCCTCGTTTCCACTGCGTGGACAGGCACCAAATACTGCTCGCGGACACCTCGTCGAATACGCCGTGTTGGCAACCTTTCGGGGAAAGGATCCAATCTTCGCGCCCCCCGCGGCTAAGGAAGGATGGAAGAGTCGAGCAGGTCGATAGAGAAGATAACTCTGGGGTGATTGTCCCTTTTTCGTACTCTGTGCCGGGGGACAAAACTGGTTAGATTAAAAGAAACGTTTCAAGAGTAGAGGAAGAAAAAAGAAAATGAAAGACGTTTACAACTCCCTGAAATGCCGAATTAGAGCGCAGCTCTTGAGGAGGAAGAGGGGAGAATACGGAAGGGACGGCATGCCCCTCCTCCTCATCCGTACCGTCTCCTCCTCCCTCCTGATCTACTCCTCCGTGCTCCTCGCCTCCTTCTCCCTCCTCCTCTTCCTCCCCCAGTTTTTAATACTCCTGCCTCGTCCACCTTCTCCTTCCTCCATCTCTCCCTCCTCCTCCCCCTGCTCCCTCCCGCGCGGTGCATTATGAAAAGCGTCCCATTATCCGACGCGCGCGTCACCGCGGTGCATTATGGGACGTTTCCCATAATGATGTCACACGTGACGTCCCTAGGGTCACGAGTGTCGTCGCAAGTGACGTCACGAAGGTCACTCGTGAAAGTCATGACGAAGGTCACAACCTTTACGGTGAAGGTCACAGCCTTCACATGACCTTCACTTATTAAATTCGCGACCTTTATGTGACCCTCACTCGTGAAGGTCACGACCTTTACGAGGGAAAAGGGAGGGTCATGTGACCTCTCCTCTGCGTATCTTCCCCTCCTCCTCAAGAGCTGGGCTCTGATTCGGCAATACAGGGAATGATAAACGTTTTTCAATTTTTTTTTAGTTTCATTCTTTCTGCATAGTAGAGAGTACAATCGCAAAAAAAAAGAAAACTTGGAGGACGCGTAAGCTTCGCCTGCAAGGGTTCAACGCATGGTGACGCACGTTCGCATCGCATTGCGTGGCCTGGTGAGTAGTCTGTCTAGCTCTGAACTGAATGACGTCCTGGGTTCGAATCCCGCCTAAAATTTTTCCAATTTTTTATAGAAAATAAATTACTAGTATATAAACGGAAATCATTTGAGATATGCGGCGACCTTTAATTCGCGATACCTGTCGTGTTTTAATCACTTTCATCACACATGTGACGTCAGGTTTCACGTGAGCGTTGTGGGTTCTTTGAAATTCCCGGGCGAGGTAATGTGACTGTGACGTCATAACCCTAACCAATCAGGATTTTCGTGTCACGCCACCGACGCCGACTTTCCTGCGACATGAGCTGCTTCACGCTATCGCGTTAAAATGTGACAAATTGTTTCAGTTAAATCACAACTTGGGCATCCAGACGTTGTGTGTTACGGGGACGACAACCGTATTAACTATTTGTTTGTGTTTCTCATGCCAGTGCTCGGCTGACGTAGCCGAACACTGCGTCCGCGTTTGGCTGTGGCTCGCGTTCGATCAATGAAGCACAAAGAAACAACAACATTATTTTCAGCCGAACGCTGACATGGCACTTGCGTCCAGTCTGTGACCAGCACCCGATAGGTGAAGATGACGTAAACAATCGATTCCACGGACCAGGCGTTGGGTACACACTCAACTCTGTAGACAAATAAACCGCACAGACCGCCCTCCCCCCCCCCCCCCCCCCATCCCCTAGATTGATATTCTCGCCAAAAATGCCAGCTTGAAGAGAAAAAAAAACAACAAAAAAAACTGCATCCGTGGTGCTGCTTACCATTAAGTTTGTGAGCGGATGGCCCAGACGGCAGTTCTTCCTTCGCTTGCCACTGCTCGTTCTTGCTGCATTTCAGTTTTCATCGAATGAAGAGGCTGAGACAGGGAAACACCCGTTTTGTACGTTTCCTATCAAGTGTCTACGAGAAGATAGACTGGGCGCAGCAACTCCACCTAGATGAATATTGACGGTGTTTGTCTGAAGCAAACAGAGGAGTATTTCTCGTGTCGAATCCGACTGCCGCACTTACGGCGTCCCGATGAGATTCACAGGCCCGGTGTCACCAGGCAGAGACTACGTCTTCAAGTTTCTATTTTGTTAGCCCCCCCCCCCCCATCATTAATATAGCGCATAAATACGTACCAATCACGATCTTTCACAACGACACCAGACTAGATTTCAGAGGAGGTATGTCACTGTATCAGAGACTGCAGCATATGAAGTTTATTTCCCACAGATTGCCTTTCCCATCTTATCAAATGTTTCATAGTGCGGCTGACGCCTAATTTTGTGAAAAGATATAAAATCCGCTGCTTTTTGGCCACGTTCCGCAGTCCATTTCTGCACAAACTAGGTTCTTTCTGGGCAGTTGGCGACGCTAAAGCTTATAAAAGTCGTAATTGTTTGTGTGGTGGGTGCTCTCTATCGATGCTTAAACAGCGGGATATTAGCGAGCTCCAAGGAATGTCTGGTGTCCTCACTAGGTGAGAAACGTTGCCATTGCAGTACTACTACCATACTGGTGTCTTCAACGTGTGTCACGCTTTAGCGATAAAAAAAACGCAGGCCGGTACGACGCCCACCCAGACCGAAACGGGCAAGGGGTTTAAACCCAGCATATCTGGGTTCTGCAGTACGGGCTTTCGCTCTACGTGCTCTGAGTGGCAGAGCGATAAAACAGTTGACCGCCGATACCCTACACGTTTCCGACTCCCCCTTTCCCTCTGTTTTTTTTTTCCTAAACATATGCATGTAAGGGTTGCTAACAAGGCACATGCAACGTGTCTTCAAACAGAGTTCGTCGTGTGTCGCTTTATTGGGACGACACCGTTTGCCTCAGTGATTACATCAATCAGACTGGCAAACCTGCCTTTAATGGGTTATATCGTAAACTCCTTCGCACCAGGCAACCGAGCGCCAGCTGCCCCAGGTAGTGAAGTCCAGCGACGTGAGCACTCACACGCGCATGGTTCTCGTCAGCGCCATCTACTTCCGGGGTCTTTGGGGAGAGGCCTTCATGAAGGCAACCAAGAGCCAGTTCTACGTGACCCCCACGGAAACGGTATGCAAACTCCGCCCTTTGAAATCTAATTTTTCAAGAAAAACTCTAGACTTTTTTTCTTTTGTTTGTTTATGGTCATAGAGGATTACGACTCAGTAAGTGCCCAGACCGACTCGAGCTTTCTTCGAAAGCTAAGGATGATGGATTCCCACGATGGTCGTCGTCCACGACGGTGAAAATTGGCGCCCTTTCCCTTTGAATTCAAGAATGTCAACGCGAGACTGACAGACATAGAGACGCTCAAGAAAGCACTAAGGCGAAGCCTTTACAATATTTACTGACAAAATAAGAACGGCAGGGCGTGATCTTGGCACGCTAGGCGTCCACACAAGCCCCATGCCTTCTGCCATGCCTTGGACTCCGAAGCATTGTCGAGGGTATGAAGCTCACGCTGGCGGGCGTAACAACAGAAGTTCCTCCCTGCCGTTCTCACCTTTTCAGTGACCATAGGGGAATAGATCTCACTCCGTAAAAATACAAAAGCCTTGACTTGTTTGTCATCTTTTTGTTTTGTTTGCACAAGTTTTGCGTACTTCTTCAAACAGCTGGATGCGCCGTAATCTTGTGGTTTTCCTCGAGGCTTTTAGCGCTTACGAGCGATGTCAGAAGCTTGATTGACTCCTTTCAAACGCTGCCGAAACAGCTGGCGATTTCTTTTATGTCACGTGCCGAACCACTCGTCTCCTTGGTCAGAAACTCCCAGATTATGACCCAGGTTGCACGCAAGAGAGACGCCTAACTTGGGGAAATGCTTGGTAGTCTTAGGGGCCCAATACAATTTGGCTCCGAGTCGTTACTTAGTGCCAGAGCAGTTTTCTTTGCAGTATTTATTGCTTTTCTCGGGCTCGTCACATAATTGCCCGAATTCTAGGCTTAAATCAAAGATGCCACCTATGAACCGAGCAACCTAAGTCCGGCCCTTGCTGGGCGATTTAAGCCCGAATCGGCCACATAAAAAAACAGAACCAGAAGTAAATCTTTACTGTGTCACTTGTTTTGCGATTTATGCCCAAAAGAGGCTTCATGACAGTCAAGCTAGCAGCAGTGAAGCCTAACTTTGGCACTTCTTCAACAAATTAGGACCGAGATACCCAGACCCTGACCAAAGAAGATCAAGTTTAGCTCCACCTTTGCTTTTCACGTGTTGTTTAAGGCTCTGCATTCCCCGACAAAAATCATACGTTGGCCCGAAGAACTGTGCTGCCCGGGGGCAGTTTACGATACCGCTTACTTGCCCCGCGTGTCCTTCCAGGTGCCCGTGTACATGATGGAGTCCCTCCGGGGCGCGCACTACTGCTCCAGCAAGCAGCTTCCTTGCGAGGCCCTCGAATTGTCTTACGTCTGTCGGGCCCTCAGCCTCCTTGTCTTGCTGCCGGACGTGGGCACGTCCTTGGAGACCCTGGCGGCCGCCTTAAACTACGCCCACCTCAGGAAGCTCATGAGGGAGCTCAAGTCGGTGACCAACATCGCGGTGCGTGTTACCACTCCGATCACGCCTGGGTGTAGAGTATACTGTGCCCAGAACGCCTCTCCAACTACGATGTTCACCGCGTGGGAAAAAAAAAACGGGTTCCTTGATGTACGCTTGATAACGCCATAGAAGTGTCACCCTGGCGCTGGCCGCGAACCTGCCGGCGTCACAGCAGCTGTGGTGTGTATGGGGCCGCCCACACTAGCGAGAAAACGCGCCCGGCGCGCCGATAAATCGGTTAAGCGGGAAGATAAAGGGCGTGTCTCTGCACGCACTCGTGGCGCTGACTGTGCTTCGGCGACATTTTGTTACTTGCCGCGATCGGCGTGCCACGCGCGTTTTCTCGCTAGTGTGGGCGGCCTTTAAGGCAGACGCCTGTTCCGCTGGTGGTCGCTCTCCAGCTTGACAGGCCACGGAGGCTTCGGCAGTCAGGAGCAACGATATTAGGTTAGCTCAGATACGGAAGTGCTCATAGACGCTGCATGCACGAACAGTAACCTCCGCCCCCTCACTCACCACGACTCGCCTCTCGTCGATTAACGCACCGGACGGCAGCTATGGTTACTGCAGCGCATTCTATGGAATACACACGTTGCGAAGAGCAGCATCTAAATCGACTTGCGCCGTACTCTATGGAAAACACAGTTCGTAAACGAAAATCTACATGACGCTTCGAACGACGGGAGGCGGACTGAGTGAGTGAGGGTGGGGGGGTACCCTTTTCCGCGGGAGTTCCAGTTGGGACGCCGCGACGACAGCGACACTCGCGTTTGTTTGTGTTCTTTTTTTTTTTTTCGGAACTTTTACGATTAACCGTCAGGATCGCGACATCCGACAGCATGACACTCCGGGTGTTGTGAAGTCATTTTTCGCCACTTCGGGACCCCCTTCGATGGGCGGAACATGACGCTAAACACACCGGTCGGAAATGCATTCCCGGCACCGTACAATCATGGCAATGACTATTGTTGGCGCGATTTTGAGGTGGATCCCAGGGAGTGTTTCTGTGCAGGTAGTGGCCCGGTGCTAAATTTAGCGGCCAAATGTATTCGCTAAAATTAAGGGCAAAATAGAGAGTTTTAGTAGATTGTGCCACGAGGAAAGCGGGCCCAGCGGACGCGTGCTCAATCCATGCCTCGAAGTGACGGTACGAGCTCCCGCTAGCTAAGCGAAGCTCCATACTCAGTTCACCGTTAAGCTGAAACTAGAAGCTCCGCCTTCGGCGCCAGCTTCCTGCCCTTGCTAACGCAAGTGAGAACGCGCGGACACGCGCAACTAAAGCGCTGCGGAAGACAACGAGCTCGCGCTGAAGGCGGAGCTTCTAGTATCAAGCCTGTTTCAGACAGTTGTGTTTGACTGCGTTTGACTGCGTTGCGGCTGCGAGAAACCAGGACATCCCCGCTGCTTCTATCGCGTGCCAAGATGATTCCTCGAATCGGCCTCCACGCTTTATACGAAGCACATATGTGCGGGTGACTCGCTTTCGGTTCTCGACGCAACGCAGTCAAACGCATTCAAACGCAAGTGTCTGAACCGGCCTTCAGATTTGAACGGAGTATTGGCGACGTGAGCGATCGAAAGCGTCGCTGTGGTCGGCCCACCACAATTGGCTGAATGCTGACTATGACGTCAGCAAAGGATGTCTCATCGACGGAAATAGGAGGAATGTAAGAACTTTAATTTTGACGGTGTTGGCAGAGTTGCTTTGAGAGCGCTATGATTTCAGGCTTCTATCATGCCCATTACAAACACCATCGAACTTGTTGTTCACAAGGTAATGACGTCATGAAAGGTAACCCAACGAGGGCGCCACCGAAACATCTCGCCGGAAATAGCGTAGGGTCTTCTAAAAAGTCCCAAATTTCTCCACTAAAAAATCTAGACGGAAATCAGTGTCACGTAACACTGTTACATAATGAAGTCTTAGTATTGCGTATATGGGAGCAAACGCAAGCGCGGCCCGTTTGCGTTAGCACTGCGTCCTCCGCACTGCGCCTGAGCGAAACGTACGCAACGTAGCGATCTATGCAAACGGGCATTCACTTGAACTAGTTGGTGGTACATTTCAGGATTAAGAGCGCTACAAAAATAAGGACAAGTAAAAGAACACACACACAAAGACACACGCACACACACACACACACACACAAGCACGCGCGCGCACGCACGCACGCACACACACACGTACATACACTGTCTGTGTGTGTCTTCTTTTATTTGTCCTCGGTTTTTAGCGCATTTAATCCTGAAGAGACCTATGCCTCTGCGTATGTTCGCTATCGATGTTTGATTGCGTTTGCAGCGGCCCTCTGCGTTCGCTTCTCGTGGGTCTCGTTGCGTCCGGGACAGCGCGAGACTTCCCCAGATTGAAAAACGTGAGCCGACATTCGGAAAGAAAGTTACACGACATTTGGGTAACAATGGGATTCGTGGCATCGGATTGACTTGGTTAAATACAAGCTGTAGACTGCTTGAAGTTGTTTTGCATCGGCACATCTAGATGGCGCTGCAACTGCTTGCGTATGCGTTTGCGTCCCGCTGTAATGAAAGTGCTGGTTTGAAGCGTTCCGCTAAGAGCTTGCATGCGTCGCACGCAGTGCTTACGCAAAGGTTCTTTACACTATACTAGTAAATTGATGTTTGTATGCTTCTACAGACTGAACTTAGTCTGCCTCAACGAACGACTTGACTCTCATCTGTAGATGAGCAATTAAGCCAGTGAGGTACAACGTTCATCCAGATCGAAACGGGCGATCGCGGCCAGCACAACGCCTCACCAACACCTCCTAGACAGCTTTTAAGCCTGCGCGTCACGTGACATGAAATCACGTTCCGGAGGCCTGCACGGGCGCTGATTGGGCGCGAGCGCCGACGCTGCACTCGCATCCAATTAGCGCCCGTGCAGGTCTCC
This sequence comes from Ixodes scapularis, assembly GCF_016920785.2. NCBI lineage: Eukaryota > Metazoa > Arthropoda > Arachnida > Ixodida > Ixodidae > Ixodes > Ixodes scapularis. The sequence goes on from NW_024609836.1 coordinate 69,636,527, forward strand.
GGGGCGTGACATCATGTCACGTGACGCGCAGGCTTGAAAGCTGTCTAGGAGGTGCTGGCCTCACGCGATGGCAAATGCTACCAAGACTGTGACGATTGCGTCATAGTAATGTGACCGGTCTATTTGCGACTTTCCCGAGTGTTCGCGATCACGTCAGGCGTTGTCCTGACCAATCGCAGCGGGCGGCAAACCCGCTGCGCCCAACCAACACCTCCTGGATCAACTTGCCGACGTCGAACTTAGCTCACATGGACGGAAAATGGGTTAGGATATAGCTCAGAATAGGATTATACTTGAAATATGCAACTTGCTCATAAAAAAAAAAAAATAGCAATAAACGTTACGCTTATTTTCATCGGCGCAATGCGCACGTTGCACTTTGAGGTCTAACCCCAGACTGAGCTTTGTCATTCGCTTTGACCCTTCCGCAGTTCGTAGGGCTTGACTCCTGTGTGTTCCGCAAGAAAGTGTGCGCACCGGCTTAATTTTTTCAACACGCAATGTATGGTGGAGCGGAGTCATTGATGTTCATGACTGTGTCCTAGACCATTTGCACTCAACCTTTGATGTTCCAGGGATTGCTTGTGGATCGGTGGAAGTGCTGAATCCCCGGTGTGGGGAGAGGGAAATATCTGGGGTAATCATGTTTAGGAAGAGGTTTGGATTGTATTGCATTTTTTTTTTTTGGCGCAAAACCGATTTCTGAGGGAAATAATGAATATAGCTAAGTGCTCGTCACGTAAACTAGGCTTCTCTTATTGGCGTATACGAAAACAAAATTCCCAATTTTTATGGGGAAACAAAATCAAGTTTATTGCCAGGTTCACTAATGAGCAAGGCTTCCTGGATCCTCGAAATGCCTTCGCAGGAGTCGCGGCATCCTAATAGACCCTTTCCGGAATTCAGTGCCATCTGGTGACTCAAATGGCAGTTTATCTTTTACTATACTAATGGCGGCAATGAACCTGAGGTCTGCAGCATTTAATAGGGCTCCGTCACTTAAAGGTCGACGGTAAACGAGAATGTGCACTTCACGACAATTATTTTTCAATCTCTTTGAGTGTCCATGGCGAAACAAATGCAGCCAGTCGGAACGAAGCGCCAACCCACATAGACGCCTTGATAGAGGCGTCTATGTGGTTTGATACATCAAGTGGCTTTGAAGCCGAGTGAGTGCTACTAACAGATTGACTGGGACCGAGTTAAAAATGAACGCTTACGCAGCTCTTGCGTCCAATTCCTGCTTCACGCCGCGCTAACATCTGGAATGTATAGGCCTCGAATCATCTGCTTAGGAGCATCTTCAACTTCTTCCTTCATCAGTAAACAGAAGGCCGCCATTAGTATAGCACATACGCCGTTTTCAGATGATGATGATAATGATCAAAGTGGCCAGACTGAATTCCGGAAAGGGTCTATTGAGAAGCAGCGAATATAGACGGTTGCCATAGTTCAGTGGGCTTTGTACAGAACCTAATGACCCGCGGCACAATGTCCAGATTGGCGCTTTTTGAGCTCAAACAAACCTTCTGCTACTTTATTTGGTTTTTGAATATAAATTAAATATTTACACCAATTCAGAAATATTTGGAAAGGTCGGGCCGTCGAGTCCCGATGCCTCCAACTAGGCCCGACCCTAGCCCGACTCAGTTCGGGATGAATCGGCCCGAACACGATCCGACCCCAAACAGTGCTTTCATATATATTGGCCCGTGGGGATGGAACCCAGGATTCCTGGGTTCTGCAGCGCGAGCTTTCGCTCCACGTGCTCCGAGCTGGTATGCGCTAGTCCACTTGGCCATCGATCCCCCTACGCTATTCTAAAACTATCTTATAGCGTCAAGTGGTATTATGTCACGAGACGCTACAATTTCCCTTTTGAATTTTGCGAGAGAATTCTACAATAAATTTATCGCGGATTTGATGTCACACGACGTCACAGCGTCTCGTGACCACATCATGTAACGCCACGGTGTCACGTGACCTAAAAATACCCCGTGGACACCGTCTGCTTAATTTAGCTGAACTAAGTCCGCTAAATGTTTCGTGAAGTTAAAGTTATTCTTAGGAAAGTGATAAAGACGAGGGGGGCAGCCGCGCAGACGACCATGTCGCACCAGGCTCCACGTGCTGGCCCGACCTCCATAAGTTCTCTTTCTCCTTTATCATCCTGTCCTGTCCTGTTCTTTCTGCTCCTCACAGCATCATCCTAGCGTTATGATCAAACCCTTTCACATTTCGTGCCTTTCTCGCCCTATACAGCTACTGATATGCACCCCCCCCCCCCCCCTTGCAGGTATGGTTTCCGCGCCTGCAACTCCTGCGAACGTACAAGCTGGAGGGAGCCCTGCGGGACATGGGCATGCAGAACATCTTCGACCCTTCGAACGCGGACCTGTCCAAGATGAGTTCGGATGCGAACCTCTGCGTTGACAGCTTCATCCACGAGGCCCTGTTCGAGACGAGCGAAGAAGGACTCGGCGAAGGGTCGCCCGTACCGTCCCCGATCCCCGCCGACTTACACAAGTTTCGTGTTGATCGGCCTTTCATCTTCGTGCTACTTCACCATTTCAATCACGCCGTGGTCTTTGTCGGTGCCGTCCGCAAGCCCTAGATCCCTGGATGCCAGTCTTGCCATCTTATGTGCAGTGTGGCGCGTGTACAAGGCAGAATACAAACTCCGTCTGCTATGGCAAGAGACCCCGAAAAGTATGAAGTGCTCCTTGGAAAGAAAAGAAGGAAGAAAGTTTCAATTGTGGCCTCATTTGGTTATAGTCACTTTACTCGGCGTTGACTTTCTTGGCTCTTTTAGCATTTACAAATCGATGATACAGCGTGCAATAAACAAGGACAGAAATACAGTATAGGCAAATGGAGCGCTCGTCTTGTCTACTGCCTTTGTCATTCTTTATTGCGCACTGTATTTCCAATTTGTAGCTATGAACCAAGTCGCCAGAATCGCCACTTCGACATTTTTGGTATTCACACGGTGGAGAAATCCATGGAGGGGTATTGTTGTTGTTTCCGAACGTTTTTTGGCAACTACCCAAACATGGAATGGATCGCGAATCTGAATGGTTATATCATGTGTTATCTTTTGTTAACTCAGAATATCCAAGCTGTAGCTAATCGGCAATTTCGGAAAGGCTTAGCAAATTGGAAGGAGCTTGTGGCGCATCTTTAACTTGTATCTGACAATGCAGTCAGATACAAGTTAAAGGGGCACTCAAGGGGAATATGAGATCGTCCATTTATGGTGATAACTAAATCTACGGGCTCTAAACATCCCACAAAATAACGAGGTTAGTCATGGGCGGTGGATTTCCCCATTAAAAATCTAATCAAAGGTGATGACTCCCCTCTTTCTTCGCCTTCGAGTAGACACTAGGGGGCGCCGTCAGACGGCGTTTTCAACCAATAATTTATATATTCTGCCTCCTACACCCAAATATCTGACGTTTTTTGTCAAAATGAAATGCACAACTCTAAAAAGAGCAATATTAGTAACGTATGGAATCTCCACGCAGTTAAGTATGTTCATTGGTCAAATTTTATGGGGTGGTAAGGATCCAAAAATGCCCTCCCTCCTTCCACTTGTGAAGAAAAAATAGTGCCCGCGTATTTCTAGTGCTGTGAGTTTACTAGAACCTGTTTTCATCTAGAACTGGTTATTTTAATCGACTAAAGCCCTACATATAATATGCCATCAAACACAAGAGTCTACAAAAAGTATTTGAGTAATGCACCAGAAGCTCCTCCCACATCCTCCCCACAGCCAAGCACTGTTCCTCCGCAATGTGCGAATAGTGCGCTATCGAGGCGTTCCGCTGACGTCTGTTAGGTTTGGCACATATTACTATGGTGCCTGGATCACGTCTTTGACTGGTGTGTTTACCGCGGCCAAAAAAGTGGTCCCTCGATTTCCGCCTGATGACGTCATAGAAGTGTCATGCTGTCGCCGGTCGCGACCCTGGTGGCGTCTCAACAGTTATGGTGTGTGTAGCAGATGCCTGTTCTGCTGCAGGTCGCTTTCCACTGTGACAGTTCACGGAAGCTAGTGCAACCGGAAGTTGGGACGCCTAACGGGACGCCGTGACGACAGCGACACTCGCGTTCGCTCGTGCTTTTTGCCAACATTTCTACGGCCAACCGCCAGGATCGCGACAGGCAACAGCATGACACTCGCGTCATTTGTTGCCACATCGGGACCACTTTTGATGTATGGGCGGGATAGGACGCTAAACACACCAGTCGAAGACGCGATCCAGGCACCATAATATTACTAATCCGCAAGACGGACGGGATCGGCTGGACCAGTGATCTCAATGACGATTTGTCATAAAGATCACTGGGTCGTAAACAGAAAAAGAAACACTTTTATCCAACTGCCTCAGCAATCGAATGTTCCTCCAAACGAATAACAAAACAAATTATAGTCGGTTGCAAGCTAAAAAAAAAACCGGAAATGCCTCTCAGAGGAAAATGTAATCCTACGCTGAAAAACGCCAGCCAATCGTTTTCATGACGTCACGATTCTGTGGACCAATCGCGATCCTTTTGAAAAAAAAAACCTCAACATGGCTGCTGGCCTTAGCAACGCGACGCTAGTTTCTCGTGACAATGATTCTGCTTGTTTGCACCGTGTTTTACGTGCCCGAGGTTACGCCACGAAATCTAAATGGTATCGGCTTGCGTTCGCAGCAGTTTTTGCGCAACAACGTGAGAATCCAGCGACGCTATCGCCAACGAAAATTTCGAAGCGGGCGCGAGGCTTAGCACTGCTGAGAGGTGAGAAGCTACGCGACCTCGCTTGTGCTCCTTGAAGAACCGCTTTGGTGTCGCCGGTAAGGATGCACCAGGCTGTTTCGTCCAAGAAGAATCAGGGGAATCGCTTTCCGATGTCACCTCAGTGGGATCCATGACGGAAGACAAAGAGAGCGGGGCGCGGTGGTGGTGTCGATGACTTGGGAGGGTGCCGATTTGTCAAAACCCGAAAAGTATAATTATTCTTGTTTTCTATTCATCCAACAAAATAAAGGCACACATTTCGAGCGCAAAGCCCACAAAACTAAGTAAATCACTAAATATTTATTATTTGCAGGAACTATAAGTGCTTCGCTTTCCCTCAATCGAAGGCGCTGGAAGACGGTATGTTAGACAGTATCTTGGACAGAAAATGAATTGGGAAGACGGTACATTGGACATGACTTTCTTTCTTCACTAAACAGCTATTTCGTTGACAAAAACGTATTCTAACTTACTTAAATTTCCTGAATTAATCAAACAAATATTGTAGTAGCTTAAGACACGTTTCCTGGAGGAAGAAAAAGCAACGTTGCTAGCGAACTACTTTCTCGACGGCGGAGGCACATCAGATGGGCACTATGCGCTTGTGGGTGGAGCTAAAAGATTGTTCTCAGGTTGCATCCGACTATAGTCGTTAGTTGTTTATACAACAGGAGTTTAGTCTGGCATAACATAGCGACACTGTTACCCACTGTAGATGAACAATTTAGCTAGTGCACTACCAACGTTACTGGAGTAAGCTCAGTTTCGCAGCTCCCTATTCTCGCCTGCGGAGGCGAGTGGCCCAAGTGGAGGCTAGACAACCCGGAAGTAAGCGTCGACTGCAGCGCTGCTAGTTCTCGTGACCGCCACTGAGCCCACGTCGTAGGCGGAGCTGCGAAACTGAGCTTGCTCTAGTAACGTTGAGCAGTACGACTGCTAGCCTGGGGCCTTTAGCGTGCACCATGCAGTAGTGATACACGACCGCACGCAGGTATGATGCTCATCCAGATCGAAACAAGCAGTGGTGGGGACATAGACTACTGACCACGCCTGGAAGATCGTCACGTGACGCGGCCGCCGAAAGTGAAGAGGTAGAGCGGCAGACAAGAGTCATGCAACGGGCACCCCTCTGCGGCGAGACGCCGAAACACACTTGTCTCGAGCGATGGAATGTCCGCTCGTGCTTCTCGCGTTCCTCGGGCTACCGCTTCTTTTCTCGTCGGGTTTGAAAACCATGTTTCGGGTCCTCGCCGCTGCAAAAGCTGTGCGCTGAATACCAGACTCCCCGGGAAATGCTCTGTGCTACCAGATCCTCGCGCTCCGAATCTGCGACTGGGCACTCTGTGGCTCCGTCATCGAACTGCCAGGCTTTGTGAGTATGGAGGAGGCTATGGTGGGGATTAAACCCAACGTTACTTTGATTAAACCCTGGATCCCTGGGTTCTGCAGGGCGATCTTTCGGTCTACGCGCTCCCAGCTGGTGTGTGCTAGGCCACTCGGCCACCGAACCCCCTCGAATACAACGTTATTGGAGCAAGCTCAGTTTCGCAGCTTCCTATTCTCGCCTGCAGAGGCGAGTGGCCCATGTGGCGGTCACGAGAACTAGCGGCGCTGCAGTCGGATCTTGCTTCCCTGTCTCGCGCGTCGTCAACTACCACCGCGTTGAGAGCTTTCTTTTAGTTTTATTTTCTTCCTTTCTTTTTTACTTCCATGTGTATAATAGCGAAAAAAAATGATGAAAATGAAGTGTAATACATCACAGAGATAACAGAGATCAGAGTCAGCGCATGGTGTGTGTTCTTTCTTTGAGTGCTTGAAATTTATTTTTGTCTGCGTCTGTTTCCTTGCGCTGTGAGGTGTTAGTATGAATTGCCAAATCGCCCAAGCTGAAGTGCTGCTACTGAAGCTTCGCGGGCTAGACAATCCGGAAGCAAGACTCGACTGCAGCGCTGCTAGTTCTCGTGACCGCCACTAAGCCCACGTCGCAGGCGGAGCTGTGAAACTGAGCTCGCTCCAGTAACGTTGCTCGAATGTTCCTCCATCGGGCGACCTGGGCCGCGCCAATGTCTTTCTCTTCCACAAGCCAACACGTCACATGACACGCTATGAACACTACCATTACCTGGGTGTTCACATTTGAAAAACATTAACATTTTCCTCGGTCCAGCAGAGTACTGAATACTTTCTGATGTGTAGTAATTCTACAAAGTGCCCCCCCCCCTTAAAGGGATACGGAATCGAAACTTGAAATATAGAGAAAACATCAATAAATGAGTTCAATATAATCAGCTAAGCCTGTAATGAATAATCGCACGGTCGTATTTTGAGCAGATGGCTATATTTTATGCTCTAAATGCCGCGATTTTGGCGAGCGCTTCAAAATCAGCCATGGAGGAGCGCGATGCATCTCGGGAGATCCGGCAGACGTCTTGACGTCATCATGCCTCGGACGACCAAGCGTACCGTAGTGACGAGTTTTGCCACTTGGAGGTGTCAACGCGTTACAATCTCGCTTTGTCGAAGTACCCAAGGGCTGTAGAGATCGCGGGGCCAGCACGCGCACCAAACCTGAGAACAACCGAAGCACGCGTTTGCACGTCGCGCGAGAGCTGAAACCAAGGTGGCTCACTTCGTTTTGGCTCTTTCCACCAAGACGCCTCGGTATTGCGTTCAGGCCTAGGCAATCTATACCAGTGAGCGGACATACCGCTGCGGCGCTGCTTTCAGAGGCATGTTGTCGTCACGACATTCCATTGAAGCTTCATAACCAACTACCAGGTGGTTTTTGATTATCGTTTAATTCACTTTAAAATATGTTTTCTTGCGTTTTCTAGCGCAATATTTATGTTTCTGTGGTTGTGCTGCTACCTGCGTCGTGTTGAAACAAAGAAATGAGCTCCAGAATTTGGTTTCCGTACCCCTTCAAAAAACACCAAAAAATTGCAGGGTCATTTTTACCTTCAAAATAAACTACGCATCGCCAAACACCCATTCTTCGACCAAGTGTAGCGCTACCGGTCTACACCAGATGCCAACGTTTCAGCAGCAACCGATATTTTGTAGAAAAAACTACGAGATTTCTTGAAATTTTCAATGGGAAAGTGGCGGTCGTTAGAACTCTCGAATGCATGGAGCTCTGTGGCGCCAGTTACCGACGACGAGCAAAAATGAGCCCCATTTTTAATTTAAGTTTTCAGAAAATCACTTCTACCTTTTTTAGTAGGACAGCGGTTAGTGCTGAACCTTCGGTATCTGTTTCGGACTGGTGCCACAAAATAAGTAGAGGGGAGGATTTGACTCATTCAGTGGCTCTAGTTTGGACTACAATCGTTAGATTTAGGTGGAGAATAAGCGTTCGCCCATGTGAAATGTTAATGATAATGATAATCTTTATTGGCTCTGGAGAGCCGTGGCATCGCGGAAAGGCCCGTACCATAGTTTATGTGTGAAAAAAAAAGTATCTTTTTTTTTTTTTTTGACACGTTCTGCATTTAAAATTTTAACTTCAATTATTTTCGGAATATTTTGTCTGGTTTTGTTTTAGTTCGCATTTATAGAGCTCTCCTCTGAGCAAGAAAGACGAAGAACGCGGGCCCCTGTTGTGGGATCGTCTGTTTGAAAAAACACTTGCCGTCAACAAATTTCACGTAAGCTTTTCCCGTTTTTCATAGTCCTACGATACCGTCTAGCGTGATGAGCGCCAATTTCTTGGTAACGTGACGTCGCAGTCCATGCTTTCAAGCTTATTAAAACTCCAGTGAAGAGCATTAAACAGCACAACGCAACTCAAGCACGGCCCTCATAACTTGTAATTGATCGTTTCCCCGCACATCTTACGCAGTATTTCAGTGCACGGCTACGACGTTCTACAGTCCTAACAACCATATTTTATCTTGTGACAAGGATGATTCCTGAACTATTCGCTGAGGATGTCAACACCTTCTAGATAAGTGAGCCAAGCCGCAGTACTACTGTATTTTTGCGTTACCTCAAGACCATCTTGCCATGAACTCATCACTAAACGCGGCACCGCGGGCCTCCATGGTACGGGCTGCTGCCTTTCCGCGGTTCCGCAAATCTCCAGAGTCAAAAGAAAAAGACTAAACACTAAAGAAGGCCATCGCGGGGTGCGAAGTGCGGACACGACTGCTCCGACAGCGTTCGAGTGGGTACTATAGGGCCATATCACCACTTCAACACGAGTCTCAGCCAAATAGTGACGCAGCAGTCGTATCCAATCATTGTACCGGGTTGGCCTTCTTAAGGTGATCACTAAAATTTAGCCTATAAGGCCATGTTCTCAGGGAAGTGTTGGTCAAGTTCATGAATTTCGCGAAACACGATACACAGAATGCGACATGATCAACGGAAGCTTTCATACCGTGAAGTACCTCTGTCGGATATACAATATGTTTATATTTCGATATATACTTTAAGGTATCGGGTTGACCGACGAGACTCGTCGACCGTTGCCACGCACAGCCGAGCCACCGGGTTGAGGAGAAAGAAGTGATAGCTCGGGGGCAGTTGGTTCTGGCGGTTGGAATGAGCGGCCATGATTTGCGGGTGTCTTAGAGCAAGTGTTTAAGAGACGTTGAAACCTGACAATACATAGTATACAGCGTCTGAATCGCGCTACTTCGAGTTCCGTAGATTCATGACGAAATAAATCAGTACATTCACCGGCGCACAACTTGCGCCCCCTAGGAGACTGCTCCACAACTGGAGGAAACCCGGACTAGGGGAAAGCTTTAACTGCGCACAAGTTTCCTAGAGGGCGCAAGCCGCCTTGTAGGTATATCCGGGGTGAAAATATCGATTTTGCCTCTCATGTAGATTTCATTACGGTCGAAAACAATTTCCGCGCGTCTGCTTTGCCGCACAGCACTCTGAGCCAATCACTACATTATAGAGAGAAAATTCAGCGAGTTATGGAAAATTCAGCGAATATTCTGCTACGTGATACTATACAGTAAACTTCGAAACACCGACATAGGTGTAATCAGCACTTTATCCAATGTCCACACCTTTTGATAGGTGTTGTTACCCCTCATGAAGCAATGTTGTCTCTCTTCTTTATAGGGCCCTAAATTTCTCTCTTGTGCCAACTTTTTTAGAATACAAATACACACAGCCTTGAAGAGAACTTGAGTTACACATGACACTTAATGTTTTTCATTGTAACAGAGCGTTTTAACGATAGAATTAATATGCAAAAAGTGGCGTGCCGCTGAATTGCTCTACAAGGCTTTTTGTGTTTGCTTTCTAAAAGCAAAATAATGATACAACAAAAAAATGTCTGGTCCCATAAAGAAAACTAACAAGATTCAAAGTATCATACATATACTTTCACCTTTCTTTGAAAAAAAAAAAAAAAAAAACAGTTTCGTCGAGGTGTTTGTTCTGTCAGTCAAGGATGCCCAGATATTTTGGGCAGAACCCAACGTTATTTTATCCCGTAAATTTTCCGCAGTACGTTTGTTGCATTGCACACGAAACTTAAAGGGACCATGACATTCATTTCCGGCTGGGATAAATTGGGATTTTACTAATCGCATATCGTTTAGTGCGCCAAGCTAAAACTAGTGCGCGAGCGTAGAAAGCCTAAAGCCTGGCCTTTTCGGTACGAAAATGTGAAACTATAGCGGACTATTCGTTAACTCTTTTCTTTCGAAAGCTCTCCACCTTTTCACTATGCTGTATCCGCGATGCCCAACCACGTCAGCCGACCCCAGCTCACGCACTTTACAAGAGCACTGCGTAACTCGAACATAAGCGCTCATCAAAAATCAATCCGTCGACGAATATTTAAATTCGCGTTCGTGGCCAATGGGTGCCTTGACGGCACTTATCATCACTTGACAATGACGAGTTCCACGGCGTGTTTAAAGAGCTCGGTGAAAGCTTGGAGTCATGCGCTCCGGCGCCCAAGCACGTGATTTCCCATTTCGCTTTTGAGTTGAGGGTAAAAGCTAAGGTGGAAGAAGATTAAAAATAATCTCATGGTCTCTTTAAAGAGGTTAGCGTCCGTAACGGGAGTGGCACTACCTCTTTTGATTCCTCAGCGAATAATCTGAGTCGCAGAAGATGCGGGAGAGGTGATGCAAGTCCCCTTCCTGACGCCAACCGTAGTTCGAGCTTTGACCGCTGCGTGAAGAGGGCTTATGTACGGCGCAGCACTGTTTTTGGTAAAGGTCCGTTGATGTTCGCCGCCCCCAGAAATGATACACTAAACAAAGCATTTTAACTGTTGTTGTTGTTGTGGTGGTGGTTTTTTTTTTGCGTTCTTGCGCCTTGTGCATTTTCAGCTCGACACATTTCTGGCTTTGTCAATCGCTGAGCCTCCTCATTGCGTTCTAGCGATTAGCTCTCCAAGTTGTCCGTGAAAAATATTTCACGGGCACGTTTAGGGTGTAGACTATTTACTCAACCATTTCCATGGTACAGTTCTCAAAACAAACACGGACGCCATATTCCTTTTATTTGGAGATTTCGTTGGCTGATTGTTTCGGCTGATACAAATGGCCAGTGAAACCGTGATTCGCTCGGCTGGTAAACCAATAACAACAAAACGCGGCAGCATTCAATGGCAATTTTTTTTAATTATTTGCAAAACGCTGATCTGATTGAAGTTTTAAAGCTGTCCGTTGTCAGTCACTGTGCACACAACCCCGCCGTGCACCACAAAGAGCTTCACACGGACAGTCTTGAGTCCCAACCAATTGTTTACTTGTAACTGCATGAACCGTTTATGTCAATATAACGCAAACTGACAAACTGGCACTTTATGCATGTCATGACTCCCCTCGTCCCATTACTCAGTTCAAACAACCGCTTTACTAAAAAAAAAAAAAAAAAATCTCACTCCACGAAACGACCAGTGCACTTAGCGCGAAAAGGTTTCGCGTAGTTTGAACGGCTGGATACGCCGTAGCCTCGAGATCTTCTCCCTTTCCCCCATGAAGTTGGAGGGGTGGCTGTCGTGATATATCGCCGTGGAATTCTCCGGGCACCAGTCAAGACAGCTGTCTCTGCAGTCTCGGCGAAACCGGTATCTCGGTGCACCGACGGCAACCCTCTCCCTCGGCGCCGCGCGATTTCGGGACAGCTTGGACAGTGCGAGGGGCCCATACCGCTGGGGGAGGACTTGGCTCTGTAGGCGGGCTGCCAAATGCAATTGAGCGGATTCGAATGTATTTACTCTCCCTTGATCCCCTGCGTTTATATAAGTTAGGTGACGCGATGCCTTGTTCCAAATGTTTCTCCTCGCCGGCGCCTTTGCTGAGCGTAGTGAGGTCAGGGAAAGAGAGAGGCTGCGAGAGGGAGAGGGATGCGCACCGGCCAACCACTGCGTCACGTGAGCGCACGTGACGTTGTCATTGGCCTGCACCTTCGCTCAAAAATGGCGTCCTGCCGCCAGGGCGAGAGGCCGAGAGAGGTAATCGCGCTCCTTTCTTGTTTTCAGGGGCTCTCCTTAGTAAAATATTTATTTTACCCACCAGCGCTGAGGAAGACCGGATATACTTCCATGACTCATCCGGCCAACGATCCTGTTGCGACCTGCACCATCCAAAGTCGTGTTCAGATCTCCAGACTCAATGACGACCTCCCCGGAAAATACAACGCTGCCACCTCAGCTCCAGATGACGTAGCGGTAGTCGAGGATACCAACCCTGCACCATGCGCTTCTTCAGAACCCACGTTTCGGCGCACGGCCAGCGCAGCGATGACGAGCTCGGTGTGCGCGTGCTCGGAACTCAGCTTCGAAGATCCCACCGCTATGACTCGAGAGTGCAGGCATGGCAGACAGACTCCGATCGTCCGCGTCGTCTCTGCATCCTTGTGTCGAGCCGGACCCGCCCGCCAAGTGGAGTTGGTGTCAGAGATCTCTTCGTCCCGGAGGGTGAGCATTCGGACCTTCGCACAGTCAGAATGTGCAAACTAGGATGTATTCATGAGCAGAAGCAAAACACGGAGGTAGTCAGACAATGTAGGAAAATTGGCTGCATGTAGGGTCATTCTGACAAATGTTCAAACGTGGTAGCTTGAAGGGAGGGTTGGCTCTTAGTTTAGATTGTGCTTGTGGCAGGATGATCCTTAATCTTTCACTGCCTGAAGTAGGTGGCGCCTAGAGCAGACTTTTATATGGAAGCAGATTACGTCGCACCATTATCTCTTTGTAACGCTGCGCGCGCTTCCCTTCAGCACAACACGGATACAAAACATTTCCGCTGCATTTTCTGGGTCACCAAGAGAGAGGATGCGCGGTTTGCTGCCCTTTAACTCCTCCTGGTTCAACGCACTCTTTATACACAACCTGTTTCTGCTGCTTTCTTTTTTGCCCTTTCAACCCCTCTTCGCACCGCGCGATTTTTCACACCACCTGCTTCTGCTCCTCCCGTTCTTGCATACTGGGTCCGTAGTTCAGTCAGCAGCATGCTCGGCTTCCACGTTAATGACCTGGTTTCAATTTCTAACATCGATCGCCGTTTTTTTGTTTTTGTTTTTTTTTCCCAAAATTGTTTTGCGGTTGCGGACTAAGCAACCTACACATTTCGTAATGACGCTGCTTCTGTGGGTGGTTGACCCTACATAGCTACCTCTTCAATACCGCTTTAAAACTGCCTGAAGGACTTTTTGGTATATCCGAAAGGCGCTCTAAATGCAGAGCATTTATAGGCCCTCTTTAGCGCCATGGTGTTTAATGACGACACGCTGTGACCTGACCACGTAACGCCACAGTGTCGCAGTACGTCACGGCGCCACTTGACGTCATGGGGTTGCGTGACGACAATCACATTGATGACGTCAGGTTAAGACCGTGACGTTATCAACGTGATCTTACCGTCAAATGTAAAAAATGCCTTAGATACAAAAGTGCAAAGAGTAGGCCCGATAAATGTTATGGATTTAACATGACGAAAAAGGAACTGTTAGAAGCTTTCAGAGTAGCGACGAACGTATTGCTGAGAGAGCTTAAGTTTTTGTTGAATCCTCTAGTTTTACTTTAGAGCTTCCAATAGATACCTCTTCAAATTCCTCTGCGACAGTGTGAATACGTGTCCATAGGACACAGTAGTGCTCGAAAGATTATCGAGCAGGCGACGCACTCGGTCGTTTGCTCGCTGCCCTTATCGGGAGATGGTGCCACAAATTAAAACCACCGTTAACTCAGTCGTCTGCGAAAACGTCCGTCGTTGAGCATGGCAAGTATGCTGGTTTCATTTGTCACAGGAAACGAGCTACGCCTTGCAAGTTCACCATGTAAAATGCACTACCTAAATGCACATTGGGTACAAATTTGAACTTCTTACGCGCAGGCGCCAATTTTTCCGGCTCGTTCTCTTCCGCTAGAACTCAGTACGGACACAACATTAAAATTCCGCCAAGTATTTTTGGGTGCGGCTCGCGTTCCCATAAGAATGCAATAAAAATAACTCAATACAAAGGAAGAGAAGTGAAAGCAAACAAAAATTAGAGGAATATTCATTGGTGGATTGTAAGGGAGTGCGTCAGCATGACCCTTGGAAACGCCACACACCGCCCCCTTTGGGAAACGCCAACGCTGACCCATTCACTTTAATATTTTGCTTCCTTTTCTTTCCTTTTTTTAGTTGCCTATTTTTGGTTTTGTTACGGTGTCAGTGTGAACGTTTCCCAAAAGGGCGAATCCACCGATGGATCTTCGTGTATCTTTTTTTCATCTCTTTTCTGTACTCTGCCTGTCAGATTACGTAGGCGGTGGACACTGCTTATTTTTCTTTCACTTTTTTTTTCTGTGACTTTGATTGCGTGTGGTGAAAAATGAACGGGTGTTCAACGGGTCATTCATTAACTTCAGGGATCCGTTCTAAGTGGTATTTGCGCAAAGTACGAAAAGCGTTGGATCGCCCCTTTAACTGCACACGTACACTGCAGCCCACGCACCGCTACTATATGGAAACCCAGAGCGAAGAACAACCGGCGACGGCAGAGTGCCAACTGAGCACGCCAGCATTCCATCGTGCCGCGGTGCAACGCCTCCCAGATAACAAAGCCGTAGTGCTAAATGAGATGGCGTCATCAGCTAAGGCCAACGCTGGGCACAGATCGGACACGACGACTGCGTTAAGGTTCGGTTCAAAATTTACTCGAAGCCAAGCGCTGACGCAGAACTCGTTTCCAATCTGTGCCCAGCGTTGGCCTTAGCTGATGGCACCATCTCATTTAGCACTACGGCTTTATTATCTAGGAGGTGTTGCGCGGTGCCTCGTTATCTCTGGCTCCGCGACAGCTGTGCGCGTGACTTGGACGAAAACGAGAGGACTCGTTTTGACGACGAAAACCCGGCGGTGTCTGTCAGTTTATCAGCGCCGGGGAGAGGAAGAAGTTGACGCGTGCTGACGTCAGCGCCTCGGACCAATGGGAGCGTCGCACGTGTCACCCTCTTTCCCTCCTTCTCCCTCTATCCTCGGCTGCTGACAAACGAAAGGCACCCCCAGGTTTTCGAAAAAAAAAAAAAGGCGTTCTAATGCCAACGGACTAAAAGAAGAAAAGAAAGCTAGCGCGCTTTGGCCAAATTGACAGACAGATTTTCGTCGAACATGTCCAAGTTTAAGACCGGTCAATGCATAGAACGCGTTATTCATTTGCCATTGCAAGATCCTTTACAACGCAGGTTCCGTGTTTTCAGGTAAGTCCGAAAAAAAAATCGAAAAACTCTCGTCGGTAATATTTATGCTAATTCGGATTTAACCGAAAAACTCAAAATTTTAAGGTCACAACGACAAAATGAAAAGCGAAAAAATACGGCGTTTTATAATTAAAATTTATAAAACCACAGGTTAGTGGTCCTGAGGAGATGCCACATCCCATGGCTCTTTTGAAAACTCGAACTACTGACAAAAGGGGTTTGCTTTTTAGCTCGTGAACGTTCCTATAGGAAAACGGCTCATATTACTCTAACCTTCCTTTTTAATAAACACATTGTAAAAAAATTATGTTTATTTTTATTTATTTAAAAATACCCTAAGGGCCCCGAGGGACATTACGGAGGCGAGTGGATGGTTAGTGCGAGGCGAAACTTGGTGTAATCGGTGATGGTGACGATGCTATCGGAAAGGTCATTCCAGTCCACAATGGAAGTGGGTAGAAGAGAATGTTGGACTGCTGTAGAGGCAGTCTTGGGCAGGGAAATTTTGCATGAGTTGTTGAGTCTTGCTGAAATATAACTGGGAGGGCTAAGAATGGCCTCTTTTAAACGTGCAGAATAATAAACCTTACGAAGAATGCAAACCGAGAAATTTTACGACGCGAGGAAAGATTGCGGGAAGGGTTAGTTATGTCTTCATTGCAGTAACACTTAAAAACCGGGTGTACTCGGAAAGAATTAAGCGAGCAGCACGATTTCGATCCTCTTCGATCGCATTAGTTAGGCAAGATTAGTGACGGTGTCATATAGATGAAGCATATTCTAGTTTAGGACGAACAGGAGTGATCTAAAGGAGTCGTGTTTTGTGAAAAGGGAACTATTTAAAATTAGGACGGGTATAACCAACTGATTGATTCGCTGAGAAAATTGTTTTATGAATATGAACAATCCAGTATAGGTTAAGGGTTAAATGCACACCTAGATATTTATAATGGGTAGCAGTCTGAAGCGCACTGCCGTTAAGTGCTAATGTAGTTACGGGCAGAGAAGTGGAGTGTGTAAAGTATTGATGCATGCACTTGGTAACATTCAAAAACATCTGCAGGTACAACCAGGGTATTGAACCGAACCCGAACCGTCAACCGAAAACCGGAAAAACCGTTATTTTCTGTCGAACTGGAGTTGAACCTAAACGAAATGATTTTTTTTCGCTCAGGAGCGGAACCGATATGTTTTCCAAGCGGTTTTCGGTTCATACACGAAGTCAGGTCGCGTCAAAAGTGCGTGGCGAAAAACACATGTAACCTAAAAAAAAAGAAACCAAAAATGTAATATATATATAAATATATAAATATATATATATATATATAGAGAGAGAGAGAGATTCCCGCAATCCGCAGAAAGCCGTGCGTTTGTTAAGAAACTGCGTGTCCAATGTGTTATGTGCCTGATTAGGAAGCTAGAATTGAAGAAACCAGTGTTTGATTGTCCAAGGCGGTGGATGTCCACGCTGCATATGCTCACCAGGCTACTTGAACTAAGTGGCTTCGCTGGAGGGTTGTTCTCAAAAGAAGAAAGCTCCAGGTCGGCTGAAGACGTATGGCTAGAAGTCGAAATGCTCGCAGTATTGCTTCGCCCGGCAGAAGTGGCGACTAAGACATTGCAGAACGAACAGCTCACTGTAGGAGAATTTTAGGGCGCATGGCTGAGATATTTCATGGACACTTCCAAGATATCGTCGCCGCTAGCAAAGGCCTTTGTCCAGTCAATGAAAAAGAGGGAGCGACAACTTCTTGACATGGACGTCTTCTGTGCAGCAGTGTACATGAATTCCCGCTACCGCCATCTTTTCACCCCTGAGCAAAAGTACCGGGCCACGTTGCATTTCACGAAGGCTTCGGGGCGGATCGCAGCTCTGCAGTGCGAGCAAGATTCTACCTGGTCTTCTGAAACTGCGGCGGCTCTAGAAGATCCGGCAGATGCCCTGGAAGCGCTCCTCAAGGAAAAAGAGGTTGAGGCTGGCGTGCACATTCGAGGTACCAGTAACCCTCTTTATATAGCATGCCTCCTCGAAATGCTAGACAAGGAGCCGCGGCTTTCAAGGGGCGCTAACGTGTTGCAGTTTTGGGAAGAGAGACGGGAGCCTGATCCAGACCTCTGCGCATTGGCGCAAGTAGCCCTGGGAGTGCCTGCGACCCAGGTCAGCATGGAGCGAGCCTTTTCTGCATCGACGTTCATTTTATCGTCTCAGAGGTGCCGTCTTCCCCCGGATATGCTTCACGACGTCCTGCTTCTTCGGTCAGTTGCCAGACATTGAACCGCGCTTTCACCTGCATCCCGAGGTGCCTCAGCACTAGTTCGCTCGTTCCACATAGTAATGCGAGACTTTCCTTTTTATATGTACCACTTTTATAAGATATGCATAGTTTATCTTTTGCGGTCCTCAATTTCTTTTGTAGCATATGAGTACGAACCGGTTCGAACCTTTATTTTTTCACTCTGGAGTTGAACCGGAGCTGAATCATTTTCCCTGAACCGGAACGAAAACCGGAACGAAAAACATTTCGGTTCGACACCCTGCGTACAACACCGGTCAGTAATTTTGTTAATATTATCCTGAAGAATAAGATTGTCGTTTGGAGTTTTTATTAGTCGCTAAATAACACAATCATCAACAAAAAGGCGAATGAATGATGAGAGTTGAAGAGGGAGGTCGTTAATATAAATGAGAAAAAGCGAAAGGCCTAGGAAAGTTCCCTGTGGAACGCCGGAAGAAACGGGAGCTAAGGAGGACGCGGTGTATTTAGCTAAAACAAATATAGAGCGATGCCAGAGGTAAGATTCAATTCATATAATACTAGGTGATCTATTTTATTGAAGGGAGTTTAAACAATGGACGATTATGTGGGTATTTGTCGAATGCTTTAGCGAAGTCAAGAAAAACAGTGTCAGTAGAAAAGCCAGAGTCAAAGATTTTTAAACAAGTGGCTCGGAGAAAAAGAAGTTGAGCCTTACTTGAAAGATGTTTGCGGAAGCCATGATGTGCGTTGGCGAAGAATTCGCAGGAGTCCAGGAAGTTAATGAGTTAGATCATATGCTCGAGGATTTTGCTGGAAATGCATGCAAGTCATATCGGGAGGTAATTTAGTAGGGACGATTTACTGCCGGACTTGTGGATTGGAATAACCTTGCCAAATTTACAACCGAAGGGTACCATTTCTGTTTCTAGGGGCTACTGAAAACAAGTTTAGTTGGAAACAATCTAGATGAAAATTTGGTGTTGATTAACAGTTTGCTATAGACGCTTTGCAGCAGCTGTGCATGGACTCCGCCATAACTGACCTTCAGTTTTTGTTTCCTCCTATTTCGTTTATTTCACTTCATCATTACCATAGCAGGCCAGGTTATTGCCATATTTGATTCAACTGTGTCCTTTTCTTAAGCATCGGCCTTTGTAGAGGATCGTCAACTACCGTTTCAGTTGCTCGGCATCTCGGTAAGACAAGAGAAGGTCAGCAATGGCGGCTGCAATTTGGCGCGTGCGCAAAGCGTCTAATAATATTATCTATTAAACGTGATGATGGAATCTGGAGCAATTCTAGAATGTTTATTACGCGATTGAAGTCTATAACAATAGGATTCATTGCGAAAACATTAGAGGTTACAAAAAACATTTCAGCCTTTCCACTCTGGTAAAAAAGGAAGACCAGGGCAGCTGTAACAATGGAAAGTAATGGCCGGCCTCAAGTCGGCAAGTAGAGTGGAAAGGCTGCCGCCATCTATGAGCGACGGCGGCAACCAGATACGTGGCTTGCCACCGTCGCTCATAGATGGCGGTAGGTGTTCAGAGTTCAGCGTCTTTGTTTCTTTGCGGGGGACACGATCCTGGAGAAACAAGCCCTTAACAGCTCCGCTGCAAAAATTAAAGACGTTTAGAATTCTCTGTAATGCCCAATTAGAGCGCAGCTTTTGAGGAGGAGGACGGGAGGGTACAAAAAGAAGGGTATGTCTCTCCTTTCACTCCGAATCATCCTTTCTTCCACTCTGCTCCCCTCCCATTTAGTTGGAAATTTTCCCTCTCAATTTAGCGGGGAAATGTTTTCGCTAACTTTAGTGGACAATATTTTCCGCTAAATTTAGCGGGGAAATGTTACCGCTACCTTTCGAGGAGAAATTTTGCTGCTTGATTTAAAGTAAGCATTTCCCCGCTAAATTGAGCGGAAAATATTCCCACCAAGTTTAGCGGGGAAATTTTCTCATAATGCAACGCGCGGTTACGCCGATGTCGACGCCGACGTCGTTCAAGCCGGAAACGAGCGCCTTAGAGCTGCGCGATAAAAGTCAGTTGGCGTGGATACAGTAAAGACATTAGAAAATACACTGTTAAAAAACATTGGTCCCCTCATCAGTAAGTATATGTTCACCACAGCTTTGAACTAGAATGACGTCTGAAGAGTGCTTTCGATTAGTAACATTCCAAAATTGATCGGAGGTTGTTTATTAACATATTTGGTAAAATGTGCTGAAAGAATATTTTCTTACGCTCTCTCAGCATACCTTTGGATTGAGAAGAGCATGTAGTATGCTTTAACCAGGCCCCTGTTGTATTTACCTTTTTAGAGTTGCTAGAAAAACGCTGTTTTTTGTTGTTGTTTTTTGCATGATAGGCGACGGTGTTAATGGTTAAACCACGGTTTATAAGTAATAGCCCGAATAGTTGTGCACGGGATGGGACGTTCGACAATCTCGGATAGTTTCCCTTTAAACATTTCCCAATTCTCATTAACATTATGATAATTAAATTCCTAATTCAAAGCAACGAAGTAGTCCGAGACCTGAGAATTTATCATATCATAGTATCCCGTATGCAGGGATGGGCAGTATTTCAAATACAAGTATTTGAAAGACGTATTTCAAATAATTTGTGTATTTTGCGTTTGTATTTAATTACAAAATGGGTAATGTATTTGATGTGTGTATTTAAATACTAAAACGTGGGTACTCCAAATACAATTGTAATTAAATACAATTATTTTTTGGACGAAAATACATGCCTCTCCATCCTTTATTCGGCCATGGGGCTTTTTTCTTTTCCTCCTCCGGCTTTATTTTAAAGGCACTGTCCAGAGCAGGAAGAAAACTACGCTCTGCACCCAATGCAGTGTCTCTCAATCAAGCACAAGCGTTTAGTGACTTTGCGATTACGGTGCTAGTCCAGGGCAAGAATAGTAACGCAATCGACGTTCACAGGCAGACTGGCTAAATAAGTGCCTGTGACAACTTAATTGTGATGCTCTCCAGCCTGATTTCCATCCATATTTTTGCCTGGAACATTCTAAATGCGCGGGTCGTCCAGATTTTCGTAACTGGTGCGAGTTGCAACAATAAAAAATTATCTAACTAGTGCTGCGCGTCTTGGTCGTCTAGGTTCTTTGTTGGTCAATACCAAAATGTAATCGACAAAAAAAGCTGCCTGAAGCTCTGTTCTTTTTTAACCTATTACGTACAAGCTGATTACAGTTTTTGAGATTATATTTCTATAACGTTACTAGAGCCTCGCGCACTAACTCCCGAGTGTGCTATACAAAATTAAGATTGAGATAACCAGAAACCCGTTGCAGGTGCCCTGAAGTCGGTGACGCAAATTTTGAGGAATGTATTTGGAAAAGTATTTGGAGGAGACCAAATACATTTGGTTGTATTTGTATCTTGTACTTAAATGCTTTTTTTTTTGGAAATGTAGTTAGATTTGTAATTAAATACATTTTTACGAAGTATTTTGTATTTGTATTTCGATACATATTTCCATGTATTTTGCCCATCCCTGCCCGTATGAAACAACTGCATTTTTTTTTTTTTTTTTTGTAAATGGAAACTGATTTTGATCGCTTAATATAATTAAAGCAATGAAGTGCTTTGAGGTCGCTTACGCCATCTAGAGGAGGCAGAGAATTAATTAAAAATGGGTCAGTAGTAAGTACCAGATCAAAAACATTAGAGCCAATGTCGGTGACTCTGGTAATAGAAAAGAACTCGATTAGATTGAAAAAAAAAAACGCAGGTCTGGGAAATCGCTGCTAATATCTGTTCTGCCCGAACAAGTGTGAGCCGATGCTTTCCATTCTATGCCTGGTACGTTAAAATCCCCCAAAAAAAATGTTTACCAGCGCGACGCGATGCCAGCATGAACAAGTAATCACTGAAAATATGATTAAAATCAAGTGTGGCGATAGGAGGACGGTAACACGCCCCAATCAATAACGATCCAAAAAAAAAAACAGCTCTTCCACGAAAACCTAAACCTTCACTAGAGCACTGGAAGCTAACACACTCTGACTTGAAATACTTTTGTTAACAACGATAAGAACACAGCCTCAGCCATCCGTTCTGTCGCACCGATACATATAAAAATGTGGATGAGCCGGCCTTCTTTAACTATCATCAATATCAGAATAAAGCCACAGCGTCACATGAAGAAATTAAAAGTGGCAAAGCGTCACGACTGAGAAAGACGCTACATGTATTTGCATATAATACAGTAATCAGGCTCTGCAATCTGGTCTCATCGATTCAAACACTCCCCACGTCCGCCCATTTCACAAGCTCTTTTGTGCACCTGATAAGCTATCGTACATGAATGTCTTGGGGCCAATGTGAAGCTTGTCTAGCCGAAGCTGAAAGGGCAAATATTGCTACTTGGCAAAAGTGACGAGGTTGTGGCGTGCAATAAGGGTATTTTCACAAGAGTCCCGCGATACTAAACAATAACTACAGACGAAAACTACTCTGGAGTAAGTGGATTTTAGATTTGAAAGACGAAAACCAAGTTACAATAGGCCGATTTCTTCTTTCTTGAAATGTACCAATCCTATGCGCTCGCCCAATATCAGAACTTGCTAAGGTGATACCAAGACACTCTTTTGTGAATTTAAGCACTTTTTGTTCTGATGATAACTATGATTCAGCATGTACGTCGAAAATGCCACGAATCAGCAAATTACAACAACGGGAACGGTTTTCTAAATCGGCACCTCTAGACGTCAGTGAGGCAGTTACCGTAGCTTGTTCCGCGAGCGCATTTCTAATGCTACACACCTCGGTCATTGTCTGAAAAAGTGATTGAAGCTCACTTTCAATCGGCTTCAATTTTTCGGTCATGACCGAAAACGAGGTTTGTTTATCAAGGGGAGTTTTAATGACAGACTTGATTGCTTTCTAACCTTGCTCAAGTTTACAAAAATTAGCATCAAGTTTTTTTTTTTTTTTAAGTCATAGTAAGTTTTTTAATTGAGGTTCCTCATCGGGGACCGGATTTGACTCAAGGTCCCCAGATAATAGTAACAGAGCACAAATCACAATAGCTGAAACAATCATTATGCAATAAAGCACTCTGGGGCACAGGAGCACTACAGAACACAGGTTCTTAGAATTCTTATAATCGAAGGAATATCGTTTACTGCCCTGTAAACGGGTAAACATGGCAGGGTCAGGCGTCGCAGTGGTAACAGAGCTCCCGTGCCCACTGGCGTCTCCGCGAAAGAAGCTGTAGCTACATAGCCTGGTCCTAGCGCAGACTGGTGACGATTCATCCTCTCCAGAATGTGTGAGGGTGCGGGATGGCAGATGACTTCCGAGGACCGGTGGTGGTAGAAACTGCACCCGTTGATGAATTTACTTGAAGAAGAAAAGCAGCCGAAGAAAAGGAAAGCCAGCGGGAACTGTAAGAGCGTAAGCAGGCGTGGCAGTCGTAACAGAGCTCCCGCGCTTACTCAAATAATGCGAATCTAACAAAAAGAATCTCCAATAAACCCCAAATATATTACGAAAAATGAATTCCGAAAAGCAGCATCCGATTTTTACGGGAAATAAACTCCGGAAAACAGCCTCCGATTTTTGCAAGAAATAAACTCCGAAGGCACGGGATTTTATTTATAGGCGCTTTACACACGCGCCAAATTACAGCCGCCATTGCTGACCTTCTCTTGTCTTGCCGAGATGCCGAGCAACTGAAACGGTAGTTGACGATCCTCTACAAAGGCTGATTCTTTAGAAAAGGACACAGTTGAATCTAATGTGGCAATAACCTGTCCAGCTATGGTAATGATGAAGTGAAATAAACGAAATAAGAGGAAACAAAAACTGAAGGTCAGTTATGGCGGCGTCCATGTACAGTTGCTGCAAAGCGTCTATAACGATTCCAGTATACCTTTGCAACCTAGAGTACTAACCATTGGCACTCTTGAACCAAAAGGTTCGCAGCACTGGTTCTCAAGTGCCCGGTATTACTGGTTAATTATTGTCCTATCATCGTTCATTTGCTTTCTTTTACCGGCCCTTCGTGCCTGGCCAACTTTCTTTTCTCGCGTCCTTTAAAAGGATACTTCAACGAAATTTGAAATATTCCTGTCGTGTTCAAAAATAGGTTGAATATGATCCACAATATCCGTAAATGACAATCGCACGTTTGCATTTTGATCCTGGTGGCTGTATTTTTCGTTATAAACGGCCAACTCTGGCAAGCGCTCGGAGAAGGCCCAGCTTAGAGCACGTGACATCCAACGTAATCGTGACGTAGGTCGTCTCAAGACGAGCAAAGTTACGGCGAGGCTGACGTCGAGAGGATGGCCTAGTCGTTCCAGCCACCGAAGGGGCTGCTTTTGTACGAATTTTGAGTGACGAGTTAATCTTGTATAATCTTCTAGGGGGACAATAGCGACTTCTGCGACACACAAAAGGGATCCTCGGGAAGAGGGGAGTTCCTCCTTCCCCCCTTCTCTCGTCGTGGCCGGAGACGAGACAACCTCCGTCACTAGCTGTCAAGGTTCCTAGACGAGCATTACAAACGAGGCGTTAGCGACATCCACCAGGTAAGAGAGGAAGTGGCCGAGTGGGCTAACGCGTCTCAGCTCGGAGCGTGGAGCGAAAGCTTGCGCTGGGAACCTCCTGGGTTCGATCCCCGCCGCCCCCGCCCGTTTCGATCTGGATGAGCTTCGTACCGGCACGCGTTCGTGTGATCACTACTGCGTGATGCACGTTAAAAATCCCAGGTTAGCGGTTGTACCGCACTGGCTAAATTTCTCATCTACAGCTAAGAGACCGATTACCCGTTGAGGCGCATCTCCATCAAGGCTGTGTAAACATAAAGAGCAAGCCAATTTTTTTTTTCATCCACCAGGTGCTCTTTGCTAATCGTTTAATTCGTTTTAAAATTCCTTTTCGAAACTTTTTTAACAATATATTGGTATGTTCCATGGGATACTGCTCTTTTGAACACATATAGACCAAAAGATGAGCGCCGAAATTTCGTTGTAGTATCTCTTTAATGTAAGGGAAAGACTCGAATGAAAAAAAAAAAGTGTTCTTCCTATATTCTTAGGCATAAGGTAAAGACAGCGCGTCAACGATCTGAAGTAGACAACCGCTTTCGTGAAACTATTTGTTTCTCTGTATAACATTTATCCACTTTTCTACCCCCCCCCCCCCCCCCCCCCCCCCCGCAGTCAGAAATATGTCAGCGATATGGAGAAGAACTTTACGATCGTCCGACGTCTCCACTCCTGCCACCTCTAATGAAACTCAATGGCGACAACTTCGAAGCTGGTAACTACGCCGTCTCTGCGTTCATCGAGAGGGGGGACCAACTCCTCTCTGAGGCCTACCCGTGCACTTCGATCAGTGATCGGCTAGACATCCTTCGCCATTCTGATGTCGTCGTACAGGTCCATGATGGCGACGACCAGGGCCTGAAAACCAAATATGGTCAACCTCCCAGTCCTGGTAATGCGGTACGAAGGATCCTGAAACATTTAGGCATCGCCCGGTTTGCCAAGGCAGGATTAAGAGGTACCCGTCCATCGAAACTAATACGTCGTCGTTTCTCAAGACGAATCGAGAATTTCAAGGAGAGTGACGTGGGCATTGTGCCCATCCTGGACGTGGAACTAGAACCATGTCTGTCCTGCGTGCGAGAAGATGGTGTCTTCACTGTCGACGAGAAGTTTCAGGCTGTATTCGACGATGGGCCAGATAACGAAGAGGACGTGAAAATTGCTGAGGCAGCAGTCGGTAAGGAAATACAGCGAAGCTCAGCTGCAAACAAAAGCTCCAAGCCACAGATAAGAGGAAAACATAATCCGGAGGTACCCGTCCGAATTCGGTATTCGTCCAGCAAAACGACTGTACCAGACAAAACAGCAATTGAACCATGTGTTCCACCAGCAAAGTCGTTGATTGGCCAGGTCGAAAACAGTGACAGTAATCTCGTGAAGGGACAGAAAATTCTACTAGATACAACAGTTGACCCAAGCAAACTTGAAGTTCAAATACAAGGAGGCCAAACGCAAAGTCAGGTTAATCTCGAAGACAATCCACGGGAGCTACGGGATCTCTTCCCAGAAGCGGGTCTACAAGAAAGTAATGTCCTTGATTTCATGGATGAGCCCAACCCGGTTCCGGCTAAAAAAACGCCTTCAAGAACAAATTTACAGGCACCGATTGACGAAGACAAACAAGGGCCTCCCCCGCACACCGGTAACACCACCACAATGTTGGGTAGTTCCATTACGTCTTACACGGAACTAAATCTCAAGAAATCTTTAGCAGACCAGCCCATATCGCTTAAAATGGTCGGAATTCAAAGTCCTCTAGATCCCGGAGACCAGGTTTTCAAAGCGAGTGCTATCCCCGCTCAGAGCCATGGGAATATTCACTTAGAAGGAAAAATCTTGCCTACTGAGCCCCCTGTCAATAACCTCAACAGTTTCAGCATTGAAGCTGTCCAAGACGCACATCACGTTAACGTACTCCATCGAGAATCTCATGACTCGAACTGTCCACCGGGAAGGAAAAGGTCTTCGAACGTTGGCGAAGACATCATCGGCAAACTTCGGCATATGTCGGCTTCCAACATTTCCTTACCCGGTTCTAAGATACTGGACGGATCCCCGGCTCTCCCTACCATAAATGTAGCCCATGATGTACCTCCGAAAAATAAAAGATCACCAGTCGTACTCAAGGACGAAGCACGCGACTCTGTAGTCCAGTCTGTACACCCTGGTGTGGAACCGAAAGCACACAAACCTCAAGATGAAGAGCAACAAAACTTCACAGTCCTGGCAATTCCCATCACGGATGCTCCTGACCCAGGAGCAAAAATAAAGGCAACCCGGACATTGGATGATAATAAATCCAAGGGTCATGATGTCTTAGAAAACCAGCGAGAAGTCACCGCGCTGGGAATGGCTGCACTCAGACAAAATACGTATGTGCTTGATCGCGACGAAGCGATCGAAAATCTTAACTTCGACTCATATAGCACGCTTGAAAAAGTCAGCGAGGATTCCTTGCGTCCCCCGAGGACCGAGATAAAACTGTTTGCGTTCTCGGCAACAACGATTGGGATTACGGAGAAGAACATCCGCCAAATCGACGCTACCCCGCTGGCCCAGAGTAAACCAAGCTCTCGTGTCCTTCTGGCCCCTACAAAGAAAAACGAAGGATTTGCGTTTTCAGCGACCACAACTGGTCTGACAAAGAAAAGCAGGCATAATCTCTACGGACAAAGGGAAGGACCCAACAAATCTAGTTCGCGATCATTGCTGGCTGCCAGGCAGCAGAATGAGTTTGTATTAGCAGCATCTGCTATCGGCCTTACAGAACACAGCAGACATCTTACCAGCCAAGATCGAGTCATCAGTAGACCCAGTTCAGTCGTGCAACATGTTCAGCAACCAAGTCATGCAAAACATAAAAATAATAGCAGCAAACTAGGTTCACACGACGGGGTCGCTTCCCCAGTTAAGAAGAACGAGTTCGACTTTGTGGCAACCACCGCTGTACAAACTAAAAAGAGCGCGTATTATGACAGAGGTCGGAATCAAGATCAGTACTCCAAACAGTACATTACAAACAATAGACCCGATAACATCCTGAGAGATTCCTCCGGGATCTTAGCAACTCACGGCTCCAAGCAACGATTCACCCTCGAAGCCTCCGGCCGCAAGACTAACAAACCAAGTCAAGATGACTTAAGGCGCTGGCCTAGCGAATTTCTATCGAGAAACGCTGCTTTGCCTCGTTCGTCTCAATCCCGCCCGGGTAGCATTCAATTTCCAAAGCCCATGTGCGTTATTCCAGAATGGATCTCGGAGGCTCGTTCACTCGTTGATTCTGCAATGGACTACTCTGAGTTGGACTTGAACAGCGCTGGCGTCACAGGTCTTCGCAGTGATGCTTCGTATGAGACGCCCAACACAATGATTCGTGTCAGCGGGAATTCTCTCTCGCGCCCTCAAAGCAGTGATGTTGCCTCCCTCACGCATCATCTCTCTGAGCTTGACGACGACGTCTTTGAGACAATCCAGGATGATGACGATGTTGATCCGCAGTTTAGAAGCCCACAGGAAGGGCCCCAAATCCCCGACTATACCGACCAGTATTTGGTGACAAGGTCCGTATCGCAGACTCAAATATCGAAAGCGCCACCTCAAGAAGAATGCGGATATCGCCACGGTGTGCCGAATAAACCCGTTTTACTTGAGAGTGTGGTTAGCGGAAAGTTGTTTTTGCCGAAGTACAACGCTGAAGTATCAGTCGAAAATGAAACCACTCTGTACCCCAACAGAAGAACAACACCTATTCAGAGCGGCTCCGTGAGGTCGCAAAGAGGAAACGGGTTTCACGTGAACAACGGATCGGCTAAGCAGCTATGCTCGACTGGAGGATTTGACAAAATGGGGGAGCCTTATGGCTGCTACGCCGTCTCAAGTGATTCCAGGAAACTAACGCATCAGCACTCAAAGAGCTTGGTGGGTGTGGGTAATGTCTACCAGGTATCAGAACAAGTTTCGTCACGACGACAACTTAGCAACCCAAATGGTCACTTCCAAGCTATTGTTGCCACGGCCTCGGTTCCATCTGAGATGCCTCTACAAGCAGGGCAGACGAGGTACGCTCCAGCTTCGTTTGTTGAATCCCAGCGTCGAGGATATTGTCGTCCGCAAATGACGCCAGAACCTTTTGGATACCAGCCAACACGGATGACGGTGGACCCATCTTGGGTGTATCAATCAAATATGCCACCTAAACCGCAGCGACAAAATCACACTCGTCTTCCGTTACAAGTTTCGCAGCACAATGAGCAAACTCGCATGACGCATAAGCAATTACACAGTGAGAGGCAGGCCGATGTTATGCCTAGGTTATCTCAAATATATTCACAAAGACAGTTTGTTTCATTACCAACACAACCGTATAAGCAGACCGAAGTGTCAGTGCTACCACAAGGACCGTATCAACAATCCCACATGATAATGAAACCATCACGAGCTTGTGAACAAAACCAGATAATGTCCGGGGTTCCACAAGATTACTGCGAGAAACAAGTGATGAGAGAAGTTCCACAAAACTACCAACTGGCACAAGTGGAGATGAGAGTACGACAAAACCCTCCGCAGGCGCTAGCAATGTCGGGAAAGCTACAAAATTGCCACCAGTCGCTCATGATGACAGACTTGCCACAACAATATCAACAAGGTCAGTATTTGCAAACACAAAATATAATACCATCCTCATTGAAATACCAATCACAGGCAAGTGTAGAACCAGACTACCGGACACAAAATCACGTGAGACAAAACCAAGGCTATCAACAAGCACAAATGATGACTGGTTTATCCGGAAGATGCCAGAAGCAGTTGGCAAAGGAAATAACGCATGATTACCAGAAAGCACCGGCAGCAAAAGAAATATCTAGGGATAATCAGGAAATACAATTGGCAAGAGATATAACGCAATCAAGATGGTTATCAAATTTTGACCCACGTAATGACGAAATTTCTTGCACTATGGACGTTTACGAAGACGTTTTAGAAGAAACGCCTCATATCAGCCTCAAAGCCAAGGCATCACTTGAAGGCCTACCAAACAACATAGAGCTGGGCTACAATAACAGCGAACTTCTGCAACAGCCGATGCTGCCCACAGAACGCTTCTTTCAAAACCAGACTAGAAATACTTGTGGAGTGCATGATCCAAGAATGCCATTCAGAAATCTCAATCAGCCTCAAACATTTCGACCGAGAAGACCCCAAAATCTAGTCGACCGCGTTAGAAGCGTGGGTTCCTTTAAGAGTCACACACATGTCGACAACCAAGCGGAGTTCAGTAACTTCGTTATGGGAGGAATAGGAGCCGTAGTGCCCGCACAGTTTCTATCATCGACGCCTCTTAGACCGGCCACCAACTGTGTCAAAATGATTCAGACCGTAAACCAACGTCGCCCAATGACTGCTACGAACACAGAACGCGCGAAGTCTCGGTCGACGGGCGTGAACACTGATGTCGAGAAAGAGAATGTGGGCACCGCGACAGCCTCTATCACGCATTTTGGCAGAAGTACGCAGGCCGGAGGACACCCAAGTTGGTTGGTCAAACAAAATGAATACGCAGACCTCCCGGCCACCACATTCGCTAATCAGCATGGCCCACTTCCATATCAACCTTGCACAAGCGAGGCACCCTTTTTTCCCCCACATGGCTTATACGGCCAACAATGCCAATTTTCTCCCAACCCATCCGTAATGTATGCAGCACCCGTGAGCCCTCAGGCAGCCTACTTTAGTTCGGCGACCCCTCCCGTTTTTTCCGCTCCGCAAGTTGCCTATCCACAGGCAGCCCATCGGCAAGCGGCTTATCCTCAGGCACCAGAGGAGACGCCTTGTCCACTGGCGATTTGCGCTAGAACAATCCATCGCTCCCGATCTTGTTCACCTTCAGCAGGCTGTGAATCAGAAGATTGCCACTTGTCGCCACCCGGTCGGACATGTTCCCGTGGTAACTCCCGGCAACATCGAAGCGCAGAACGGCACCCCTTTACTATCATCCCACCCCCGTTGCTTGGACATACCTTCACCGTAGGCTATGTAATGCACTCAGGCAACGAGCTGAGTCCGGTCCTTCTTCCAGCTGGAACTCTCGCTGAGGAAGCGAAGCCTGCTAAAGAGATCAAGGAAAATCGAGATGCAAATGATACAACAATGAATCAAGCCACTCAAGTGGAATCTCAACGGGATTCTCTCGAAGAAGAGGTGGCTCGGGAATGTGCGACTTTGAAAAGAGCTGTGCTGGAGCAGGATGCCAGAGCACTGGCTGGAAAAGAAAGGAAGGCGCTGCGTGAACTGCAGGACAAACGGAAAAGAAAATCTGAAGGGAGGCGCTCGAGGGGTTTTGATGAAACATTGGCACGAAAATCCTACGCAAAAGATGAAGAGAAACATACGGAAAGTATGCGACTAACTAGCAAAGACACTGAACGGACCGAAGACAGTAGCGATGATTCGACGAGTCTGTCTTATTTTGATGCAGCGTGTAACTGGTTTGCATCAAAGGAAAACAAGAAACGAAAGCACCGTGAAAACAAAGTCAAGAAGGAAGTTCATTTGAGGGTCCCCAGCAAGTCGCTAAAATATTCCGTCCACTCGGAAGGTACTGCCACTTCACAGGATGGACGCTCATACTCGACAAAAGTCACCATTCCGGGAGTGTCAAGCGGCGACGTAACGAGCGACGACGACCGCTGTGTTTTTAAGTGGTCGACTCCGAAAACTAAAAAATCTGACGAAAGCCAAAATGAAAACCAAGGTGAGAATAAAAATTTCAAAATGAACACAACGCGAGAAGGTGTTTCGGAAGAGCAAGGCATCGGATGTCAACAGAGAAACAAGCAGAGCAAAGGGTTTGCTTCAAAGCGAGAGGAACCACATCACTTTCTCTCGACAGACTCTGAATCGAGATCAACTGAAAAGTACCATGATCTAAATTCGTCATCATCCACAACTATTCTTTCACGAAGTCCCTCACTTTCCACGAACTCGCTCAAGGCAAAAATACGAGTTGCTTTCCCTCCGTCAAAACGTACCAAGAAAAAAATGACAAGAACAGAGGCCCACCGATCTACGTCATATGACACCGCCATTTCGTCCGTCGCAGCTACAGCGCACAGTGAACGGCATGGGAGCTCTGCCGATGACGTGTCTGGGAAGAAACGTGCAGAAAAAACTCGTAAATTGAAGGACAAGTCGAGGGAAAACGAGGACCATGGCGGCAGCTGCTGGACCTCTTGGTGTGATGTATACGGTCCGTCCTCCTCTGCGGAAAATGTGGCATCAGGACCTGCCCCTGGGAAACCTTCACAACGTCCGAAGCAGCAGCCGCGACAAGAGACACTTCCAGTGTTACCGCCTCCCCCTCAGTATACCTCGAAACCTCCGTTACCTCCTACTTTGAATGTGGCAAAGGAAACAGATGCATCAGCCGAAAAGAAAGCGTCGTCTGGAGGCAGCTTTATCTCAGGCTTAATTGGGTGGTTCTCCCGGGGTGACAAAGCTTCGGAAGAAACCAAGAACCCTGAAAGGTCGGCTCCCACTAACACACCGCCTGAAGATGGAGGCCACCGCAAAGACAGCGATGCTAGTTTCAACCGGTGGATACTTCAGGTGGAGCGGACATCTCCACGGGAAAACCATTTGAACACTGGGGAAGGTTGGGACTCACAAGATCAGCAAGGACAGTTTTATTCACGATGCTTCCAGGAAAACCCCAATCAGTATTATCAAGAACCCTACACAAATGAGTTTGGAGAATTTGACCATTATCCGGCTCAAACCGGTGTGTTTGATCTACCTGACATTCAAGAAAAGCCAGGTGAGGTTAAGTCACAGAGCAACAAGTACAAGCCGGACGAGAATTCCAGATGGGTAATCAGGTATTCTGAAGGAAAGTTGGGATCCCATCCTGGCTCGGCAAGGGTCTCATTGCACTCTTTACGTGGTTCAAGACAAGAACCGCCATGTCCCAAGATCATTACTACAGGCGAGTCAAATAGAATCGATACAGGTAACGAACCCGATTTTGTCATTCGCTGCATACAGGGGGAAACACCGTCCCGTAGAGGATCAAATCGTCGTGTACAACGACCTGATCAGGAAGTCTCTCTATTAAGACCATATAATGAACCCTTAACCGGAATTAAAGAAAAAACCGAGGTGCTGCAAGAACCCCCTCAAGGAGCAAATTTATTCAGAGGTTCTCAAGACGTACTGGGCGAACCGGACTGGTCAATTAAAATCCTGCAGCCGAAACCCACTGGACGTAAACAAGCAAAGCTGGACAGTTCATTAGAAAAATTATCGACAAAGAAAATTAAAGATATTAGCTCAGACTCTGCAATGAAGTCCCTCAAGACGGAACATCCCGTCCAACCAACTGCTCCTCAGATTGGCCCGCAGCTGGATCGTGACTTTGTTTCAGCACCCGAACGATCACCTGTGACCCTAACAAGTTCACATCTTCCGTTACCACGAAAACGTAGAAGTGATGAATCTTTCAAACGTGAGACGTTTGAGGTTGTCGAGGAGAATTTTGAGGCCCCAAGGAACACCGTCATATATTGGGACGGGAAAGCACCGGTCAGAAAACCGTCGGCTGAAAAGATGGACGGCTTGGTACCAAAAGATCCCAATCAAGCTTTATTTGACTTGGACAATGCCAGAAAAGTAGGCAGTACGCGACCTCTAAAAAACCCGAGAGGCTCTTACCACAAAAAGGTTGATACTTTTTCCCCAGCTCCTACACCCGATAACATGAAAAAGGGTCCACAAGATATCGAAGCTGATACCACAGCACCTTCCGAGTTCGTAAAAGTGTCCTCGAAAGCGGCAGGCTTTGGCGGAGACAGTCCACCTAAACGGAGAGCTTCGATCACCCCGGGCGCACTGAATATTTCTGATTTTCCTGCTGAGGATACCAAAAAAGGTTTGAAACCAAAGACGTGTAAGGAATCAGCATTTGTTATTCGCAAGAATGGTGCTAGAAAGGTCAAAGCTACTGATTCCAAGGCGTCCAAGGCTTCTGGGTCCAAAGCATCTGGTTCTAAGGCGTCTAAGGCGTCAGGGTCCAAGGCGTCTAAGAGTTCTAAGTCTAAGAAGACGGGAGCCAAGCCAGTTGGGTTGAAAGCCCCCGGCCCAAAGGATGGGCCCGAAAACCTGCCATTGGATAGTAAGAAAACGAACAAGGGCAGAAAGTGCAACAAATCTCTGCCGTCCCTGGTGCCACCCGGTGGAAAGGAAGGTGCCATCGGGTCCGGCGATCCTCTGCACACGTGCGTGTTCTTGGAACCGGCTGAGTGCAAGAAAAGTGAACCATTATCTTACGACTGTCCCACGAAGCAGGAGCTCTTCGGATACGCCATTTTGACCGCTTTTCTGATACTGGGACTCATGTTGCTGGTCTCCGTACCCAGGATGCGAGTGAACGGTACGTCTTTAACGCAGAATATGATTTATCAGGCGCATGCCATGAGAAAAATTCTAATAAAGAACCGTCACGACAATTTTTTTGACGTCACGTGACGTTAACTTGCCTATTGTCACGTGGCGTCACGACAGCTTGTCATGGGACGTCAGTTTCCCCGCTAAATTTCACTGGGAAATTAACGTGGCGGGACCACGTCACCTGACGAGGTCACGTGGCACCAATTCGCCAGTTAAATTTTTAAAAATGTATGCAATTTCCATTTCCTCCCTAAATTTAGTGGAGAAAGTGACGTCACGTGGGACGACGCCACGTTACCTCAAGTCACTTGGCGTCAATGTTTGCGAGGTGGCTGTTTGTGCTCAATACATTTCGTTCTCCACCAGTTTTTTCTGCATAGTCAAACTTGAGTAACTTCTTAGCATATTTCTGTGGGTTAGCGGCTTCTGCCATTGACGAGAGTAACTTTAAACACTATTCGAAGTGCGTATTATGTAGTCCTATAGCGATTGCTTAAATGCTTCTAGAGCATTTAAGTAAATGGATAAGTGATCGAGCACAATTCCCTCCTAGTTATGTTAAACAGTTAATCAACAAACCGATTAATTGAATATTGTGTTAATTGTCGACTAATTTCTTTTCATGTTGGTAGGTCACAAGTGAAAGCTTTTATGGGTTTGTCAGGAAGATCATTTTTCTGCTGACAAATTAAGCATCAAAAGTTTAATCTGAAATAGAAACCTGGGTGTGAACCCCATTAATGCGTGCATTGAATATCTCTTGGAATGTGAAATATACCTTTTTTTTTTCCATCGCAGCGCTGCGAGCGTCCGACAAGTAACGTTTCCATTCTTCTTGGTTTCAAGTGCTGCTGCTTTTCCAGATGTCCTTCGTCTTG
This sequence comes from Ixodes scapularis, assembly GCF_016920785.2. Lineage (NCBI taxonomy): Eukaryota > Metazoa > Arthropoda > Arachnida > Ixodida > Ixodidae > Ixodes > Ixodes scapularis. The sequence continues at coordinate 69,671,152 of NW_024609836.1, forward strand.
TACATACATACACACTATCAATAAAAAAGGCGCAAAAGCCGGACACAAACTAGTAAAACGTTATCCGGTATACATGTTTTTTTAAGCCGTGAAACAAATAAAACAAAATGAACAGTGGAAATAAAGAAGGATATTACTGCATAACAACGTTATCGACTGCGATGGACGCCGTCTTTAAAAAAAATATGGTGGCTTAAATACCTAAAATTTGCCAACTAACTTTTTAACTTTTTTTTTTTTAGCTGGCATATTTAAATTGAGATTTAGGAAATGAAGGAACTCCAACCAATCCCTACAAACCTAGGAGCCCCTACGTTAAAGAACCGACTTGGTTCCTCTTCAGGGGCGGCTCTAAACCTTTGAAGAGGAGCAATTTCTCCCTCTGGTGTGGTGATGTTTTCTTTTTCTTTCCTTTTTTCTTTTCCGTGACGTGTCACGGCGCGTGTATGTATACGGATATGGTTAACCGCCCAGGGATCTATTGATGTTTATGTTGCCTGGTGTGTTTTGGTGCAACATTAATAAATCCCTTGCATTCTTTTTCGCGACTCCAGCGACCAACAGGGGCCGCCACTTTCTGATAGTAATGGCGGTCTAAAACAGGTTGTGCGTTGGCAATGCCTGCCAACGCACAGCGCTTGGCAGGCATTGGACTCAAAATGACTTTCCCCGATCTTTATTCACTACGTTACAAACGTGCGGCGATGTGTTGTCCAAAGCGAGCTATCGGAGGCTTGACCTTCCTTGTGGAAGCGATGGAAGGATTGCGATGCTGATGAACCTTAATAAACGCACACAAGTCCGGTTCACGTGGTAGCGTATACGTGACGTTCAGAGCGACCTGGACGACACGCAAATACGACAGTAAGAACAGAGTTACCGGAATTACTTCTCCATCGCGCAAACCGCCGACAACGGAAACCACGAGGGCCCAGCATAAACCGCAAAAGGACCTGTTCCGTCCAGTTCAGAGTTTTCCCGCTGGGTGTCGTCCGTTTTGCTGGAGTCATGAATTCAACCCTGGGCGCCTTACCATCCCTGCACATAAACGCGCTACGCCACGTGATAAAGAAGGAAAAAAAAAACATCACCACAACCATAGAAGTTGCTGCTCCTCAAAGAATTACAAAGAACCAAGTTGGTTTTGAAACTTTGGGCACCTATTTGAGTAGGTATTGGTTGTGGTTCCTTTCTTTCGTAAGTTGTTATCCAACCAGACAGATATTTGTCAAATATACAGCTTTAAATTTGAAATGTGCTGCCCGTCGTTCATATAGGCCAGATCAATGGTTACCTTTAGCAAAAAGCTTTTTGTCGATATGTCACGTGGCGAATTTCAAAAGCTGCAGCAGTGCGAAAGCGTGGCTAAGACGGCCAAGTGCGCAAAAACGCCCGAAAAACACCGCCCCCGAAGACGAAGCAGCGTGTCACCCTCAGTTCCGACTTCGGGGGCGGTGGACTTCAAGCGTTTTGCGCTCTCGGCCGTATTGAGGCTGGTTCAAACACCGCCGTTTTCTTACGTTACGGTATAAGAAGTCACTGAAACATTCGTATCTCGAATGTCGCGTGTCGGGCTATTTCCTTGAACTGGTAGCCACGCTTAGCACAGATGTTCCGGGGACTTCTGGCGTAAGTTTTCGCCACTTAGCAAAACCGAAGAGAACGGTGCTGCCCGAAGCAGCCCCGTTTTGCTTTCGCACTATCTCAGATAACTCGAAGTTGTTTACTGTGCGTGTGTGTGTTCATGTGTATGTGTCCGTGCGCGTGTATGTGTGAAATGTAACAACTCATCTGGATTTTATAAAAACGGGATGGAAATCCAAAATTAAAATATGCCAGTTAAAAAGAATAGTTCAAAAGTCAGTTTGCGAATTTTAGGTAATTAAGCCACTAATTGTTTCGTTATAATCGTGCAGTGACGTCCACAGCTGTCGGTAACGTTAATATGCAGTAATAATTTCTTCATTTCCAGTGTCTTTTTTATGTATATTTTTTCACTCTCATCCTTCTCAACCTCCTTTTCTTCGTGTGCTCAGAAAGATATTTCACTCCGGCTTAGTTCTTTTCTGTTAAAAGACACTTCTCTCTCTCTTTTCCGTTGAAATCGTACTCAGCACCGCTTGCTAGAAAATTATGTTTTTTTACGGCCAGCTGGCGACGCTCAAGCCTAAAAAAAAAGATCGCTAACTAATGCCCTTGCCACCCGATAAAATCAAGTGTGATTTCCATTGACTGACATTACAGAGTTCTAGAGTAAGGGGCCCGACGCTTTGGGTGCCCTGAACAGCTAGTGACCTCGCACTGCGCATGTGCAATGCGACGGCCAATCAGCGCGAAGCTCGTAGTCAGGATCACGAGCTGATTCGCTGATGCAGTCCGTCGATGGAGCTGGAATTAAAGTTTCCCCCGTGGGAGGCCTAAAAGGGCATACTACCTGCAGGCTGCCAACAGAAAGTTGCCCTTGTTTGACGTCATCTTTGTTTACGCAACTTTCGAGATTCACGTCTCAGCTGGCAACCTTGAACCGAAACTATTCCGGCACCTCCATATGGTGCCTCGTAGTTATATCATCTGGCCCCCAGAGACGTGCCGGTTCCCACAAGTTGGGGGTAACAAACAAAAATGTACGAAAGGTCACGACATCAAAGGCGGCCCATCACGCTCTGTTTCGTTCGCAAGAGTCAATTTTTAGAACGAGGTGCGAAGCGAACGCGCTCCGTCTTTCCTGGCGCGCGCACAGCGGTTGAGCAAGAGCTGAAGTTCTCGCGCCGTCACGCGAAATCGATGCTTCGCGTTAGCCTCGGGGTTCTAGTCACGGTGAACTTTAAGCGACCTTTAGCGCTTCATTCGCCCAGAAATACCGTGATGCGCCCGACTTTTCGCACCCTTCGTAGGAAGCCTTCGAGAACCTCGAGAACTTTAAGCCACGGACAGATTGCTATAGTATATTATACGAAAGACAGACATTCAGAAACTGTCTGTGGCGTACTTCTTTCTCGTACGACGTCACATTGGTCGTACAAGAAACTGTTGGCAGACATGTTCGGAGCGCAGGTACGTATAAGGCAAACACGCTTTCAGTATGCGTGAGGCGTGTCCGCCGATATTGTCCGCGGGTAATGTTCGCAAATAATGTCCGCAGGTTATTTGATGATCAGTAGCGCGACTACGGTTTTTGAGGGTACGGAGCAACAATTATTTGCCGTTTAGCGATTACCGCTTAGAATTTATATTCGAGGTTCATGATGTACGAAACACGCGCTATGTGTTTTGTAGGTTAATGCCGACTCCGGACACGGTTTCGTGTTGTTAGTGGATCGGCTTTAAAAAAAAAAAACCTTGCGTTCACAAAATGGAGGAATTTTTTTTTTCATTTCGTATTAGTAGACTAAAAGAAAGCAGATATCCAAGTATAATAGTGAATTCGGCTTGTAAAAAAAAATATAGTTAAGAACATTAAGAGTAAACTCCCAGAGGGAGTGCGGCGCACAAAGGTCGCGGAGAAACGCAAAAACGTGGCTGCCATCCCGTATGCGTTCAATGTTTGTCGCACATTCTAGAGGGAGTTGCTTCGAGGTATGTGGTGTCGCCGTTGTGTTTTTTGGCACGGCATACGTTAAGTGGCATTTGTTCCGACGTTGAAAAGCGAGTAGGTAGGAAAAGCAAAAACAATTCGAGAGTTTATGCACCATAAAACATGGAAATAAAGTGTAGACTGTGTGTCATCGGCCTCGCTCTAAGAAATGCCTGCGCGTCTACTTACCCGCAGAACACTCAAAGAGCCAATCTCTGCAATCTACGAAATCAGCTCAGCGAATGATGAGGCGGAACGTCCGGTTAGACTTAAAAATAAAGTCTGCACTGTGGCATTACGCAGTGCAAATCGTCGTGCTTGCATTGCGTAATGCCACAGCACAGACTTAGTTTTAAGGTCTAAACAGATGTTCCGTTTCATCGTTCGCTGAGCTGATTTCGTAGATCGCAGATATTGGCTCTTTGAGTGTTTTGCGGGTAAGTAGACCCGCAGGCATCTCTTAGAGTGCGGCCGCGAACACCAAACTTCGCCAAAAGGATGAGCGTCTTCACGCTTGTATTGCATTGCGGGAACTGTGCATGTGAACCTCGTTCTGGTGACACAGTAATGCAATTTAAACAAAATAAACAGTTGTAAAAAAAGATATTGAGGCATGTAAAAAACAAAAATTCGTATTTTGTGTGTTAGTTAACCGTCCATAAACCTGCTAAGCAGTGAGGCAGCTCTTTTGTATCTAGCATAGGCCCCCTATCTTAGGTTTGACGTTGACAGTGTTTGGTTTCTACCCTCGATAAAGATTGAAAGGGACGATTATATGAAACCAAGAATGATATGTGTCACGTTTTTCCAATAATCATTTAGTTAATTGTCAGTGCGGGGTTTTTTTTTAGCATTTCATTGATTATACTATGCACGTTTCTGCCACGAGAGCTTGACAGTTTGAAAACTTCAAGAGCAACTTCCTTACAACGTCATAAGGACAGTGTTCACAATAACGGTGGTCATCTGGCGTTCCGGCGTATGTTTTTGCATGCGCCATTTGCATTTTCGAAAGAAAACTGCATGACATTCTTGCAAGTTTCAAGAACTTAAATTTAATATTGACGCCTGAAGTGTTGTAATGTGGCGTAGTGTTTTGTTGGATACATCTTTTGTGTGTGCGCGCGTGTGTGTGTGTATGTGTGTCTGTGTGTTGGTGGCATATACTACGCAGTCAAGACCGCCATGCATGACGCTGCAGCTCAGCCGGAAAACGTTCGGCAATTCGAAATATTTGAGGACACTTATAACTTTCGAAACACGTACAACTTTGCAGCGCCAAACTGTCTACAGTCCCCAAAAAGGGCACTCTAGGTCAGTAAGTCGTCTTAAGCTTATTTAATTAAAAGTTAAGTAGAATCCTAATTTAAAAAAAAAAAAGATTACGACGCATGAAGTTTCAAAAGTAGCCCAATATTTAAATCGTTGAAATCCAGTCGACGTTTGGCCCTCAAGTTTTTCGTCTCCGCATAGGGCGGAAACGTATACTTTGTTCTCATTCGCTAACTCGCTTTCGTATTCTTTCTTTTATTATTAATAAAACGGCTCTTCGTTTACGCAATTTTTCTTAGCTATGAAAGAGTAAAAACAAAGGCAAGCTGGTAAATTGCTTTAATAGTTATAGCCCAGACCAGGCAAAAATAAAATATTGAAGTTACACACCCCAAAAACGGTACGTGTGTGTTCGTGTCCGTTATTTAACGTTTTCCTTGTCTCTATTTCATACCTGGAATTTGTTTTTTGCTTATTCGCTCGTTCGTTCACCCGTTTCCCTCGCTCCCGAGTACACCAAACGTGAATCGACCTTTCTATATCTGAAAGGACGACCCCCTCTCGTCCCTCTCCTTTCGTTTTTTTCATCCCCTTCCCGCCCCCTTCAACCTGATTTAAGGAAGGCGTGTCAGCTCACGCCACGCTTTTGCGGACAAGAAAGCCCACCAGCTGCCGGCGTCCGTCGTGCCGACGGCATGCCAATCGTGCACCACGTTTCACACTCCAAGGGGGGAGGTGGGGAGGAGGCCAGCGATGTACCGTGACGAGGCAGACAAGGCCCCAATACCGATACTCTCCTCTCGGACCCCGGAGGGACCAAGGCGAGAACGAGAGAGAGGGCGAAACTATAGAATGGAACACGCTCCGATCCTTTTTTTTAGACTCGGGAGCGGACAGCTGGGAGCCGTTTTCCTGCGCACATAACGTCAGCCGGCTGCAGATACTGAGATTGAACCTGAAAATGTTTACGTACTTAAAGGGGCAATGCAACGATTTTTGTACTTTGCGCAAATAGCGTTCAGGACGAAACCCTGACGCCAATGAACTATGCAACACGCGATCGTTTTTCACCACGCGTAGTATCAGTCGCAGAAAAAAATTAAAGAAAAACGAGAAGCGTTCACCTCCTCAACTCGCAGCCAGAACAAGTGGCCACGTGATCTGGAGCCGATTATATGCCGCCAATGTTAATCGTAGCCACGCGCTGGGGTTGGCAAGCCACAGGACACGCGCTCAGTTCCAGACATTGAATGCCTCGGCTATTGCCGTTATCGCAGTGATTGGACACGGGCCACTACCCCAATGTTTCTCGAGCTATTCATTATCACGAGCCCAAATTGAGTGTCACGCAATGCTCGGGTTCAATCTATGAGCCGCATTCAAATATAGTCCCTGGAGGATGCTCCTACCACCAGGGTACGTCATCAAAATTTGCGAAGGAAAGATTGAAAGAAAACGCTCGCTTTTCTCCTGGAAAATTACACCGCAACAAAGAGGTTTCTTGGTCAGTGGCGTTGCGTTCGAGTGTACTTGGGTCCCACTAGTGCCAGTAAGCTCACATAAAAATAAAAACGCACAAAACGAACATCGCTGCACCGTTCCTTTAACATTGCACATTCCTGCCTGTCTGCGATGCCGAATACCACGCGGGGAGAGCCAATCACTGCGATTCGTGCACGCTGTTCACAAACGAACCCGAGTCTGGCCCACACCAGGTATGGGCTCTGTGCGTGCGCAGGAACTGCCTGACATCGTCTCCTTAGGACGGACGTGTGTGCACCAGAAAGGTGCCCACTATGACACCCGTTCAACACTACCGTCTTGCCAATAGATGGGCAGCCTTCGTGGACACTTCGGTTAGTTCAAGGTTTTCACTACACCTGGCCTACCGACCTGAAAGCTAGATGTGAAAAGCACAAAGCGAGCGCTACCAAGCCCGACCTTGGGAGGGCTTGGTAGCGCTGTTACTGCAGTTACTGTTGTTATTGCGTGGGCGACCGATCGTGTTGTCTGCGTCTGTCCCTTCCTCGGCAAGCACTAACGGCGGTATACCCAATTTTCGTTTTGTGACGATGGCTGGGAATACGCAAAATAGTCCGCAATCCGCAGGGACCCGGTGCGCTTGCGATTCCACCAGTGGATGATGACCTCTCCTACAGAAGAGGCGTGTTGGTTCGGTGGGTAATTTTGTGCGGGCAATGAGATAAAACATATTTTCATTCTAGAATGAGCGGTCAGTAATGTATGCGTGTCTTTAATTTAGAGCGCAGCTCTTACAGCTCTTTCACACTGGAAGCGGATCCGCGTTCGCAAAGCGGTTGCGAACGCGGTTGTATAAAGATCCAGAACAATTGCACGCGCACTCGATGACATCAAGTGCGCGTGCAATTGTACTGGATCTTTATACAACCGCGTTCGCAACTGCTTTGCGAACGCGGATTCGCTTCCAGTGTGGATGTGCGGTTAGACGCCCGTTTCCGCGTTTCGTGGCGTCGGTGTCGGTGTCGCCGTCGTTGTAACTGCCCCGCTACAATTAGCGGGAAATTGAATTGGTGGTTGAGGTCACATGACGTTAATTTTCCCGCTAAATTCAGCGCAGAAACTAAATTTGGTCATGGGTGACGTGACACAAAGTCACGTGACGCCCTTTTCCCCGCTAAATTTAGCGGGGAATCCGAATAGCTGCTGAGGTCACATGACTCGATTTCCCCGCTAAATTTAGCGGGGCACTTTAGCTGCTAAATTTAGCCGGAAACGTTTTCCGCTACATCTAGAGGGAAAATTTCCCCGCTGAATTCAGCGGTGAAATTTCCTTGCTAAATTTAGTGGGTAAATTTTCCACGCTAAGTTGAGCGGCTGAAAGAGGAGGAGGAGAGGGTATAACGGGGCATACCCTCCCCTCTGTACTCTCCCGTCCTCCTCCTCAAGAGCTGCGCTCTAATTTTGCAATACAAAGATTTGTAAACGTTTTTATTTTTAATTTTTTTTAAATAATAATTTACCCAAGTAATTATTTACCCAAGTAATTATTTACTAAATATCAAGAAAGTTGTTTTAGAGGAGCTACGGCCTTAAATTTATGAATCCGCCGTTGAAATTAAAATTAAAAGCAAGCAATTTTAATGGCTGAAAAGGTAGTTAAAAATGTGAGCAACGCAAGGCGGCTGTCAATGACCGGAATGTCAATGTGAACGCAGATAATCAATTTTTTTTTGTTGCTTAAAGCAATAAATCCGAATAGTCTAGACGTCGGTTTAATGTATACAGCTGGAAAACTCAACAAACAATAATAATACTAATAATAAAAAGCTGATCAGAAGACCACACTTGTGAAGAGGTTGGCGATTTTCCTTGCCATATGGCTCGAAGGTTTTTAATAGCGGGAATGGGGAAAACGCACAAGAACTTGTTTGGTTCGCTTTACTTCCACGATTTTGTTCGTGCTTACAGGACGAAGCAGTCGAGGCTGTTCATACCCATTTTTGAAAATAAGTTAACGAAACACGAATGGCAAGTTTAAAGGAGCGGTGCGACGATATTCAATTGGAAAGTTTTTCACTTTACTTAAGCTTACTGGCACTAGTGGTACTCAAGAATATTCGCACGCAACGCAACGCTGGCCAAAAAACTTTTTTCTTGCGGTGTAATTTCAAAGACAAAAGCGAGCGCTTTCATTCAATCTCTCCTTAGCAAACCTTGATGACGTAACTGGAGGAACGCAGTATCCTCCAGTGACGATATTTGAATGCGGCTCATAGATTTGACCCGAGAATTGCGTGGGCACTCAATTCGGGCCCGTGATAATCAATAGCTCCAGAATCATTCGGGTAGTGGCCCGTGTCCAATCGCTGCAACGACGACAATAGCCGACCCATAACAATGTTTGCAACTCAGCGCGTGCCCTGTGCCTTGCCAACCACAGTGCGTGGCTATGATCAACATTGGCGGCATATAATCGGCTCCAGATCACGTGGCTGCTTGTTCTGGCGGCGAGTTGAGGGGCGAACGCTGCTTGTTTTCCTTTAATTTTTTTTTCCGAGACTTCTATTGCGTGGGGTGAAAAACGAACGCGTGTTTCATAGGTCATTAACGTCAGGGATTTGTACTAAGCGGTATTTGCGCAAAGTACACAAATCGTTACAAGCCCTTTTAAGAAAACGTTTCTCGGTTTATTATCTTATTTTTGGGGTCACGCCAATTTTATATTTGATTTAATCAAATGCAAAATAACAAACAAATTAATCGTTTGTTGTTTGTACAGCAGGAGCTTAATCTGCCAGAACATGGCGACATTGTTAGACGAGTAATTTAGCCAGCGCAGTACGACCGCCAGCCTGGGGTCTTTAACGTGTACCACGCAGAGTCGTACACTGCCGTACGCCTGTACGATGCTCATCCAGATCGAAACGGGTACGAGTGTGGATTGAACCCAGGATCACTGGCTTCTGGAGCGCGAGCTTTCGCTTTACGTGCTCTAAGCTGGTGTGCGCTAACCCACTCGGCCACCAATCCTTTTTCTTCTTTTTTTTTTATTTTGTGTTTTCATATGAACAAATTGCACACAACACTCACACACGAAAAAGCTGAAACGCGTTGGCCTCACTCACTTTGGCACATGCGAGTATATTAAAATCTCTTCAGCCGCACTACTTCGTTAAAAAACTGGCGTCCCATTGTGGGGACCAGATTGCGCTTGATACACATCACGAATATATGTGCCACTTCCAATAAAAATGTCTCTGACTTCGAAGACATTCACATCCGCATGACGCACAGCCATCCTAGTCTTCCAAATGCTGTGAAGGTTAAGGACCATTAACATGACATAAAGGATTCCAGCCTTGTTCTCAACTGACAAAAAACTAATGCCATGCATGACCAAGGGGAACTCTTTCTTAAGTATGCGCTGAGGAGGTCCCAGTGGAACACCGCATCCCAACACATAATAAATACGAATGCCACAGTCTCTGGTCTCTTACAGAGGATACGATTGATGAGCCGTGGGACAGACAACCCTTTCTCATTCATCCATGATTTAACAGACAGGACGCCGCAATGCAGTTTGAAGAAAAAAGACTTAACACTTGGTTTCGCAGTCATTGTTTAACCGTTTTGAGCACTTCTTGGCCAGGTTCATTAGAGTACAGTAATGTATACAAAGGGACCGGTAGCAACACTTCAACTAAAGTTTTATAGAATTTCTTTCGAGCCAAAAAAACGAAAGCACTTCTAGAGGAAAACGCACTTTCAACATTCGAAAAGTGAACCCCACTTCACGCAAGTAACCTTGTACACTCGCACAAATATCGTCACTCGATGAGACTACAAACTCAGGCAACACATTTTGAAGTCTTTCCTGAAGTAGAGTACGCAAAAATAAATATTTTTGATCACGAAGACTGATGAATCTCGAAACAATTTGGCAAATAAACCAGTGGGACAAACCCAGCCCACCACTCTGAATCGAGCGAAACAAATTCGTACGTGATAAGCGTTCCCCGGTCGAACTCGATGCAAATACCGCAAAGGGGTTCTGCCCGTTGATACCAGATATAACCAGAACTTGCAAGGCGTACCACACTTTCGCTGTCAAAAACAAATTGCCAACGGTAGCAATTGAAAACATCGAGAAATAACGCCCTTTCCAACATTCAGATTTCGTTCTCCTCGTTCCAGTATTGCGTGGTGCCACGATAGTGTTCGAACGGTACGCCTAGATACTTAACTAGCAAGGCTATCCTCCGAATGTTCGTGAAGTCCCCAGTCCCCATGTCAGAAAACTACAGATTTGTCCCAGTTAATCAGACTTGCAAAACTTCTTTCAAAAGGACGAGGCCACATTGACCACTTCGCGCAAGCTTTCTTGATCCCCACAGAAATACAGCAACGTCGTCCGCATAAGACAGCAGCTTAACTCAAGAGGAGTACAGCTTCAAGCTACGAATTTCTTCATTCTTGATCTGTTTGAAGCAGAACAGCTCTAAGTAAATGGCGAAAAGCAGGGAGGAGAGCGCACAGCTTTGCCTTGCAGATGAGCGGAACACTTTCGCCGGGACTCCCACTGACAACTCTACTTGAAGAACACTCAATATAGTCCATTCGCAAACCATCAATAATGACAGATCCATCATTTGCGTGATTCAAAATACTGCAAAGAACGTGATGTGACATACGGTCAAAAGCCTTCTGAAAATCAAGCTGCAACATGGCAACTCGACCAGTGAAGGTTTCACAACATTCAAGGATACTTCTGGTGACGTCTATATTAGTACAAATAGAGCGTCCTTTTATCCCGCACGTTTGTTGCGGCCCGGCTAGAGATTTAATGACATTCTTCAAACGCCTAGCCAAAACCTTAATAAAAATTGTGTAGCCAACATTTATCCAACTAATGAATCCGTAGTTAGTAACGGACTGAAGTTTTCCTTGATAATCGGATTTCAGAATAAGAACAATGTGACTTTTCGGAAGAGACAACGGCAACCTACCGTGCTTATACGCCTTGATGAGCACCTCGTTTAGGGCGTCGGCTGCCTCCCTTTTAAACGTTTTATAGAAATCTGCTCCTATAAACCGTCTGGCCCCAGCGTCTTGCCTGGGCTCAGTTCATCAATATTACTTCCTATTTCGTTAAGAGTAATCGGCGCTTCTAGCCCTCCCCGGACTTCCTCCTCTAGTGAGGGCATCCACGATACCAACTCTCTAGTACTCATAGGGATGCTTTGTCCTACTAGATCACTATAGCACTAAAAAAGGCGCGCTCTAATGTTTCTTATCACTGGTCACAATGCTTTTGTAGCATATCTCATTTATCTAATTTCGTTGAGCGTATCTTTTTTCATCGCCCAGCGCGCGCTATGGTGGAATTTCACTCATCCAAAGTTTTTCCGCTCGCGCTCGTATAATGGCCTCTCTGTATCTTTCTAGACCCAGCCCTTCCAATTGGTTCTTAATGATAAACATTAATAGCCTGCTAAGACTATTAATGTTAACAGTAATTAGCAGTCTATTAATATTAAACATTAACATCCTGCTAAGACCGGCAATCTTGATGGTGCGGAATGCACGTTGCAAAAGAACTGCGGAAGCTTGCCCCCACAGCACTCACTCAGCAGCCGCGCACAGAGATATGACCGCCGATGAATACTCCCAATGATGTAAGGGGGATCGGTGGCCGAGTGGTCTAGCGAGCACCAGCTCGGAGCGCGTGGAGCGAATGCTGGTACTGCAGAACCCAGGGTAAGGTGTATCTAGTGCCACTAAATAAGCTACGCTTCAGAGTAACGTCACTTGGCCATATTGTGTCTTAAAATCATGGTTGCCAGTTATCTGAAGCTTTATCCGAAATCACAGGAAGCTCTTTTCCGCCCTCCACAAATGTTCAAAAAGTTCGCGGCAGAGCGAAGCAATGTTACATAACCTTTCTAACACCGAACCGAATGCCGAGGAAGTCGCAATTTCGAATCATGACGATCGGCAGTTGCGTCTGCTCTGCATACGAGCCAAAATGGCGGCGCCCACAACAATGTCGGGGAACGGAGTGCCGATACTCTTAGCGTAGCTCATTTAGTGGCTCTAGGTGTACCAGAATAGGGGAGGTGTGCCCTCCTGATGCCGTGAGTGTGTCGCGATGTGCAAGCACGCCGGTGAGGGCGCTGTGAGACAAAGCACGGTCACGTGACGGTTGACAGTGGCATGGCGGTGGCAGCGGACACGCTTTGTTCGGCGAGAAAATGGTCGTATTCTTTGTTTGTTTTTGGATGCTCAATTGGTGAGGAATATTAAGATCCATCCTTTCTCGCCCCAGTGTAAAAGCGTTGCTTGCGCGAGTGGTAAAATCTCTTATTCAAAGCGCAACTTCAGTTTCGGAGCGGTCAGTTACTTTCCTACTGTCGCATTCTCTTTTTTTTTTTTTTTTTTTCGTTTTGCTGTTTTAGAAGAATAATTGTCTTTCTCACCTTACATACCAGCATTAAGAAAACAAAAATTGGGTATGATATGATGCGATGTTTTTTCTCTACTTTATGGTCAAAGCTATTTTTTTTTTGGCAACTGTACATTTTGCACACGTTTAAATACGTAGTTTTTGTTCTGGCGTTAATACATTTTTTTATTAATTAATAAAAGCGAGCTTTTCGTGACTTCTGCATTCGCAGCCAAAGCGTACACACCATAAAATGTAGGAATTGATTTTATTCAGTAAGCATGCATCGTATAAAAATAAACACCAAGACTGGCAAAATAAATGGTGGGACTTCAACGACTGTTTTTATTAAAGACCAGTCCCACCTGGAGAAAGTTGTTTTCTTTGATATGTCACACAGGTCACACATACTTCTTATACTTCCTTTATTTCTTGCATCAGCTTCTTTTTTTTAATTGGACAGAGAGGCGTCATTCGGCGTTCGAAACAGGGAGTGTTTCCCTTCGCATGTGTTGTAACTTACGTTGCACACCGGCACAAAACACCGCCACTCCGTCTTCTTCTTCGCCGTGTTTGACATTAGCGAGTTTTAGTAGACCGTGTTTCCCGCTCCGCTAAGCACCTCCGCTACCCGGAACGCTACAGCCAAGGCCATCGGAGCGCGGGCGCAGTATCGGTTTCTTCGTAGCGGAAGGCTAGCGAGGCGGGAAACACGGTTTACTAAAACTCCCTATTGCTGTGAGTCCCTTGTCATTACGGCGCAGCAATTATCCACAGAATAATGTAGCGCTTCACAAACAACGCCAAACAAGAAGAAATAGTCACACCAACTCGCCCCAAAGCCAGCCTGGCAAAACGCTGCCTGACAGGCCTCCTGTTCCTGTTGTGACTGCCAGCGCCACCTCGGGCCCATGCGGCAGAGTTGGACCACATGACACCTAGCTCTTATGGAAAGGGCGGCGCGGTCCGTATACCACCAGGTTCAAGTACTCCGTACCCAGGATCCCTATCCAGATCCCTACCCAAGATCCTTACCCCTGCCCACTTCGATATGAATGAGCATCGTACCGGCGTGCGGTCGTGTATCATTACTGCGTGATGCTCGTTGAAGACGCCAGGCTAGCGGTTGTACTGCACTGGCTAAATTGCTCACTTACAGTTGGGGGACAAGTTGCCCGTTGAGGAAGACTAACTTCCGACGGCATAAACATACACTCAACGCAATTATTTATTTATCAATAATGCGACCGCCATGTATGCGCGGAAAATGCAACCTTTCTAGGGCTGATGGAGGAAAAGGTCCCGAGGAACAAGAAGTGTTTATGGTAATAATAAAGTTTTAATTTAGATGCGTGATATGAATCCTACGCTGTTACAATCCGCGAAAATATTCATTGGTTGGAAAATATTCGAGAGTTTTCAAAATAAATCTATAAAATTCAACGCAAAAACAAAATTTTCTGGCTTCGAACAAAAAGCACACGTCCCTATTATAGAATTTATATTTACTATTTTTTATTATTGCTCTCTATTGGTATGCCGGGGAATATTATGATATGCGTATCGTTTAAGCCTGGAATTATTTTTTACGGCGTTTTACGGAAAGCACCAGAGAGATGGCGCAAGGTGCTCGTGGACAGGAAAGCTGGGCATGATAAGCGGCAAAGAAACCACAAGTGCCAATTATTTTATTTTCACAAAACCTTCCACAGCAGTCAATAGGATAATAATAGCATTTTCTCCAAACCTACAACCAAGCAATCATGCCCGCTGAAAGCTTAAAAAAAAAAAAAAATACCTTCCCAATTGGCTTCTTCACTGTCTCAACATCACAACGCGTTGCGTTGAGTGGTTTACTGGACTCAATAAATCAAAGAAACAAGAAAACGACCCCTCCAGCAAATCGAATTTTTGAGCATCGCTTTTTCATCTCTCAATTTCGACCCTCCGCGTACCCTTCAAAAACGGGGGCATGGCGAGTTGTTGTTGTTGTTTTTTATGCCATGCGTGTTGTCCTGGAGATGTCCAAGTTGTCCCCAAAAATAATTTACAGTTTTTTTTTTATTATTTTTGCCACAAAAACAAACTACGCGTCGTCAAGCGCGCATCCTTCACCTAAATGTAGCTTAAGCAGTCCGAAACAGATGATGCCAAAGTTTCAAGACTGACAGTTATCTTATTCAAAATTTATAAGCTATTTTCTAAAAAAAAAAATTTAATGAGAAAATGGTGGCCGACGGATCTCTCGAATACTTGGAGCTGAAAGGGTCAGTTACTGAAAACAAACAAAAACGAGCCCCGTTTTTTGTTTTTGGTTGTTGTTTTTTTATGGAAATTATTAGAGAAACACTTATAACTCTTGAATGAGATAGCGCTTACTTCTGAAAGTCTCACATCTGGTACGAGTCGCTTGCGCCACATTTGGGGGGGAAAAAAAACGTATAAACGATACGTAGTTTTGTTGTTTGTTTTTTTGCGGTGAATGAAATTTTGATTTTGCGTGTTTGTGTGTGTGTGGGGGGGGGGGGGGGGGGGGACGCTGTACTCTTGAAATTAAGATATAAAGAAATTCAGAGCAATCTTTTTTTTTCCTTTGATTTCGGTGGCAGCAAGAAGTAATCTACTTGGCCTTGATTATCGTGGGAAATGTTTGGTTTTTGAGTACTCTCGTTTAAATAGCTCGCACTTGTTTTTTTTTTATTTCCTTTTCTTTTTGTTTGACCAAAGCCAAATTGCACCTATATTCGGCGACAACTTTTCTTAGCGACGTAGTCCAAGGTACAGGCACCCGTTCCCTCTCCCATTCTGAGCACTGAATAAGGCTGCGCGGGCTCTCCTCCTCTTCCCGGAGGAAATGCCAAGAAAAGTTGTCACCGAGTGTAGAAGCAAATATTGTGTTTGACACTATATATGCGCTTCGAAGGAACATAAGACTTCAAAGTTGTCTGGTTTTTACCGTATTTAGCTTGCGACCATATATAGCACCTGACATCTGAAGAACCGCAATCAAGGGCCCTATATTATGTTCACGCCTCTTGCTTCGTGATTGCACTTCTTCGGCCATCTTGTAGGTTAGTCCTGCAATCCGATTGGCTGCGACGAAATAATGAGTTGCACGGGTCGGCTAATCATGGAATCTCAATGTCTACGGACCGATAATGAGATGCGAGGGAAGGACCACTCCCTGCATTTCTTAAGTTGTCATCACTGACCCCAAAGTCGGGGTCACACTGCTTATACATCATACAAAAAAAAAACAGTTTGCAAACATCATTCACCGAGGTATTCGTGGTTCCAATGCCGCGTGCCAAGTTTCTCCTTGAACTCGTTGCCATGAGGCATCCGAAGCACGAATATTGTGGTGACTTGCGTTCAAATTTGTTTGCAGACTGTTTTCTGTATGATGTATTTGCGACGTGCGCGATCCAAAGCGTCGCTGTGGTCGGCCTTCCACGATTGGCCGAATGCTGACTATGACGTCAGCAAAGGTTTTCTCATCGACAGCATCGACAGAAATAAAAATATTGTAAGAACTTCAATTTTGACGGTTTCGGCAGTGTTGGATTCAGAGCGCAATGATCTCAAGCTTCCACCGCGCTAATTATAAACACAGTCGAACTTGTTCTTCGTAAGGTATATGACGTCACGAGAGGAAACCATAGGAGCTCGCCACGAAAACATCTCGCCGCTAATAACCAGTGTGACCCCGGCCTGCTTAACTGTAAAGCTGTTCTGAATTTCGAAGTGACGCGGTCTTTAGCCGGTACCGACTCATTGTTAAGTATTATCCTCCCTGCAGCAATTAGAGTATTGTCTTCAATCTCGGCTCGACAGGGCTTGAAACCAAGGTTTGCGTTGCAATGCGCCAACGAGTTTTCTCCGTTAATGAACATGTAGCAGATATAATCACGTTCCATTTTTTAAGATAGCATAAGTCTACTACTCAAATTTTAGGGATCTTGAGATTTGACATGGTTCTCCAGTCCGCGTTAAAACTTCAACGTCTATTTTTCTTTATTATTTTTTAAAGCATCAAATAAAATGTATACCTTGAGGCACAAGATTAATGTGCATAGCTCGGCTGGTTTTATTTATTAGCATGTCGCGTTGTCTTTGTACTCGATGTCATTGTCCCCCTATTCGGGGGTTATCAAGTTATCTAGAGTCGCAGGTCTGAGTTTTCTTAAAAGTGACACGAGCGGCATAAAGTGTACCTCTGAGCAATTTCAATTACAGAATGTGTGATAGGGCTTCTTTCTATAAAAAGAAGCGCGACGTTACGAAAAACAAAAAAAAAGTCGCAAAAACAAACCGTCACACAGTCGCTAAATTTAACGGGAGAAATTTTGCGAACTCCCAAGCTTCGAAAAGCTCATAAACAAAAAAGTAACGCAGCTCACAACACACTGCACACTGTGCGTCTGCCGACTTTTTTCGTATCTATAAGATAAATTTTCGTGTCGTTTATTTACTATTTGTCTAGATCGCTTCCTGAATATAACACCCATGAAAAAAAATTAATACGCTCAAAGTATGATTAAAAAATGGGAGACGTCTAACCAGGCCCTAATTAGAGACCCAACGTTTCGAGGCCTAGCTGGCTTCTTCATGGGTTACTTTGCCGATGGAACGCCGACGGGCGCTATTATTGCGGAAATATTGTTATACAAGAGGTATAGTAATTTCGTGCTTTTAAAAAGCCCTTCCCAAAGTCTACTTAACTATATACACACACACACATATATATATATATATATATATTAGTTCACGAATAGCATACTAAAAACGGACTTTTGGTACGCACACCTAACTGTCCAGAAAGGGTCGACGAGCAGACTGCCGATGGAACGCCGACGGCCACTGTGATTGCGGAAATATTGTTATACAAGAGGTATAGCAATTTCGTGCTTTTAAAAAGTCGTTCCCAAAGTCTACTTAACTATATACACACACACACACACACACACACACATATATATATATATATATATATATATATATATATATATATATATATATATATATATATATATATATATATATATATATATATATATATATATATATATATATATATATATATATATATATATATACTAGTTTACGAATAGTATACTAAAAACGGACTTTTAGTACGCACACCTCCAGAAAGGGTCGACGAACAGACTGTACCACTAAAGTACGAAGTATACTAGAAGTATATGTTATGAACGCTTAGGATATTGAAAGAGTAATAATAAAAAAAACATCTACCTTAATTCTACTTCTGTGTATCATAAAAATACCGTATGGGTATATATTTTGCTGCTGCTTTTTACGAAGGACATTTGTGCTCTCAAAAAAAAAAGAACAAAACGCGGACCGGTTCCCGTTTCGGGAATATTGCAGGCGCATCTTTACAAGAGATTCAGTGCAATAGGTGGAGGGTATTTCGACTCCTCTCTGGGAGTCGCGTCAAGGTTCGAGAGTGTTCGTGTCTTCAACCTCGCCCTGCTTCCTCTCAAGCACGAATGCTGTATCAAAGTTCCTTTCTCGTATATATCTGCCAAACAGCACGTCAAGTTTCTTTTTTTTCTTTCTTCTTCTTCTTCTTCGTGATAACGAGGATTGATGAACGATAGGCGCTCTTCGTGAGACGACTGCGGAACGAGATTCCCCGGAGATTATTTTTTCTTTCTTTTTTCGACTCTGGTTTAAAAAACGAAAAACACCCTCCTTACGTCGACCGCTTCCGTCTTGCAAACACACACGTCTTAGATGCTGGCGTCACATTGCACATACGGATCATCTGACAGTAGGGAGTTTTAGGGAACTGTTTTTGCGCGTCCGATTCGGTATGATAAGCACTGCGGCACGAACTGCGCATGCGCAGCTCGTGCCGAAGGGCCCATTGTACCGTATCGGGTGTGCAAAAATGGTTCCCTAAAACTCTCGATTAGGGACTTTTAGGGAAACCGTTACCGTGTTCCGGCGTACCGCACTATCGGAGCCTTTGAAGCGCACGTTTCAAAGCATGCTTCAAAGGCTCCGATAGTGCGGTGCGTGCAACACGGTAACGGTTCCTTAAAAGTCCCTAATGAGAGCGCCGAAACACAGATCGTGAAACAAGAAGCCTGGCCGTAATAAACCTTGCTCCGCATTTTTTTTTTTTTTTTTTTAGCTGTTCGTGGACAGACAATGACAAAAACAAGGTTGCGATGCACAACGAGGGACGATGAGCAAATGAAACGTTCTGCTGCAGTGTTCCTGCAAACAACGCGTTCCTTGTTGTTGATTTTTTGTTAATACTAGAATATTGAGTTTTCTCAATCACTGGGTTACTTTTTACTTTTCGCCGCTATTGGCTGATTTCGTCGTCTGCGGCGACGTAGACTCGCAAACTTTGTTTCGAAACACAAAGTCGGAGCCGCCGAAAGTCTGCGAAGCGCGCCGATCGAACTCGGCCAGCAGAAACACGCAGCGTCATTGTGCTGAAAATCCGATAGGCCCGCTCCCCAAAACTTCGGTCCCAATTTCGTTTTGACGTGTCTAGAACCCAATAGGTCGCAGATCCACCGGAAGCAATTTTTCACGCCCGGGTATTTCTTGCTCCCCCTCCCTTCCCCCCTTCCCATTTCAAATGTTCGCGCTTCCGCCCACAAAACAAAGCACCCCCCCCCCCTCCCCCCGAAAGGGGCATGACTCTGCAAAGTCGTGATCCGCCGGTTAGCCACGCAACTTCGGGAACGACGCGCCGCTCGTGCAAATAGCCGGACCTCCACCAGGGCGCGCTGGGCACGGTCGCCCAAAAGCAGTGCGCCAAGGTTTGAGAGTGCCTTCAACCGCTCCGATCCGGGTCACGTGGTTCATGGGCAGCGTTCGCAACACGATCCGCGGGGAGGAGGCGAACGATCCTTAAGCAGCGGGCACACTAATACATTGTACAAAGAACAGTCTGCAGTTACTCTCTGAGGCGGGATTCTACCTCGTATGACGTCACCATTGGTGATACGAATAACTTTCTGCAGACATGTTCAAGGCAAGGCACTGACCAGACCAGTGTTGGAATATGCCAGTATTATCTAGAGTTCGTATCAGGATTACCTTGTCAATAAGCTGGAAAAAGTTCAAAAGATCGCAGTAAAGTTCATCTATTCTAATTACTCATGGAGGGCTAGCGTTAACGCTTTGCTTGCGAACGCAAAGATGAACACCTTAAAAAATGGAAGAAAGCTGGCTAGCCCAAAGTTTTTGTACAGCCTGTACAAACAACAAATAAGTATAGCTCAAGAAAAATTACCTCAAGGCCCCCTTCGTGCACTCAAAGCGAACCAAGCTTTACGAGACCAATCAGGCCGTATTCATCCAAAAACAACACGTTTAAATATTCCTTCTCTCCCCGCATTATTGATGAATGGAATAGGTAACCACACAAAATCGTAAACAGTAGATTAGCGCAGTCTTTTGCTGAGACTCTCACTTCTATGCACTAGCATAACATTCTGCTTATGCGGTTTGTTTTTCTGTCTTTTTATTGCGAATTTCTTATACCACTGTAGCGCTTCTTGTCTGTACAAATGTCCACTTTTGTATGGGTCTTCAATGACCAACAGTATTGATAAATGAATAAATATTCGAAGCAGACGCATTTATGAATCACGCTTCGGGCATGCTTCAGGCCTGTCGTGCACAAACACTCCGCGGATAATTTCCGCAGACAATATGATGTATGAGCAGAATGACACCGTCTGAGCGTCTGCAAGCGTCCATTGGTTTCGCTCACCCTCTCCTCTCGCTATCCTTTTCACTAAGGGGGGCAACGTGCGCATGCGCATTGAGCAACCAATGTGCGAAGGATCGCGTCCGCCATTACATGGCAAGACGTTCTCCGTGGGCTCGAGCCGCTCCATCTCTTAAATCGAGGCTCTCCGGCGAAAGACCGCGCACCGTGCGAGGCAGGTCCGGCCCCCACCGGCCGCCGCGCGGAACGCGACTGCGCCGTCGTGCCGCTAGCATCATCGATCGGTCGGAGAACCACAGCGGAGCTGACGGGGGGATAGCTCGACGAAACCGGGGGTTGCCCGGGCGACGTCGTCAAAAGAAAAAAAGAAGTCAGCCCCCGCTCCGTTTCTCGTCGTCGTCCCCTCGCCGCTTGCACCGAAGTGTGCGAGACTATCCACCGGCCGCGGAACGGGCGACTGAGACCTCCGTCGTGCCTTCTCGGAGACCGGAGGAACGACGTGGACGGCGCGCAGAGTGCACCTACGCCGTCTCGAAGAGGAAGACCCTTGCAGAGTCGGCGTTCCGCAGCCATGGCTAACTCGGCACTTCATCGACCGCGGTTGGTCCGGAGGCGGTGACGGCGGCCGGCTCGTACAGTGAGTTGCGTGTTTTGTTTTACCGTCGCGATTTTCAGTCCCCAGCTTACAGTGTTGGGAACTCGTAGACCTGGTTGAGTCGTACACGACCCCCGTACCATAGCTAGCAAAAATGGGAAATCTAAAAGTTTCCGGTGGGGTTTTCTAGCTCCGCTCAGATGACCCAGTGGTACGTACGCGCGCACCTTGCGCGAGAGGTTGCTGCACTGTGCGCCCAAAGATTCAAAAACTGAGTCTTGTGCGTCGAATCTGCAAGTCTTGAGCTCCAGCGTTGAAGGCGTTGCACTTTTTTTTTAAACCTCACGTTGGACCCTGGATCGCTGCACGGAATGCTGCTGACGCACAATTCGTAAGGCACGAGGTTACTTGTAGGAGGGCGCCAAGAATTTGAGCGGCGTAAAAAAGGTACCGTTAGGCTTAGCGATTTGAAACGAGAACCGTTAGAAGCTCGGCGTTGCGGAACGTTACGCGGTTGGGTGAGTTGACATCTGAGAGAATTTATTACTTTGGCTCGAATGCGGTATACTTAGGCTCCTTTGAGGGCCAAAAAACCGACTCTGCAACCTTTAGAAAATGTTTAGTTATACTCCTGCTGGCTTTGCAACGCTCGCGTCGTCTGCGGTATACCCGACGGGTGTCGAGCATTCGCGTCGCAAGATGGCAGTGATGTCAATCATGACTTTACCTTGGGTTTTATGCAATTCGTAGTTGAGTCATCACCAGTACGAGACCTACAATTTTGGCTCAACATCGCACAGAACGTGCGTTGCAGGATTTTACACGTGCAGTTTATTGTTCTGAGCTGAAATTTTAAATTCTGTCACATGATCCGTGTTCATTTGTCTCACTTTTTTTTTCTCTATCTCTTTCTTAGCTGTCAAGTACACGCGTCAGACGAGTTACGAGTTTCCAACAGCCTTTCAAAACGCATCTTAAAAAAAGAAAAAGGAAGAACGCCGTTTGATCGTGGCTCTCCGTTTCATTTTTGTATAAAAACTTCTTGCGTCTGGGGTGTCAGTGACCCCGTAACATCATGACATCTTTGACTCCACGCGCTCTTGGAGAAAGTAACAAAAAAAAAGGTACCCACATAGGGATCTGATCTGCGGTGCCCTTTAGTGAAGTCTACTCTAGACACCCACAGAGTGAGAACGCCAATGCATGTCTTTACAACGCCCGGCCCCCAGCGCGCGCTCAACGCCTTCCACGGTGCTTTAGCCGCGTGCGAGCGGGCGCTGGAGAAGCACGAGACGGCGTACGCATTGTCGAAGGCAGGAAGCTCGCGCCCCCAGCCGTTCCCATTCCGTTCGAGACTATAGCCCTAAAACACTACGAATGTATATTTTCAAACATAGTACGGTAGATGAAGCTATTACCAAGACAACGACATTTTTTTTTTTAAATTTATTTATTTACAACAAAGAGAGTCCCTTCACTGTAACTTTAAGAACTCGCAGCTATGAGGACGGTAATGTGCAAAAGCAAGTTGAAAAAAAAAAAATGACCGCCAAAACTATGGGTGGACATATATTATTTTGTTGAAATGACGTTGTTGAGAATAATAATTACGAAGATATGTTTTTGATAAGCGGCGCTGCGTCGGTGTGAAGCCCCGTAGCATATTAAGCTCGTCAAGTCACTCGCGGGTCACCAAGTCTCGCGTCAGTGTCCGCGAGAGCTCGGCCCTAATTATTGCTCGTATTAAGTTTCTCCTTTTAATATTCGCTATAATGAGGTTTTAAGGTGTCCAGGTGGTGTCGGCGAAGGCCACTCCCGTCATTAACTTAATCTCGGATTAAACGCACGGTCGGCTTAGTTGAAAACAAACAGGCATACACGAAAGAGGTACCTCATTTGGAACTGGGGCTTTGGTTTCGTAATTTTGTTGTGGGCTTACACTTGAAAAACTTGCAAGGAAAATGAGAGTCTAGAGTTTAACGTTGAGTAGGCGCATCGCTGTAAAATGAAACGTGCACTATCCACTAATTAACTGAGCGCGAAAAATATCGACGTCTGTAAGTCTGACATTGTAGGTAATAAAAGCGCTCAAAATGACGGACGATGGAAAGAATCATTGGCAACACTGATCACACCTTGTGTTGTTGTTCACTCTCTCTTTTACAGCATTTCTTTTTTTTTTTTACTTCGAATTACCAACTAGTCGAAGTGCATACCCTTACAAAGTATAAAGCCGGGATCACACTGCTTGCACACCATACAAAAAACAGTGCGTACAGATTCGAACGCGAGTCGCCGCGAGATCCGTGCTTCGAATGCCGCATGGCAATGAGTTCAAGGATAAGGCTTGGCACGCTGCATTCGAACCACGGATGTTTGCGGTGATTCGCGTTTGTAGACTGTCTTTTGCATGATCTGCATGAGCAGTGTAGCCCCGGATTTACAGTTCGTATGTATAAAAAAAAAAGATGAATATGAAAGAAAAAAACAAAAACGTCGTGATTCTGAACTTATGTAAAATATGCAAAAACTTACAGGGCGATAACTTAACGCGATCGGAAGTCAGCACGCCACGAGCTTCTTAGCCTGTCTGTGTATTTAGATCTGTTTAGACTGATTCGACTATTTCCCCGGAAAGTCGGTGTCTGATTTTAAAATAAACCGGAAATGTCTTCCCTTTATATTGTTTTTGTTTTGTTTTTTTCAACCATCCCTGTCAGTTGGTGAAATCTCTAAATGTAAATCTGTCACAGCTGAACCAACTGCTTACGTTTCTAACGCGACAGGAGACTGATGGAATACAGACGACTTTTTAAAAACAAACAGTTCGTTGTTGTTTTTTTTTTTGTTTTTTTTTTTTGTTTTTTTCTGCTTCTCGTAAATGCGGAGTGGTCTTGTTTTGATTTCTTTCCAAGTTACCAAAGCATTCGAAACAACCTCGAAAATGCCCTTATTTTTTTTATTTTCTGTTACAAAAAAAAAAAAAAACTGGAACGAGATTACTTTTTAGATTGCGCTGTGCGTTGTAAGACGCACAGCGCAATCTATTTTAATCTTTAAAAAATTGCGTAAATGTTTAGCTCGATTTTGTATCTACTCTTTTCGGCGACACGGATGAGTAAACATTTGTTTTAAAAGCAATCTAGCATATTTTTTAAGACGTCTTAGTTACAACCAGCGCTGGTTGGTACCAGTTTCTTCGGTGTGAAATCTAATAAGTTTGTCTTAGCGTTCTTTAAATAGACACAACCCCCAGAACAACATTAGTTAAAATATCATAAATGTGACGTATAGGCCTGATAACTTTTTTTATTGTTGACATTTAATACTTTCAAAAAAAAAAAAAGAAAAACTCTATACCCCGACAACCTCATACTCTATCTCACTATTATGGGGTCACTGAAGTGGATTCTGAGATATTCTATTTAAGGTGACAACTCTTTTTGCGGGCTCTAAGCATCCTTAAAAAAAAAAAAAAAGAAATCGCCTCTCATGGGCGGCCGATTTCTCTATTCAAAATATAATCAAAAATCGTGACACGCCCCTCGATCTGCGCCTTGTAGCAGACACCAGGGAGCGCCGTCGTATGGCGTTTTCAAACAGTAATTGCTGCATTACGTCTCCTGCGACCATGGATTTAACCTTTTTCGTCAAAATATAATCCACAACGCGGACAAAAAAAAAAAAATGTAACGTTCGGAATTTTTACGAAATGAACTGTTTACATTCGTCAAAATTAATGAAGGTGGTGAAAACCCGAAAATGACCCCCCTTGAAGAGAAAATAGTGCCCATGTATTTCTATTGCTGCGCGTTTACTAGGACGTCTTCCCATTCAGAACTGGGAATTTTTTTAAACATTAAATGCTTTTTAACGCTTTTCCCTTTCCCACACTTTCGTCCGTTCACCCGTCCGGACATTTTCCACTAAATTTAGCGGGGAAAGTGATGTCAGGTGACGTCACCTAACGTTAAGTGGCCTATACACCTTGGGAAAATTGACGGCACGTGACCTATGCGTCAGGTAAGCTTCCCCGCTAAATTTATCGGGAAAATTAACGTCTCGTGGTCAAGACATCCATTCGTTTTCCCGCTATACCTTGCTTGAAATTGACCATGACGAGACTTATATTCCAATTCAGTTACCCGCTAAATTTAGCGGGTAACTGAACTAAATTTAGCAGGGGAAATCGACGCCACGTGATCTGACGTCACGTGACCCATACAACCATTCAGTTTCCCCGTTAAAATTAGCGGGAAAATATACGTCACTTTGCACACCAATTCTCTCACTAAGTACCTATGAAGGATTTCGTGCATTAGGGGACTTTGAAGGTAAATTTCGCCCAACAAACAGTATGCTATCAAAAACAAGTTTCTGCAAGAAGAACTTCAGTACCCCTTTAACTAATTACGGCTTCTTAACTCGGTCTTTTTGAACCAATTTTTACGAAGATTAAAACATAGTCATACACCTTTCGAAGCAAGATAGGTTTCCGTAAAACCGTCTTCATGCCGTGTTTTAAGAACTCAACTCCTCCTTCACCCGATTCCTTCTAGGGAAGGGTTCGAATGAAGGCACATCAATCTTCTTCTTACGCGCGGCATGTCTGTGTCAAAACTCGTTAACCTCGTATGAAAGAAAGCAGCTAAATAGCTTGAATTGTCTGCTGTAGCGTGCAGTTCGCGCAGCACCCTTGGATACTACTTTTAATTCGATCACATAATTATTTAGTGCGTTCAAGATACAAGTAAACTTTCATTGTTTGAAATCTCTACAAACCATGTAAAAATAACGAAGTTAAATATATTAAAGAAAAAGAAAAAAAAATCAATGTACCGACTACGTTTTTTTGTTTGTTTTTTTACTTTTTTACAGATTTTTTTTTCCATTTGGTTTTAACCTTCCTGCTGTGAAATTTATAAGCCTAGCACCCATTCCCCTTCGTCATTGCCCTAAATACCTACTATTTTTGTACAATCGGATTAGCCCATCCCATTTCTTCAGAATAAATAAGCATATAAAGTTTGCCAAAGCATCATGAATAAAAAGTCACCTCGACTGAAATATTTCGTCACTCTATTCGGATTCAGACATGTTGAAATAGTTTCTTTCCTGGATCCATCCGAAGATGAAACTCCCTGCACAAAAACGCCCTCCCCCCCCCCCCCCCCAATCTTTTTTCCACCCTTTATCGTTACAGTAATGGTTGACATCTATCTAGAACTGTTGATCATGATTGCTCTTTTCTCTTGCACGGCATATAACCCAGTCCTGAAACAGTTTCAGTAGAACCGTAGCTGATATACGCAACGTATGGAGAGAGAAAAGAAAAATGCGGAGCTCTGTCAGTGAGCGCGTACCTTTTCAATTCGTTACAAAGATGATGAAACTCGACGAGCTTGCTTTTATTTTTAGGTACGTAATCTTTGAGATTCACCGAGTATTCATTTTGTGATTGCCTCCGGGCGCGTAGACGAAACTCGGCGACGTTCAACGAAGAAAGGCGATCCGCTTCCACGAAGCAACATTAGATCTTTCGCGGTGCTTTCTAATACGTTGGTAGGAATTTAAACACTATATTCGAGACAAACTATTAATGTATCTTTGCAAAGGGCACCGAGAGGCGTTTTAATTTTTTTTGGTTTCTCATCAGCTCGTAATTTAACAAGCGCCTGACCGAAACTTCGGAAAATCGGTGACCGAATAAAGAAAAAACAATAAGAAGCAAAGATCAGTTTCCGTGAGCATTAGCGCACCGAGCAAGTAGAACGAAAGCAAGCGCTGCCGAACCCAGGTATCCTGGATTCAATCCCCACCGCCGCCCGTTTCAATCTGGATGAGCATCGTTAGCGGCTTGCGTTCGTGCGTGACTGTACTGCGTGATACACGTTAAACACTGCAGAGTATATATATCGGCGCCACTACACTGGCAAAATGGCTCGTGTCTAGCGGACACACCAAATGCCCGATGGAGCTGACTAACTTTCTGACGTTTAAACATACACGAAGCACAATAGATTAATCTTGCAAAGCGTTCGACGCATGCGTGACGCCGTCATAACTTTAGTTCACAGGACGCAGACGGTGGTGCACGATGGG
Organism: Ixodes scapularis; assembly: GCF_016920785.2. NCBI lineage: Eukaryota > Metazoa > Arthropoda > Arachnida > Ixodida > Ixodidae > Ixodes > Ixodes scapularis. The sequence continues at coordinate 69,698,339 of NW_024609836.1, forward strand.
ACCTTGTGCAATCTCATGCCCTCAACTCACAGCGCTCCGGCGAGGTTCCTGCTCGCACAAAAAGTTCCTTGGATGCTTCGCGGCGTGAGATTGGTTTATTACAATACTGAAACGGCCGAGGCCACTGCAACGGTGTCGAGATTGCATGGTACTTGATAAATTTAGGTTAGATGGCAAAACTCGTGCTGAATAACCCAAACCAATGGAAACAATACACTCTGAAAAAAATTAAAGAAGCGTAGCCTAGCACGCGTTTGTCACATATAATAAACCACAAAACTTCAGTGGGACGTACAGCACACTCACGTCGAACTCGCTGCTCCAACTTTTACAAGGGGATGGATAACGGTGCAGTGTAACATATTAAACTGCTAAGGTACGTATTAACAACTACAGAAAAGAAAACCCCGATTACTATTTTTGCAGTCATTCACAGGTACATTAGTTATTTTAATAAGTTGTACAAACTCGGCTATCAAGCCGCTCGTGAAAGTTGATGCCGTCGGTTAAACGTCACTGCGCTCTACGTGGAACTGAAGTTTTGGGGTGTCGTATATGGGACAAGGGGGCGTAAGAATCTATCCGCGTTCAACGCGTTAGCCTTTAGGATTTCGTGTTGCAGAAATCCGGCGTCAGCGTCGGCGTCGATGGCACCAAAAAAACCGGCAAGCATCTCACGACGTCAGGAGGGTTAAATTTTTCCGCTAAATTTAGCGGATCGACGAGGTTATGACGTTCGGGTCACGTGTGATGTGGCGCCACATGACCTCGCGCGGGAATTTCAAACAACCCACAATGCTCACGTACGACGTCCCGTGCCGCTACCGACTTGAGACCACGCACACACATTTACAGGCCTTGCGAACGAGTGCGGGTTTATGTTAAAAGGCTTAGCGAACGGGGCCCGATAATGCTATCGCGTTCCACTCTTAAAAGCAAAGCTTAAGTGCCTCCCCCCCCCCCCCCCCACCCCCCCCCCTCCCACAATTTTTTTTTTTTTGTAAAGTTTTAACGCAGAAGAAAGGTAGAGGTGGAAAGCAACAAATGACTCGGACGTTGAGCCGCTGACACGAATTCCGAACGTTCCTATTATACAGCCGCGAACATCTATTTCGAACGCTGCGTACTTACGCTCTTTGCGCTTTAACATTTGTTTGCTTTTTATATAAGAACCTAGTTGGATGAACCCTTTCAATTAATTTTTAATACTTGGCGGGCTATAGACGTCCCCTTCCAAAATTAAAGCGGACAGTGGTCACGTGGTCACCACTCTCACGTGGCCACCGTCACGCGGACGACGTGGCCACCGTCCGTCAAATATGGCGGGCAATGTGCTTAGCCCTCTGCGGTCCGTCCTAAGTCCGCGGTCGTGCTAAGTCGTCTTTCTTCTTCGGACGACGGTCCTGGCCACATCGGTAGCACCAAAAGCTGTCTGCAGAACATGTTCTAAGCACACATACCTGTAAAGCAAACATGTGCTTTGAACATCCTTGAGGCGTTGTCTTCAGATGATTCCGTCGTCGCGTCCACATCCTACACCGCGTCTTCTGTGTGACGTAGTGCGAGCAGTGCGGTATACGGTCTTAGATGAATCGGAGTATAGTCATCCCCTATAACAGATTGTTAAGGAAACATGTTTTCTGGTGTTATTTTTTATGTATATTAAAGTGGTCAAACTTAAACTCGATTCCAACACGCCTCCTATTTCTTAGTATCACTCCAGCGCAAAGGGGCAGAGCGTATATGCATCATACTCGTCTCGGCCTCTCCTCCGCCCAGACATGCACGAGTTACTCAAATAGCGTGACTAAATATCGCCGCTCGTCACTCACTCAAATACACAACTAAGTGCGTTACACGTTCCTTCTTTTAAAACGTAACAAAGTCGTTGCTTCATTGCAAAAGGAAAAGAAAACTAACTTTGTACATGCAACGCGATACTTTTAACGCGTTACGTACGGATCTGCGCTCCGGCAGTCTCGCCATCACAGACGTCCTTTGAGGAACCTCCACGTGTCTTCATCGTCGAGGAGTTTCGATCTGCTCTCCAGACACTCCCCCATTAGGCGCGGTTAGTGAAAGGGCACACAAAACATTTCGTAACCTCCCATCTTTTTTTTCTTTTTTCTTTCTCCCTTTTCGGCCGCTTCGTTCGGGTTTCCTAATTGTATTGACGCTCGATGCGGGGTTGATTCTTCGCCCAAGTACACCGCGACGTTCGATTTGTGGATCTTTCATGCTCGTCGACGGACACTGCGTCTCTAGTGGACGATAGATTGCATGCCAGCGACGACACGCACGCGACCGAAGCCTTTCGAAAAACCCGAGCGTTCTTATGGCGCGTTGCGAAGTGCGGTTTTATTCTTTGTGTGCGTTTTTGGGGTGGGGTCGGACAGCCACCCGCTTGAAATCACTCCGGACAAACGCAATACGGGAGCTCTTCCCGTATACTAATTGCCTTCTGGCGACGCTCAATCAAAACGCTCCCTCGAGCAGAGACACGCGATCTGTTGCGGACAAAAAGACTTACGCACTTAAACACGCGTTCAAGAAATTGTCATGCGGTTATTAAACGTGCTCTTTATTAAAAGGGTTCTTTTAGATGCGGAGCATCTCTTGCTCGGGTCTATGTCCCGCGGCGTCGTAGTCCGCACTCACACTACGCATGCGCAACTCTCATCCTTCCCTCTCTCCAACAGCTGCGCGTTACTCTCTCCGCTCTCTCTCTCTCTACCAGGTGCGTGCACTTCGCGTGCGTTCGCTTCTACTCACACCGCGCGCTCATGCGCAACTTTCCTCCTCTAGTCTAGACTCCACTCCGTTCTTCCGATGAAGTGTGATGGAAGCAACAGTCCCGTCAGTTAGTGGGTTGGCGCAAGCAAGCGTCAGCACCACCCCACAAACTAACAGCAACGCTACGTCCACTGAAGACAAAGCTGCGCAGCGAAGGGCACGCGACGCTGAGCGCAAATGCTTGAAGCGAGCGGCAGTCCCTGAACTACGGCAACGAGAAGCGGCGTCCATTCGTCACCGTCGAGCGGCGGATGCTGAACTACGACAACGTGAAGCAGCGGCGGTTCGAGATCTTCGAGCAGCAGAACCTGAGGTTCGGGACCGTGAAGTTCAACGTAAACGTACGAAGCGACCGGCGGAACCCGACCTTCGAGAACGGGAAGCCGCGTTGGTTCGTGAACGTCGAGCAGCAGAACCTGAGGTTCGGGACCGTGAAGTTCAACAACGTTACTAACACCGTTAATGACACCGTTAATAACGATCCGCGATGCTCCGCATCACCCCATGGTTCCCCTCGGGAAGATGGTGTAATTTTTTTGTTCCTTTGTCTACTGACATTGAAAGAAGGGGGAGTGGGGGAGGGGGAAGGCGGCGGGAAGGAGAGGAGGCCCATACTGGAAAGTTTCTCGCTTAGATAGGGGCTTATAGTTTGGCTATGGTGCGTAGAACGCGTCTCCAACTGATCTGTTTGCCGCGTCTAAAAAAACAACTGGTCCCTCGATTTATGCCTTTTAACGTCATACAAATTTCACGCTGTCGCCGGTGGCGATCCTGGTGGTGTACCAGCCGCGGTGGTGGTTGTGGCAGGCGCCTGTTCTGCTGCAGGTCGCGCACTCCAGTGTGGCAGTTCACGGAAAATTCGGCAGCAAGAAATTGGGACGCCGCGACCACTTTTTTTATGTATCTTGGGATAGGACGCTAAATGCACCAGTTGGACACACGCTCTCCAGGCACCATAGTTTGGTTGCCGCGCGCACGAGCGGCAAGTCCCCAGGGCTGCTTTGTCGTGCTGCGCCGCGGTCACTCGGGTGCGTGTTTGAGAGCCCGCGGGCGCAGCTCGGGTGGCGTTTTCCAGGTCGCTTTTTCCCGGCGTCTGATGGCTCAGCCTCCATGCCATACCATGAGAGATATGCGATTGTGGCTTGTTGCCCCACTTCCGCATCGACTGCAGGACCTGTCGTCGGCTTGCTCTTTTTCGTCGAAGTTCTTGAGTTTGTGTCTCTCAAATTTCGCCCAAACTGCAAGTGTGACACGGTCGTTTCGGTTTTGGAATCTCCGGAGACGCACCCGAACGCCCGTCGCCAATCGTCTTATACAAAATTGTGTTTTATGGTGAACGCGGCCGTCGCTCACGTTCACTATCCGCCTTCCCATTCCCGCCTAGAAAACAAAGCCTGCACCCCCCCCCCCCCCCTCAAAGGTGCTCACTAGTGAATCTACGCAGCGCCACCAGCGCGTCTTGGAGCGCCCCACAACGGTCGCAACGCGAGAGTGTGGCTACACCAAGACGCACCCGTCTGTCACTTTGCGGCGTACTCTCGTAGAGTTTCAGCGTGTTTTCCGCTTGAGGCGAGACGGGAATCCACTAACGATGGCGTAGTGCACACACACCCTGGCTTCTTCTAGGTGGTATTTATCTTCCCGGCACGCAGCGCCGCGCGTGTTTACAAAGAGTCGCCTCGTCGCGCCCTCTCCTACACCTCATTCTTTTTTTTTTTTTTTGCGACGACACGGAGTCGACGGAGCGTCGCGTGGGGTGACCCATCGTATAGTGAGAGAAGTAGCTGCGATTGGCTTCGTCTTGTCACTGTTGCCAATGAAGACTTTAAGCTTTAAGAAAAAAATCGTGTGAAAGCAAAATAAAACAAAAAAGATAGTAACTTCGCGAGAAAAATGACTTTACATATACTTGGCCTCCAAGCGGCTCAGTCATATCTATTAGTGTTTTTATTTCCGCTTTGAGGCAAACTGACGACCATAAAAAAAATATGGTGTAATTTCTCTCTAAGTGATAAATGTAACTTTTCAGATACCCATATAAGACCACGGTTAACCTTCGCGCACACCTCGAGCCATTGTTTGCCAAAAAGAAATTGTTTAACAGCGATATTTACGGTATTGGACAACACGGACCAACATCGTCTACCTTCATTGCGGGGTACGACGTCACGTGGTTATGTGACGCAGTCTTCTCGATTTTTCCATGGCCACGGTTGCACACTACTCCCCCATCACACACAAGACACGATGTTTCCTGCAAACATAATGACAAAATTATTCGTGCACAAGCCTCACGCATATCTGAGACATGTTTGTTTCATACATGCTGATATTTTTTTTTTCTATTATGTTCATGTTCTTGCGTTGGGAACTCGTTCATGTGATTTGACTTCAAAAGTAAAAATGATCAATCAAAGAGTCTGGCTTCCACATGCGTTCGAGTCATACAACATTCTGCATTTTTAATCGTGGATAAAAACGAAATTCGAGCGGTCATCTATTATCTTTTTATTTTGAGGAAAAAAACGCGAAGGAAATAAAATAAAAATTTGATGCTCCTTCTTGGGATATCATCACCATAATTTTCCACTGTAAGGTTGTTTTTTTTTTTTTCTTTTTTTATTTCGGAATTAATGCGTGGCATTGCACAGACACAACTGATGAACAACGTTGAGGACGTCCAAAAACGACTACCACACCAGAAATTGTCGACAAAATTCATAACATCATCCTAGCAGATAGCGAAATAAAGCGGCGTGGCATTCAAGAAGCATTGGGCATCTCTTCGGAGTGTCATTGCGGCTTTACTATTTTTACGTTTTCAACCCCAGTCATAGGGTTTTTCATCATGTTCGATATATCAAAGCTCGCCTGCGCTTTAAGCGTTTTGTCGTTAGGGGAACACGCTTTTGTGTATCTTTAACACGCGCCTACTCGGAAAGGATGGCGCTTTCGGGGACAGACGGAACTGAATGCTAGGGGCTTATCTGCTTGCGACCGCACAAGCTATGCCGTTTCTCCGATGTTTTACGTCTTGAAAAGCTTGTATGAGTCCTTCGAGGCTGACTTTAGGTAAACCTAGGGTGCCTTCATGTGTGCTTTGCTTAGGGTGGAGACATCTGGCCATTTTGTCCCACACTTGTATTTTTATTTTTAGTTCAGAAGCGCGTGAAAGAGCGTGTCCCTGCACGCGTTTTTGGCACTGACTGTGCTATGGCGACACTTTGTTTTCGTCGATTTCTTTGTATTTTCCCCGTGAGCGCGTGCTGTCGGTATCGGGTACTACAGAGGGTGGCATAACCCTTTACAGAGGGACATTGAGGCACCCTAGGTAAACCCAGCAGCGAAAACGAGATCGCATCTGCGTTAGCGCCGACGGAGAGTCGTTGCTTGGTCACATCTGGGTGCCAGCGTCTCTCCAGGATTGTGGTCATTCGAGGGTGTTGTTGTTTGGGCAAACGTTTTTAATTGAAATCGAAATAATAAAAATAGACCGCTCAATAAAAGTGTAAGGCGTTCGATTGTCCCTTTCCGAAATTCGGGACCATCTAGTGACGCAGATATCTGACCAACTTTTCGCGTGCTACTGGCGGAACTCGTCGTCCACTGCCACTAACGCTCGTCAACGGCACACATGTATGCACTCTTCGCCGTACAGTTTTTACAGGGGGTGTTCAATTGATCGAGTAACTGTCCGCTTAAATAAATAATTATTTAACTGCGATGTTTTTTTGAAAGATTATTCGGTTGAGTTTCGAATTTGAAATTTCGGGGGGAAAGTAAAAACCCTGGCTTGAGAACGGGCGCGCATTTATGTATTTTCTAGGCGGCAGCACCGTTGTATTCCATGACAAAACAGTAGCATTCCCAATGATTAGGATCCAGAGTAACTATCAGGCCTACAATTGATGAAAATATTTAAGTCTTGAGATAATTTATCCGTGTTTATTTTTTATGGGAGGTAAAGCGTCAAGTTTCAAATGAGGCGTCCCATTCCGCCATAAATAAGATAGCAACATGTAGTAAAACAATAATAAAATTGTAGTTTTGACGCACTCTTCAGATACTATGCCTAACGATCAACGCTGCCGATTAATAGAATAATTAATCGACTAAAGTGTAGCGATTAATCCCGTTATTTCTTTTCAATCGACGCTCAGCCGTAGTTTTTAGCATATTCGTTTTAGTTTCGATGGTGATAAGAAACTGCTACATGCTTACTACAACCACTTATTAGCTTAATTTCTGGGTCTATTTGACGTTTCATTTCTAGAACTACGTATGCACGTGAAATGCTTAAGCAAGACATAAGGAAGTTTTAGAATAGAAGGCCCCAAAGGATTGGGAGCCCCCAAATACAGCTCGGTGCACCCAATTCGTCGGGACGCCCCCATTCATAAAATCTCTATAGAGTCGCGTGAGAGCTTTGACAGCTTTATTCACTAAATGCCATGGCCTAAAGTCACTGTAAATAAACTACGCGTCACAGCACCGACAACTGCAGTCATCTTGGCACTTCAAATAATACTTGACAGTAATCTGAAGCTTCAAGTTGAAATAGCAAGATACTTTTTTTTTAGCCCTTCAGAAATGTTAGAACAGTTCGTGACTGACAAAAACAGCATTGCTTGTGCTTCCTGACGTCGTATCCAAAGCTCGGGAAGCCGCAATTTTGAATCTCAAGGGTCGCCATAGACCCTTTTCAAAAGTCTGCGCCAAGGACTGTCCTCACCGCCATTGCTTGAAAACGTGCTCTGAGCGTGTATTGGACACGAGTATGACGTAAGCGTTCGGCGGCGATTCGGATTCAATCACGCGCTTCGTGACCAAGCAATGGCGGCCGCCAATGTTGCCTGACGGACTTTCGAAAACGGTCTATTGTGCCCACTCTGCACAAATAACAAAATGGCGGCGCCCCCAACACAATCGATGAATAAAGTGCTTACGCTGTAAGCGTACTTAATGTGATAACTCTAGACATCACCATGAAACATCAATCGTCACCTGCGCAATCAAAATTAACGTTTCTGTCCTAAAATAAACTTCAGTTTAAAAAAAAAAAAAAGGTTTTTGCTTCCGGTTATGAGCACGCGCGTGTCCTCAATTAGCGGATTTCTCGGAAAAGAATCCTGGGTGACTGTTTTAAGCACGGGCACTTCCTCGAACCGTGACGAGGACACGGCGAGGTCGACGTTCCGGATCGGACCCAGCCTTTTCAGAGAGCTGCGAATAAATTTCGCTCTGTGCCCATAGGCGACCCACTGGCGAAATTATGACTACGCAAGACATCAAAGCCGGTAAAATTCCCTGCAATATAAAAGCAAACTAAACTGTGATTCACTTTATGTACGGGCGCATTCGAAGGTACAATCACAAGCATGTTGCCACGAATCATATGCATGACCGATCCATGCACTGCACGAGCACGCATGCTTTTGGCCGGGACACCTGAAAAACCGGAGCTCGCTCTGGCAGCTTCAGCTCCTCTCGCACTTGAATAGTGAAACGGAATACAGTAAGCGAGCTGTGGTTAGTTCACGGAATCCAAAACAAGCGCTCCATCTCGAACGCTGCCTTCTAATTTCGACCATGCAGCCAACCGGAGCGGTCCAGTCCGTTGCACCACAGGTGACGCAACCAAACGAGACACCTCTTTGCTCTTAACCTGTCACTGCCAAACTGATAAGGATAACCAGGACAAAGTTACGCGCTAACAGACCACGAGATTTGTCTCCTCTCCCCCCCCCCCCCCCCTAAAAAAAAAAACAAGACATTTACGATAAGAGAGAGTGTAATCAAGTTCCAACACGGAACAGTATACGGTCCGAGTGCCCCAAGAACGACAAATGATAAATAAAATAGGAGGGGGGGGGGGGGGGACACTCATTTCTGTAATTGGGGCAGCGGCGAACCCGGTCCCGCCAAAACTGAACAACGGCGACTCTGGAGAGAACGAGAGGAAGAGAGAGAAAACGCTGTTGCGGCCACAAATCGATCTCGCACGGCGGCGTTGCACACTGAGCCCGTGTCTGTGCACGCCTCCTCTTGCTCGGGTCACGTACCTCCTTTCTCGCCTCCCCTCTCCATCCCCAAGATATATATACTCCCTCTTTTTTTCCCCCTTTTTTACACTTCCCTTTTTCATGGTTGCTTTTCTTTTTTTCTTTCCTTTCTTCTTGCCTTATTCGTTTCCCTTGCTTTCAAATAACCGTTCATCCACTCTTTCCGTCGTGGTTATTGCATCTATTCTTTTCTTAAATTCTCCTTTAACCCCACTAATCTCTGTTTTTCCTTCGCCTAACTTCATTTCTTTCTTTTTTTTCTTTTTTTACTTTTCATCCCGATTACTTTTTTCTACTCCGCCTTCCCCTTCTTTCTTTCTTCATGCTGACCCTCTCATCCCGCTTTCGTTTTTCTTGACCTCTCCTATTTACCCTTCCCCCTTTTGCTTGGCTCTCTTCTCCTATAACTTTCAAGCTCCCTTTTTCCTGTCAGCTCCCATATTTTCCTCTCTCTCCCTACTCCTCACTCTTCCACTCCTCCACTATTCTGCAGCCATCCAGAGACTCCTCTTTTCCCCATGACTCCCCATTTCTTGCCTCCCATTTTACGCTTTCCTTCGGTTTATGTGCCCCAAAACGACTCCTCCCCTTTACTGTATCTCTTTGTACGAGTACCTTCTTTCTCTCTTCCATCGCCAGACAACCTCCCCCCCACTAACCTTTCCCCACCCCTTTTTTCTCTCTTCCTCCCCTTGCCTTCTCCCCATTTATAACCACCCATATCACGCTTTCCTTCAATCCCTTTCCCTAAAAAATATTTCCTTTCCTTTTCCCTCTTTCTACGTGTTTCTCCTCTCACCCACCTCCAAACAATATTCCCTCCCACTGACCCTTTCTCATTCTTTTTCTACCTGTCTTCCTATTACCTGCTCCCCATTTTTAGCTTGCCATTTCACGCTTCCCCTCAGTTCCTTTCCCTCAAGACACGTTTCCTCACCTTTTCTTCTTCCCTTTCTACGCGTTCCTCCCCTCCTCCAACGCCAAGCAACGGCCTCGCTCACCTGCCCTTTCTTACCCTTCATCTCCCTCTTTCTCCCAGTTAACGGCTGCCCATTTCTCGCTTCGCATTTCGCGCTTCCATTCGGTTCCTTTCCCTTAAAACCATGACGTCCGCCTCTCTTTTCCCTTCATTTACGAGTCCCAGCTTTCCCCCATTGCCAAACAACCTCCTCTCCAGCTTGTCCCCTCTCCCACCTCCCCGGCCAGACATACTTCTCTCCACCCTTTTCTCCATTTGATCACGTTGCCCCCCCCCCCCCCCCCCTCCCCCTCTTCGTACCTTGACAACCAAGCGACCAACCGCCGTATCGCCCTATCGCTTTCATGGTTGTTCCCGCTTTTCGCAACATCCATTGGGTTCCTGATACACCTAAACGAGACTGTTGCGACAGCGGGGGGGGGGGGGGGGGGGGGGGGAGGCTTTTTGCTGTTTGCGTAGTGCATTGCAGCCAAACGTTTCAGTTGTTTTGCTTAATTTTGTTTGTATGGTTTGGCAGTATATCTTGTTATTGCGACATGAAGCCGGCTATGGGGCCTCTGTTTTTTTCTTACGCGAACTCGTCGTGCTCTTTGTAGCCCCCCCCCCCCCCTTCCTCGCCCCCGTAGAAATGGCCGTTGAATGCGCGGGCACTGCTTTGGCTTCTGCCAAGACGTTTCTAGTGAACTGGACAAAATATTTGCGTGCTATAAGAAAGAAAACCGAGTGGACGGCTTTTGAAATGCGATTCAAGAAAGTGGGTCGTTACGGCCTATAGTAGCAATTACGGCTATTGGAACGATATTGACATTGAGTTTCGCCTTATGAAGTGGGCGTTGCGTGTGTAGGTGTGTGTGTCTGGGGGGGGGGGGGGGGGGAGGGGGGGTCTTGATTTAACGGCTGCGAAACGTTCACGCTTGGGTCGTAGCATTTATAGCTCTACCAATAGAGTTTCAGTTTGTTTTAAGCTTTTAAATGCCGCGAGCCTTCACTTTAAAATGTAGAACGAAAGAAAGGGTGGACGGTATTTCGTATTTAACTATTTAAAATACGCATTGAAGATATTCAGAGCATTTTGTAATTTGTACTTAATTGCGTATTCTGAAGTGTATTAGTGGATATTATTTAAATACAAAAAGAGTTGTGTTTCAAGTACTTGTATCTTAAATACCACTCAAATACAGTTTTGTGCATTGTTCTTCGTAATGAACTACGATTTTGGGCACTCTCGTATGCAAAATAACTTATATTTTGAAAACACGAACTTTCCTTTAAATAACAAATTTATTAATACCCAAGACTACTTCTTTTTTTTTTTTTCTGGGTAAAATTTAAGTCTTATAAACGTCAAACCATAATAACAAAATGTATTCTTAAAAGTATATGAAGATGGTCGGATACCCCTTCCGTTGTGTGTGTATCTTGTGATAAACTACTTTTCTGAAGAGGGTAATTGGGTATGTAATTAAATACATTTTGTCGAAAGTACTTTTTATTTGTATTTCGATGTATTTTTGCAAGTGTTTTGATCATCCCTGAAAAGGGAGATAGAAAACATGATGACGAAAAGCATGGGGCGAGGCGTCTCATGCATCTCATTATCTATCCGCAGCCAATGAGATTGCAGCGTTGGCCGATAAGAACACCGGAGAACCAATCACGAAGCAAGAATGCAGCACTAACATACAATGCCACGCACCTTGCATTTCTTTAGCCGACCATGACTATAGTTAATATATAGTTAATATGCCGGAACACGGGGCTTTGTGAATATTTATAACTGTATGTCTAGGTTGATACGTTAATGAAGAAAAGGTTGGGTGGTAGGTGTTTGCAAAACTATATGTAACACAGGAATATTATAGAGAACTTGATCGCAATATTCGTTTTTTTTTATTAAATATTTAGTAGTTTTTTTTTATTAAATATTTAGTAGTTTAGATTGTTTTAATTATTCCTATTATGTACTAAAATATCTGCGGTTGTTTGAACAAGAAATATTATATTTAAGAGCACCAGTCTAGTGCTATACTTTTGAAAGGTTTAAAAAGTGGGGCAGTTTTTCTAAGCAATTCAGGAGTTTATTTTTATGTTCACTCAATTTTATTTATCGTTAAAATCACAGTCAAGTGCAATATTTCACATTACGTTCAGTGCGCATTTTCATACTATCCAATGATTCATTTGAGAAGCAGCAACACAAAAAATTCGCAGTGTTTATTTTCTGCTTATCATCTTTTATTTAAAAAAAACTATTTATTAGCTGAAAGTTGTAAGAAAAGAATTGCTGACACACGTAAAATAATGTTTCAAACATTTTTTATCTGCAAGGCAACAATAGTTGTTATGGTGTAATGTTAATAAAAAGTAAACAGTACCGTAAACAATGAACTTTGACGAAACATGCATTTAATTATGGTTCTGAGTTCTTGGCTCATAAAAATAGCTCCCTTAAAGTAACTAGTTTTATCAAAATCAAAAGAACCCGAAAAACAAAATAGAAATGTTGGAGAATAAAAAAAAAAACCTTCGCGGAAATAAATATTTATCTACAACTTTATTCGGCGTTGACCCATAACACAGATTGTACTGAACTTTCCCCGAATCTTCCCTTTCCTTCGGAAACCACGCCCTTTATTTTGTTCACTTCTCACACCGGTACTGATATATTTTCCAAATATATGGGTTACGTACATGTACCCTCTGATGTTGAGGAATCCACTGTATTGTCTTCTTCAACCTAAGCCCTCAAGAAATGTCGAACACAGATCAAAAATTAACATGAAGAAACACCGAATTTTGGAAGGGGGCGGGGGGGGGGGGGGGGGGGAGGGATTCTGAAAACAACATTACGGAGTTCGAAGAAAAGTAAACCCCGCAAGCACAAAATCCTAATGATAAGACTGATTATAGCTTATCGTCATGCTACAGAAATGAGACGACGAAATCACAGTCGCAACCTCTCCATCAACAAGAGTAAAAGAAGAATGTTAACACCCAGGATCGATTTGTGGGCCCGCGCATGTAATAACCACTACACCATGGAACCACGAGTAGAAAAACCGCGACCTAAAGCGAGGTTTTGACTCCACGGTTCCTTCTTATATTTTACGTTTGTGCTGTTGGCTCGCTTTTGTGGTATCGCGATTTCTCTAAAAAATATACAGTAATCTTAATCGTATGCGTGAATGCGAACTAGGCAGAATGCGCTTGCACGCGTCGCATATATGCACATGCACGATGTTCCAGCTTCCTCCGATAAACCTAATATTGGAACATACTAACGCTACCCAAACAATCTACTATGGGAGCGAACGAATTTTGCGTAGTCCGAGTTTATACGTAGAAACAGAATTATTACTTCCATGTGTAATGTTGCGCACTCACCGACTGTTATGCTGCAACATAAATAACTCGATTAAAAGCAAGACCACCTTACTAAGAAAAGAACATACAGAAACCGAATCTCTTGGAAAGTCAACACGTCGGTAAAAACGAGGGGTAGGAAAACTAGTTTCGTATTTTCTTTTATATTTTTTTAGTCTTTATTATATTTTTATTGGTTAGTGACTCAGTTTGCGTCGTATTTATTTTTTTTTTTTTTTCGATGGGAACGAAACCAAGAAAAAATATACTCGCTATATTAGAAATTTTGAGTCCGCCTTTTGTCAATCCCGTAATCCCTGCTTCCCTTTTCCCAAACTTCGTCACGTTGTCTTTACTTTACTATAATTTTTTTTTCACGTTCCCAAAAGGCCTCCCAAAACTCCATTACTACTTTCTTCCTTTTTTTTTCTTTTTTTCTGACCTTCTTCATCTCACTTCAGCTAGCTTCATTTCTCGTCTGGCCTTCCCACCGCGCGTCAGGCGCGTTTCTTCGAGACACTTTCTCCGCATTCTCAGGAGGCCTGCGGTGAAGCCGACTTCCTGCTGTCTCTCTCTGCAACAATTGAGTTCGGCTTTCTCACTCACATACCAAGTATGCGGCGGTGCACGCTTTACAGGCGGCAACGGCGTTCGCCATTTTTGCAAGCGGCACAGCGAGTGTTGTTTTCTTTGTCTATTTTAGGACGGCTCCGCGTTATGGCGCCTTGCGAAAGAAACTAGATTAGAGAAGTGATAAGAATTTGAGGCTAGCCTGCCGCGTTTTAACTCGAATATGTTATCTAGGACATAAAAATGCAAGATACCAATTCTTTTGTTCTTGCCACAACGAATTTAGAACGTCATGCGTTCGTTCTAGATGTGTAATAATTAACTTTAAGCTGATAATCGCTTGTGGATCCCGACTGATATACTAAAATACGGGAATCTCTATCATGCACTATTCACACCCCTTTTGTTTGTACATTCTAAAGAATATGTACCAAATACAAATTGGAATTCATATAACTTGATAAATGCCTTATTCTCCTCTAGATAAGCGGTACATCGTTGTTACTTTAAGTTTCGACGTTTAAAATATACTAAAATGTAATCCTGGCATTTTCCTTGGTATACGCGTAATTTTTTTGTTGCTGTTGTGTGTGTGTGTGTTTAGTTTGAGTAGTTTTTAAGTAAAAAAAAATGATGAACACTTCTCTGCAAATAATGATCACAAATATGTGTCATGTCTACTGTGTGAATGGGGAAACGTTCGATAACATGCAGCACCCATTCGCCCGCCTAAAAAACTTCAAGCGAAAACTCACATTAGAATCAAAATGCGAGAGACTTGAGTTTTCTTTTTGTGACGAACTTTCTTCACAAAGATGTATTACGCAACGCAGTATAACAAACTCGACTCTCATTTTCGCTATTTTTTTTTATTTATTTATCGTAGGGTGGTACAAGCTTCAAAAGTTCGAGGTGTATTTTAAGCGGCAAAGAGCATTCAATAAAAACGCTCATCTTTAAATAATAATAAAAAAATTTTATCCGAGCAAACGTTTTCTTCTTTTCTTTTCTTTTTTTTTTTCTACCAGGTTGTAATTTTGGAACTTAAATGTGTATCTTTGCCCGCGCGTTTTTTTTTCACTGTTTTATTGTTATTATTGTAACGACTTGCTCTAAATATGTGAAAACAAGCAAAACACGTACATGTGATACATTTCGCGCAGTTTTGACAGTTCAAGTCACGTGGAAGCAGCAATTTAGGTACAATTATAAAGTCAATTCCAATTTTATTTAAATGCCTTTTCACCAAGGAGATGCGGTTCTGTTCTCTCTTGCTGGCTATAGTCAGCTATATTCATTGACAGTGTATAAAACGCAAGACGTAGCAGGTACCGATCATGATCAGCTACTACATTGTATAACGTGACGAAACCATACGGTTTTCGACTCGTTACACTGTCGACGTCTGGAGACGTCAACAGGGTAAAAATAATTCACACCTTAAACCCAATTTTCAAGCGTTTATCTTAAGCATCCCGGATATAAAATTACATTTATTAGAGGGCTGGGAACGTAATCCGAAAGGGCAACCTCTTATATATAATAACGCCGGTTGCTATTAAAGAAGGATTATCCGGATTATGCAACTCGGATTACGGTTTAAAATCCGGAATAATTGATGGCGCTGAAATGTAGGAAATTGGGATTTTGAGTATATGCTCGTAATCTTGACGTCACTCCTTCAGGTACGCAATGGCATTATCTCCCTCTTTCTGCGGGCACGTTTATGTATTTTAATATTTAATTTCTTTTTTTTTTTTTAGATGAAGCTTTTCGTGTTGAGCAATGGTATCCAGTCATTTATGTGATGGTGGTGTTGTGTAGCGCTTTTGTTTAAGTCTTGATGGGCGTGAATATGATAAACCATACCCTGCGTTTCCTTTCGCTCTCTCAGTGACTATATTGTCTTTTATTGTGTTTGCCTACCTACCATATCATGTATGCCATGAATGTTTATTATAAGTGTGCTTTGAGTGTTTTTTTTTTTATTGAATCCGTAATCCGAATAAACAAAATGTTACGCACTAATGCGAGCATGCAGAGGAGCTGGTTAAGAACTTACATTTTTTAAACCCTGAATAGTGGAGAACGGGAGGACAGGAGAACATAAAATCTCCAATAAACGACGCCCTGTCTCTTTCAGAAGCCGCCAAATTCCGGCCTTCCAAAAGAGCAGCGTCATGTGGTCCGAGAGGAGAAGTCCACCGCACAGGCTGCCGGCGTTTCTACTTCTGCTGCTGATACCCGGGTATGACGCCCAGGTGAGTCGCTTACCACAAGGGCGACGAGGAACTGCGCCATGTTGTGATGACTTCGTGTGGTCACCCCGAGGCAAGAAAAAACAAATATGCACCCACAATACTGCCTGAGGTACAACTGCAAAGCCCCAGTCGCACTGCCAGTGCAAAATTCAAAACACAACCTGGAAACATTGTTGGGGGTGCGTTTCTTCCTTGTACGAGGGCCTTTACACATTGTTGATACAAGTGTTGGCAGCAACATTTATCTATGGATTCGTATAATGCATGAAATGAAGTATTCAAGATGCGATCGTTTAAAATCATTTAGAAGACATTAAGCCGTCGTTTCGGTGAATAAAGAACCCTTGTTTTTTTTTATCGAATTCCCCGCTACATTGAGCGGGCAAAGTAAATTGGTGCATAGCGTCTGGTCATGTGACATAGAATTTCCCGCTAAATTTAGCGGGTAACGTGGATTGGTGTACAAGTCGTGCTACATCAATTTTCCCGTAAATCTCGCGCGAAAACTGAATTGGTGTATGAGTCACGCGACACCAATTTCCAGCTAAATTTAGCGGGGAAACTGAATGGGTTTATATAGGTCACGTGACGTCGGGTCGCGTGACATCAATATTTTCCGCCGACTTTGGCGGGGAAACTCAGTTGGTGTATAAATCACGTGCCGTCGGTTCACACGACATCAATTGATGTCCCACGACCCTAAACACCGATTAACGTTTTCCGCTAAATATAGCGGCAAACACACAGACGAACGGACGGACTCACAAACGTCTGGAATTGAGCTCTTCCGCTAAAAAAAGACATTTTGTGCTTCAAAAGCTCTCTGCTGACACGTTCAACGCAGGCATATTTATGAAGTAAACATGCTTCGAAGAACATGCATGTTCGCAGATAATTTTGTCATATATGCGGACAAATCCGTGTCTATTGTACGACATACAGGCAGACCGAGTGAGATTTAAAACTTTGCTTAGCCACACGCAGAGTTAAATACGTGTGAGCCTCTCTTTCTTCTTTTTTTTTCTGGCGTATAATTCCTCTGCCTTATGGTTAAATTTAATTACAGTTCCACCGACTGACTACCTGATGGGTCAATCAGCGCGCACCAGTCCTGGCGCAGCGCGGGTGTGCACGCGCGACGCTCGTAGTCATGATCGCGAGCCGATTCGCCGCTATGTTCCAAATCTTACTAAAATGAATCCGAGTTACTCCGGCGGGTCGTGTCACGTGACAACACAGATTGAAAAACGCTGGACGCGGGTACGCTTTAGAACGCCAACGTAGAGAACCCTTACCCTGTAGTAGGATCGAGTCAATTTTCGGAACAAGGCCCTAGTCAGTCGATGCAGTCGACATTAAAAGTGCCCTGAGGAGGTTTCTGAGATTGCCCAAATATGGCGAAAACTCACTCCGCTGGCTCTAAGCATGCTAGAAATCTGTAAAGCATGACGATACGCGGCTCCTCGAATGATCGCGGCTCCTTGCCCTTACAGCCCGGACTATAGAATTCAACCATGCGAGCGCGCGATCGGCGCTCGAGAGCTGACAACCTACCACAACACCTCCGCTAAAAAAAAACAAAAAACGTTTTTTTTTTTTTTTTTAGACGTTTATTGCACTAATATGTTCCCTCTCCGCGAAAAAATAGCGTTTTTCGACTACTCTTTTTTGCTTTTATTAACCACAAAAGCATACACATTTTGTAATAACAGCGTTTTCAATCTCAACAAAACGTCGCGTTTTCATTGGTGATATGCCGCCCTGGTGCCGGCACAATGCTCCTTCCGTCGCTAAAGATAATTTTCATCTTTGTTTGCTCTCTTAATAATGGCATCGGCCTCGCATTGTTATGATTTATGAACTTCTTAAGATACTTGGAGCCCGGAGAAAGAGTTATCGCCCTTGTTAGGCGATCTCAAAATACCTCCTCAGGGTACCTTTAAGTCGTACCGTCTGGCAAAGGCATTAGTCATACGCAACACTCTGAGTCTAAGAAATGCCTGCGCGTCTACTTACTGGCAAAAAACACGAAGATCCAATCTCTTCGATCTACGAAATCAGGTCAGCGAATGACGAGGCGGAACATTTGTTTAGACATCAAAATTAAGCCTGCGCTGTGGCATTACGCAATGCGATCATGACGCTTCGCATTCCGTAATGCCACAGCGCAGACTTCATTTTGAGGTCTGAACGAATGTTCCGCCTCGTCATTCGCTGAGCTGATTTCATAGATCGCAGAGACTGGCTCTCCGTGTGTTTTGCGGGTAAAGACAGGCGCAGGCATTTCTTAGAGTGAAAAAGAGTCGTGTCGGAATCAACACCGTCGCACCCAAACCCCTTCAGTTAATCTATTTTCCGTGTGTTTACATAAACGATGGTTTGAAGAAAGAAAAAAAAAATATTTCGAACAAGAAGCTATGCTGTTGGCAGTTGTGATTTTCGTGACTACTTTAAAAAGAAAAATATTTTCTTTTCTTTTTATGTATCATGCTCGACACAATTAGCCCGAACACGATATTGACGCTTCATGTGTCAATATCGTGTTCGATATTGACACATAAACAATGTGTCAATGTGCGTTGCTGGGAGAGGTGCCAAGGAGACGCACATTTCACAAGTCTGGCCGTTTTTATCGCATCATTTTAGACGTAAGATTGAAAAAAGAAATAAAAAGTAATCATATTGGATCGCTCGTTTGGTGCTACATGCGTCACAATCTGCAACAAAGAACAAGCAAAGGTTTAATGAAGGGGAGATTCATCCCCCGCCAGTGTAGCTCGCCATGAGGCAAAAATCAATAGCGCAAAAAGGCTCTTGTTTTTAATACTCTGAAAAAATGCGATACTTGGTAAAATACGCTGCAACAAGAAGAAAGTATATTCGTAAAACAAAATGAAAGAGCACACAACTGTTTAGTGCCTGACGTGGTTCGGTATAAATAATGAGGTGCGCGGAGAAGTCGATTTCATCTGACATTGACTGGGTCGTGTTCGGAACAATCGACCATCGAGTATTAAGCGGGTATTCGGTCGATAATAGGCCCCGACTGTAAATCGACCTTGAATAGATCTGTCGCATTTCCCATGCGTACCAAGCAATTGAGTCACGTGGGGCATGACGCCACCTCGGTTGTACCGATACCAACTAGAAGGGAATCATTATAGCGGGTCCAGCTGAGCCGCCTATGCACGTTTGCAAGTACAGCCACAGGGCGCCGCCATCTTGGTCACTTGGGGTGCGCTTGGGCGTGAGTCATAATCCGATTACGACGCCTTATCAAGGCGTCGTATCGGATTAGTTACGAAGCGATGTGCAAACCTTACGCGTTACATTAATTAAGCTGCATACTGGACGTCAGGTTTGGTAAATTTAGTTAACCAAGCGGCTGGAGATTATCTGGTTATGCTCCTATTCATATTTCTTGTAAATGGATTGTGTACAAATATATTTCAGTGTATTTTTGATTGTATCTTCTAGTTCGGCGATGAAAAAAAAATGTCGCTTAACTGCTTTCGATGTACGTTGTTTTACAGTATGTTTGCAATAATCATAAAACATGTTTTCATCGTCGTAGGTTTATAATCAAACTCTAAACAAAGTGGCAAAGGCAAATTAAATTTAAGAAACAAAACTAAAAGTGATGGCGAACAAAAAAAAAAGGGGGAAACAAGGAGGCCGTGCGATAATTGTTCAAGGTCTGAGGAACGGTATTAGCAGCCGCTGCATAATTTCCAGAGGCATCCATGGTTTTACCGTCAGGCGACTCTCTCATTGCATATAAAGCTCGCACGTCAAACTCATCGTTGAACGCAGTGCTACACAGCGCAACTCTTTTAGCTAAAACAAGCAATCGCGGGGCGTTTTTTTCTCCGGTATTTTTTTTTTTTTTTACTAAAATTAAATTGTCGTCATTAAAACGAATACAGATTGTTTGACCATAGCTAAAAGCGTAACCGATGCAACGAACTGACGGAGCTTGTTTCTGCGCCTGCGCAGACACAAGATACGCCTGAGACAAGGCGTCTGAGCATGCGCGGTGCGCGACAGCAGCACCACCGTAGTGATGTGACGTCATAGAGTTGAGTGGATGTATGTGTCGGGTCCCGAGCATATCATTAACACTCCGCAGCCAATGAGCGTGCGGCATGCGCTAATGAAAGCGTTTCGTTTTATATAAACGGTGTAGCATTTAAAAAAAAAAAAAGGGAAATGAAACGAAAAGCAAGTTTGGAATAGAACCTTTTTTTTTTAATGTTAAGGCTGAAAACTGATTCTAACCGTCATCTCGGTGCATAGCATCTGCGCCGAACAAAATAGAGGTCTCCCTGAGGCTGGTGAAGCGAGACGTTGAAGATGTTATATAAAGCGGAGGATATATAGAAGGCCCGTACGTTCGATACGTCAGTACAACACGGCGCGCAAATTAGAACGGCTGCGTAGACGTTTATTTCGGAGTGTAGTACAATCAATATCTTGACACTAGTTTTACTGTAAAATAATTTTTGATGGCAGACAAATATTTTAATTGAAGCACTTATGGGCCGCCGCTTAGTACTGTTCAGTTCTTCTGTTCACACCTTCGGAACTGAAACAAGTAAAAAAAATAATTATGGGGTGATCGAAGGACCAGTTCTCATTGGTCATTGACGTGCGCAAGTGACGCGTGTCCAGTGAAATGCAGTGTCATGACCACGATTAGTTTGTCGAAAAGGAAACGGCTTTTCGAAACACCAAAAGTCACTGCAATTTGAAAAAAAAAAAAAGTTACTAATCACATCTGCTTCGCAGGGCGGCCTCCCGGAAGGACCGCTGGGTCCATCGTCGGTGGTCCTCGAGGGATCGTCCACGTCCTACGCCCAGCTGCGTCGCTGGCAGGCGGGACCCTCGGCCACCCTCAGCCTTGAATTCCAGACGCAAGAACCGAACGGCCTGCTGCTTTACGCGGACGACGGAGGCCACGGGGACTTCGTCGAACTCAAACTCGTCGAGGGGGCGCTCAGACTCAGGCTCAGCCTGGGGAACGGTGGCGCCGCCGCCGCAGCAGCAGCAGCAGCTGCTGCAGCCAGCCACGAAACTACCCCGACGAGTCCGGCACAGCCGTTCCTGTTGACCGTGGGTCGGAACCTCCACGACGGTAACCAGCAGCTGTTTTTGTTTAATGGTTTATGGTTTACTGCCAAAACTCGACCTAAGCTCATTAAATTCAGCCCGCCAGGGACGCTGCTCAGTGCATGAGAGCTACAGGCCTTTAAGACACTAAACAGACTAGTAAAGGTTTCGTTCCAGACACTGTATAGTAGTGAAACAAGACCCTTTCCACGTTAATTGACCGTCGACTCCTCGGTGTCCCAGGCGCCTGGCACAAGGCCGAGATCGTGCGCGACAAGGAAGAAACCCGCCTCCGAGTGGACGACCTCAAGGAGAGCGGACGGCACTCCGGAGGTCCCGGCCATCTGACCCTGGGCAATCACTCGAGCAACAGCTTCGTGTACCTGGGCGGCGTGCCCTCCTGGTACGGGGCCAAGCTGGCCGCGCTCTCCCTGCCCACCGTGTTCTTCGAACCGAGGCTTCGGGGCGCGCTGCGCAACGTTGTCTACGCGTCGGAAGAAGGCCGGCCGCCCAAGAAGCAAGAGCCCATCGGTGAGAGCCTGGGGCATGTTGACGACTGCTGCCGCCAGGTCGTTACCATGCCTGCAGGCATCCTTAGCTAGAATAAATACACTTCAGTCCATACAGTTCTGCAGCCTAGACGAGGGTCGGGGGAGGGGGGGCGCTAACCTGAAGACACTTGGTAAAAAGTCGAAACATTACAGAGTTTTAGAATAGGGGATCTCCGTGCTTTGGCTTCCCCAAGTAGCGTGGGGCGTCACCTAGAGCATGGGTAGAACTTGCGCGCATGCGCAGTATGACGCACTAAGCTGCTGAAGGAGCCAAGGCGTTGTTGACCCTCATTATAAAACTCTATACTTTATAGGCCGTATTCGCCAGACACCATACTGTCAGAAGCTGTCATCGTCTTAGCCTTGGCTCCCCCCCCCCCCCCCCTGATAGACATGGATCACTCCTCACACAACATTTTTATAAGTTTTGAAAGCGGCTTCGAGAAATGACGAGTGCGTTGTTGCCCGCGCAGGCTTTAAGGGCGTGCGGTTGGGCAGCGACGAGCCGTGCGAACAACGGGACCCCTGCCAGCACGGAGGCGCCTGCATCAGCACCGACTCCGGCCCCGTGTGTGACTGCAGGGGCCTGGACTACGAAGGGGCCTTCTGCGATCAAGGCAAGCGGCTGAATGCTCAGAGACTATATATAGGACCATCGAATTTGGACAGCTCGAAATTTCAGCGATCTGTGGTGCATGGTACACCGCTATAACGTTCGCTAGGGCTCCCTGGTGTCTGTCTGTCTCACGTCAATTATTCTTCAGCCAATGAGAGACCCTCAAGTTGCCTCCACAATGATGTCTTTTGGGCGGAGAAAGCGGCATCTCAAATCTAAATTTGTAATCACAGCGGAAATAGAATCGGTTAAATTCGAAACTTATTGTGGCGTGATTTATTTTCCGCGACGATTTCTCTAAACTGTTTATAAAATCATAACAATATATATGTATAAACCACGAAAAAAAAAAGTACACCCCTCACTTTAAGCCACCACCTCCATTACCGCAAAACTAACCTTCTATCAGCAATGCTCATTAAAATCAGTATCGTACCGATACGTTTTTTGTTAGGATTCAACGTTCTTTGACGAACAATGTCCTCTCTCCAAGAACAATTCTGATGTAGCCCAACAAAATGTCAAAACAAACCGCGAGGGTGGTAGAAGCTGGTACGAAGTCCTTGAAGAGGAACCTCTTGCATGCTACAGAGTGGCAGCAAACGTTTCGCTAACAGACTTTTCTGTAGAAGCTAAGGTCATTGGAAGCTAATTAGTTTATTTTTAGTTTTTTGCTTTTTAGTTTAGAAGTTCGAGGCTAGAAAAGTTCTTATCTTACAAGCCAGAAGCTGAGCTAGGATCTAAGAAGTTTCTTGGCTTACGGGCTAGAAACTAAGCTAGAAGCTAAGCTAGAGGCTGAGCTATATGTTAAGAATCTTTTTTGGCTTAAAAGATAGAAGCCAAGCTAGAAGCTAAGCTAGAGGCTAAGCTAGATGCTAAGAGCCTTCTTAGCGTAGAAGCTAAAAGCTAAGTATCTTCTTAGCTTCAAAGACCCACCTACACTTCGCGCTTTCCACTTTTTCCTATCTCCTTATTTCCTATATTCTTTCCACTTTATACCCTGCCCCAACATCTCCCCCCCCTCGCAGTTTAGGAGAGGTAGACGATAAGGAAATTATTTTCCCTGCAAAAAAACTGGGGCTGTACGTCGGCCTTTAAAAGAGAGAAGCCAAGCTAGAAGATAAGAAGCAACTTAGTTTAGAAGAATATCGGAAGCTATGAGGCGAAACGCCGGTTGCCTCCTAGACTTCCAGAAGGCTCTTTTCTAAAACCTGTCAGGGCGTAATTTATGACTGCATTCTTTAATAATACCGCAATATCAGGTGGCAATTGATCCTTCATTCGAAACTTCCTTCCGTCCCGACTCCGAACCACGGCGCAGAGCGGCAACCGTCGGAAGCCACGTTCCGAGGCCACGAGTTCCTCTCCCTGGAGGCCGGCCGCGCTGCAATCGTGAGCGGCGCGGACCAGGTCTCGCTACTCTTCAAGACCCGTCAGCCGAGCGCCCTGCTGTGGCACAGCGGAGACGGCGCCGACTACATGCAGCTCTCGCTCAAGGACGGCGGCCTCCTGCTCTCGGTCAGCCTCGGAGCCGGAGTCCTGGAGAAGACGGTGCGCCCCGCCAGGGTCCGCTTCGACGACAACCAGTGGCACAGGGTGGTGGTACACCGCAAGGTCCGACAGATGAGCCAGACCACCAGCTTCTACCACGTGAGTGTACAGACTGCAGTCGTGCACGTAAACTTCATCACTTCCTACGGGTGCCTGAGGGAAGCGATTATATTTACGTCCTCCAACGCCTTGATAATCATTACTGCATGACTTTTCTTGTCTTTTCTGAAAATAGAGGGAACTTTCAGTTCCGGGGTAAGAAAAAGGATGAAGGAAGAACAAACGAATACATGAACGAAAATTGCGGCGTAAAAAAAACAAAGGCAATAGGCTCACTGTCTTGTCTTGCAAATAGTGGAAGCGGTAGCTGTGGTATTTTATGGCATACCATACGCTCGCACCATGCAGGACCATTGAGTTTGCAACACGCACAAATGCTTCCCGACAAATATGGCGGGAAGCATTTCTCCGCTAAATTTAGAGGGAAGCGTCACGTGGCACCGTGACGTGAACAGTGACGTTATGGTTTCACGTGACGTCACAGCGTCACGTGACGACATGGTTTCACGTTACATCGTAGTGTCATATAACACTGATTATAGCTGTAAGCGTTTTACCATGCTAAACCTAGAGGGAAAATGTTTCCGCTAAATTTGCTGTGCATTTTAATGGCAAGCACCTCCAGCTCAGGTTGGTTATTCACGTGCAAGCGCGCGTTGCCGCGTTTCAAGTAGTTTGCTGGCGGAGGGGTTGAGCAAAGCTTGGAGACTTGAAGACAATCGACGCTATCGTCTTCTCCTCGCACCATCTATTTCAAACACGGTTCATAAACCACGTGACCCCAATCAAGTAGCTTGGAAAGTTGGAAAGAGTCCCAAATCTAGGCACACTTTCCTCTGCCATTCTGCTATACAATTCATGCAACCACTGATGTCTTCTGAGAATGTCGTTTCCTTTTTCCAGCTTTCTATCACGGCAGACGGGGTGTACACAGAGCGGGGTTCGACGGCGGGCAGTTTCTCCTTCCTGGCGAGCAGCGCCCTCTACGTGGGTGGCACGGACGCCATCTTGGCCGGACCGAAGCGTAACAACTTCGTGGGCTGCTTGCGAAAGGTCAGTTTACATCTCTTCCCTGCGGTTTCCTATCTGCGATCTTTCGAATGCGCTTATAGTCTTTGCCCCACTTGGGCACACGCAAACGTAATAATGATGGTTATTATGCTGTTGAGGATGATGATAATGATAGTGGTGTTGAGGTTGGTGCTCCTTCTGCTGCTGCTTTTCCGAAAAGCGGACCGGTGTGTCTCTACTTGCAATACTTTACGAAGTGCGTATTTATAACCCAAATCTCGTTTTTTTTTTAAATAAAAGCGATAGCACTGACTGTTGAGCGGATACGCCTACACACCTCTTTTTATAAACAACACTTCTTCCGCCTGAGCATGTTATTGAACCCCAGCTGATGTTGGAGCGTAAACGCATTTACTTGTAACGAAGGGTGCGGCTTCCAGCCCATCAATCAATTACACTTTTAAATCATCAGACAATCAGATGTCCAAACATACGACAGACCATCCGGCCATCAAAACATCACACATTTAAATCATGAGATCATCAAGCCTTCAGCTATTCAAAAAAAAAAAAAAAAACCAGCAGCTCATCAAACCATCGCAATTTTAAACCAGTAATTCATCAAACCATCACATGAGTAAAGAAACTACAGATCATCAGGTGATCCAACTATAGAACCTTTAAATAATCAGGCCACCAGATGCCCCAAAATATGGCAGACCATCAGCTCATCCACTCCTTATGCATTTTAAGCATCAGACCATGAGATGTCCCAACATACTAGACCAACAGACCATCAAACCATTACACCTTTAAACCATCGCACCACAAAATGTTTCAAACTACAACATATCACCAGGGCATGAAACCATCACGCTATCAAAGAATCGCATTATCAATCCCCCAGGACATCAAACCATAATAAATAATCAGCCTGGCGGCCCTTTTTAATGGCGTGTGGGTGCTAAGAAGCATAAAAACGAGCCCACCATCCTCAAAACACCCAGGTTGAACTGGTAGCGGACAGCCTACAGCTGGACCTGATCGACCTGTCAAGGTCCGGCAACCGGTTGGTTCAAGCCAAGGGCAACATTCACTTCGTCTGCCAGGAGGTGGACGCTGCCGACCCGGTCACCTTTACCACCAGAGACTCTTTCCTGGTGAGCGGACACGTCTTCGGTTATCGCTAAAGGCCCGTTCACACTCTTGCGACCTCTTAAACCTAGGTTCCTTAAAACTTCTTAAACCAGAGAACACACTAGCGCCATCTATTGGAAAGCAGTGTAAACTCGGCGGTCCGGCATATTTTTTTTTTTATTTCTCGCGCATTATCCTTTCTTTCTTGGCTCGAAAACCTTTTGTCAATGTTATAAACGAGCCTTTCTATGGTTATTACGCACATTTGACCTCGGAAATCCCGCAAAACCTTCGCTCTTGTGAAATGCAGTTCCAGGGTCACCGCATAGATGATGCCACAATACCAGTGTGTTCCCTCATTCTAAAATTATTTAAGAAGTTTTAAGAGATCCTCGTCTTTCTCAGTCGTACTCGGTCGCAAGAGTGTGAACGGGCCTTAAGGCGTACACGTTTTGATCTGAATAGAGCAAAAACCGCTATTGAAATTGCCAAAACCAAAACAGAAGTAAGTACAAAACGAGCGTGTTGGTAACAGTAAATAAACACGAGGAAGATATATAGAAAAGGGGGACGGACAACGAAGTCTTCGTTGTCCGTCCCCCCTTTCTATGTATCTTCCTCGTGTTTAGAAAACAGAAGCTCCCTCAACATTTGTTATTTAAATTACAAATGCTTTTTTCGGCGCTACGGAGACAAAGGAGCACTACGGCTACGTTTCTACCGGGTGAGTCAAATGAATCGTTGGCCATATCAATTGGTTTCATTGCACATGAAGCTAAGATTTTGTACGTAGGGACAAAATATGCTGCATTTTTGTGTATACAAATAAGGAAAAAAAAGCTTAGTTGAGTAGAGATGCTGAGAGTGAAAAAATTAAAAACGTGAATTCGCTACCCACTGCTGTCTGCAAATGAGGGACGTCGGGGTGACGCAACCACAAAGAAATGGCCGAAGCTAATTGACATATTGCCAAAATAGCCCGAAAATCTAGTTATTTATGTTTTGTCTCTATTCTGTGCGTTTTACAAGTCAGAATAACAACATCGCGCACTACAACGAAGCAGCCCACGCTGCATTCGACTCAAAAATCATCGTCTGCTATGGGAGATCAGTGTCTACGCCCTCGCTGCATCTTTCGGCTATTGCGCCAATGAGATGGCAGTCCAAGGAGCGAGTGATCGCAACTCCCCGAGACGGCTGTCCCAACTCCAGGCCCTGCCCAGCTGGGACGACCCTCGCACGGGCAGCGTGTCCTTGCGGCTGCGCACGGTGGAACCGGACGGCCTGCTGCTCTACAACAGCGGGTCCCAGGGGGACCTGTTCGCTCTGGAGCTGCTCGAGGGCCAGCTGCATCTGCTGCTCGACCTGGGCTCCGGCCCGGTGAAGGTGCGGGCGTCGCCCAAGCGCCTGCACGACGGACACTGGCACCAGGTGCAGGTCACGCGCTCCGGGAGGTCGGGGAGGCTGTCCGTGGACGACGCCGGGGCCGACTACGTCACGCCAGGTGAGAGAGAAAGAGGGGGAGAGAAAATATGTATCTAAAATATTAGAAAATAACGCGGAAGTATTTGAAAATATTTACGCGTTCGCTACTACCGGCTAAATCAATCCCGCAGAGTAAAATGCGCCGTGATCCTGCGCTTGTTGTTTTTATGCGTGATTTTTTTCTAGGCGGGAATAGCAAACGCGTAAAGACAACGAGCAGCGAGCGAGTCTCTTCTCGGAAGCTCTCGGGAGCCGCCCGTCGAATCCGTCCAATTTCCGCCACAGCTCGGGGTCGCGTTTCGTTTCTTTCCCGCTTTTCGCTGTCGCACAGCCGCATGTGCGTCGTTTTCGCCACAATGGGAATACTCGTGATATTGCCCGTCCTTCAGAACCCTGTGCAATTTATGCACAATTTGCTACATTGCCGTGCCCTCACTCGAGCTTCCGCGGTATACGGTACATACCTGTCGAGCCAAAAGTAGTAAGTTCGCTGCGAGACCGAGTTCTTTTTCGGGCGTTCGTTCAAATAAGGGTGCTGCTCGCTATAAAGAAACTGGTACCCCTTGATAGAGTTTATTAGAACCACCGCAGAAACCACCGCGGCTCTGCATCCATGGCCGCTACCGCAAATCGAGTCGTCGGACGGACATATCGGATGTCGGTTGCGTCTCTGGCAGAAGTGTCGGATGTAAACGAACGCGAGGCGCACCACACGTCACTTCCGAGGCGCCGCTGGTTCGTTCAGCCACCAGGTGACTCGGCGACCGGTCCGAAGGCGACTGCCCCAAACCGGTCGCTTTTGCGACTAAAAGCTGTTGCGCGAAAGTTGCGACTTGCAAGTGTGAACGCACATTTGAAGCGAAACTTAGCATAGGAGTACATCTATCGCTTCTTCTTACGCACATTGTGAAAGTAATGAATCAGGAGTGGTAGTAGGTTGCGTCAGTAGTCTACCGGTCAGGCGAAGCAGCTCCACCGGGAAGTAGGGCGCAGGCCAGGTTAGGCAGAATAGTTCAGAACAGAGGCTAGCGTATGGTGGGGAAATATCTTAACAAAACAGAAACTACTAGAAAGTCTTGGGGCTGGTTTTGCATATTTGCATTCCGGTGTGATTGAATGCCTTGCAACCTCGTGCAACCATTTACGCTTAGAATGGTAGACACGCAGCTACCGAACCTGGAAATCCTGGTTTCAATTCCCATCCCCGCCTGTTGCGATCTGAATGAGCATTGTACCGGCGTGCGGTTGTGTGTCACTACTGCGTGATCCACGTTAGAAACATAGGCTCGCACTGGCACTGCACCGGCTAAATTTCTCGCCGACAGCTAAAACACCAGACGCTCGTTGGGGAAGACCAATGCACTGGTGTCTAAACAAACACACAACATAATGAGTTTCGAAATGTCTCGGTGGTCATCTACATTCCATAAGATCGTCAGAGTTACCTTTCACAGTGCACCAAAAGAAGCTATACTGGGTCGGTGCAGGCAACTCGAACCAGCTGGACCTGGAAGGACCTCTGTTCGTGGGCGGCGTGGGCACGACGGCGCGCGAAGATGCCTCGTCCACGCTTCCGGGCGAGCTGTGGTCCGGGGCCCTCCGGCTGGGCTTCGTGGGCTGCCTGCGCGACCTGGTGGTCAACGGCAAGGCCGTGGACCTCGCCTCCTACGCCCAGCGCCAGGACTCCGGGGCGGTGCGTCCCTCGTGCCACCGTGCCGGGCCCCAGTGTCCCTCGACCCCGTGCCTACACGGGGGCAAGTGCTCCGAGGGATGGAACCGCTTCCTCTGCGACTGCGGACACACAGGGTTCACGGGGCCCGTGTGTGCCAAGGGTGAGTCTTGTTTTTGCGGAAACAAGTTTCTCCAGTGCTGGTGCATCTCTGACCCCACAAGATTCTGCCGCCCCGTGTGCTACGGAAAAAAGTGTAACCGCTGTTTCTTTTGTGCTTACTTTAAACGCAGAAAATGCGACGGGTGCGAGGCGCTCAATCGGTGGGAAATAAGTCTAGCTCATGCGCTGGGTGTAACTTATAATGTTAGTCATAGGGTGAAACAACTAAGGTCAATCGTAGAGTGAGGCGAAGTATAGTCCCAATGCACTAACAAGTTGACTACGCTATCGCTGAAATACAAGGCGTCATAATTCGAGGCAGTGTAACGTCCCGGTGTTTAAAGGGAAGCTGAAGAGGTTCTTGAACAGAACGAGTTAGAAATGAATTTTATATCACGTTCGTTTTCCCCGAAAATGCATAACTAAACGCGAGAAAACACGAAAAACTTCCGATCAGTCGTTACGCCATAGTAGGATCTTTCGGCCGCCAAGCGCGTGCCGCGCGGTGCGTGCCATCGCAAGCTTGCCAGGTATAGGGGTATTCACAAGACGCCATATTTGAGGGCGCTGTTTAGAGCGCATGCTCAGAACGAGCTCACATTAATAGCCTGCTAAGAAAGACAATGTTGATGGTGCAGAGTGCACGCTGCAAAAGAACTTGGAAGCTCGCCATCAGCACGAACTCAGCAGTTGCGCACACAGCTATGGCAGCCAGTGAATTCTCGCTTTATTCCCGTCTGCTGACAACACTCGGAACGTCTTTTTCTGTCCGTTTTAAAAATACCAAGAGCGTACGTCCGTAGCTTTGATAGGCACTGAAGGTGCGTGAGAGCGGACGTTCCGAAAACTCTGGATATGACGCCACGCTACGCGAAAAAGGGGGAAAGGGGGGGGGGGGGCTTTAGTGGTACTTTGAAAATTAGCCTTTTCTGCAGCTTCCACGCACCAAATTGATATGACGCCACGCTACGGGAAAAAGGGGGAACGGGGGGGGGGGGGGGGGGGGGGCTTTAGTGGTACTTTGAATATTAGCTTTTTCTGCAGCTTCCACGCACCAAATTGATATGACGCCACGCTACGGGAAAAAGGGGGAAGGGGAGGGCTTTAGTGGTACTTTGAAAATTAGCTTTTTCTGCAGCTTCCACCACCAAATTGAAAACGAATCTCGATATTCGCGACCCTGGAGGCCAGATGTAGACGATTGCAGTGTTTTTTTGTTTTTTTTTTCCTTAAATACAGAACCGTTTCAGTTTCCGTTTAAACATTCATAGAACCCGTACGACCTGGACTTTCAGAGGCCACCACCCTGCGCTTCAACGGCGAACAGTTCGCCAGGATTCAGCTGGGCCGTTCGTCTCGCTCCGAGGCCGAGCACTTGAGGCTGCGCTTCCAGTCGCCGCGACCCAACGGGCTGCTCCTGGCCACCGCCGCCGAGGCCAGGCCACAGGCCCCGCACACGGCGCTCGTCCTCTCCCTCGAGTCCGCCAGGCTCAAGGTCTCCTACAACCTGGGAGACGGGAACAAGGTGCTCGGCCACTAAGAACACCACACATGAATGCTTGTGCCTTGTAGCAAGTAAAAGAGAAAAAAAAACTAACGCGCCCGGTCTTTTGTGAGGAACGGGGAAGCTAAGTACGCTTAATAACATCCAAAGCTACTATTTTACACAATTGCTACCAATTTTGTCTTACCACAATGGTGGTGAAAAACAGAACTTAACTGATTTTGGCTTTAGTCTAGAGAGCATCAAAGGCAACGAACGTCAAGTCAAAGCCGCACAGAGCAACTTTCTTGAAGCAACTTTCTAAGCGAAGAGCTCACATTTCCAGCCTTTCATTTGGGTCACATTAATGATATAGATCCTCTGGAAGTTACCAGCTTTATGAACATCAAATAATTCTTAGATGGTCTATAAAAAAACTGCGGATAAATAAATAATCGTGCCTACTCGGGACTTTGGAATCCAAAACCAATACCTATTATACAACAGCTACCTACGTGGTGAGGCTCCACAAGCACGGAATTAGTTCGCTGCCAATCTAATTTTTGCTTTTTGTATGTTTGCTTGTTTTTTTAATTCGATCCTAATTTTTTTTCTTTTCTTTTTTTACGACGCAGATATTCTACGTGGGTCAGGGACTTGACGACGATCGATGGCACAGCATGCAGCTTGACCGCAGAGGACACCGAGTCGAGCTGAAGGTGGACCAGGACACCACTGCCGGAGGTAATTAGCCGCAAAGTACGGTCATCCAACGGGAACGGTCTCGGATAGTCGCACCCATGGTACCGTAGGCCTCCCCTATTGTAGACCTCTGTCAGATTGTCCTATGGCACGGTATACCATAAATGCGAACCAGTGACTGACCGTGCGATTGTGGTTCGCTTGCCGACACATGCATGACCGTGTCGGTTTTGTGAACGGAACATGTCACCGAGCAAATGAGTTACAAAATACATCATTATTCTTTCTCTTTCTTTCGTTAACTTTTTCCTTCTTTCTATTTATGCCTTTCTTTCTATAATGTTCACTTTATCAAATTAAAAGTTTGGGCAACTCTCGATAGTTAGGAGCTGCCATGTTTCACAGTCATGCATGTTCGTTTGTAAAGTGTACACGGGAAGGTTTTCTATGAAGCAGAAGTTCCTGCTATTCTGTGGCATTTAACACAGTCTGTACAAGAGACATATATTAGTAAGGTATGTGCAACAAAAAAATCAACCGAGTACTCTCCAATGCGCAACCGCCATTTGTGCTGATCCGTTGGAGTATACATAGCTTGACCCACTGTACCTAGACCCGCTAGATAAGCTAAGCTTAAAGTATCGGCCTTCCATCCTGCGATTGTATCACGGGTGCTGCCATTTTGGCGCCTAGTGTAGAGCGATGCCATAGACCCTATTCGGAAGTCCATCAAGCAACATTGGCGGTCGCTATTGCTTAGGCTAGGTGGCGCAGGCTACCGCCCCTTCAAAGGATATAGTCATTAACATCCATCCGTCCATCCATTGCTCACGAAGCGCGTGATTTGATCCGAGTCCTCACCGAACGCTGACGCAGTGGTCGTGTACAATTCATGCTCAAAGTATGCGAGCAAGCAAGGACGGACAGGCGTTGGCGCGGACTTTTGAAAAGGGTCTTTCGGAGCTCTGGACAGGTTGTCATCTAGCTTAGGTCACGTGGTTTTTCTCTGTCGCGGACTGTCTATACGTTACTGCGCGCTGGAGAAGCGTTTTCCACGATTTCAGATAGAGCTTCCTATAACCGGCAAGGATAACTGTAAGCATCACAATGACTAAAGCGTTGTCACTCCGAA
Organism: Ixodes scapularis; assembly: GCF_016920785.2. Classification (NCBI taxonomy): domain Eukaryota; kingdom Metazoa; phylum Arthropoda; class Arachnida; order Ixodida; family Ixodidae; genus Ixodes; species Ixodes scapularis. The sequence continues at coordinate 69,731,035 of NW_024609836.1, forward strand.
ACGCAGCTCGTTTAGTGGCTTTGCACCCTGACTGCGTCAAAAACGCACCCAAACAAAAGGCACCTGTTGCAAGTTCCAACACAGTGCTATTTTTACCCCAGAGCTGCGAGGTCAGCACCTGATGCTGGAGGTCCGCACTTTGCACGTGGGTGCTGTCACCCGCGAAGGTCCCCATTTTCCGGCAAGAGACCTGCCGGGCTTCGTGGGGCAGATGCAGCAGCTGCAGCTAAACGGAAAGTTCCTGTTCGAGATGGCCAGGCAAGGACACATCCCCAACCTGCAGGCGAGTACACTCTCCGGCTGTTCTTACACAAAAAAGGCGAATTTTTTCCAACGGCAATTTTGTTAGATGACACACTCTGCTCTCCGAGGAAATTTGCCACATCATCATAATAATAATAATGACTTTATTTACCATACAAGTATGGTGGGAGCTGAGGAAAAAGGCTGTGCAAGCAGCTTGACTGGTCCTCAGCCCCCCACAGGTACACAGCATTGGGGAAGTCATACACAAGCATTTATATAATACAAAATACTTAACCACAACAAAAAAATTAACGAAACAAAAACAAATGCAATAATCTGCTAGCTAATCAACAAAAGCAAGGATTGTTTAATTTGAAAGAAAATAATCCTTAAGCGCATACATATTGGAAGTTTCGACATCAAAATTAGAGCCCATAAGAGTGTTCAGTAATGTTGGCAAGGTTATTTTAATCATTTGGAGGCCATAATCTGTTCGTGATGTTTGTACTGCCCAAACATCCAAGTGACGGGTGGAATATGTTGCAGCTTTTTTTCGAAGTGATGATAATGACAATAAAAAACTTTTTAATTCGCGACATTCCTGTTTATACCTTATGCTAAGTCTAAAAGCATAGTGATCAAATATCTTCACTACACGCAGCTCTCTAAAACGTTGGTCAGTGTTAGAATCATAAGGCACGTTACACACAATTTGTAACACTCTTTTCTGTAATAAAAATAGTTTCTGAAAATTGCTTTTTGTCGTCGTCCCCCAAACTAAATGGCAGTAATTCAGATGAGATAAAAACAATGAGTTATACAAAAGCAACTTAACTCCTTTTGGAAGATTATGACGATGTCTAGGCAGCATACCAGTGATACGAGAGAGCTTAGAAATAATATAGTCAACGTGTTCAGTCCAAGACATGTGCCTAGAGAAAAACACCCCCAAAGTCTTAAACGTGCTTACCACTTTGATAGGCGAAGAGTCTAGAAAAATACCACTCGTAAGTTCAGGGTTCTTATTTTTGGGGCAAGATAAGGTCGCCTTAGTTTTCTTCTTATTAATTATAAGATTATTTGATTTAGCCCATGTGTCTAGAGCTTTTATGGTATGATTAGCTACGTGCGAAATTTTATTATAATTCCTACCTGAAAAAAAGAGGCTGGTGTCATCCGCGTAAATGATAAACTTCACTTGCTGCGCAATGTTAACGATGTCATTTATATATATATATTAAAGAGCAATGGCCCAAGTGTGCTTCCTCGTGGTACCCCAGACTTAATTGGCTTGATATCAGAAAAGTGACCTTGAATACTAACATACTGACGCCATTTTTCTAAATACGGCTTAATGAGAAGCGCTGCATGTCCCCTAATACCATAAAACTCTAATTTTCGAATGAGCAACTCGTGGTTAATGTAGTCAAACGCTTTTGTAAAATCGATGAATATGCCCAGTACTATATGCTTATCTTCAAAGTTGCGCAGTATAAATTCTTTTTGGTCAAGCAAAGCTAGTTCCGTAGAACGTTTCTTTCTAAATCCGAACTGAGACTCTGTAATGACGTTATGGTTTTCCAAAAACACAATAAAACGATTATGTATAATCTTTTCTAAGCCTTTCGAAAATACTGGGAGAAGTGACACAGGTCTGTAGTTGTTTATGTCATTTCTATCGCCTTTCTTATAAAGCACTATCACCTTGGCTATCTGCATCTTTTGGGGGAATATGGCCGTTTCTAAACAGAGATTAAAAATGTACGCCAGGTAACGGCCGATAATTTCCAAAACGTATAGTACTGGGCGTATCTGTATACCATTGGCGTCGCAACTGTGACTAACGTTTACGTTACGAAACACTGACACCACTTCATCTTCAGTGACTGGACTAAAATAGAAAGTTTCCAGAATTCTTCGGTTCATATAACTGCAAGCATTAGTTGTATTGGAGTACCCCCCTAGATTTACAAAAAAGTCGTTAAATACATCAGCGAGAGAGGGACCAGTCAATTCAACGTTATTTTGTGTTACAGATTCAATGCTGTTTTGCGTGTCGTTGCGATTTAAAACAGAATTCAACTTCCTCCACATCACGTCAGTGCGGCCGGGAATTGAGCTGAACAAATCGTGGTAGTAGACGGTTTTGCATTTCTTTAGTTCCTCGTTCAAATTGTTCCTGAACGCCTTAAAAATGTTAAGCTTGTCTGGGTCTTTTGTTTTAATGAAAGCTTGATATAGCTTGTTTGTTATTTGTACCTTTGCAATTACTTCTGCCGTTATCCATGGTTTCCGGGCTTTTTTTTTTGTGTCCTAACTTTTCGATTGGAAAAGTGGTTCACGTAGATAGTTTTGAAAATATGGAGAAATTCTTAGTAAGTTTCATTCGCGTCAGTTTTGTCTAAAACCCCCGCCCAGTTTGCGTTGCTCAAGTTATCTTTGAAGTAGTCAAGAAGGTCAGTGGTAATACTTTCTACTAAAGTGTGCACTTTAGGGCCTTTGCGTTCACTGATATCATTACCTATACATAAAAAAGTTGCGAAGTGATCACTGATATCGCAAGCTATCACACCTGATGTCACGATTCGCTGGTCAAAATTAGTGATGAATAGATCGAGCAATGTTTCTGATGTGCTAGTAATACGTGTCGGTTGATTTATTACATTCATGCCACCGTTTATCTGGAAAAGAGTAGTAATATTTATTTTTGAACTATTATCGCTTAACATGTCAACATTGAAATCCCCACCCCAAATCACGTTGTACTGGTTATCTTCAATAAACACAAAGAAGCCATCCAAAAATTCACAAAACTTCAAAATATTGCCATCGGGGGGGGGGGGGGGGGGGGGGGGGCGATAGAACACTGACACAACATTTTGGTTTGTTCTTATCGAGAGTACTTCATAGTCATCAGTCGAGAGACAAAATTCCGACAAAAGTTCGTAGCTCATATCATTTTTTATTAACATTGAAACACCACCGCCACGCTGAGATAGCCGATTTACACAATGAGTATTATACTCGGGAAGTTTGAAAACGTCACTGTCGCATCTGTACCAGGCCTCTGATAACATAATAACGTCGAACGGGACGTCAAGTACATGAAAAAAGAGTTCTAAATCTGCGGATTTGTTTCTGGCAAATCTTGTATTTAAATGAAAACATTTAGTTGAGGGGGCATTTCCTGTGCCCAAACAATCTTTCAGTACTCGCGGTAGAATGATGTTTGCATTAGCCATCTCCCAGGAACTAGCTACAATAATACGTTAGGCAAGAAACGAGATGCGTTTAACCGATTTTTCGAAGGTCATCGACGTTCTTTACAACGATTGCACGGTCACCGTCTTTTGCGTGAACAAAGACCTTTCCGTTTATGTGCCATGCGTATTGAAATCTTTTCGCAGTCGCCCACTCCTTTGCAGCAGGTAGGAGAACCCTATTCAGCCGAGTAATGTTTTCTTGAATGTAGATCTCCTCACGATTTTTTCTTAGTTCCTTCTTTTTTTCGAGCCAATGATCACAGGTTTGCTGTTGTGCAAACTGGACGATGATAGCTGGAGCCTTCCTGGGTTTTAGAGGAAGCCGGTGTGCAGACACCACCTCTGGTTCTGAGAGTTCTGGTACACCTTCCTGGAACCAACTTCGTTCACCTTCTCAAGCAAGTTTTCGCTATCGGTTTGCGGAATGCCGTGAAATTCCAGGTTCAGGCGCCTGCTCCTCCATTCAAGTTCGTTCAATTCTTCTTTCAGCTGTAGAACATCATCTTCACATTTGCTCGCCTCAAGAATCGTCACCCGTGCTTTTAAGTCTTTGATGTCTGCGCTTTGGGCGATTAGTTGGGTCATGACCTCGTCATATTGGTCAGACATCATCTGCACGGAGTGTTCTTTGCCGTCAACTGTTCCTTTTAGGCTCGTGAGAATTTCAAGTTTCCGGCTGATCGTAACGAATATACCGGCAATATCCGCCTCCGATGGTATGGTCCCCTTGACCGACTGACTTCTCTGTTTGCCTTTTTGACAAGTCGGACATTTCCACTCCTACCGAGCACTTTCGCCTTTCTTTCTAAAAGTAGTTTCAGAAACCCCACTACACGCTCCAAAATGATAACTATAAGAGCATTCAGAGCACGTTGCGAGTCACTGTTTCATTTTGTGAAAGGGGTTTGCCACGTGGCAAACATTCGTCATTTGCGTTTTTCATGCTCTATGCACTCTATGGCTGTATGGCAGCAGCAGCGGCAAGAGAAGAAATAACAAAAATGTGTGAAAACCAACCTGAAAGTACAGGACGTAGTTTTTAGGTTACGTGCTCAGTGCCGCCGCTGCTGCCTGTGGCTGAACATAGGACACACCTTATTTGCGCGATTGAAAACCTATTGTTAAGACAACCATTTCGTACTGTTGATGCTACATGATCCAGAATGTCGTGGCAGGCTCGTTATTCGGTTTTCCGCTATGGCCTCTACCGCAAACTACTGTTTCTACGGTTGGATCAACGAACTACAGCAAAAGCATTGTGGGGTGGCGTTTAGGATTTGCAACATCAACTGGGGTTGTCTTCTTTCTACCAGAACGTTGCCCACGTTTTCACGGATGATGACAGGATTGGTTGCGCTTGTCGCCGTAGAGCCTAAACAGTAATTGAAACGTAGGGTTGAAATATCAACGTGATGCCAAACCATGATGAACGGTTTCTCGTACAGGGCCAAGTGCTCTTGACTTTTAAATGCGTTAACATTTAATACCCTGGTGCACGATCGTCCAGACCTTTCGTCTGGACGATCGTGGTTTGAACTGGTTTGGTCTGGATTGGACTGAACTGAACTGGTTTTGTGAGGCCGCGGCGCGGTTCCGGACGTGCTTTATCGCTTCTTTCGTTCGCTTGATACGTCCACTTTCCCTCTTACGGGAGGGAAAGAGTATTCTGCCACGCTTCCAGTGACGCGCCGCGGGTGCGAGGGGAATCGAGCGGCCGTGGCGGTGACACAACGTACGCGAAGACATCAAACGGAGGCGCAGCGACGTCGCCGTTTGCGCGAAACCGCCGGCACCCGGGAGGAACGATTGGCTCTTCAAATACAACAGTATACGGACCGTAGTCGGCGATCGAGGGAGCCTATGGTGGCTGCATTCGACACCGCCTGCGCCTGGGAGATCAGACAGGCTCTTCGTACGCAACAGTATGCAGACTGCTGCGAGGTTGGAATTCTCATCCTTCGCTCAGTCGAAACCACTGCGTTCAATGCTAACGCATTTAGTCGATGATCAGCGCAGTGACAGCGAAGACTTCTGCATAATTTGTTTACTTTAGAACTGATCATCTACAGTCGGTTACAAGCTAAGAACTCGGTAGATGCTCCGTCTCCAGAACACACTCGTTGCCTACCGTCCAGCTCTGGCTGCGTGTGCAACAAAGTCTTATCAATTGCAAAAAGTCTTGAACACGAGTTGAAGCATCAACCGTGATCTTAACATGTCACCGATTATAGCGATAGACCTGAACTCTGTTACGTTCTGTACTTGTTTGATTCGTGCAGATAAAAATCATCCATCTACTAGTTCACATTTCAAGACCGATGTCGTTTAAAACCTATGCGATCTGTCTTATGCGCAGATGACAGCCCAGCTGGGTCCTCAGGGAGAGCCTTCCGCGCCTCACCAGCCGGTGACCTTTCGGTCGCGACTCTCCTTCGTGGGCCTTCCCCAGCTCAAGGCGTACTCGTCGATGCACCTCCACTTCCAGTTCAAGACGCTCGAACCATCGGGACTCCTGCTGTACAATGCGGGCAAGGGACAAGACTTTGTGGCCGTCGAACTTGTGGACGGACACCTCCACTACCTGTTCAACCTGGGAGATGGACCCAGAAAAGTGTGTCCTGCTATGTTTTTTGGAGTGATTAGAGTAAGATGCGGAAAATGCCGTCCGTGTTGTTATATTCCGCGCCATATTAAGTCCGGCCGCATTCAACGCTACAATCTGATGGTGACAATCAAGTAGCGCTAAAAGTGCATCGTCATGGCGCAACTCATTTTGTTAAGAGAGACATTTACGATTATATAAATGGCGTGTTTAAATAAATCAAAGGCCTTGGTTGAAAACCAAACTAAACGCGGCTGCCTTTTGCTACGGGCTTTTAATTACGCAAAATTGAAATCGCAATTCATATATTGTGCAACATGAAATACTACGACGGGCCATCAAATCTAGGTTGTAATGTAAATAACACTCCCATTATCCACGTGTACGCGGAAGTGGCATCTTTGAAATAGTCGATGGCATGCTAGCGTGAAGTTTGGTAATAGAGAAAAACAGATAAGTGGATCAATCGAGTGTCGCACAAAGCCTTATTCATTAACTTTCATGTAAAAAAATGGTTGAGACACCGGAAAATTAGGTATCAGGGTAAAAATATGTTATTGCAAAAAAAAAAAACAGTGTCGAATATAAGCATTTGTAAATGAATACATAAACATGCTCGGGCGGCATGCTGCTGATCTCGAGATAGGAACAACACAAAACTTAAAGTTGATTTCCTTCGCTATCCTACAGAGAGTGTGGATCTCACTCTGATGAATTTCCATCTATTTGAACCCTAAAAAGCTTTTTACAACTTCAGGAGAGAAAACGTTAATCAGCAATAAAGGCATGGTCCAACATGTTTAGAAATAAATGTTCCTCAAGCCAGAAATATCATTAAATGGAGTAACATTTCCACCTCACGCTGTCTAAACGACAAACGTGCGGTTCGATTTATGTTCGAACCAACACGTTCTTCCGCTTTTTTTTTTTTTTTTTCAGGTCCGCTCGAACACGGCGAGTCCGCTGAACGACAACCGGTGGCACGCAGTTACCCTGGGGCGCAGTTCCCTGCGACAGCACAGCCTGGTGGTGGACGACCGGGTGGCCACGGTCACCAGCCCCGGTTCCAACGTCCACCTGGACCTCGACGGGCTCCTGTACCTGGGCGGAGTGCGCCGCGGTGGATACTCCTCACTGCCCAAGCTGTTGTCTTCACGCACGGGCTTCCAGGTGGGTTGGTCCTTGACGTAAAGCTAACCATAAATAAGGCCTGACAAAGTACAAAGGGAGTAAGGCTGGTACTAGGAAAAAACTTTGAAGAGAAAACTCCTCAAAGCTTCAGATGACTTCACGTACGGTCTTCCAGGTGGGTTGCTCTCTGACGTACCCAACCGTAAACAAGACCTGGCAAAGCACGAGGAAATAAGTGAAGCTGATAGGAGAAACTTGGAGATAACTCCGGGAGGGTTGGTACCTCACGTTGCTAATCCTAAACAAGATCTGACGAAGCATGAATGTAGTTAAAGCTGTAAGAAAAAACTTCAGAGAAACAGCCGACATTTAGATGAGGGACTCAGCATTCGAGAACCAGCAGTCACTTACAGTTTTCAAGTATACTCTTCTCGCATCGTGATTCGATCCTCGCGTTATTGACTAAAAGCGGCAATCTCAATAGCTGTGAAGTGATAATAAGGTGTTCAATATTCGCCACGGCATGCGCTTTTTAAAGCACTCAGTGAATACAAATATCTCAGTGAAACGCCCACTGCGACTCTAAAGCGTTAAGTAGGATTGTTTTTGTTGTTGTTGTTGTTGTTGTTTTTTTCAAAATAAAAAAAACATTATTTACGTGTCAATTTTTCTACAAGGCACGAGAAAACATTTTTAGGGGGTCGAAGGTATTCTTGGTCGAGCAATCCTGTGGGTTCCTTCAGCACGCAGGTCGCAATTTTTGGCCCTTGGAGCGACGTTCTGCGTGAAAGCAGAGATTTTTACCGTGTTTTAAGTTAATCGGTACAAGAAAATCTTCCCAAGTCTGGCTATCACGATATCACGAAGTCCGCTTGGACAGACGCCCAGAGTGAACAGAGCTATATTAGTGATAAGACATGACGATACGTCCAGTCCACGGCGACACTGTCCTACTACCTCAATCAACCAGTTAATAATCAGTCTTTTGTTTTATTATTTTCAAGACAAGACGCAACTCTCCCTGAACGGTCCAAAGGTTCAACAGATGAAACAATGCCGCCTGGCAAGGTATCAATGACCTACATCGAGGGCAAGGTCCAGCAACATACATTACACACAAGACAAAATGCATGCTTCCTCCAGATTGAGAAAGCGTTCGACTTGAGAGCTGTCAGACTTGTAGGTATATAGGAAGATGTGAAAAGGGTATTTTATTAATCTGTTGCGTGTATCTCAGCATTGTGTAACTTGTTTTTTTTTTTACTACTTTCAGGGTTGCCTGGCTTCGTTGGACCTGAACGGCGAAGTTCTCCATCCTCTGGACGACGCGGTCGTGCCCAGCGCCCTGGTCGCCAGGGGATGTCAAGGTAGGTTTCCCGTAGATTTTTTTTGTTTGTTTGTCCCTTGGAATGTCTCATTTTTGAAAGAAGAAAAATTTCAAGGAGTAGTCATCAGTCTCCTGGACGATCCCACGCCAGAAGGATATATTCTCAAAAGCCAAGCATCCTTCCGAAGTTCCGGAGCCTAAATAGGCTATACGGCGTGCAAGTACACCTGCTCCTTGCGCGCCTCGTGCGTTTGTTTACCCCCAAACGCGCACACGTGCTCTTGTTTACCCCCCACCTTAACCAATGACGGCGCGCGTTTGGCCGTCTCGTCATCGCGCGGGGCCCTGCGCGTTATCTATGTTTCCCTTTAAACGACCTGCTCCTCCTTGCTTGCCGATGCGCTGAAGACGGATTTTGGAACACTTGCTCGCCGTATTCCTTCCACTGCATACGAAAAGTTCCAGCATGGCGTGTAATAAAATCCAGTGGGGCGTGCTTGCATTTTAGAATGGCAGCGTACCGCGGTCGAGGGTATAATCCCGAATTCATGGCCTTGGTAGCTCCCGCTCCTCTAGAGTTCGTGCAGACGCGGTGCATCATCGAGCAACAAGCCTGCGCGTGTGGTTTTCTAGGTAGGGTTAGCTTGAACTTGAGAGAGGAAAAAGGTAGAATTTCTCAGTAGATCTTGCACAGGAGGCAGAGCAACACAAGGGTCTCCCTGTCAGAGATACCACAGCAGTGATTAGTTGCCGATGAGTTCCCAGCACTTAATCAGGGCATGAGATAGAAGGAGATCCCACTAACTTCTTCCACGTGCACGTCGATACCGTCGGTTTGAAGGCAACGGGTATTGGGCTGTGAAAGATGGTTTGGGCTGGAGGGACAGCCCTCGCACGGGGAACATTTTCACGGACCGTTCGCATACTTATGTTTATGAAAAACGTTATCGGTATATCTTTAGGTTATGCAATAACGCTCATCGGTCTCCCGGAGCATTGTCCTCCTCAGATTTCATACGTGCAAACATTGATAAAAGGACGCAAAACAGTAACTTCCTTTCAAAACGCTAAATACACAGCAAAGCGAAACATGACTGATGTCACGTCTACACTATCAGAACGCCAGCATGCATAGTGACCCCGCGGTCCACTTGACGCGCAACTTATCGTCGTTGTTTGTTTTTTTTTAATCGGTGGAACCAGTTTGTGTGAGCACTCTCGTGTTCACATAAAGGCGTTCTCCACTTTTGTTACGACAACTGCACGACAATTGGATTGCAATACCACTAGTCCTCGTCAACACGGCCTATAAACGGACTCCACAATTAAACGTACATCTGATTAAAGGAAAGTTCCCAAAGCGGACAAGATATATGATAGGATAAACTAATACTTCCACAGATGATGACAGTTTTCGTTTATACTATCATAAATGAAAACCCGGACTAAACTTTTTTTGTTTTGTTTTGTTTTGTTTTTAGCTGCTCAAGAGTTGTTTAGATAGCAAGGGTTGCGCAACCTTTTAAGTGCATTCATTTATCCTATATTAAATCAAAGACTGATCATTGTTGTACCAAGTGCACAGCGGAGCAGGCTATACGCTTTCGGATAAGTAAATCCACGATAAGTTCGGGGTAAATGTTGTGCTTGTCTGTGTCCGGATCAGGAACCTGGACACCGTGCGGCGACGGCGCCTGCAGCAATGGGGGCTCCTGCGTTCCGGCCTGGAACGACCGGCAGTCGTGCGACTGCGATGCCACGTCCTTCAGTGGACCTACCTGTGCCGACGGTAGGAAGCCTGCTCACAAACCTGAAACGGTTCAGACACTTGCATTGGTTGTATACACTGCACGCCGCGAAGCAACGGAGTTAAGGCTGGTCAAGACATTTCCGTGCGAGTTTGTCAGACTGCGAATTACGAACGCTGGCGAGTGCCTACGACGAGGCGGTTGCTATGACAACCGACGCTCGCACATTTCTTAAGTGGAACGCAGGGAGTCGCAACACGGTCAGTCACAGTCAAATGCAAATGCGCGAACAAGGATATAAATTGCCTCCGATACGTGAACAAATATCTTAAATGTGTCGCTTTTTTTTATTATTATTCATTTTCTTCGTATTTAGATAGTACGAGTATGTCGTCTAGTGAGTATTATAATATTAACAGTGCTTATCTCAAAAAAAAAGTCTCGCGGTCATAAAAAAAAAACTGTACGGAAAAGGGAATATTTAAAAGTTGAAAGCTCGCACTGTACAAAGTTACTCGATCAATGTTTTTCGAAACTATCTGACGTAACGACGCGCAATCTTGCGGTGTTTCTTTTCTTCATTTATCTTTCAGGTAAACTGTAAAACAAAATTAGGTTTTTTTATTGTTTTTTCTTTCTTTGTTTAGAATAACTGTTCTAAAAAAAGGGGGACACGGTATGCCAAAAATTGTTGACGCACACTCGAGTTGATCAAGCGCACTAGTCGCCGAGAGTTTAATAAACGCAGGGGGCGTGGTTTATGAAATGAACGCTTCACGCTTCGTGATTGGATCTTGGACGTCGGCTCATGCAGAATTCTGATTCGCCATGAAGCGACCATAAGTTGTTCTGCAGAGATGTCACGGCCTGCGTTCGTCACGCCGTCAGTGACAACGCTGAAAGGAAACGCCTTTTAGTTCCCTTTCTTGCGGAACACGAAGGCAGCCAATCATGGCAAACAGTAGAATGGTCCCAGCGAATGACGAAGATCAGGGTACGATATGAATTCTGCGATGTGCGGCAGAGGCAGTGAGAATGACGTTTCAGGGGCTCATGTCTCCACGGACCTTGCTTTTCTTTTTTCAGATCTAATGTTATATTTTGAGTTTCGTCACTCGCAGTGATGTTTCATACCATGTTCAAGAACTCCCTTTCCTGGGTACAAAAATTCCCTTTTTAAGGCACTTCCCTGAAAACATTTTGAAATGTTCCTGCCAGTGTGTTTGTTTGTTTACTTCTTTTACCTTTATTTTCGTAGAAGCTGATTTCTGTGGTCATGCAGGTCACTGCTCGCATTTTGCTACAAAAGCCGCGTGAAATCGCCCACTTAAAGAGAAGGAAATGTTACTGGTCAGTTTATATTTTTAGTAACTGAATTATGTAACCTTGATGCGCTGCCGTTTCGCTGCACCTAGGAGTCGTTCAGACACCTCTCCCTTCCTACACCGTAACATTCTACTTTCTCTTCTTCAAAAAGTCAATGACGAATTCGCCCGAGCGAGTACACGATTGACTCTCCTCCGCACTTTTACCTTCTTTACTCATTAACAACATCTTCTTGAAACTATTGGACCACAAGACGTTCTTTTATATAGATGTGTGCGCGCGCGCGTGTGTGTGTGTGTGTGTGTGTGTGTGTGTGTGTGTGTGTGTGTGTGCGCGCGTGTGCGTGTGTGTGTGTGTAATTAGTTCTCTTGAAAGCATTTTTCGAAATGTCTGGTTAATCGTCAAAATTCACGCAATCCCGTTAAAATTTCCGATTCCATTTTTACCGGAATTGAGACTGAAAATTCCTTGAAGAAGGAGAAACTTCCCTAGATGAAGGGGAGGGGGGGGGGGGGGGACATCAGTGGTCACTGGTCAGACGTAGGGATCCTTCTGTTGCTCGCCGTGATTGCATGTCTCCGTGTTCTGCAAAAAAAAAAAAAAAAAATGAACTCACCGATTTTTTTCATTTTGTTTAGTAGATAGTTTTTTTGAGCACTGAATGGTCTAAACCCGGGATCTTGGGTGTTGGGCACGCACAGAGAGCATCGCGTACAAGTTCGGACCCCGTCCTGGCCTGGTCCGGTTCAGCCCCAGTGCAGGGCCCAAGAACCCCGCGGGGGCCTCCCGCGGGGACCTCCTGGCCCTCGGTTTCCTGACGACGGCGGACGACGCGGCCCTGGTCCACGTCTGGGGCCCCGAACAACACTTCCTTCTCCTGCACATCGTAAGCAAACCAGAAGAAACACTTTCGCCGTCCGGATACCCGAAAACCATACACTCTAAGAAATACCTGCGCGTCTACTTACCGGCCAAACACTCGAAGAGCCAATCTCTGCGATCTATGAAATCAGCTCAGCGAATGATGAGGCACAACATCCGTTTAAACCTCCAAATGAAGTCTGCGCTGAGGCATTACGCAGTGTAAAGCGTCATGATCGTATTGCATAATACCACAGCGCAGACTTAGTTTTGAGGTCTAAACGGATGTTCCGCCTCATCATTCGTTGAGCTGATTTCGTAGATCGCAGAGATTGGCTCTTTGAGTGTTTTGCAGGCAAGTAGACGCGTGGGCATTTCTTAGAATGTAGTCACATCGCTCGTACATTAGAGGGTCTTTTAGGGAACCGTGTTTGCGCATTCGATATGGTACGACGGACAGTCCGGTAAGAACTGCGCATGTGCGAGCCTTCTGCCGTAGCGCATGCGCAGTTATAATAATAATAATAATAATACATTTTATTTCCATCGATTGTGATGGTGGTACCCGTGGAAAAAAGCTGCGATATGCAGCTTGACTGGTCCTCGGGTCCCTACAATGGTCAGCAGCAACGGAACGGAAATAAAAATAAAGAAAAATAAATAATAAAAAAAAATACACACAAAAAAGTAACAATTGAAAGATTCATAACTACGCACTTGCATGTTTTCTTGAAGCAAATAGACAAACATAAAAAGCAACAATTAAAATTTACAAAACTATACACTCTTGCCTAATAATGGAGCAAAATAAAACAGAAAATAAAAATCAGGTACAAATCAGGAGCAAAAATACAAACGCAATTCTTTAGAAATTTTAGAGTCAAAATCTACACCATCAATATAAAAATTATTTAGCAAGCGTGGCAGGGCAAATTTAAGCATTTGGAGACCATAGTTCGTTCGCTGAGTGACCATCTTCCACCGGAGGGCCCGTCTTATCTTATCGGATATGAAAAAACGGTTCCCTATAAAACTATTGAGAGTCTGCAGACTGTCTTTTGTACATGATGTATTGGGATTGCGACCACGGCTTTAAGGCCGGTTCTGTTCGCTCTACCGGGGCTGTATCGCTAATAGACACCCCGAATTCGGCGCTGCATCCACAAAGGTCGGCGCTATTTTCAAAGCTATAACTAAAGTGCTGAGGTAGCGCTGCGTTGCATGTGTGAACAGGGTGGAGCGTTTGTGGAGCAATTTTTTTCTTTATATCTCTTTGGCGAGTGCAAGGCACGCGCTCGTATTTACCGCGCTAAGGACGTTTAGAATGGAGGGATTTTGGATCACTCCAAAATCACCTAAGTATTTTTTTCGTTTTAAAGAAATATTGCTATATTACGGATGCATTTTCTGATAAGACCTCCAAGGGTCTGCGTTTGGTCACAGCGAGAGCGAGAGCTTTCTCTGTTGGTGATTCGACGTGGTGTCACATCTTTCTGCTCGGCCGGCGTTATCGACAAATTTTTTTTCTTTTTAACCGTTTGCAAGTTTGCGATTGGGAACTCTTTTGGTCACTGTGCGTTTGACCAAGACAAAAAAACCAAGAACAGTATCGCGGCTGTCTTTGAAACGTGCGCTACGCAGCAGTTATACACGAACGCACGCCGGTACGACGGCCAGCTAAATCGAATTGAAGGGGGGGGATTGCGTTTGGTCAGTTTGATATTGGCGGTACTCATCATAGCTGGCCGGCAACATCTAATAGTTGATGTGACGGCAGCTAGATGGCGCAAGCTGTCAACTTGCCGCAAACGCCGCGTGGACAGCTTGCGCCCTCTCGCAGCGCTTGCAGGAAACGCATTACCCGCCTTTTTTTAAAACTCTAACTTGACAACGGACTCCTCAGGCTCCGAAATCTGAATTTCAGGTATCGGAGCCAACCTTTTCCACACTCTAAAGTGTCCGGTTCGTTTACTTTTCTGCGAAGCACTCTGGAACGCCAATCGCTGCAATCTACGGAGGAAGGAGCTCGACGAATGGAAAGGATGATATCACTCTAAAAAAAGTTTATGCCTCTACTTTCCCGCACAACACTCGGAGAGCCAGTCACCGCAACTTACGGAGGCAGCTCAGCGAATGACAATGCCGATACATATGTTTAGACCAAAAAACGCAGTCTGAGTCGTGACATTAAGCAATGCAAAACGTCACGCTCGCATCGCATAATGTCACAACTCAGACTGCGCTTTTTGGTGTAAACATATGTTTCAGCATTGTCATTCGCTGAGCTGCCTCCGTAAGTTGCGGTGATTGGCTCTCCGAGTGTTGTGCGGGAAAGCAGACGCACGGGCTTTTTTTAGAGTGTAACATGTTTATAGAGCTAAAAGAACGCTGCGCCGTGACATTTTTTGAGCATCACGTTTCACGTCCTCACATGAGGCTCATATGTCACAACCCCGACTGTTATTTACGCCTGTATACTACCAGTGCATTCAACGAACATGGTCGCTCATCTTGCAGAACTCGCCAAATCGCTTAGTGTACCAACCCCGATTGCCGCGGTTAACACAGGCGAGATGGTTAGTCGAATCGAGTGATATCGTCGGTGGAATTCCAGTTTGTGCATTCCTATAGGAAAAAGGAAAGAGAATTTTTTCCCTGCGCTCGATTATGAGAGCAAATATCAGAAATAATTCGTGCGTACTGGGTAGCTTGGAACATTTCTCAAGTCATGCAGACGAAAGAATTAGTCAGTCACGGTGTTTTTATTTTTTTCTTCAATACCGGGTCTTACACACGGTGCTAAAACAGCTTAGTATGCGTGCAATAATGCGCACTGTCGGACACTGTTAGCGCGAAAAAGGCGTCGGCGCTTCTCAGCGTGGGGGATATACGTGCCAAAACAACGAAGGACAACTTGTGCATTCGTTTAAATACAGTAACTCCCTGGGCATTTAAACGATCCAAATTAACTGAAGGCCACGTAATATAGTCCAATTCACAATAAATAAGAACCAATTTATTATTTTTGATCATGAATATGTGCGAAGTTATCCTTGTTCTGCGTTCGAAGCATCACGCGCACGCTCGAAATCTTTGAAATATTAGGGAGACGCCAAATAACAATGGCCCGATAAAAGCCGTTCGGGGCCCGGCAAAAGAAATAATAGAAAGAAACAGCATTCATAACCCACGTGCTTTATACTTTACGTTCTGAATGTTTTTAACCGCTCCTAAAGATGGACGACGGGTAATTTTCATATAGTGATAGGACTGGCATATTAGCAATCTATAAGTGCCACCGGCATGCTGGCGAACCTTGAAGACACTCTACATTCTTTTCGATCGTTATTTTGCTTAGAATCATCGCTCGTTTTCACACGCCTGCTATAGAACAGAGGTTTGGGGCTTAAATATAGTCAAGTTTAACATCGTTCACTGATTAATAAAAATGCACTAACTAATGCAATTACACTTTTACAATGTTAATAAATGTAGATGCTATTCGGTGTGACCCAAATAACAAAAGTGATCCATGTTATTTTCCGGCGAAGAGACAAAAGTGCACGCGCGTTTTCCCATAGAATGCACAGGAGCACCGCAAAAGTAGACTGGTTGTTGTTGAAGTTACTGAATCTTTTGAAAGTACCTCCATTGTATTCCCTGCCTGTCATCCGAACACAAAAAAGAAACACTAAAATACAGGCGATTAAAACCCCGCAAGGCGATTGGCTAATCGTCTCCGTTGCCACGGCAATGTCTATTTCGGCCCCTTCAAATCTTCGAAGCTTCTAGAGGGTCTTTCTAATCCAGTCGCACCAAGATTGCCATGAGTATCATCGTACTGAAGGCGTTCCTCGCAAATGTAAGCGTCTTTGGCACTGTGTTAGTGATCAACTTATCGATCACGCCCATCTCCACGGATCTCTCAGAATTACATTGCTCTACTTGTATACAGAGAAATTATTTTTCACTGCCTCTAAGCTCCGACACCGCATGTGGTGATGGTATGAAGATGTACGCTTGTTTCGCCGGTGTGCGGATATCAAAATCTCGGTATACAAGAAGCGTCTCTGTCAGGCTACACGTCTCCAGGAAATTTTGATCGGCTCACCAAGAATGGAGGTCGAGAAAAAATTTATAATGTAATGAGTCAGAATGGCTACCATACGGGGGCGAGGGGGGAAGGGGGGGGGGGGGGGGGGGTTCGCTCTATTACATCATACTAGAGTATACTAGAAATAGGGGGTAGTGTTTGGACCGGTGGGGCTCCCGCGAGGCGCATCGAAGCGATCTTGACAGATAGTGTCACCGTGCGGCTGCATCTCAAGGTCGTGCGGTCCGCCCGTGTTCTGCGATAGGCGAGAAATACGGAATGTTTGTGTCGCTCTGGTACAGTGTTCACAAGAATATAAGAAGGAGACAGGTAAAAGCTGCATCATGTCTTGACACGGCTTACATAAATAGTGGAGAGAAACAAACAATTCAACGCCTTATGTGATGAAAAGGGCTAATTAAAGGAAGACACAAGGGCAGTAAGGCTCGGTGCTTCCAACTTAGAATATAAGTAAAATGCGAGGCAATGCCTACGCCGGGTTCACGCTCGCAGAATGTTTACCTGCGATATTGTGCACCGACATGGGCGTACCAACCGAGGGGGGGGGAAGGGGGGGGGGGGAAGTAAGCTGAATCAGCAGCCACTGGGCGGGGCAAACACTGGCCGCCGGCGCCCAAGGAATACCAAGGGCTAGCCTCCCCCCCCCCCCCCCCCCCCCCCCGGCCCTGAGGGTGGGGGGGCAGGGGGGAGGGTCTGGTTTGAACCCCCTTCCACTAAAAACAAGTTGGTACTCCACTCTGCACCGACATATCATAACGTCTTAGCATCGCACACGCTCACGCTCCTCGTTTATCACTAGCTCGGTAATTCTTTCTGCACCATGCTAGACGTTTCGTGATGTAAGGAATATATCGTACCTATTTTGAAAGGTCAAGGTAATTTGCCTACTTTAGGGTTGTTGCCACCCCCAAACAAAAAGTGCAACAAATTTAATTTAAGAAAATGTATATCTTCCAGTAAGGCGGCAGCGTTTACACTATAGCAAATATAAAGCGATAGAAAGGCAGAGTCAGAAAAACGCATCGCCGTTTTTACAACACATTGCAAGCAAACAGGGAACTGCAAGATAGTACGGTACAATGCAATCGATAAAATTGGCGTATAAACAACCGTTTTTTTCTTCCTCTTATATGCCCTTTCTCTGCGTGTCTTCAAAGCGGAAGTACGAGTATACTTCTACAGTGATGGCAGAGCATGAGAAAACAAATATTTGACAAGTCATTTCACACTTAACAAACAAACGTGAAATGACAAAAAAAATCCCACTGCACAAGAAAAATAAAACGTTGGAAACAACGAATAATCTGCGTGTGTTTTTTTTTTTTTTTCGCTTTTAGGCGGCTCGCAGCAGTGAACCTGTTTGGGCCTTTTGTCAAAAAATGAAGACTGGTCACCACATAAAATGCAACCACTCGTAAAGTGACGGCCCTTTCATGTTCAGCGCATCCAACGCCCTGTCCTAGTTTTGCACCCACGAGAGACATAATGTCCAAAACGCCTGTCACGATTGATTTTTCTTTTTTTTTTCACTGAAACAATTAATACAGATATTTTTTAGTGAGTGAATGAAGGAGAAGAGATTGTGAGAGGGGTACAAGATGTCCCCATTGGCACACTGCGCTGTGAACGCACGGGACCACTTTTCGATGCATGGGCGGAACAGGACGCTAAACACACCGGTCGTAGACGCGTTCCAGGCACCATTCGTGACCGTTGTGGCGGCCATATTGGCTGCCTATAAAGCTCCCATGATATATATATATATATATATATATATATATATATATATATATATATATATATATATATATATATATATATATATACATATATATATATATATATATATATATATATTGACCTGCCGGCAGCCTGAAGAGAGGCCTAGGCAACAACAACCACGCAGCCTGGCGTAACATAGAATACTATAACAAACAGTGCAATAACAAAATTCGGCAAAGGTACTTAAAACTGCTCACGTGTAGGAACGCGAAAGCATTCCTACACGCAGCGCATTTTTACAAGCAGCGTGCCACGTCTTCCTTTTTAACAGGGCGCTCCGGTGGTGGCATCACGCTCCCCCACTGCGCAGGCGCGGTGCCCCCGCCGGCTCCACGGCTTCCGTGACGATGCATCTGCGTTGCTGTGCTTTTTTTGTGTGTTTTATTTCTGAGGCGCGTCCGCTTTGACCTTGAGCGCCCGGTCTTCTCCCGTGACGAAGCATCTGATATGACGCGTCGCAGCCGATGGGAATTCCGCTTGTTGGTGCCGTTTTTCTGCTACAGACATTTGCAGACAACGCCGGCTTCGCTCCATGGGACAGTTAATGATTTCGCATTAGAAAAACGTACGGACACACAAAAATACAGGTAATTTCAAAATAGGCACCGCACTCTCTATACGAAGAATGTTAAAATTTAAAAAAAAAATGAAAGCCGTTTACAACTCACTGTAACGCCAAATTAGAGCGCAGCTCTTGAGGGGGAGGAGGGAGGGGTACTGAGAGGGGGTATACCCCTCCGCCCTCCTCCTCACCTCCTCATCCTGTCTGCTACTCCTACCTCCGAGCGGCGCTGCAATCGCCTCACGAGGGTCACGTGACCTCACAAGGGTCACGTGACCTTCCGGGGGTCACGTGAACTCCGTGGCGCCACGTGATGATGACGATTACGTCATCACGATGACGTCATCATGATCACGTCACCAGCGACGTCGCGTGACGTCATTGTGATGACGTCATCGTCAGTGATGACGCCATCAGTGACGTCACTGGTGACGCCATCATCACTGATGATGTCATTGTCATCAAGATGACGCGGACGTAATCGTGATGACGTCCTCGTCATCGTCACTGATGACGTCATCGTCGTTGTCACTGATGACGTCATCAGTGACGTCACGCGTCTCATAATGCACCGTGCGGTCATGACGACGGTAACAGAGACGCCGCTCTTCGGGAAGTTTGTTCCAATCCACAACAGTGCGCGGAACGTAGCTGTACTTGAAAACATATTTATTGCAGAAAAACTCGCACACTAGTCCATTTTCTGTGCTGTTGTGCGCGCGTGTGTGTGTGTGTTTGTCTGTGTGTGTGCGTCGTGCTTGCGTGCGTGCGTGCGTGCGTGCGTGCGTGCGTGCGTGCGTGCGTGCGTGCGTGCGTGCGTGCGTGCGTGCGTGCGTGCGTGCGTGCGCGCGCGCGTGCGCGCGCGCGCGCGTGTTTCAGGGTGCAACATAATCACTGATAGGTATTTCGCTCTTTCCGCGGGTTACCATGGTGGAACAACTCTCCTACGCGTGGCCAAGGGAGGCAGATTTTAGATACCCAATATGTCCTATTACAGGAGGGCGGCAAGTTGCTGGTGACGCACAGCGCTGGTGGCGGCGATGTGACTGCCAGTGATCCCGGGCTGAGGGTGAACGACGGCCGGTACCATGTGGCACGCGTTTCCCGCTCCGACGGAAACGTCACCCTGTGGCTGGACGACCGCACTGCCTTCGCCAGAGGACCCAAAGGTATACGACTTGCCGCATCGATCGAGACTGACACTATGCTGAGCAGAGGAATGTATGCTCGTGGGTCGACGTATGCTATCGCGGACAATATGTGCCGCAACAGTTCTTCGTCCTTTCTTTAGAGTACCTGCCATTTTCTTTGGAAACAAAATTCGGTCCAAACTGTTTGATGACACGCGAACGTTAGGTTGCATTCTTTTAACTTTAGGGCAGATCGAGGGAGAATGTAAAGTTGATAGGATCTGTAGACGCAGAAAAAAGGCCGGGCTGGCGGTTGCAACTTATCATTGTCTTTGGGAGTACAGTGAACTACACAGCAAACGCGGACACGAACGCCGGTGGCTTTCCCAAGTTCGCAGCCGAACATAGGGCCGGCGAATACAAGCTTATATTGCCTAAGTCGGTTCCAAGTATCAGCGGATTTCTATGATCGATAGTCTTGATGTCAAACTTTCAGTTACGAGAGAAATAACAAAAAAAATGGCGACAGTCGGCCCTTCGATATACAGGGTATTTCTTTTAATCAGATATGTTTAAAAAAAAGGCGTGAAGGCTACACTAATGTGGTTTTTGTGTGGGTGAGTTATATGACCTGGGTGACATCGCATAGAGGGCTAATCGTAACGATCAGTCAGCTATTTACCAGGATGTGTGAATTGACGTTTCAATTATTGAAAATAAACATATGAATCTAATTCAAAACTTGCTGAGCGTCATCGAAAACCACTAAAGCCGGCAATACTGGAAATACGTAAAGCTCGTGCGAAGCAGGGTGGAGCGCTAAAGTTACCCCTCGTGCTGCAGGAGCAAGGGTACCGGTGCGATAAGGCGCCCACACGATTTTATAGTCTCTTATCACAGCCCCAGTCCTGTGCCTGGTGCACGAGTGGTGACTTTAGCGCACTACTGCGCTTGCGATGCGCTCAAAGTCTTTCTAAAAATTACTTACTTAGTGGTTCGATGACGCTCAGTAAGTTTCCCATTAGAGCCGTATGTATATTTTCACGAATTAAAAAATAATTAACAAATGTTAGGTAACTAATTTACTTATTGTGACGATTAAATATCATGTCCCCTTAGTTGTGGAACACACCTGTACAAACCTCATTAGTGTAGTTCCCACGAATTTTTGAAAACAAATCTTTCAAGCTAAAAACAAAAACACCCGTATAGGGTAATTATATCGCGCCCCGTGCATTCGCCGCTTTCTATCTAGCTCGTTTTCTCTTATGCTGGGAGTGTAAAGGAGCAAGCTTGGGCACGACTTCAGCTTAAGGGACGCAAAGCAGAGTATGAGGAACTCTGAGTTCATCAGAGTAAACTAAGTTGCCCCGTTTCTAGAACCGTATCCTTTCAAACGTAAACACCGGAAAAACTTGGCCCTAACCTACTGTAAGCACCCGAACTAAAAAAAAGAAATGCAATTAGCGCGCATTTCTAAATAAACCCGCTTCGATGTGTGTGGCTTGCACGGAAGACTTACATTAGCTGTCATTGTGGTCGCCTTGCTGCTGACCACGTACCTTCTGCAGCGTATACACGAACTCATCTTTGTTACGTCACGGCGGAGTGGTGGCGCGTCGGACGCACTTCCGGTCCGGGGCTGTGGGCGGAAGTGCCCATCTGAGACGTGTATTCCTGCGTTGTTTTTAAAGGAACCAGACAAAAACCTGCCTTTTATGTCAAAATGCTGCGACTGGGGCTGTACCAAAAGGGTCGAGAAAGGTTTGAAGGTCAGTTTTCATGCGCTCGGTTCGTCCGAGAACGTGGATATGTGCCGTGAAAAGGGAAAACCAGACGCCGTCGGACCACGATTGCTTGGGCGGGAAGCATTTTGGGTTGAATTCACGGATACTTCTGGCCATCAGATTTATTTGTTTTGTTCCAAAATGAACGCCGGAAAACCGTCAAGTTGTACGGACCACATGCGGACTACGTTCAGTGCGTCTTCAAGTTCAAACGGTCACCTGATCGTTCGAACTGTCTTCTGCTCTTTTTAGAGGACGCCGGCCCGTAGACCAAACGTGGGCCCGGTACTTGCGATAAGAAGTGCAGGCCTCAAAAGACTTAAGTTTGAAGGTTGGTAAGCAGGCTCGACGTAAACAGTAGATACAATTAGATGTTGATCATTGTTACCAGTGGCCATCACCGACTTGTTATGCCTGATTCACTTGGTTAGATTCTGCTTGCGATTTTCAGTATCGACGTCGACCATCTCAGCTACGGTTCACGCTTTTGCAATCTAAGCGACGTCGCTACTGAAAATTGCGAGCGAAATCTCATCATGTGAATCAGGCTTTAGCGTACATTCTGCGGCGTCCACGCGGAATGAATCGCCGCATGTCAGATTATTCACGCGAAGTTTTGTGGTATAACGAGCCTCGTTAATTTCGCTAACGCCGCTCAAGTAGTCAGACATCGCTAGGAGGACGTAGAATCAACAATTCTAACGCAAAAAAAGAGCGCGATGACTCAGACCGACGCCGACAACATCGCATTTCAATGGTTTGCTTATGGGCGACGGCGAGCTTCTTGCCCACACCCCCATCGCGCATGCGCGGCGCCGGTGGCGTCCGCTAGGGGCGCTCCGGTTTGTTTGTAAACATGAGTTGGTGTATACGCTTCGCATCACCGAATTTGACTTTTTGCGGCAAGGGCAAGTGGGAGTGAACACCAGCATGGGGCAATGACATGACGTGAAAGCCGTGTAAAGCTTTGAGTCAGAATTCTGACATTAATTTTCCTCTTTGGCGGGGTTAGACCTAGTCAAGCTGCCCGCAATCCGAAGGACGGTATAAACCACTTGGCGTAGTTGCGTAACTTAGACTTTAATAGCAGGTTAAAAAAAAAAACGGAAAAACTACAATAATCACCAGATGTTTTTCTTTTTTCTTTTTTTCTCCAGAATCGCTTGTTTTTCTTTATTGGAATTCGGTCGAGCGTCGAACGGCCAAAGCATTCAAGCAACAAATTCGCGAACGGAGTTGGTCGTTCCCCCGCAGGCCGTCCCATGGGCGTCCTGGGCGGCTTCTCCTTCCTCGAGGCCGGAGGACTCCAGCCGGCGACGTCGTCCGCGGGCGCCGTCCAGCGTCCCTTCGAGGGCGTCATGACGGGCCTGGTCTTCGACGGCGTCCGGGTCCTCGACCTCGCGGCCGAGAACGACCCCCGAGTCCGCATCCAGGGCGACGTCCAGCTCGTCCTCTCCATCCCCTACGAATCCCCACGAGGGTCGCAACGCATGCAGCAGGTCAGACGCTCGAGGGACTCGGGGGGACTTCGACAAAGACGCCGACGTCTGTGCAGCCTTTTAAGCATGTCTGAGCAATAGCACCGCTAGGGCCAGGCACGTAGCCAAGACTTTGTTTCGGGGGGGGGCCCGCCCATGACAAAATGCTGTATGAGGGGGAGGGGGGAGAGGAGGTCCCAGCAAAATGGAGGATTTGGGGGGGGGGGGGGGGTGCCGGGCCCCATGCCCCCCCCCCCCCCCTTGCTACGTGCCTGGCTAGGGCATGAACAAAATACACGACATTCACCGCAGTCGCGATCGTAGGGTTATCGGCGGGCATCCACCTCAGGCGTGTTTTAAGCATGTTTTTACTTTATACATACGTCTCCTTCAAACTTATTTCTGCAAACAGTTTTTGTTTTTTTACAGTGTGTTCTTCGAGCGCCATTCGGACGTAGAAACATTATAAATAAACAAACGAACATAGGGCATTGAAACTTTCTTCATAAAGGTGTATTGAGGCGGTGCATTTATCGTTTCATGTACTCACTCTCGGGGCCCGAAGGCATTACAGAGAGGAGTAGGGTATGTTTGGTAAAAATATATTTACAGTAATACAACTCTAACAAGGCAAACGCACATTAATTTTAATGAACGAGGCAAGAAATGTGTTACAAAGTGTGTAGCCATTAACATCCATTCCTCCATCCATATAGTGTATACGTTAAAATAAATATTAAGCCTACATTTTTTTTATATATTTTTATGCAGAGGGAGGGTAACTGCAAACAAACTTCTGTTCGAGGCTGCTACTCACAGGTGATGAAACACGAAGCGAAAACGTGACTGCTTCTTTGAAATGAATACCCGAAGGCAGATACAGCAGATTCGAGCGCGTGTGCTGCCATCTCTAAAATAGCAGAATCAACCAATTTTTTTTTTTTTGGAGGGGGGAGAGGAGGGGGGAGGGGGTTATAAAAGAAAATCTTTTTTTAGGTTTAATTGTTTTTTTTTCTTGAAACCTATAATTATCAAATTTTAGTATAATAAATGTATAACCTCAAGACAACCTTGGGAACTTGTTTCAATGCACTCTGTTCATTAATTTATTTATAATTTTTTTTCCTCGAGAACACCCTGCATAACCATTGCGACGGGAGTGATCTACCAGAAAGAAACACGCCTTAACGGGTTTTATCAGCTGCCACCAGTCGAACACCAACAAGGGTGAAGCTTGCAATTTGAGGTTATAATTATAATGCAATTAATTGCAAAGGTGCAAGCGAGCTGGACAAGAATGACGAAAGTAATCCCTGGAGAAGGGGAACAAGAGGGACAAAGGACAAACATAAATCTCCAAAACACAGCTAGGCGGATTTTTTCGGACGCCTTAACATTTGCAGTGTTCACACATTTGCGGTTGAGTGTGATCGACTGCGTTGCAGCCCCTTGCCGACGCTTACGGGGAGAGAACACACAGTGGCGACACCTTACGGGTAGCCCTAGGAACTCTTCCCATCAGCGTATGCACATTTTAGGCACCATTCTTCCACCGTGCGCTTGAAACGAACCGGGCAATGTCAGATAGGCGCTGCGTAGATTTGGTCGCGCTAATACCGTAAATTCTTCGTTATAGAGTTATGCCTAGATGGGAAGTGTTATGAAGTTGCCCGATAGATGTGGCCGCTGTTTAATGTCGTAGTAAGCGGTTTCGAACGCTTGCAACGCGCTTGATCATACAGTCCAATGCTATTAAGCGAACCAGCCGTTTGGGGCGCGCGAGGATTGGGAACAGTGCGCGAGCGGCGACTCTAGCCACCAGGTTGTCTGGAATAAGGGTATGTTTTGTTCACGTCCCTGTTAGTCCTTTTCTTCTTTTTTTATTTTTTTGCCCACGTGTTTTGGCGCCCAACGTGGAGCTCGCGGTTTCTGCACGAAGCACTCCCGCCTGCGGGCTGAACCGCCTTGCAGGAGCAAGTACCTATGTATGCAGGCGCAGCATCATAAAAGAAGCGAAAGGCAATGTATGCGGGTGCCGCCGCCTCGGGGGGCGGGTGGGGGGGGGGGGGGGAGGGGGGGGTAAATACATTAGTAGAGCAGCCTATTGTTTGGAGACAAGCGTAGCTAGTGAACGCAGGGCCTGTGGGCTCTGAGCATGCCCACCAAACCGCTTTTCTAAAAGTGCCGCTACATCCAAGCATAGACATTCCACCGCCAGTACCACGGCCTTTGGTGCAATGTCAGAAAGATGAGTTGGTGCGCAGCTTTTTCTAGTTTTGTGTGTTCTCCCTATTTCGGAAGCGCTGTTCGCCACCCGCTCTCCTGTATAATCGCCGGTGTTATTTTTTTAAGCAAATATAAATTAGCAGTCTTTCTTTTAGTGAAGGCATTGTAATCAAAGCACTTGATTACTTTTTTATCTCAAAGCAGCGCCGGAGTTTTCAGTGGACTTCTGCGAGGAGGTGGCTTCCTGATTGTTGTAGGTTCCATTTATGTATTCAGAGAACGAAAGTGCCACTACATCACCTCGTAAAGGAATTGGCAAGCCCCCATGTTCAGACCGACTCATTTTTTGAGGGCGGTAGGTTGTAATGAAGTTTTAATTTGATTTTGTGGTCTCGTAATAAGCAGAGCAATCTGTACCCTAATCTCTTTATAAAGCAAAAATGAAGGGGCCAGTTTGTGTTACATTAATTTAAGTGTAACATCCGTGATGACGTCGCAACACCGACGGAAGCACTGATAAAACGGTCATCTGCAATACACCCTCCGAAAACAGGCTTTTCTGAGGTGGTACCAGAGGTTCGATCACCTCTGGCACCTCGGAGGCTAAACGACGCGAAGGCTATTGCCAGAAGTCATAAAAAAACTGCATCTCCGTTTTTTTTTTTTTTTGTTTTTGTCCCGCATCATGATTTGTATATACCGCAACAGAGGCTAGAAGCCTGCAAGCTTATGACTTTGACAGGTGCAATTGCTCTGAGAGAGCTCGTGCAGACCATGTGTGTCTCTGTGCGAACTCGCTCTTGTAGCCTTCGCTGCTGTGCACGCTAAATACCTTAACGTGCACGGCCTGGCCGTTGTAGCGACGGAGTATAGAAGGACAGTGACTCACTGTATCCACCGCCGATCCGATCGCGAGAGAACATGCCGCCCGAAAGAAGACAACAGAGTCCACACGCTCTTTATCACACGAACTCATGATATTGTGTACGCTGCATCACGCCCTCGCTCGTGGACGCATGGTCCCGCTGCATGATTCACGCGTGAAGATTTAGTGCCGCTTGACGGTTCTAGTCTTGCACTTCTGCACTTTTGTTTCGCTCGCTTTATCTCGCCATTTTCGGTTTCCCGGTATTTCTCTTCGAGTTCGCTCTCTGGGAAACGCTAGAAAGCGAACCTGTTGCGTCTTTTTTATCTAGAATTCGCAGCCTGCTTTGAAGTGCTTCGAAACCATTCCTGTCGTCCTGCATGACCGCGGCCACATCTGCGTTTTCGACTGAAAATAATGTTGCAAGAGAGAGACAAATGCAACCAGCAAAGCGCTGTGTCACGCGTTGAAAATGTAGTGGCGCCCAGGGCTCAGAAAAAATTCCACTAGCTCGATCATGCTGACAAGGACCAGGGAGCACAGAATTTATTGCGAATCCGCTGGTTTCATGTTATGTGCGTGTGACGTCACGAGGTCATTTGACTGTGTCGTCACACGCCTTCATGGTGCCACGTGATGTCACGGTTTTATATGATGTCATAATGACGTCACGCTACTTCATTGTGTCATGATGACGTCATAACGTCGTGTAAAGTTTCTATGGCGGCATGACTTCATAGTGACGCTATGCGACATCGTGACGTCATCATGACGTCATGTCACCATGGTGCCATTATGACATTATGACGTCACGCTTGAAAACAGGAGATACACAGCTGCGGTACGGCCATTTCCAACTGTAGTCATCTTGAACGTTCTCCAATATAAACACGTCTATTTTTGTTTTGGTACTCCATATTAGATTCGTACAAAACGTTTTTGGTCGAAACCGTACCGTGCTTTGAAACGAAAATTTCGTTGGCATGCGTATATTAATAAACGAGATAAGAAGAAACTTACAATTTCAAACTGATTCCTGAGCTTCTCTCGTAAGCAGTGAAAGTGCTAAAACAAATATATTGACACACCGTGTGCTTTATCATCCGAATTCCATGAGAAGATCGTCATGAAGAACCTTCACGAAGAACTGTGACGGCACGAGACACCATAATCTTATCATGGCGACGTATAGTCACGTGATGTAGTGGTGACGTCACGATGACGCCATTATTGATGTTGTCACGTCATGACGTCATCATGACGTCGCGTGACGTTATGTCACGCCGATACATCACGTGACAACAGGACGGCGTGTGACGTACGTAGAATTTGCGGGACCGATCATGACGTCAGAAACACATAGCATGTGCCCAGATCATTAACAATACATTAATAGACTGTACAAAGTAGCCCGCCAGGACCTGTCCGTCTTTCCATCATATCTCTCTTTTACTCACTCGTATACTGCGGAGTTTTTGTCAACATGGTTAAGCTAGTGCTTCCATTCTTTGAAATACAGGATGCTGCGGCGCATGGGTGTGCATGTTGCATTTATTAGCGCTCTGTTTTTGTTTTTGTTTTTTTCACTTTTATTCAGTTACTTTACGGACAGTCGTTAACTCGGCCATATAGCGTACACCATGTGACCGCAGATATTTTGGAAGATCACAGTCTCTACCCGCTAAAAATCCCATTGCTACCATGTGTTCCCGTGCAGTGGAATCACGGAATCATTTGAACTATGCTGCAGGCGTTCCCAAGGGCCTTGTCTCGGTATACCAACAAAACAAAAAAATATACTTGTCGCAGACACCTCAAATACACCTTGTTATCAACTTATGTTACACTTGAGGATGAGCAACTGACCGCAAAATAACATATTTACGAACACGCCAAAACGCAAAAAAAAAAGCACGAAATGAAAAAAAAAAGTTGATTTTATTTGTTGGCTGACTACGTCATTAGGTATCCACTATATGACTTAGTAGTTGGTCCCAAGTTAGAGACAAAGTTCTTTACATCATCTAATATACACATTAAATTGAATTGAATTCCTCACCTAAACCACCTCTAACGCCCGTAATAAAGGGTACAGCCGTTAGCATGCATCTACCCATCCATCAATATTTGGGTGCCAGTATAATAACCGTGGACACGCCTTAGCGAGGCTCGATTGGCAGACGATGTACACACGCCAACAAAAAAAAATGGCGGCGCCCAGAGGTACGTCGTACTTGCAAACATCTATAGGTAGCCGCCAGCGAAGACAAAAACAATGGGCATATTTAAAAAAAGGCGGAATGGAGGTGGTTACTCTATCCGTGGTGTTTGCAGCAACCGCGGGCCTCCCCGGGATCTTACGAAGGAGACGACCTCGTGTTCTCGGAGGGCTCCGGCTGCTTCGACAGCGACGACGACGACTGCGGAGCCGACGGATTCGGATCCGGTGAGCTGAACCTGCACCGCCCAACCTCGTGCTCGACATAGACCAAGCGGGATATATGGAGACTCGATTTTAGCCTCGGCAGAAAAACAGCGCGGCACTTCTACGTGTTCACCCCGACGACGAGAAGCGAGACCTCTCTCTATTAGGGAGTTTTGTGAGATCCTTCCGATACCTCCGATAACGATACCCGATACTCCGCCGACACCTTTGCACGTGCATCGTATCGTTATCGGAGGTATCGGAACGATCTGCTAAAACAGGCTAGGGAGTTTTAGGGAACCGTTTTTGCCCATTCGATACAGGTACGATGGACACTCCGGTATATGAACTGCGCGTGTGCGAATCTTCCGCGGTTGCGCATGCGTAGTCCGTACCGGAGGGCCCATCGTATACCGTATCGGGTGTGCAGAAACGGTTCCCTAAAACTCCTTACTATTATGCGACGGACCGTAAACTATGGGAACCTGCAATAATGGCATCAATTCCCGTAGGGCAGTCATGGGCACGACCCGTCGCTTGCGCTTGAGCCAATCCACGTATAGTCTTGTTTCCGGTTAAAACCTGGCTTTGCTCGTTTTATTTTCCATCCACAAGGAAGGCGAAAAGGCAGAAGGGTCGAAGGATACGGGGATGCGCGCAGTCACCAAACCTGGCTGGTAGAATTTCAGCGTGAGAAAAAAAAAAGCAAGCCAATTGGAACATCTGACTCTGAGCAGTGTTTTTTTGTGCTTGTACGACGCTGTAAAACTACTCTTCATCGTTCGCGTGGAAGCTACCATTGAACGACAAACTTCGCAGTGTGTTCCGACTGCGCGAGAGCGATCACCCCCAATGTGTTTGGGGCGTTCTTTCTGCGTACGCAACCGTTACGGAATACAGCAGTTCCCCTTCGAAAACACTATCGTGCACAAGCTGCCTGCAGCGCTTTCAAAGGCATGGACAGAGCAGGCGTAGCACCGTGCTAAACACTGTTGGTACAAAAACACGTCAAAAAGAAATTCCTTTGAAGCTGCGCGTTCAAGTTTGTGCCACTCACATATGCTGCGTACAACTGCAGTGTAAACGTATGTACATTTAATCATCGCCGTTGTCCATTCACTGAAGACGGCTGTTTTCGAGCGTGTATGCAATCACGAAGACAAGACAACGATTGTACGAAGCAGACGAATAAAACATACTCGTGTTCTCTCGTCGAACACGAGATTCCCCGAGAAGATGCCGACGACGGGCGACCCTGTGCGACTGCCTCGTTTCTATCGACGGCGTCGTCGTCGTCGACCGAAATGTGCGGTTTTTTCCATGTGAATGTTCTTTAACAGTCGCTCAGGGGAAAAAAGTAACCTTGCTACAATTAAAGTTACAAACGTGAAAGAGTAACTTGTTACAGTTACAGTTACTTCGCTAAATTAACATCGTTACTTCGTCGTTATTTTACAAAAATAATTAGAAAAGTTCAGAAGAAACCTTCCCTAATATACATTTAAATTAGCATCGATTTTTCATAGGGTACTGCGTTGTTCACGGTAGTGAATCTGGTTTTTTTAGAAACCAAGGTTTTACCAATAATCAATATTCTCTATAACAGTTTTAAGCTGAGCTAGTTGGTTCATACCTCAGGTAAGGCCAGCTGAACTAGAATAAACATACACATAAAGGAAAGACCTTAGAGACCGCTGGACTAACAATTTACTTTTTTTTTTCCTCTTCTACTACGAGCCCCACTTGAGGCCAAATATTCTCTTTTCTTCTTGTTTTTCCTTCCTACTTCACCGCATTATTAACCCCCGAAGGAACTTTTTTTTTTTCTCGTGCAACGCGAGAAAAGGTGCGCTAACGCAGTCGCGTTAGGTCGCTTATTTGGTTTTTTTTATATTCAATTTTTACAATGAATACCTCCCTGAACAAGGTAAATCCACTGTACGATAAAGCATATATAGTTTCCTTAACAAATTTATAGGCGACTTCAGGTTGTTGTTTTTTTTTGGCAGATATACCTGCTCATTATTCACTAGAAAATTTAAAACAAGCGCGACCATCATAAAGTGTAAGCAAACACAACAGCACGCGTCTAATTCTAATTTCAAATTCCTTTGGTGAGGCGAAATGGGGCGGAAGCATTAAAAATTGTGCAAATGGGAAGTCAATAATGATATAAGTCATACCTTGCAATCACGGCTTTGTAGACGCTTTCGTGTACCACTTCAATCCACTCGTCGGTCGAATATTTTTTTTACTGCGTGCACACTATCTTTGATGAAACGCGAAGCTGTTCTTGAAAACTTGGAGAGAAATGTTGCGTTAACATTCCTCCGTCAAACCCGCTGAACATGGCGGCGTTGCGAAAGGACCACTGATCGAGCTACATACGACCACTGCGTGCAGATTTTCTCCGCCGCTTCATAACCGGATCAGAACCGTCTGCGCTCCTCCATATCACGCCCACGACGTGAGTATCTATAAATCAACTGATGCCAAGTGCGCCTGATACCGGCTAAGAGCTGTCTTTCAATTTCAAGAAAACACCTAAACAAGCAGAACGACAGAGACGTTTCGAGCGAATACTCTTTTTCGAGTGCGGGCCCTGCGAAGCAGAGCAAGGGGGGACAAGTGGGTGACGGGAGGCAAAGCCAGTAATTGGGTTGCCAAAAAAAAAAAAAAAAGGAAGGCCTAGCAAATGGGCCTAAAATCGAGACCCCAAGAGAGCATCTGGGAGTTGGACGATTCAAGTGAGAGGTACTTGGCGGCAAACAGACGAGGTTCTGGAAATCGCTTATGGCGTAAGCGTACAGGCGCTGGGGGCGGTTATCACCCAAAACTGTCCTCCGCGAAAAGCACTCGCGCTCTCCGCTAAACAAAGAAAGGAGTAACGCTTTAGAGATACCGCGCTTTGTTACACCTGCGTGGGCTGTGGACAATGTACCATACATTGCGGGTACGGACACAAACGTCTCCATCCTCCGAGTTGGCGGGACCAGCTTGGCCAAGCAGGGTGACCGAAAATTTATTTTTTTAATTTTTATTTATAGTTTTCTCCCGTGCTCCAGACGGGGTCCTGCAGCAGGTTTTGCAGTGCCTTTCCCGGTAATAGGACTTGAAACTCTTTCACGAGTTGCGAGGCGTTATGGTGGTCGTGTTTGCAATATATTTGCACGTAAACCTGGGCTGTAACTGTAACGGCGTTATTCTTTACAGTTACTTTCGAAAAATAGTAACCCTGCGACAGTTACAAGTTATTTTCACTAAGCATGTAACGAGTTACACTACAAGTAACTAGTCACTGGAAACGTGTTACTATAGTAACTAGTTACTGCCCAAGACTGCCGTAGGGTTTTTGGCAAAGAAATCTCATGTAGGGCACCTTTCTCTAGGAGACCTTTTTGAGGGACTTTGCTCCTGAAAAAGCTAAGTTCGGCAGTGTGTCCCAAGAGTTTCCTTTCTAAAAAAAAAAAAATATCCTAAATCAGGTCTTTCGGCTTTCGTGCTTTTGTTGTGGCCTCTTTGTTAAGTAGCAGAGCTAATTTACTGATCGCAGCTGTTTGATAATAACCTGGGGGGGCGCGCCCTGCGATATGCGGAACACTGTAACGGTTTGCTGAAAGTCCCCATTGACGGAGCGCGAACTTTTAACTCGTACCCGGGTGTTTAGAAACCTGCGAACATTCTGGACGCAAAGGCCAGTAAGAGCTCGAATGTGTGCAGTCGTTGTACGTGTTCTTGAATACTAAAAAAGGAATGTATCAGGAATAGGTTCCTTGAATAAAATAAAACCAAGCCTGAGGAACACGAGAAAGAGGGGAAACAAACTCGGGCTGGTAATAAATTCCCTGTTGGTGTTTATACCCCGTCCCTTCTTTTGACGCAGTTTTATTACTAGAATGGAAAGTTGGGCGAGTTGGTATGAATCCATTTTGAAAAACAGCACGAATAACACACGGACAAGAAGGAGAGAACACACAGCGCCTCGTCCTGTGTGTTCTATCCTTCTTGTCTGTGTGTTATTCGCGCTGTTTTTTTATTTTTATTTGTTTTCTTACTCAACGATCAGTAGCTAGCTTGTTTTTTTGTGGTTTTTTTTTAAATATAATTTCAGGAATGAGCTATAGGTTCCCAGATTAGGATCGAGTCAGTTAGTGTAAGGCAAACTTGGCTTTAATAAATGCCACTGGGTGTAGTAGTCATAGAGTCATACAATAAATGAACTCATTTTTCCGAGGAAATGCCATTAATGTTCGTTTTGGCAGTTATCAGTGCGACCTTTCCTGTTAGTATAGTGAACGCTGTTCACGTTAGAGATAACAACTCTCCTGCTCCTGTCGTGGGATTCATTTCCCATATCCAATCCCTGGAGTCCCCACCGACTGACTAATAGGCGGTGTCCCGTCTACGCAGGCGATGACCTGATCACGGCGGTGTACGTCCAACCCACCGCCAGGCCGGCACCATCGCCACCCCCCATCGCGATCACCCACCAGCCACCAGACTGCGACGACGAAGACTGTCAGGACGGCGGCTCCGGAGCCGGCCCTCCTTCGGCTTTCTCCCCGACCCCATCGTCAACCGCCGAGGACGACGACGAAGACGAAGACCGAGGAACGAGCTCGACCCCAAGACCCGCCGCGCCATCCCCTCCGACGTCGACTCCCACGTCTCCACCCGTGGTCAGCTCCACCCGCCACGAGTGGAGCATCGTCCGCACGTTCACGGTGACCCGCGCCCCCTGGCAGCCGCGCACAACGCAGGGAGCGCCCGCCGTCATCAGCGTCCCCATCCCAGAACTGACGGTGCCCAGCCAGGAGCGACAGCGTCCCACGCCCAAGGCCAAGAGTTCGGCCGACAGTACGGCCCTGGTGATCGGAGTCATCGCGGGCATCCTCATCAGCATCGTGATTGTGGCTCTGCTGGTGTACCAGTTCCGCAGCCGGCCCGCGGGCGCGTACAAGGTGGAACAGGGAGGACCCAAGGGTCCTCCGATCGCGGGGGCTCAGGCGGCGGCTAGGGGAGCCGAAGCGACCACCTTCCATCCCGTGGCCACACCGCAGCAGCTCAACGGTGCTCTGCAACCCAAGCCGAGCGACGCTAAGCGCAAGAACGCCAAGGATCTTAGGGAGTGGTACGTCTGAAAAGGACCGATCCTCTCTCCACCCTTCGGGCGCCGAGGAACCGAAGCCACGACTGGAAGACGCGTTTCTCTTTTGCGAAATTGTCGCGGTTCCTTCGGGAGTATCGCGCGTTTTCAGTGATGGCATCTGTTGTAGATTCGTAGCGCGATGAACCTTGGCCCTTGGACTTAGGTCCGGGGCCAGGGTCAAAACCTCGGACTTATATTGAAAGCAGAACGCGTTCGCGCCAAAAAGGACTGGCCGTGGTGGATGTTCTTCGGTGGCCTCTTGGCCCCCGTTTCAAGTGCTCTTGGGACACTCTAGACAACAAGGCGTCGTCGCCCGCGCAGTCATCGACATCTATTGTGTGCGCGGGCGATAGACTACAACCGAGACGGTGTCTTGTGGAAGTTGAGAACACTGTCAAGCCGCGACGATGATCTAGGATGGGATCAGTTCTCTTTTTTACCTGAGTTGGGGAGGGGGCTTAGAGAATCTCTCGTAAATAGCGCCCGCGAGGCGCATCCTGCACTGTTTAGCGTCGCACTACTCGTGGGACACGTCATGGTCGACGTGTCCCGCTGCAGCGGCAAAGGACTTTCATATCATGCGGGTGAGCTCAGGTTTAGACCGCCTCGAGGCTGCACCCACGCCGCCTCGAGACGGAGGACACGACACGGCACGCCCAGAGCGGTGACCTCACTATGAAAAACTCCCCGAGGCGGTTAGATCAGAGGAGCCGGCTTGACGTCATCAAAAGTGAGGGGAAGTTGTCTGTACCAGTGTGATTAATTCAAGCTTGTTGCACTCCACTCCTCGCTAGTTGCTGAATTGTTGCTCCCCTTCTTGTTACAAGAAACAAATATGGACGTGTCGCTAATGCGATGCGAGCGCCCGCGGAAGTGGGATTCTATATCTTATAATAGCAACAAGTTGGAGATAACTCCGTCAGTAAGGTTCTCGAACCTATGAGTAAGATGACTCGACAGTTACCTTAGGCATACTGAACGCGTTCCCCGAACAGGCATAATGATGTGAAGTTATCCGCTTTAAGCAAGGCCTAACGGAGTACTGAACAACAGCGTGTGAACAGGACAAGTGGTGGAGGTGTGGCGCTAACCACTGACGACGCCAACCGGGAGTGAAGTACAATCAATCGTAGATCTCTCTGGCATTACTACAGTTCTTGAACGGCGAAATCGTAGATTCGCTGAGGGCAGAGAATAGATTCCGAAGCATGTTGAGCACCGCTACGGAAAGGTAAAAAAACTCCTCATGTATGTCTTTCAACCTGATATCCACGGCGACAACTGTGTGCTTTCTTATTGGCCCGTTCCTTTGCGTGACAGCAGATGATGTCTCGACAGTTGCCTCTCGCCCCTTCCACCTGCTACGTTTACGACTACGTGAGAGTGCCAGCTGTTCTGAGCCAACGTTTTCGGGCGTCTGTCTTCAATCGCGCGTGGAACGCAGCTTTCACATCCCATACAACTGCCCTTACTCGAGCCAACGTCATCTGGGTGACGTAGTCGCTGAGGGTCTCGACGTTCCGCTGATGCTGCGCCCACGGCAGAGAACCTCGGACGTCACGTGCTTTGGATGTCGTGATCCACCCGACGCGCGTATTCGAAACTTGCGCGTACGAGTCTGACGTCACCACCGCGAGAACTGTTGATCAGCTCGTCGGGTGGACAGCAGCGGGCAGCTACGGGTGCAATATGTTCGTCTTTCTATCGTTTCCCTCTGCGATGGAGCGTCGGGCACCACTGGACACTTGGTGATCGCCAACGTTGTTGAGTCTTTCTTGGGGGGGTAAGGGAAGGGAGGGCTCGTTCAGAACTGGGGCGGTCGGTATAAATATGTTGCTCGCGGAGGACACGTCATCCTAAGATTTGCACAGGCTCTTCGTTCTTTTTTTTTTTTTTCTATGATAATTTGTTTTTGGGCCGGACTGTACCCGCAAGGAAATTCTGTTTTTAATCCACGAAACCGCGGTCGCACTGTCCATACGTCATATTATCTGGAAATATTATCTGCGGGCATTATCCAAAGATTATCTGGAGAAACACGGCCTCAGACAGCGACTGCAGACTGTCTTTCGTATGATGTGTTAACAGTGTTACCGCGGCTCAAGGATACTCATGAACCTCGCGTGAATTCTCCGAGGTGGTGTAGCATCAAAACCGGTGCGGAAAAGTGTGACGCGAGCATATATGTGCCGTGGTACGAGACCGTGCGCCCCGCAGGCACCAAGATCAGCAGCAATAATACGCGCGTGGACTGAACAATAACTACAGTAATAAGACTAATAAAATAAAATGCCTCCCATTGTGTACACACGCTTCCCGTTCCTTCTATTTTTTTCTGTTGGTCATTTGAACATGTGCGGTAACAATAGACCTATTGCTATATTATCCAAGCAACAATTAGAATGCAGGGACTGTATAGGTAGGTCTACACGCCGCACGTGGGCGTCTGCAACGGAACCTGTTCTAAAGCAAAAGCCTAAAACAAATGGTATCTTGCACGCGCGCTCGTCAACTCCTGGTCTTGGTTATTTACTTCGAATCTTTTATACGGGGAAGGCAAGCGCGTGTGGAGCTTACATTTACATTCCCAGCATTCTTCTCAATGCTTCGATAACTTAGCAATAGGTTTATTGATATCGCAGGAAAACGAACCGTTTCCGTTCGTGTGCATGACGTGAACACAGTGTATACTAAGGCAACAAGAAATCAAGAACACCGAGGGTTCGCCGAGATGTCTGGTGTGGACACGCAAGATACAAAACGACAGTTCTTCTTCCGCGTCGGCTGGCAAACTGACCCTTGTCGATATCGCGGAAATGAGCCACACTTACGGCGCACAAAGGGACTTTAACCACGGCCTCCTTTCTCTTTTTCTGCACCCACGCAACGACCATGAGCCAAAATATCATCGCATATATGCCTTGTTCTGAGTTCTGAGATTCGCTTATCGGGAAGGACGAAGCATGGTATAGACCTTGGCGAGATTCGCCTTCTGCGCACTGCCATCCTTGTCTGCAGGGCTGTGGAACACCTTCTGAGCATGAGCCGTTGCTCTGTTGTGCGGTATATCAAATGCTGCACATGCGTCCATAGCTTAGTGACTCAGCGTTTTACGCCCAGATGAGAAGCGTTGGAGAGATCTATACGTCCCGTCCCAACAGCGATCTAACGGATCTTACCACGGCCACCCATATACACTCTGAACGAGCGTGCCTAGCTGAAGTGCCACCAGGGTTGCAGCTCATGCAGATGGTATAGTTATTTATTTATTTATTTATTAATACTGCTCACCTCGTGGAGGCGATAGTAGGAGTGAAACTGTACATAGTTGAAACAAAAAAAAAAGTGCCGTTATACACAGCTTCCAGGGATTCAGAGGGATAATTCTGTCGACTACGTGCGCATGTCTTTGGAAAGGCTACTGATTTAGGAGACTTTGGCAAACGGGCAGATCGTGCATGATGACCCGAGCGGTTTTGAACAAGTATCTCAGAAACTGCAGAGCTTATCGGGTGCTCGCGAGCTGCCGTCTTTAGTATACAGGTTTGCAAGCATGGCGTCCCGACTGGTGCCCCGTGCGTTCAAGCACGCGTGCTGCGTGCGCGTGGAGGTGGCTTTGGCAGATTTGCAAGTTCACGTGCGATCCTTACACGAGCAGGAATATGGTGGCGGCCAGGCGTCCTCTTTGCAAACGTCTATAAAATCAAAATTGAATGAACGACGGTGAAACTGCTTAACGCCGAGGGGTTGAAGGTCCTTGCCTTGTCACAGAATCTGGACGACAAAGGCTTTCCCGTCTTGGTGAAGCAAAGTAGGTGGCTACCTGTGGCGCGATCAACTGACAAATCGATCTATTCGAATTCAGGTCAACATAATTTTAGACATTGTATCGGTATGGTTTAGAAGCTAATTGAAATGGCTTTAAGGATATAATTTTGGTTTAGAATATTTTTTACCAGGGTTGCATCGCAAACCACACTAATAGACATTTCCGGAAAATCCCTCGAGGCCTCGTTAGGCCTTGTCTGCGTGCGCAGACAAGTCCTGCACGTCATCGTTAGTGGCTCCCCTACCCGTCCCAAACGACAAACAGACTGGAGCTTGACGAGAGAGCTTCACAGCGTTAAACGCGTCCGTTTGTGGCGTCACCGGGTCGCGCTCGCGAGACGCTAACAAGGCGGCGACACCACGACAGTGTGATATCTTTTCTTTTAGTGCTGCGAGTTGAGAAAACGAAGAAAACAAAACGAACAGCATCACGAAGGCCCTAGGTGTATAGCCCGTTTCGTTGTAGTTCCGCTTTCTTTGCGTTCTGAAATCACACACAAACGTGAACTGCTCCTTCATTTCGTGGCTATACGGAACGCAAGCTCGTCTGCTTCTTGCAAAGGGGTTGTGATAACGTCAGAACGCCGAGCTCTTATTGGCTGATTAAAAAAAAATAGTGGGTAGACCTCAAGGTAGACCTCAAGGCCCAATACTGGGCATTGAGGAATACCCAGTATCTTTTCAATCAAAGCCAATCAGAGCTCGTCTTCGTTCTGACGTCACCGCAACTCCGTTCTGACGTCACCGCAACCCCTTTGCAAGAAGCAGACGAGCTTGCGTTCCGCATACTCCTTCCCACGCCGTACATTGGGTTGTCGTATAGGGCGTCGAAAAGGCGGTGACGGATAGAGGTTAAGCCTACTTAAACTGACTTAAACATTCTTCAACATGAAGTAAAAAACAAACATTTGGCTAGGTGGCGAAAGTCACCTGAACATATGTTCAAAGGGAACGGTCGCCATGCATCTATCCATCCGTACATATACATCCATGGTCTATTGCTGACATATAGCTGCTCTCGAATCTGCTCAAACGCTAAGGTGCGGACACTGACGCTTGAACGTGAAACGTTGTCCAGGTGCTTCCCTTCCTGCGGATCCCTCCCGTGATTTATACGCGGGTAAATGAAATTATGGTGCGCAGTACACAGAGCTCAGCGAGAACAGGTGGCTCTATAGCTGCTAACTAGGACGTATATTTTTCGGTAATTATTAATGAGAAAAATCGGCGGACGTTTTGCGGGGTTTACCTATTTTTTTAAGCGTCGGTGTGTTTTGGTGAATTGTCTCATGCGGACGTTAAAAACGGCGATTATATGCAGGAAAAAAAAGATGGCCATAAATACTGACATATCTTCAAACATGTACACTTTATTGAAAAAAGTTAGTAGCTAATCTCACTTGTTCCTCGTGCAAAAAGATAAGTGCGTTCCTCGTTACTGAGTTTCACATGGAGCGCCTTACTTCAGCTCAAAAATAACTTATTACTTTCTAGTCATTCTGAATTTGTCGTTTTTCTCACGTAATAGCAATCATCCAATGTTTTTTTTTTTTCCTCGTTTTTGTTATTATTAACGCCTGGCTCTTTAAACCCATTCGTGGGCACACTGATGGGGGCGATAAGTGTAGCTAAGATGTCATACTTTGCGCACAGTTTAACTTTCTGGAAGGGTAGAGTGTAAAAATTAATATGATTTAAATCGTAATTTATATCAGACCAGCTTTACTGTGACGATTTAAATCAAACCTTTTCCTCAAAAATAAACCCGATATTAATATGTACTTACTCTGCCGTTTGTGTATCATTTATTGCTATCTGTGTGCATTTTTTTTTTTTGTATTTAAGTCAAAGTATTGTCGAGCAAGAAGGATTTATATAAGGTTGAAAACGAGCAAAAGAATGTGCTTTTCTAAGCAAATCGGAGCGTTGAGCTTGATTTTTTTTTTCTTTCCAAGTTCCGCCTTATTTATTTTTTTTTTCTGTTTTTTGTGAACTATGTACCGTCTTTTTGAAACCAAGTTAAAACACGAAAGAAAGGAACAAAAAGTAGAAAAGTATGTCGTAATGCAATCTTGTCAGAACTCAACCTAAAAATAAAAAAACAATTTTTTTCACTAGAAAAATTTTACTTTGTTTCCTCTACACGATTATAGCAATAAAAAAGCTGTTAATTAAGCTTTACATTTTTAGTATTTCTTTCTTCCACATCGTTTGCAGTGATCGGACGAATTGGTCAATTGATTTGCCATGTTGAAAATAATACATCAGCGGTAAAGAATCACTTTATTCTAGCTGCAGCAGTGATTTAGACCAACTATATCCGATTTAATACAAATAAATTTTATGGTGAAGTTTAAACTAAAATCACGATTTTCTTTTTACCCTGCTTTTTGGCGTTGTTTTGCCTTGAAAGTCAGAAGCTCAAGTTGGGATAAAGACAAAATTATAGGAAACTCGTGTTGTACACGTTTTCCTCCGGAAATATCTAAGTACCGGTACTCGCAACTCCATCGAAACGCAACGAAAATAAGTTAGTCGTTGATTTTTTTGAAACGTAACTAAGCTGTTACTTTGTTACCAAAAAAGTAACCAAATACAACTAACGCGTTCCTTGTAACCAGTGTTGTAGGCGCCGCCAAAAAAAGAAACGACGTTACTTGTTACTTCGTTACTTGCAAATAAAAGGAACGCATCACCGTCCTACGTTACCTCTAAATAAGAGGAACGCGTTACCATTGCTGCTACCGATAAACAGTAACGCACGTTAATTTTGCGTTGCTTTTTTTATTATGAATTAGCACGCTTCACTGTTTTGACGTTACGTGTACGCATAAACGCCATATTTCAAGGAACATCATCTCCACGGAGAAACTGGACAAAATACTTTTATCTTTTCTACGGCCTCACCTAAATACTCGCATGAAAAAACACAAAGAAAAACGCGAAAGAAACCTCAGAAATTCACATGGCTATTGGCACCGAGAAACACACACAAAACAAAATTAAAGTGTAATCTTTCTTATTTTTATGTTACGGGAAGAAAAAGTAACGAGCACTTTACTCGTCACCGAAAGAAGTAACGCGTTAGCGATAACGCCGTTACTTATAACGCGTTACCGACAACACTACTGTAACTCGTTACGTAAGTATACAAAACTTGTCTGCATCTTTCGTACGCTTTTCGTTTTGTGGGGCAGGCATTTTTTCCCCCTCGACTTCTATATGAACGTCAGTCCTGTGCAAGTCACTCTATTAAAGTAATCGACTACAATTACAATTACTATTGTTAAAAAAAAAGTAATCTACGCGGAGCGCAAGCTCGCTTGCTTCTAGCACGGGGGTTACCTCAAGGCATCTAGCATTGAAGTCTATACCCACGATCCTTTCAAATTTTAATCAAAGCCAATCGGAGCTGGACGTCGTACTGATGTCACCGCAAATCCTACTCAAAAAGCAGACGACTTGCTCTCCGCGTTAGATTACTCGATTACTTGACAAGAAGAGTACTTGAGCGTTACCTGAAAAAGTAACCGTTACTCTTTTTTTTTTTTTTCGACTACTTCGGATTTGCACAACAACAGATAGTTTCTGCCGGTTTGAAAAAACGCGTCTTTCGTATTCTCCATTATTATGCGGAGCGCGAGTCCGTCTGCTTTTTTTGCAGGGGTTGTGGTGACGTCAGAACGACGAGCTCTGATTGGCTCTGATGGAAGCATAGTGGGTAGACCTCAAGGAAACCTGCCTTGAGGTGCCCTGAGGTGCCCTGGAGGTCTACCCACTATCCTTCAATAAGAGCCAATATGAAGCAGACGAACTTGCGTTCCGCATTGGATTGGAATCACCGAATGATGAACTATACTTATCTTCGTCATCCACCGTCTTTCGTAAACCAAACCTCCCTTTGGAGACTTGGTTCGAGGATTTCTTGGTAGGAAACTTGTTGGAAAAAAAAGGGGCACCATTAAAAGGGGAGGGGAAAATGGCAACGGTTACTAGAAATTTTTGTACGTCCAAAAGTAATCATATTACCCTTGTGATTACTTCTTAATAAGTGTATTCAAATGATTACAAAAGTACACCAAAAAGTAATCAATTGCGAGTAATTTTATTACTTTGCATGAGTACCGGACAAGCCTGTGTAGATGATGCACGGATATACTTTGACAGACTCGCGTTCGTCATGCTTGCGAGCCCATTTCTGTTCACAAGGCGAAATTTTGTTGTTTTTGTTTTAAGGCGAAAGCCTTATCTGTCCCATTACGAGAAAAGCCGTCGGCGTTGTGCCCGAAAGACGGCCATAAAAATTCGCCATCACGCACGCGCCGCTCAAGATCAAAGCGGACGCGCCTCAAAACTAAAACACAAAGCAAAGCGCAGCAACGCAGATGCTTTGTCACGGAAGTCGTGAGGCCAGCGGGGGCGCCGCACCTGCGCAGTGGCGGACGTGATGTCACTGCCGGATCGCCGTGTGCAAAAGGTGCGCGCTTCGGACTTCGTCCTTGTGTGCTTCGTACGGTGGACCGTGAGGCGATCTCGCGGGACTATAATGCGTTCGCATTCCTACACTGACCAGTCTGCGTCCCCCTGTAAATTTTCTTAATTTTCGCTAATTAAACTTCTTGAGTTTTCAAATGCCAGCTCAACACTCACGCCAGAGGGGGAATTCCAAAAAGTTCGATAGGCTTCGGGCAGTATGGGCCAGTCTAGGCCATGATCGAAGCTCTCAAAATAGCACGGGGTATACTGCGGCATTCACAGCGTTCCGACAAGTTTATTTATTTATTTTTTTGGTATACCATATTAATTGGTCATACGCAAAATTCTTGCCAGCTATCATCATCATGCCATTAGGAGTCGCCATATTGGAGGATTTTTCACATCTTCCAGCTGTGGAAAAGGCGCATCTCGTGTTAACCAAGTTTTCATGATATTAGGAAAATGTATTTGTGCGCTCAATGGGTTGCTGTTTAATACTGGTTCGAAGAAAAAAAAAATAAGACTGCCACCAAATTTTGGAAAAGGAATGTTCAGCAACGAGGTCGCCTGACTCGTCACTTAAGCATTGCACTGTGCCATCCAGGTTAGCTAACTGTCTTTATCGAAGACGTTGTGTGGAGGTTCCTACTGGACTTGCAGCACTTTATCATATTTATATCTACGAGTCCCACTTGGCAGGGACCATTGTTTCTCGGGCGAAAGTATCGGTGCGGGAAGCCCCCAATATGACGGAAATTTGATAGTTCATCGTGAGTACAGTAGATGGCGCTTTTATTTTTGCATATATTCTATAACACAATAAAAAGCGGCGCTCAAAGCGACAGGACAAAAGAAAGGAGCGCAGGAAAAACACGCGCTGACTTATAACTGAAATATACGTATATATTAAAGAAACAGAAAGCCCTGCAGCGAAATAAAAATAAATAAAATGAAATTAAATTGCAGGTGCCTTTTCCTACGTGTTTATTTCTTTTTGTTTGTATGTTTCTTCGATTTTCTGAACAGCGTCTTCTACGTTTTGCTTTGTGTCGCTGCCTGGGTTCCTTTTTCTCTTTCTTTACACGCGTATATTCTGTGGTAAGTCGCACGTGTTTGTCCAGCGTTCCTACCCTTTGCCTTGTCCTTTTCAGCGCTCTTTTTCATTCTATACGATACGATATAATTTTACTTTTGACTCCAGTGAATCTGGTGAAGAAAAACCTGCAGAAATACAGCTTGCTAAAGTTCCGGGCCCCCCCCCCCCCCCCCCCCCCCCCCGCCATTCAGCAGTACAACGTAGCAAGACGAGCACAGAGATAAAATAATAAAATTCAACCACATGATCAGTGAAAAAATTCAAAGGAACATTTTGAATATGCAGCTATATGAAAGTTCCGGTGTGTCTACTTTGCGAATGAAGTCGTCGTTTAATTTTTAAAAAAATTTTAAAAAGGCAAAGTGGGAACTAATTTCTGCATTCCATAATTAGTTCTAGATTTAGGAAT
Source organism: Ixodes scapularis (assembly GCF_016920785.2). Taxonomy (NCBI): domain Eukaryota; kingdom Metazoa; phylum Arthropoda; class Arachnida; order Ixodida; family Ixodidae; genus Ixodes; species Ixodes scapularis. The sequence continues at coordinate 69,774,866 of NW_024609836.1, forward strand.
TTGCCCACGCTCGTAATGTCTAGATGAGTAGTATTGACTTTTTTTCTCCTTTACATCTGAAGTGTGAAATCTGAAAAATTAAATCTGAGGGCCAATCTGCCGCATACTTGAACGCAGTGGCTAAACGGTAATTATACAATTGATGTACGCTAAGGATTTTGTCAAATTTAAATAACGAATGTGCTGAATGAGAGTAAGAAACGTTTGCTATTACTCTTATATGTAATTTTTGTAGTAGATGTATTTTATTAAGATTTGAAAATTATGTATTACCCAAGACATAAGTTGCAATAGCACAAAAGAAAATCAACGAATTATATAGAGCCTTTTTTTTTACCCTTGTTGGGAGGACATGTTTGTATTTGTTCAAAATTCATACAGATTTGCATTACGTAGTAGAAAGATAGTTTATATAACTATTTCATAACGCACCTGAAAAAACTGACTCCGAGTGTTTTAATACTACTTACAAATTAAGGGAGTTACAAAGTTTCTCACTTAAACCCCGTGGACGGAACATGGCAGCTTTTGTTTTCATCAGATTTATATGTTTTATTCGTTTCCATAATAAATCAGCATTTTTTAGACAGTCCGGATCAAATATACGGAAATGATATATTTTTTCAGAGCTTCGAATTTCTTTAGTTAATTTGTTTCTATGTTCTTTGAACTGTACTAAGACCGTTAGGTCACGAGTTGCGATCAATTTTCCATAAAGCTTACATTTTCTGCCTTTTTTTTTTTTTTTTTTTTTAAGCACCGGGGTCATCTACGGCTTCCCTCCTTTTCTGGCAATTTTAACTGTCTCATTCGGAAAACAATCATCATCAATTTGTTTGAATGCTTCTAGAAACTTATATCTTTTATAAAGCAGTATCTACGTTGACTTAATTAAATACATCATCCCAATTTGAAGAAATTAGTTTTGTCTAAATGCATCCAGCGTAACTGGTGTCATGTATTGAGATTTGAGATGTTATAGTATTGTCCCGTTTGCATGTGTCTTGTTCTTTGTCGGCAAACATAGGTATTGCTAAATGGGGTATATTATCGGAACATATTACGCCAGCCTTGACCTTTTCCTTTTCATAATTTGTAATAAAAAAACCTCAAGTAATGTTAACGTTGACAGCGTAGTGCGGGTGGTGTGAGCAATCAAATTCAAAAGTTATTTGTCGTTAATAATGCTAACAAATGAGTAGTATTCGGTGTATCTTCTAACAAATTTATATTTATATTTCCAGCAAGGAAAAGAAAACATTTGCCTTTGATTTGTGAAACACAACAATGTATATAAAAAAAAAAGCCAAAACTCGCGCCACGTAACCGTTCGGAGGCCGATATAGAACCGCAAAAAGGTCAAAATTACGTGTTATACAAAGAATTTCATAATCTTCTGTAACAGACGTATACCCTGGAACAATTTCAAAACCGTCGCTTGCGACAAGCACAGAAACCCGGCGCGCGCGTCGCAGAACCAGAGCATTTTACAAATCTACAATTTGGCGTTCACGCGTGCTGGAGCGCGAATTCGTCTGCTCATTTTGCGGGGCTTGTGGTGACGTCAGAACGGCGAGCTCTCACTGGTTCTGATTGGAGGATAGTGGGTAGACCTCGAGGCAGCTCGCTTTGAGGTCCAAAATCATTAAATCGTTGCCGATATATCCTCCATTCCCTTTCTGAACCAAATTATCCCTTCACTGACCCGACGAGAGCTGCCGAATCCAAGAACAGTCCATTCTTTGACTAGCAATATATTTCTTTTTTTTTTCATTGTGCAATACTTACAGCGTAAAAAGAACCGAGAGCCGAGCAACGTCTTTGCATCCACCACCGTTTACTTGCGCGTCATAAAAAAGAGAAGAAAGAAAGAAAGAAAGTAACTCCGAGTTGTATATTTTACATTGTTTTGCCGGTGTGTTCTTCGTTGGGTCGGTAAGCTTCCGACAAAAGTAGACGGAGCTCCGTGCGTCAAACCACCAACGCACGACACGACCGACCGGTGACGAGGAGAAGGTGCCCTCCAACTCATTCAGAAAACCGTTAACGCCCTTTCTCTCTAAAACGAAGAACCCCCCCCCCCCCCGCCCCCCTTCTCGTTCTCCAAAACGAACGCATGAGCATAGAGGTCCCCCACCCCCTCCGACGAAAACCTCCAACTGTCGATACGACGGACCGCAAGCACAGACTCTACTACCGGCCGTCTCAGCCAATCCGAACGTTGCCAACGTAACACGTGACTATACTTCGTTGAATCACGCACAGCGAATGCGGTCCGGCGGTAGCAAGAGCACAAAGACGACGAGCAGCGTTACTACGCACTTTTTTGCGTTGTTTGATTGGCTCCGCCGAATTGTTCGTAACGTCGGCTGCGGCCGTCCAGAGAATCACGTGACACACACTCGGCGCCGGATTCGCTCGGATGGCGCGTACTGTCGACCGCGGTCCATCGCAAGGTCAGAACGCGCAGAACGCGACAAACCTTCTCACAATAAGAGTCCCTCCCCCGGATCCAAACCCTAAACTAAAAAAGGATAAAAAAAAAAAGAAGAGCGCGAGACCGGGGTCGAGTGGGGGACTGCCACCTGGCAACCTGATGTCAGTGACCGTGACGTCAGAGTCCGGAGCGTGACTCAGAATCCCGCAGATGGTTCGCACGGGGCGGCAAACGCGGCGCACCTGTTGATTCCTGGCCAGGCAGGCCGCAGCCGTCGGGCTTTCGGCCTTTCCATCGGAGAGACTGAATGGGGAGGGTCGGGCCGCCGGGTGAATGTGAATGCGACACAACGGACGACGCGTTCTTAGCCGTGCTTTCTACACACGGCTCTCTCTCTCTCTCTCTCTCTCTCTTGACGAAACTTGGTCTTATAAAGAAGAATACGATGGGGGCCTTCCCGACCTTTAGAAAAATTCTTTCCCAAGGTGTGGTCGGGGGACAGCCTACGCCTTCAATTGTTGCACGGTTTCTTGATCGTAATTTTGAGATTTGTATTTAGCTTTTCCACGTGGACGCCAAATTTTCGCTTCTTCTTTTTTCTAGTCTCATCTATAAAAGATATGGAGCAACGACGTGTGCCGTACCCCAACCTAGGTGTCGCGTCTGTTTTGCGACGCAAGAGTAAGGCGCGAGTGTTAAAGAGAAGCTGTAACACGCACCAAAAGTAAGAGCGCGAACGAGCTAGCGTATAAATGGATTATAAGTACAAAGGAGTCCGAGATAGAAGCGAGGGAAGGACAGCACAAACGCTAAGTCTCGAAAAAAGACTCGGTGCTTGTGCTCTCCCTTTTGCCTCAGTTTCGCGGCTCATTGTGGTGAAACATTTTCGGAAATCCCAAGTTCAGGAGGTTCTGGTATCAATATGCGCAAACGCGTGCTCGAGCGAGCGCGGGTACCCCCTCGACCGAGAAAGCTAGACCCTGTTGGCTCCATTGAGTTGCGGTGACCTAGACTGGAGTCTGTGCTCCCCTAAAATTCCCTTGGTGCCTATTGTGGCATATCTTTTTGCACAGAAGTCCGTTCTAAACGCTTCTTACCTCTTCTTCCTAATGTGCGTGCTGTTTCATCCTGGGAATTCTCGAAGCCCGTTTTCCGCCCAATGGCGCCAGTTATTTTTTAAAATGGCGCATTGAGCGAGCGTTCTTGGGGGACGGGCAGAGTATGTTACCTCGGTCACCTTCTCATATACTTGTACGTCTAATTAGCTTTCTTGTTTCTTCAAATTGACCCGTTGAAAGGAAATAGAGAATGACAAGGATGAATGATGAAGGCACCATTGTTTGGAAAGTTGTTAGCAGACCATGTCTCCGAATTCAGAAACATACGAGCGCGATCGGCACTCGTAAAACGCACTGCGCTTGACGTCGAACACACCGCTAAAACAAGTAGCTCATTGCGATCACAATTCCTCAATGTCGAAAGGCGTATTCATGACTGCGCGATAACTCATCAAACATATAGAGTGCTCATTACAAAGGTAACCGTTCCGACATTGACTCACGTGACATTACCGACTTAAGGTTTGTGATATATATATTAAATTTTATCAATTCAACACCAGCGGCAGACGCTTGATCATTATGATATTAACTCACGATACAATAAATGTTGTTCTTTTTTTCTTCTTACTTCAGTCGCCAAACAGGGATTATGCAAAGTACGGTGTTGGGTAAAGTACACTTTCAAAAGTGGTTTAAGTCAAGCACAAAACAACTAAGAGCTCACATATTCCAACTATATTATTAAATACGCTAGTTTGAATGTACCTTGAACGAGATACTATACATGTAGCGTTTTTATAAAGGCTATTCACCATATACTGCTCCCTTCTTTCAAAACAGTCTTACAACACTGGATTGGTACGCCCAATGGTGTAGTACAGCGTGTACTCAAAAGTTTTTCTGTTATTCATTATTTAAGTGAACTATTTAGTTTATATTACACGATTTATCTCTTTGCGTATGCTTAAAATAGGCCCCGATTTCTCCACGCCCTTAACAAGAAGTATTCGCCCTTAATTTATGTTCTCTTTCTCTTTCTCTCTTTCTATTTTTATCTTTCTCTGGATGATGCGAAGTCAATCATGAAGACATTTCTGCCGTTCATAAAGTCACGTGCCACTTAAATGCGCCTCTAATTTGAGCTTTCATTATACCGTCGCCGACGGAGCGCAGGCTCCGCTGCACAAAAGTGGCAAAACGTTTGGCAAAGTCAACCTGCGCCTACGAAGCAGACGGCTTAATTAATCCAATAGCTGTCAGCGTGGACAGCGAGACCCGGACAAAGACTGACGTACGCTGTTCGCAGTCATCGAGTCCTTCTTTTGCACCTCCTGAAACGTTCCACAAGAGACGGTAAAGTATTGAACGGAGCGTTCGTTGACAGAGCTCGAATCTGGGATTCTGAGAATGAATGGCGATTGCGTAAGCGAATCGGCTGCTCTAACTTCAATGCCCTTCAACCAGATGAAGCCCTTTAAAGCACGTTCACTGAACTCTGTCGTTTTTTTTACGCCTCTCTGTAAATAATAAGCGCCTCACGTACAGATTAATTTAAAATTTATCCCTCGACGAAAAAGTTTGAGTTTCATTTGATATTGGAAAACTTTGCCTTCTTGGTGTTCTCCTGCCATGCCCAGTTCATGCACACTACGCACCTTGGTTTCTTGGCCTTGCTAACTGGTAGTTTTATCACTCTGTATTCACTGATCTTTTCTTTAAATCATATTGTACAACGCGTAGAGCTGTCGAGAAACTCTAAAGCTTTTTGTTACCATGGGTGAAGTTACAGTGGGTTTCTAACGCGTTCTTTTTTTAATTTTCTTGCTATTGACTAGTGCTCATTAATTGTGTTAGTGACAATCAAACTCAATCAACTCAATCTGGCCTTTAAAAAAAAGAAAAATAAAGGATACTTTCTTACTTTTTTATCAACTTGAGCCCATAAATCTTGTCACAAAGCAAACAAACAAAAAAGTGGTCTAAGTAGATATCGAAATTGACAGGGTATCCAAGCTCATACGCTCTTCCCATAAGTGTCTCACGGTGAAAATGACTTATCTTCCTCTACTACGGGATGTACGAACTCCTGGTAAAGTAAAGGATGCTTGCCACTGCCAAACAACACGAAACTCGAAACATTCGCTTAAACCAACCTTAGTAGGAAATTTTAGTGGATCGTGCCGATAGCTTTAATAACGGTACCCAACACTCCGCCGGCGCCTTCGCGCATGCATCGTGTCGTCATCATGTAGCGTTACAGGAGTTATCGAAACCGCTCTATTAAAACTCCCTAGCGAAAGGCAGACAAAGGGAGCTGAGCAGCGTGTTGGTTTAACGATAACTGAGGCTGAAAAAGAAAAACACACATTTTGGGACGGACGGCCAATCTTTCAAGATTGGTCGTCCGTCCCAAATGTGTTTTATTTATTTCGGCGTCATTTTAAGGCTGACAATTTTCAAAACTTTGCAGGAAAAGCCGCCGAGCAAATTATTATAAAAATATAGACGCTTTGCAGCAGTTCTGCACTGGCGCCGCCATAACCGACCTTCAGTTTGTTTTTGTTTCCTGCTATTCTGTTTACCTCACTTCGTCATTACCCCAGCAGGACAGGTCATTGCCGTTTTAGATTACATACTGTGTCCTCCTCCTCAGCATATGCATTTGTGTAGGCTCGTCAAGGCCCGCTTCAGTAGCTCAGCATCGCGGGGAGACAAGAGAAGGTCAGTAATGGCAGCTGTTATCTGCCGCGCCTGTGCACTTCGTTTCAGCTTAATTCCAGAAGCGGACGACGCTACGACATGACAGGACTCATCAGACAGCATCAAAAGCGCACCATCATGGTTTTCGTCATGTTTTTGTACGTGTTCCATCATCTCTGAACAAATCAAGAAAAAAAGCTAAGAAAAAAATAACATATGGCTTCCAAGTAAATTTCTAAATTTTGACCAGTGATACAAGAGTTAAAAGTATAAACAGAACAGCTTGGCGGTGACCATTATAAGGTTTTGTTTCTCAAACCAAAAAATCAACGTTTGTTTCTTTTTTTTTATGTATCACTAAATTGCATTGCATTAACGTCTGTCCGAACCAAAAAAGAAACAATAAATACTATGTATAAATACATGTACTTTTCTTTAAAAACATACCTCAATTCTCTTATGTAATCTATTTATATGGGGCAATGTAAAATTCTGCATAACCCAAAACAAAAATCTTTGCATTTTATTTTGCATGTTTTCAGATGTACTGCCATTAATACTGTATTTTTATTACGTGAGTGGTTCTCTTTTAATTGCAAGCATGTTTTCATTAACAGCGTATTAAGCAAGCTGGATTACCTTGCTCGAAACACCAAAGAATCGCTCACAACCTGCCTCCAGAACAATTGTGAACGTTTTTCCTATGGGTGGTTATCATTTGAGACCGTTCTTGTTTCGCCCCTCACACTTGGCCCTTCTCAAAACAACCATTCTCGAAAAGGTCTTCTCTCTTGGACCTGTCGTATTCGGTCCTTTCCCGTTTCGTCTTTCGCATTCCAACCCTCCTCATTTGGGCCCGTTCTCGTTTCGCCCTTTTCCCCTGGCCCTTTTCCAAACAGCCATTCTCAAGAATATCTCGCTTTGACCCCGTCGCACTTGACTCTTTCTATACCAAAATCGTTTTTTTAATGATAATATTAATAAATACATTGATATCATTTGTGTGAGTGTGTTTGTGTGCCACGCTACAGGCATACCCTCTCTGCTAAGGATTTTAGCAGTGCGTCGAGGTCGTCATGAAAAGCTACTAGCTGACAATAAAACAGAGCAACTATTTATCGCAGCCAAATCATATTCCGAAATGTCACGTTGTTCGAGGTCTCTCGACATGGGACGATGCCATCACTTTACAATGCAGTGGTTCTCAAAAGGGGGTCTGCGAAGGCATCCTCGGAGTCCGCGAAGCCCTTTCTCATCAGTCAGGCACGGCAATATTAATTGTCTTTCTTCACGTTGAGAAGAAACGTTCCAATTTTCGGGAGAGTTCTCTCGTGTGTATGTCAATGAGATAAGTCTACTTCACAATAGCAATTAGTTATATCCATTTATTAAATCATTATCATGATAACCTATACCTTCCTATTCCCCTCACCCCGAACGGGGTCCTCCATCATCTCCGCCTTTCTGCAAGGGGTCCGCGAAACATCAATGGTTGAGAGCCACTACTCTTCTGTATGCTATTTCTGTTCAAACTAAGCTTCCAAATTAAATCTTCATCGCTTTTTTTTTTCTCGTTTGCTTAGACTAGGAAGAAAAGCAGGCGTGAATGTACGATTCTCAGTGCGTACCTCTACACATAACGTATATCTGATGGTATGTTGGGGGCCCAAGCAAGGTAAGGCTTATTAACAAAGCCGCGAAGGCATAACGACGTTAGAAGCATGCCGAACTAGTGCCATTCGGTCGTAGCGCGAACGGCCAGTTGCGGAAAGCACGATTCGGATCTTATGAGAAGGTTCAAACGAGAAGGACCAAATGAGAATCGGTTGAAATGTGCAAGGTTCAAATGCGAATGGGACGTTTTGAGATACACCCTTTTTTTATAGCTTGCCGTCATCTTTTAAAAATTGCAATATATTTTATGAATACCTCTACAGCGGGAAGACAGTTTGTCTGAAAATATGAAGTTCAACTTTTTTTAGCAAATTGAAGGCAGGTAGCTTTGCGTCTATTCATTAATCATTCCAACCAGACCTCGGCTCTCCCTCAATGTCTACCTCCATTCCCTCCTTCTTTCTCTCTCTCCCCCCTTTTTCTTCTTCTCTCTGTCTCTCTTTCGCGCGCACACACACAAGCACTTCGAATGGGATTTACGCGTGGGCCGATAAGAACGGCGGATGTCAGGGATCGCAAAAAATCATACTAGTTAGCAATATACTAACCTTATATTTACTCATTTCAAATTGTATATCAAATTCATTTGATATCAGTTTACAAGATGTCGGGTAAAGGCAAAAATCAACTAAAAATGCGGCTTGACTGGGTCTGCACCCACCCCCCACCCCGCGCGCGCGCACACACACACACACATACACACACACACAGACACTCGCAGGCAGAAATTACCACAAGATAGTTAATAAAATAGTAATATAAAATATTTGGGAGAGCACTGGTAATATTTCCTTAGCAATCAAGAAGCGGAAAATACGTGTTAAATATACAGCGAAAACACGTAGGAAAAAATAATTAACAGAAGTAAAGTCGGGTGATAAGTTGATAAGCGAAAAAAGTTGGATTTTCTTTAATGAACAGTACGCAAGGGCGCAAGGGAGAGTGTATACTGAACAGTCTTGGGCAGTATAACTAGTTGCTTTTTTCGGTAACTTGTACCTGTAACACGTTACTTTTCAAAAATTGGTAACTTGTAACTGTAACACTGTTACTTTTAGAGCGCAGCTCTTAGGCGCCCGTTTCCGGCTTGAGCGGCGTCGCCGTCGGCGTAACCGCGCGGTACATTATGGGACGCGTGACGTCACTGGTGACGTCACTCATGACGTCATCAGTGACAATGACGATGACGTCATCAGTGACGATGACGATGATGTCAGCAGTGATAGTGACGTCATCAGTGCCGTCACGGATGAGGTCATCGGTGACGATGACGTCATCAGTGATGATAACGTCATCAGTGATGATAACGTCATCAGTGATGATGACATCATCAGTGACATCACTGGTGACGCCACTGATGAGGTCATCAGTGACACGTGACGTTACTTGTGACGTCACTGATGACGTCATCACGAAGACGATGATGATGACGTCATCGTGATGATGACGTCATCGTCATCAACACGTGAAGTCCTGTGACCCTCGTGAGGCGATGGCGACGCCTCTCGGAGGGATGAGTAGCAGACAGGATGAAAAGGGAGGAGGGGCATACCCTCCCCTCAGTACCCTTCCCTCCTCCTCCTCAAGAGCTGTGCTCTAATTCGGCGTTACAGGGGATTGTAAACGGCTTTCATTTTTTTTATTGGGTAACTGTAACTCTTTAGGCCGTTACAGTTACTTTTTTTACTATATAAATTAGGACCCACTGCCGCGGACATTGTGGAATTGCCATCTTGAAGTTTGTTTCGCGAAACTCCTCGCTGACAAAACAAAAAACAAACAAGAAGCGTGGCCACCCATTAAACAAACAAAAAATTGCCTGGTCTAGCCTACGACCGAGAATGGACGACGGATGAGTCAGCACGAAACCGGGAGATAAGGAAGCGGCGCCCGCGGTGGTGGGGCGGCAAACAATGTCTGTTTCACCGATTTTGGCTCACTCTTCTCTTGCGGGGACCATCTGCGGGTGTCGGTGGTCATGCGACATGTCTCCGAGTATTCTGTCTGGGCTGTCTGCACCCACCCTCAACGCTCTCCCTTCCCCATTGTCTGATATGTCCGTGCTGTCGTTTTTACACCCAGCCGGTCGCCGTTTCCTCTTCCCTGTTAGTTTTCAAGGAAGCCGTCCCCATATTGTGCAGAAAGCCGGTGCAGAAAGCCGCTCGAGTAAACACGATGGCAGGCACGAGTGCAATCGCCTTTTTCGTCGATAGCCTCAAGAAACACCCCAATGGAAGGACACTTTATTGTGAAACCTATGCAGCGCTCCAGCTGAAGTGATTTCCCGGAAAACACGTGTCTTAAGTGAGAGAAACAACTCTTTTTGGTGCGTGTATGCGAACTGGTCTTTCACAGTTGGCGTGCTGTGGTGGTTGTCATGCACTCGTAGAGCACCAGAAGGCCTCACTCCTTTCCCCCTATATTCTTTCAAAGCTGTTAACCCGCCTGCTTTCGAGTATATCCCATAAGGTAATTATCTCACCATCCATGTCCTCATTCATTTCAAAGTGAAAAATAAACGAAAGCGTTCACTGACGTGCGCCGAAGACTATTTTGAAGAACAGTTGATTCTAAGTTTTAACAATTATTGCAAATAAATTATGCACATCAAAATTCTGAAACGGCGAAGGACGCAAAATGACGAAAAATCTAAACCCTACGGGTTTAAGTTTTTCTAATCTTTCTGTTTATCTTTCTTCTCACTAAAATGCAACCAGTAAAATAATGTTGTTTTGGTTTGTGATTTCTTGTGTCCAACTTTTGTACCGTAAGGAGAAGGTTACTGTTTTTCCAGTAACTGTAACTTAACACGTTACTTCTCGAAACTGGTAACTGTAACGTTTATAGAGTTACTTTTTCACCCTAGGTAACTGTAACTGTAACACTGTTACTTTTTACGGGTAACGTGCTCATGACTGAATTAGTGAACATTTTGAAGCAACCCGAGACTGGAGAATACGGAAGTTGACACCAAGATAAGAGAAGGAGAACCTTCCCTTCTCGTGGTGTCAACTTTCGTATTCCCCAATCTCGGGTTTGCTACAAAATGTTTAGTCTAATGATCGAGAAAATTGAGTAAGGATGGCAATGTTAAAGACAACGATTGATTTCTATAGTTAGTGCGAGGATGAGGAAAGCACCATGTTTCACTGTGGCGAGTGTTATGTGTTTTGCAGTTTCTCGTTGAGTTGGATAATTGCTTAATCAAGTCTGTTTTGTTTTCCCCACGTAATATTGCTTGAGCAGTGTGCTAATACATGGACACGAATTGAAGAGTATTTATATCAATGCTGTCGAAAGTTGGTTCTGTGTGAGCATCTTATTTCCAGTTAGAAAGAACGAGCACAGAATTTTTTTTTCTGTAATAGAATACGTTTACTAATATTACACGTGGTAGTGTTCGCCCAGAGTAAATGACACTAGTTAAGGCGCGAAAGGAAAAGCGAGTAGTAAATTACCAATTTTATGCTAGTGGGTTGAGAAAAGCGTAATCTTGTAAGGGCATCAACAACGCGGGCTAGTTTGTAAGCAACAATGTCGAACGGTTTGTTCCAAACGAGATTTTTTTTTTTTTTTCGCAAATAACTTTAAGGTTTTTTTTAGTGCGGGTACGATATCCACCTTCGCTGTACCAAACATGAGGGTTTTCCTTAATATCTTGTTCACGATTTTCAGGCCTGAAAAGCACAACCTTGAGTTTACTAGTCTTGATTGTTAATGAATTGAACCTGGTCCAAGTGTATAACTTACTCAACACTTTAGTTGTCACGGCCCAGAAATTCCTTGAAATCTGTAGAAGTAAAAAATGAGCATGTGTCGTCAGCATACATCACAAATTGTGTATTATCGTCAATGTTTCTTACATCATTTATGTAAATATTAAAATGGAGGAGCCCGAGAATGCTACCCTGAGGAACATCAGATCGAACAGCCTTAACGTCTGACATTTTATTGAATTATATAACAACCTTCTTACGGCGAAACTGAAGGTAGCTTTTGAGCAAATTCACATGTATCCCCCCCTAAAACAATATATTTCATGTTTTTTTTGTTGTTTTTTTAATTTGTCGTCTTGTGGTATATTCTATCGAAAGCTTTCCAGAATGATATAATTAGTCCCAGTGGTAGAAATTTATTTTCAATAGCATTTAAAATCAGACATTGTTGTGTAAGGAGTTCTAACATTCTCTGTTGAGCGACTTTTTCTGAAACCAAACTGGGAATTTGTTAGTATGCTCATCATTACCATGCTCATCAACCATTATGTTATTATGTTATTATGTTCATCAGTCATTCTTGCATTTATGAATTTTACTGGGCGCTTTGAGCAAACGGGAAGAAATATGATACAGGCCTGTACTACGTACCCTTAAATAACACGCTTTTCTTTGGCATACGGATTTGAAATATATACCATGCATAAGAGCAACGTGTTCGAGAAGTGGACATATTAAATCTAAGACATGTTTGACTGGGCGAGTTCCTAGGTCACCAGACTCACAACAGCTACTATTACGGAAGGAAACAAATGTGCTATACACTTCCTTGGCCTTTGTCGCTTTCAAAAATCCGCTTTCACAGCTCGGTGTTTTAAGTGTACCAGACTACGTGGATCCTATCTACTGTCCGTCAGGGACAAAAAAAAATGAAAGCCGTTCACAATTCCCCGTAACGCCGGTTGGAGGGCAGCTCTTGAGGAGGAGGATGGAAGCGTACTGAGGGATAGGTGACTCCTTGAGGTCACGTGACCTCATGGGAGGTCGGGTGACGTCAAGGGGGTCACGTGACCTCGGGGGGTGGGGGTCACGTGACCTCAGGAGAATCACATGACCTCAGGGGGTTCACGTTACTCCAGGGGGTCACGTGACCTCAGTGGGGTCACGTGACCTTAAGAGGTCATGTGACCTGGGGGTCACGTGACCTTGACGATGACTATTTGATGACGTCATCAGTGACGTCACTGATGACGTCATCAGTGATGATGACGATGACGATGCGGATGCCAATGACGTCATCAGTGATGATGACGATGAGGATGCGGATGCCAATGACGTCATCAGTGATGATGACGATGACGATGCGGATGCCAATGACGTCATCAGTGACGTCACTGATGACGTCATCTGTGATGATGACGATGACGATGCGGATGACGATGACGTCATCAGGTTGCATGCAACCTGGATTGCATGCAACAGGTTGCATACAAATCGTTGTATGCCAGTTGCATGCAACTCCCGAAGGAACCCGAGGTCCTCCCGAAGGGACCCGAGGTCCTCCCAAAGGACCTTTGGGTTCTTTCGGGACGACCTCGGGTTCCTTCGGGAATCCTCGGGTCCCTTCGGAAAAATTTACCCATAATGCACCGCGCAGTTATGCCGACGGCGACGCCGACGGCGACGCCGACGCCGCTGAAGCCGGAAACGGGCGCCTAAGAGCTGCGCTCTAAAAATATTAAAGGAGTTAGCGTCCCCCGTGTTGGTGAGTCATAAAAGTAATTTCTGAACGTCTGCTGCGCACGACCAAGCACTGCATTTAACCTTCGCCAGATAATTGTCATTTCGTTTTAGTTCTGCCGTTTTAAATAAGTTGTGATGATAATCCCTTTCTGCATGTTTACGAAAATTTGCGACTTTATTTCTAAACACTTTAAAGGCACCTGTGAAATAAATTAAGATGATATTTTTTTCTGAATGTCTAAGAAAATTTGCGACTTTATTTTTAAACACTTTAAAGGCACACAAATCGTATAAACTTCTTCTAAGAAACGTTAAAAAAACTCGTCGTTCTGGTGTATTAATTATATTGACTTCTTTGCTGTCAAGAGCTTTCGTGCTTTTTATTGTGTGCTGGTTTGTGACAGAAATGCTTTATGTAGACTGATTGGAATGAAGCCAAGAACATATTGTATGCATGCTCAAGTTTAGTTTTAGCGTATATATATATACATCCTCCCAACAAGCTGTGAGAGCTCCTTACGAACCTATTCTGGTGTAAGTGGATTAATGTGAAAAGTAATGGCGTGCATTTCTATGCGCGATTTTGCAACTGTATCCTAATTTGCTATCAGAAAGATTCGCAGGTTATCATTGATGGCAGCGGCAATAGCTCCTGAAAGCAGTTTCTAACAATTAATATTTGTAATAAACAAAAATCGAGCAGTCTTACAGAAACATTGTAAATGCTAGCCGGCATGCCATGGCGTTAATACATGCATTTGAATGTAGTAATCTTCCGGAGACGTATATCCCATCGACGTATTTGACATGTTAATATTTATTTCACCTCCATGGACCGGATTGTGGCCACGTTCATTTACCCAACGCTGAATGTCGTCCGGAAAAGTCAGAGAAGTAGATGAATGTGTACCAGGGGGGCGGTACCCGTCAGCGAAAATATTTCGGCTGCAAATGAGAATAAATATTTTGAAATCGTCAGCTATTTTTGTAACCTACGGAACTCTGGAACTTTTTACTAGAGCGGTTGAGGTAGTGGGGTATTGTAGCTAGACGTTTTGAAAACATCCTAATCCCTCTAATACCATATGTGTCAAAAAGGCTCACTACATCAAAAAAGAAAGCTAAAACGAGAGAACAACGCTTGCCTGGTCATATTACAAGCAAACCGTGCGTTCAGATAAAGAAAAAAAAAAAAGAAATGCACTCTGAATGCTATCCTTAGGAGTCGTGCCTTCGACGATTTTGTTCACACGAACATGCCCCCAGGGCATCAAGCGAAGCAGGACCGGTCTTCACTATTCCTCGCCGAGGACAGTGGAGTCTAGGCCTCTGCCGTCTCGCGCTTTGTCCAATCGACTGCCTCGCTTCCTTAACGTTTTCTGAGTCGCCGATCTTCGGGTTCTCGCGGCGAGGAGGTCCTCACCGGAGCGGCTGCTTCCGCTGCTAGGGAAAATAAACATATTTATTTACTCGCTGAGCGTCATCAAAGACCCCTAAATCTGGCGCAATGCCGGGGACGCGAAAATTTATTTATTTTATTTTATTTATTTATTTAGGAATACTACTGGCTCCAGTCAAGGAGCCATGGTAGGAGTGGGTACAAAACATGTATACAAGATGCAGATTTATAAATGAAAACTCAATTAAGTATGAAATCAAGAGCAGATACAAAATTAGCAACAGTTGTGTTAACGACGACATCATTTGGTAGCTCGTTCCATTCTTGAATTGCCCGAGGGTAGAAAGAATATCTAAAACAGTCGTTTTTGAACCTGTTTTGTTTTAACGCTCTTGTATGGTTTAGACGTGAGGACCCGGTCGATAATGGTTGTATATAGTTAGAGCTTTGAACATGAAGAGTACCATTAAGAATACTGAACAACAATCTTAATCTATCCATTTTCGCTCTCATTTGCAACAGTTGAAGCTTCGCTCTAATAACTAATTCGGTGGACGATGTTTCTCTACGATAATCATCAAAAGTAAACCGAGCAGCTAACTTTTGGATACTTTCAAGCTTGTTAATTCCGTTTAGTGTGAAAGAGCACCATACTGAACTAGCATATTCGAGCACAGGCCTAATAAAACTTTTATAAGCAATAAGTTTAGTGTCAAAATCAGCATATTTTAATTTCCTACGACACGCAAACAAAGTGCCCCTCGCTTTGTTAACCGTTAATTCTAAATGCTGGTTCCAGTTCAGTTTATTGTTAGAAAGAAGTCCTAAATACTTGTACTCCTCGACCCGCTTTACTGGTTGTCCATCCAGTAGGCAACTAAATTGACTTGGCTTTTTTTAACAGGACACTGTCATGACGGCTGTTTTAAAGAAATTTAACTTCATTTGCCATTTTTTAGTCCAACACAGTATCTCATCCAAAGCCTGCTGATATTCTTAGGATTTGCGTTTTCGCACCACAAGCCTTGTGCTAGTTCCACGAGCGGTAACTTGAGAGGTTCCCCGCGCTTTTCACGTGCTTCGAGTCGTCTTAAAATCGACTGATATAGGGGTCTTTGATGACACCCAGAGCAAGTTTCTAATCAGAACCATGTGCTTTTCACTAACTGAAACGTTAATTAGTAAATTTAATGTTATTCCTTTACTAACTAGTATGTTTTTTGCGATTCCTGACGTTTGCCGTGACATGATAATTTGTTCGCGAAAATATACTCTTTTTTTTTTTTTACTTAAGCGCTATTTTTAGGTATGTTTGTAACTTGTAAGCCTTCGCAGAAACATCCGGTATAACCTCTCAGAATGTCGGAGTCCGAAGTATGCGACCTCAACTTCGCATTTCATTCCGGACCACAGCTCTCTTACAAACTGGCAGGTACGCCACGGGAGCTTGACAAACCGTTTCAGCTCATACTGAACGGGATAGTGCGCACTAAGAATAAATAATATAAGTACCTTTATATTTTTTTTTTTTTTTTTTTTTCAAACAAAAAAAGGCCCGTATTGGTACTCTTCCATTCGGGGAGCGGCATGACTGGAATGCCTTTTTTCGGAAGAAGCTCCTCTGAGAGAGCCTCGTCCGAGGCAGCAAAAACGAAAGCGAGAGAAGAACAACAAAGGACGAAAATAAACGCTTTTTTTTTCCCAGCGGAGCGCACGTCATCTTCTCGGCGCGTAATGCAGCCACGTCGTCGGCCCCTGCGCGCCGCCGACTCATCGCGTGAATCGGGAGCTCTGACTTTTAACGCGACGAAGCGGACCGCATTCGTATTTCCCTGCCGGCAGGACTCTCCCCCTATAGAGCGTGGATACCCACAGCCATATTTGGTGTATGTCTGTTGTGTTCGTTTTTCTTTTAATTTGTTTAATTGCAACCATGAAAGTGACTGTTCCGTGCGTGCATCAGCAAGATCATAGACACTTCGCCATATGGACAGCCTTTTCTGGGACGAATTAGGTAAAGACATGCTGAAAGTGGCGACGGGGGGCAAGTCGTTCTATGACTAAATAAAATAATAGATAGCGCGCAAAACACAAAGACCGTTCTAGTACTGACAAAACAAGCGCTTGAACTTTCTATCCTCTACAAATTTGGTATTTGTGCTTTGTGAGCTATATATTAAACGACTCTTTCTTTCTTCAAATCTCTTCTTTTCTTTTTCTCTTTCTTTCTTTTTTTTTGGGGGGGAGGGGGGGGCGGATGCGATAAGTTCGCGAGGGGCGCTTCTGTTTTCCTTACTATGGGTCGTGCACGTGCTACCCACGCGGTTATGTCTTAATTTTCATAGTGCATAGAAGCTTGGCATTGCACATGCTTGCACCAGCAGATGAATTTGAAGTATCCTCACTCTGAGTTCTGAAAATATTCCACCAGGCGGCGACACCATCACTGTACGTGATATCTCGTGATAACTGTATAATCAGATAACTACCGGAAAGAATCCAGTATAACGTTTCAGGATCTGGACTATAGAACTGGAAACCTAACTGGAATTGTTTTCTGGAAGCCTGAAATCTACATTTCAGACGAAGGAAGTAGTTTCTGAAAACCTGAAATCCAGATGGAATCCAGATAGATTTCCAGTTCCATAATCCAGATAGCGAAAATTTATACTGAACTTTTTGGTAGGTTTCCTGTGGCCGCCTCTGTCTGTTTTTCTGCCTTTCTCACTCTTTCTGACCCTCGAATAATGTGACATGATAACATTCATTTATAGTTGCTTAAAAAAAAAAAAGAAAGACGTTTACAATCCCCTGTAACGCCGAATTAGAGCGCAGCTCTTGAGGAGGAGGAGGGAAGGGTACTGAGGGGAGAAGATGGAAAGTCCCCCACTACTAACATGGGTGTGGATCGACGTGTGCTTAACGCAAGTCCCAGAAAATGCACATCTTTGGTGAGAGCGCCGCGTGTAAATTTGGCGGGATTTTAGCGGGGCAATTTTTTCCCCTGACTTTAGCGCGGAATTTTTTCCACTAGATTTAGCGGGGAAATTTTTCCGCTAAATTTAGCAGGGAATTTTTTTTTTCACTAGATTTAGCGGGGAAATGTTTTCCGCTAAATTTAGCGGGGAATTTTTCCGCTAGTGACATTACACGTGACGTTACAAGTAACGTCACGTGTAACGTCATCAGTGACGTCACCAGTGACGTCACTGATGACGTTACCATAATGCACCGCGCGGTTACGCCGACGGCGACGGCGACGCCGCTCAAGTCGGAAACGGGCGCCTAAGAGCTGCGCTCTAAAAAAAATTGGGTTCTTTTTTTATCTAAGACATTATATCTTTAGATTGGCAGCTGTGTTCTGATATTTCAATCTAGCGATCAAACCGTCGTGTGCTGAATTGCAATGTATGACGAGTGCTGGGTTTTCATTGTGCTTTCTTTTTATTAGCCCTCCGATTAATCACATGATGTCACAAGATCGAATGTTACGCGACTTGGTCACGTGGTGTCATGTGTCACCATCAGTGAGTTGGCCTGACATCATGCGGCGTGGTCACGTGACATCACGGCGTCAAGTCGTGACGTCACATGAGCTGAAGTCACCTGATCTTGTCTTGTGACGTCAGGAGTTACGCCACGACTTGACATCTAATGTTACTAGATCAAATACTGTTGTCGACACCGGGACGTCACGTTACCTGACGTGACGAGGCGACAGGTCCCGTAACGTGTTATGCACGCCATGGACGAACATTAAATCCGAGTTAGCTTTCGTTAGAATGCAATTCTGCTTTCATTCAAATGAGGGGCACATTCGCCAACGTATGAAAACTCGACCTCAAGACACCCCTCAAAAATAACGCTTTTTTTGTTGTTGCTTTTTGTACAAAACAAACTTATTTGTATGTTTATTTTCGTGGGCAGACTAGTGCCCGAGTCCTACTAGAGAAACAAAGAAACAACCGACACCGACAAGCCTCAAACACGTGCAGCATGCACGGGAATGCACCTTTGGCAAGCTTGCAATCACTGGTCCCTGCTTCACTCGTCCTTGCTTCACTGCAAGCCTTCCGAAGGTACCATCACGTACGTGCTGCGCGTGTTTCAGGCCTGTCGGTGTCGGTTGTTTCTGTTTGTCGCTCTATTGGGACTCGGGCAATATCACAAACGCAATGCAACAAACGATGTGCAAAGACCGTTAACGTAATGTTTATTTATTGCACTACCTTCATGAAAAAGGGCGTCACAGAGGGGAGTGGGCAAATAAACACAGTAAAAAATGGAAGCCGTTTACAACTCCCTATAACGCCGAATTAGAGCGCAGCTCTTGAGGAGGAAGAGGAGGGAAGGGTACTGAGGGGACGGTATACCCCTCCTCCCTCCTCCTCACCTCCTCATCCTGTCTGCTATTCCTCCCTCAGAGCGGCGTCGCCGTCGCCTCACGAGGGTCACATGTTTTCACAGGGGTCACGTGACCCCGGTGGCGTCACGTGACCCCTGTGAGGTCACATGACGATGACTATGACGTCATCAAGATGACATCATCGTCGTCGTCGTGATGACGTCATCAGCGACATCACCAGTGACGTCACGTGTGACGTCATCACGATGACGTCATCGTCACTGATGACGCCGTAAGTTACGATTACGATGACATCCGTGACGTCACTGGTGATGTCACTGATGACGTCATCGGCATCGGTGACGTCACCAGTGACGTCACGCGTCCCATAATGCACCGCGCGGTTACGCCGACGGCGACGCCGCTCAAGCCGGGAACTGGCGCCTAAGAGCTGCGCTCTAAAAGACATACATGTATAGGAATTGAACATTGAGGAACACTTACGCGAAAAGTACTTATTCACAGCAGTCATAAACAAATATAATGATATGCAATCGATATTATAGATGCAGGAAGGTGCACGTTCCACTCTCACAATGTTCTGTGTTTGAAGGAATCGTTATAGGTCGAGGTCTGTCAATGAGGAGTGCTAACTTTAAACTGATGGTCGAGGCGTTAAGATGTGTAAGGTGGGTAGAGGACGAGTGTTTATTTTAGGATAGGATTAGTACAATATGTTTTGTAGAAAAAATATAGACGGAAGCATCTACGGCGCAATGAAAGAAGAGGTGAAAAGAGGTTAGCTTTTATGGATGAGACACTGCACGATGATAGTTGATGAGTATAAAACGAGCGCTGCAGTTTTGAAGTGACTCCATGTTAGCTGCGAATGTGGTCTGACCAGGATCCCAAATGGCCCAGCATAGTCTAATTTCGAGCGAACAAAAATTTTAACAATAGAAATTTAAAGGAGAGTTTCGTTTTTCAAAAGAAAGTTTCGTTTTCCAAAGGAAAGTCTTGTTTTAGGTAGCCTAGCATGAAATTGACCTTGACGAGAATGTTATTAATGTGAGTTTGCCAGGATATGTTGGAAGTAATATGCACGCCGAGATTTTTATATGAAGTTGCAGAAATCAGAGGAATGTTACTAATCCAGCAAACTGAAGTAGATGTGTTACGACATGAAACTCTCACTGTTTTGCATTTTTGTAGTGTTAAGGGCCATGTGTCTTTGCTGATACCGAGTAGATACAGCATTCAAGTCATTCTGAAGAAGCAGGCTGTCAGAATCCGACAAAGCACACAATTAACCGCAAACAAACTAAGACTCGATAAAATACACAAGGGTAAGTTCTTAACATAAATTAGGAACAATAGAGGTCACGAGACGAGACCTTGAGGGACACCAGACGCAACAGGACACGTAGGGGAATTACAATCATTTACATTCACGAACTGGGAGCTGTTTGTTAGTTAAATCACGTTAGTACATTGGGGCCATAGTTGAGTTTACCTAGTTTCAGGAGCAGCAGGTTGTGGGAAGCTTTATCGAAGGCCTCGCAAAAGTCGAGAAAAATACAGTCAGCCCGGAAGACGTGGTCAAGAACTGAAAACAAATCGCTAGTGAAGACCAGAAGTTGCGTTTTACAAGAGAAAGATTTACGAAAGCCATGTTGTGAAGATGAAAATGAGTTGGAGTCAGGAAATGTTACCAAGTGAGAATAAATAGTATGCTTTAGAACTTCACAATGAGTGCTTATCTAGGAAATGGATCGATAATTGTTGGGACAGTGTTTATCGCCGGAATTGTGCACTGGGACCACTTTGCCTATTGTTCAGTCTTCTGGAAGAGCGCCAGCAAAAAAGGACTGCTGAAAATCTTAAAAAAACGTTGCACTATTCATTTTTTTAAAGAAATTTGGTATTAATGTTGTCAATACCACAAGATGAAGAAACTTTCAGAGTGTAAACCAGCTGAACAATTCTATCAAAATCAAACACAACTGGGTTTATAGGGAAAAAAGAATGATTTGGGTAAAAAGCACCAGAAGACCCAACATCCTTCGAAAAAGATTCTACAAATACATCGCTTAGATATATCCTTGCACATTCACAATTGGAGACAACAGAAACATTTAAGTCAAAGAGCGAAATAACTTGTTTTGGCTGCCATGCACGACAATCCAAAACTTTTTTTAACACTTGTTGACAAGAGACCAAGCAGAGTCTGGGTAAAACTAGTTTGTTTAGCGTTTTTATTTCCTCTTTATAAAAATCGGCAGCATTTTGGTACGCCACCCAGCGCTCGGCATTTTCACTACGCTTTGCAATGCGAAAAAGGTTTTCTTTTTATCCGAAAGTCCTTTTAAAGCTACGTTAAACCGCCAACATGTAGAGTAAGAAATAATAGATCTCCTTGGGATAAAAGGTGATAAGTGAATTGACTTATCCCCCTATCTTTGAACATGGTCCAATAAACCTTTACCGTGAATTCAGAGAAACTGAAGATAAAAAGATCAAGGACAGATAGCTCGTTGTTCAGAGCATTGAAGTTAGCTTTACCATAATCAAGGAAACCCTTTTTTTTTTTTCCTCTCTTTTGTTAAAAATGCATACAGAAGCGCTGAGGTTAACGTGAAGCAAACCGTGGTCACTGATACCAGTAAGATTGGTTAGAGAAGAAATGAGATCAGGCGCACTAGAAAGAACAAGCTCGATCACAGTGTCAGAAGACCGCAATTCGGGTTGGTTTGGTGGCAAGCTTCGACAAAGAAAAGTCCGAACAAAGATTTAAAATTTAAAAAAAAAACACGGAAGAATTGGACGTATGACAGAATATATGCACCAGAACAGTTTATACCTGGAGGGTAAAAATCGCCCAAAAGAGAAGAGAGAGAGAGTCGAAAACTCTTACAGAAATAGCATTCAAAGTGCCCTGCAAATCAGTACAAACGTTTGCCACAACATTACAAGGCCGATAACAGGGACATAAAAGAACCTGCTCATGACTAAAACGCAAACGTAGACATATAAATTCAAAAGGTGTGGTAAAGTTAAAAAAAGTACGAATCAATTTATAGCGATTAAAACACTGCCACCACGCCTCGATACTCTATCGCAACGACTAAAATCAAACCTTTTCTCAGAATAGAAACTTTCATTGTCACGTACAACACTATAGATAACCAAGCTCCCGTGTGAACAACTATCAGCGGCTGTAGGATCGATAGCAGAAGATAAGTCGTCACGATTCCGAAGAACACTTCGTATGTGGGGGTGAATAAAACTTAGAGCTTAGTAACGGAAGACCTTGCGTTGTTCAGTATCTGGCTACATTAAAATGATAACGGAGACACGGCCACTGCACGATTAGTGTCAGTGCGCACGTAACTCCAACGCCCTATAGGTGGCGGGGCGGTAGTTCCAAAATGGCGGAAGAGACGGGGATAGATTCTCCAGGATTTCCCGTGCGCCTGCTTGCTGAAGCTGGTCAGTGCGCTAAAAATGATTTATTTTTCTCCAAACGCGAAGTGGTCAGGACATTATCATATTACTAAGTGACGGGGATGTTCATTCGCGTTAGCAAAACGAGCATGCTGATATTTAAAAGTTTCGGAACCCTCAACTTGCGAAGTTTTGTGGCGGGCGAACCCGTTTTAGGCACCGGCAACTTCACGGTTTGTGGCAGAATATTTTTGAGGGTGATGAAGGTATCGTGTTTGCGCTTTCCCTGGCCATTAGTGCTCTAAAAAGAGCCACGCGCGGTGACCTCCAAGCTTGGGAAGAGCAGCGTTCACAGTATTGGTGTCTTCGTGTCACAGGCTCGCAACTCGCTGCTTACAGTCTCGGTTTTTGGTGTATTGCAACACGTGATCAAACTGCTCTATGGTAATAGATAGGAAGTTTGTTACCGCAGTCTACCATGCGGTGTAGCATTACAACCGCAAGCTCGCGCTACGCCTTTGAAGCACAACTTTTAGCGCGCGCCAGGAGCGTTGCCGTGCTCACGGTAGCCTGGGGTAACGCTATGCTAAAACTGCCAATTCCCATAATCGGCATGTTTAGGGGTTTTATTTATTGCTCCATCAAGAATAAATATTTTAATATACCGTGCTTTTTTTTTTTTTTTTTTTTTAGTTGTATTTGCAACGTTGCGGCCTCTCTCGCCAAAACTGCCTGTTCTAAGCTCTCGTCACGAACGACTGGCTAACACAGAGGCGCTTAAAATGCTTCGGGAATTTCTTTATTTACTTCGTAAGTACCCAAAAGCAAGTACGCGTATTCTATCTTTTAAAAGTGCTTGGAATAAATGGTCATGTTCCTTGTAACGGCCTTAAAACGCGAACCCATTCCCGATGTCTATTGCTTGACCATAGCGCGACCAGTTTTCTCCTACTTAGGGCAAAGAATAGACTTTTTGTAGACCATACGCTAGAGCTCTACATTACTAGGGGGAGCGTTTTCCGTCACGTTGAGCACAGATCGAGCTGGCGGTCATGAACAAGACGAGAAATCCGCAGCGTATGCAATATACAGTGTCCCTAATGAAATTAGACATCCCGGTCTTTCGTGCAACGATGTTGCAAGGCGGAGCACAAGAATTCCTATTTTAACGCGCTCACTTTTTTCGTTAAAACGGCTTCACGCACCAAACGCACCAAAGCCGACAGCCCCGGCCACCGTTTCCGCGCTGCCGCCGCCGCCGCTGCCGTCCCCGTTCCTCTGGTTCTCCGTTCGTCCGAGGGAGGGCGAGCGGTGCGCTGGAGCTGCGACCAATGCTCACCTTGTTGCAGCGTTGCAGCCGTAGCGAATTCTAATAACTTATTATTAGCAAAACGTGTGGCTGGGGAAACATCTTCTGCCACAGAAATGTCGCTGCCAAGTAATTTGCCGCTCGAAATAAGATATTGTCTTTGGTCTTGAAGGCAGAAACCTTCACCAAAACAGGCCGACATTTATTGCCATCAAAGGCACGCCCAAGTCTATAAGCACGGATACTAAATTTTGGAGAAACGGCAATGTTTATTTTGTTCGAAAGGACATCGCCCACCATGTCTTCCTTTATAGCCCAAGTCTCGGAGTGGGTGTCATAAATGCCGTAAAAAATTAGGTTGTCTCTTCAAGATCTTCCTTCGAGTTCGTCTAGACGTGCACGTAAACTGGAATTATCATTTACAAAGTAATCAATTGTGTCTTTCACAGAAATTAGCTTGTGTCGTAAAGTGTCAATACCCTATTATTGTTTTATTCCACGCACTTAGTCTTTTCTCGATGCCTGTTAACTCAGATTCAATTGCATTTAGGTTATTTAACATCTTTAACTTAAGACATCGTTAAACATACTACAGAATGTGATAGAGCGTAATAATGGTCATCTATTAAACTAACTGACGAGAGTTGTAAAAAAAAAAAAACGAAGACGATAATGTAAATAAAATACAGGCAACTTCAGAGCTCCCTGAAGCTAGAAGTTAGGGATGCAAACATTCTTAGAATTAGAACGGGGAAAATGGTGACCTTGAAGACTCGTTGCGCTGGATAGACCCTATTTCACCGTAGAACGAGCCACAGAGGACACCACAACAAGCTATCGAAGCCAATTCCAAACAGTGTCAATGTCACGCGATCATTTTCTGGAAGAGCTTAGAAGGGATCGTAAGTTTAAAAGGAGGCGAGGAAATGGAATCTTTTGAGAAGCGTGTGTCGACGTCGATTCTGGCATACAATGCCGATGGCGAACTCTTGGGGATTACTAAAGAGTCGCTCAAAGGCACCCAACCCACCCTCAAAAAAAAAAAATTACTTTATGGTTGTTTTTTGGCTTTTGTGGATAATTTCTTTTCCAGGCGGAGAAGACCGTGTATTTGGGTGCTTATGGAATTCCACTTAGAAGACAAAAAGGCCTGCGGACGTGACGTCATCGTTTGTGGACCCCCACCCCAACCAATCAGAAAACACGGCAAAGCAAAGCGGCCGGCAGACGCGTACGTCGTGGTGTCTCCGCGTGCGCGTAGCGTCGCGCACGTTCTGAGACTCCGTAGGACGCGCTTGGCGGCAACGCTGACACTGCGTAGATCCACCGGTGGTGACGCTCTAGGGGGGAAAGGCGGGCAGGCCTTTGTCTTCTTCTAGGTGGTATCACCGAGAGCTGCGTGCGGAGATTATGTCCGCTATCCCTCTCTCACACTTTGTCTAACATACTTTACCAGGTGCCACCATGCACCGAGAAGTTAAAGTCTTAAACGCTCGAATAAGTAGTCCTTGCCCTTCAAAACTTTATTTTTTATTACTTTTTTGTGTGCAAGATTGTGACTTTTGTTAGTAATGGTTGCATATAGTTGCAAATTGTCTCTTTAAATGAGCTTTTTAGGCCATACCCCGATACAGCGTTGCACCAACATATTCTACGTTCTGTTCTGTTCTGTGCTATAACAAAAAAAAATGCATGGCGAATTGCTGTGCGAGTGTGTTGCACGTGAAATGTGTGGTTTCAGTCCCATTCCTCTGGGATCGATGTCGCTCTCGGCGCTCTTTATAGGTTAGTTTAGCGACTGGCTTAACGCGTGGCATGTTCGCTCGATAGCAATTCCTGGAATGGAGATTGGCGCTATCCCGGGTTTTAAACCCCTGGTGCTCTTCCAGAACCCCATCCAGCCAATCAGCGTCCATCTAGGGGATGTGACCTCATCACCCGGCTCAGCCAAGCAGCATCGAATTAATCGGCGGCTTCACTTTGTGTTAGCTCTTATGACACATATGCCTACCTAAACAAACAAATTACATATAAAATAGCGCAAAAAAAAAAAAAGACAAGGACAAGAAGTACACAGGACAAGCGCCAACTTTCAACTATACTCTGTCTCATCCTACGAGGGACTAAAGGCCAAAGCCAAGGGCCGCCAGGTCCAATCACGTTCCACGCTATACTATGACACGCTTAACATTGATTAGGGGTGGACGTATAATGCTCGAATCTAAAAGCGCCGCATCATATCTATAGTTTTGACGCTGCAAAGAGCCTATATGTCGTGGCTTTCTTTGCGATATAAAATTGTTGAGTCACTCAGTGCTCTTCAATTCGAACCACTGTCCACCCGTCCCCTCATCAGTGATCCGAGACGCGGGCACCGATACGTGCATCGAAGCGAAATACCGCACAATTTCTAAGTGGCTCGTGATTGGATCTCGTGGTCCATAGCTTTCGTCTTTAGTCCATCGTAGGGTGAGACGAAGTATGGTTTTACTCAGGAAAAGCAAAGTATATATACACACCACACGCGAAGCAACAACACATAAAAGCTGTCTAGTCAGTATCCGATCATGCAAAAACTGAACATCGTTCCCATGGAGCACAATTGATGTATCGCTGGCGCATGCCTTCCCACTTTATTTGATAAAGAACGCCTCCAAAAGTTATCGAGCGACAGCCTCAAGGGTTCTCCCCAGAATCCTTATCTGCTAAAGTCGCGGAACACAGGCACACGTTTTGCAATGTATCGGCAAATGCGAGCCATATTTATTTTTTACCGGGAGTGCGTGCTCCCGTGCTCGGTCATTGATGCACCGCCCCGTCTGGCCGATAGACTTAACCACAACTCAGTGAGAGATTTCGTAGGTTCGCACCCACTGTGCTGTCCACGTGAGGGGTTACGTGTTTCTTATCAGACGGCCTTTTTGCTTTCTCGTCAGAAATGCGGGAGCATAACCCAGTCAACTTCTTTGAAACAGAGAGCATGACGGGGCACATCTTGTTTGCTTGCCAGTTTCTGCATCAATGACCGAACACGGGAGCACGCACTATCGGTAAAAAATAAATATGGCTCGTATTTGCCCATACATTGCAAACGTGTGGCTGTGTTCCGCGACTTCAGCAGATAAGGATTCTGGGGAGAACCCGTGAGACTGTCGCTCGTAAACTTTTGGAGGCGTTCTTTATCAAATAAAGTGGGAAGGCATGTATGTGCCAGCGATACATCAATTGTGCTCCATGGGAACGAAGTTCAGTTTTTGCATGATCGATACTGACTTGACAGCTTTTATGAGTTGTTGCTCCGCGTGTGGTGTGTATATAGGCATTGCTTTGCCTGAGTGAACCAGTTGAACGATCGCGTTTGTCCAGTTTACTTCTTGTCCTTGTCTTTTTTTTTGCGTTATTTTATGTTTAATTAAGATCAATCAACTAGCCCGAACATACGCTAGTAAACAGATTACATCATGAGACATTAGCAATTTCTAAAACCCAAAGTAAAAAGTCAAAGCCGTTTACAACTCCCTGTAACACCGAATTAGAGCGCAGCTCTTGAGGAGGAGGAGGGAGGGTACTGGGGGGGTCAGCGGATTTGAGGGGGGGTCACGTGACCTGGGGGTCACGTGAGATGACAATGCCGATGATGTCATCAGTGACGTCACTGATGACGTCACCAGTGATGATGACGATGGCGATGCGGATGTCGGTGACGTCATCTGTGATGATGACGATGCGGACGCCGGTGACGACATCAGTGACGTCACTGATGACGTCATCAGTGATGATGACGATGAAGATGCGGATGTCGGTGACGTCATCAGTGACATCACTGATGACGTCATCAGTGATGATGACGATGCGGGTGCCGGTGACGTCACTGATGACGTCATCAGTGATGATGACGATGACGATGCGGATGCCGGTGACGTCATCAGTGACGTCACTGATGACGTCATCAGTGATGATGATGATGACGATGCGGATGCCGGTGACGTCATCGGTGACGTCACTAATGACGTCATCAGTGATGATGACGATGGCGATGCGGATGCCGGTGACGTCATCAGTGACGTCGCTGATGACGTCATCAATGATGACGATGACGATGCGGATGCCGGTGACGTCATCGGTGACGTCACTGATGACGTCATCAGTGATGATGA
Source organism: Ixodes scapularis (assembly GCF_016920785.2). Classification (NCBI taxonomy): domain Eukaryota; kingdom Metazoa; phylum Arthropoda; class Arachnida; order Ixodida; family Ixodidae; genus Ixodes; species Ixodes scapularis. Next base: position 69,802,851 of record NW_024609836.1, read on the forward strand.
CGATGACGATGCGGATGCCGGTGACGTCATCAGTGACGATGACGTCATCGGGGGCAGACTTGTACACGTTACTGAAAAATAGTAAGGAATTACATTTACAATTACGCAAGGCCAAATTGTAATTTATTACAATTACAATTACCCTCTCATAAAAGTAAGTGGCCGTTACCCCAAAAAGTAATCCGTTACTTTCGTGGCGTTACTTTCAACATTTTTGTCCTCAATTAAGAAACAAAGAAAAGAAGATTATTTAAGTTCTTATTGGTGCCACCGGCTCCATTTATTGACCTTGAGTATGTTGGGAAACAGCTGGCTCTCGAAAGTCTCGTCAGACATTTTCCGTCATTTCTTACTGAAGATGTCGACTGCTACGCTGAACACCCTTTGAACTGAGGCACTGGATCGGAGTGCCATATTGTGCCTCACGAACATTTAATGCTCTGCATTGAACTATTTCAGTGAAGCAATGGAAGTACTATTTAGCTCAAAGATAGAGCAAGGCTTCATCTTTGCAGCCGTTGCCTGATATTCGAGAGTTTTAGTAGAGTTGGTAACAGTAAGGTGATAATTAAACTAATAAATAAGGTTTGGCTCGATATTCTTCTTTCTTTGGTTATGAACAGGTCGAGCCTCGGTTGAGACGTTGGTGAATAAGAGTTTCTAATATATAAATATAAGTAATCGAGAAAAAAATAACCAGGACACTCATAACAACAATTAATTAGAACGTTGGTTAAAACAAATAAATGTAAACGCACGTTTGCTGTATGTACCTTTCTTTGTGCCTTTCAAAAACGCACAGAGCACGGGCTGACTGCAGTTTACTCCGATGTTCTCCAGATAGACATCCGCTGATGCCACGGGCAGCGAAAGGTAGAGTACTAAGTAAGACACACTATGAAAGAAACACTCACGAGTTTCACTCGCTCCTCCAGCCCAGAATATCAGTCTACGTCAGCCATCATTATGTTCTATTTGTAAAAATATCTGCTTGAGATAAGATGCGTATTGCAGGGGTAAAAACAGGAAAAAAAAAGGAAAATTATTACCTTTTTGGAAGTGCTCGCGAAAAGTTGACTCACAAAAGGGTGACTGAGATGCAGATAACCTGCCTGGAGTTCACAAATGAAGTGGGCTAATCCTAGAAGTTAGACTAAAAAATAACACCTTCACATATCATAACATCTCTTTTAATGAATTTTAGGGTAAACGGAGCGTTGTCTCGTGTTGTGACATTATGAAAATTTTCGTAGTCACTATAACCGAGAAGGACATTGTTAATTCTTGTCGTTGCACTTACTGCCTCGAGCTTGTCGAAGGGGCACACAATCACTAGGTGTCCTCTTCTCCCCATCTTCGATCGCAAAGAAAAAAAACAGGCACTAAAAAAAGCGGATATAACTTGCCCCCCCCCCCCCTTTTTTTTGGTAGAAATGTTTATTTGGATCTTTGACATCGTTGTTAGGGTGAAAAAAAAATAGGTGCAGGGGCTTGGTGTTGCAAAAAAAGACTGCGGAACTGGAGTGCCAAGCCTCCCTTTGCGCTGGTCAATTCGCGTGAGTGTCACCGCATTCAACTTTACCAGAATGAAAGAAACCTTTCCTTTAGAAGGGGGGGGGGGGGGGCTAATCTTGAAAAAAAAGTAACGGATTACAAGGAATCTGTTACGTAAAAAATGTAAGGGAATTACTTTAAAATTACTCTAGAAAATATGTAATTTTTCCGTTACTAAATTACCGATAAATGTAAGGGATTACAAGTAATTTCGTTACTTGTAACGGATTACGTACAAGTCTGATCGGGGGTCACGTGACCTCGGCGGGGAGGGGGTCACGTGTCCTCGGGGGTCACGTGACCTCAGGGGAGTCACGTGACCTCCGGGGGAACACGTTACCTTGGAGGTCACATGACCTTAGGGGTCACGTGACCTGGGGGTCACGTCACCTTGGGGTGACCTTGGGAGGGGTCACATGACCTTGGGAGGGGTCACATGACCTTGTGGGAGTCACGTGACCTTGGGTTGACCTTGGTTACGCCGACGGCGACGGCGACGCCGCTCAAGCTGGAAACGGGCGCCTAAGAGCTGCGCTCTAAAACTTATTACGGAGCTCAAAATTTATCCTATCATATCCCGGATATCCCCAACGAACAATATTCACATTTATAAATTGGTAGAAAAAAAAACAACTTTAAAAATAATCGTTTGTGTTCCTTTAAAAAAATGTATAGCACATCCACTTTACGTGGAGATGGAGGGCCAGCGAATCCGTTATCGTTACGACAACGACAACTTGGCGAGATCTATACGATTTACATATATAAGACTGCAATAAATACACGTACACGACTTCGTTGCTTAATTGCCTTTATTCAATTCTTTGTGACTAAAGTGGTCATTGGCTTATGGTCACTTGTGGGCAAGTTCTCAACCCAATTTTTCGAGGCACACCTCGAGGACAGTTTTTTTTTTTTTTTTTCCCCGATTGAGCCCAAATCTTTATATCAGCATCGCGGAAGCGAAAGAAAAGAAGGTTAGATGGGCGCGTTCTTCCCCCAGCCCCGTCACAGCGCACTCTTAGCTGAGGTAAGTCGGTGACCGTAGATGATAACAAGGGATCAGAACCTCACTATCTAACAGGGCTGGGCAGAGATACTCCAAAAAGTATTCGGGAATACAAATACTGACATACATGTGTTTTAAGGCCAAAATACAGGTACAGAGATACATTTGTCTTTTATGCAACGGGATATCCCTCAGATACTTCCGCATTAGCGGCCGAAAAAGTATTCCAGAATACAAATACAGGTACTCATAGAAATACATTCGTTCCCGAAGGGTGCTACGTGGAAAGGGTGCAGTTGGTGGCGAAGGCAAAACGTAATTCATGCTTGTGCTCCTCTTTTCGTGACATTTTATGCCACTGCCCATTACCTCGAACTCTCTATCTATCAGTAATTCCGCTGAAAAAACATGTCACCCCCGTTGCACCACATAGTTAGAAAATGGTAAAGACTCCGTACCATGCTTGACAAAAGGCGTCTGCCCAAAGTTCACCTTGTTTTGCCGTGAGGGCGCATCTCAAACTCGCTGAGTCACCCAGGAAATTGGACAACAGGGCCGTACCTTTTCTCGACTTCTTCACAGCGTTCACTCCGCTAAAATTTAAAGAGTGGGAAGCTTTGCGGGAGCAGTTGATTTTGTTATTCTTGCAAGTAACCTTCTTTAAACCACTTTTGTTTTTGTTTTTTTGTTTTTTTTATTGTTGGTGACTGAGATGGATAATGTTATAGGGCAGGTACATATTATAAATTCCGAAACAAGTTGCACCAAACAGATGTTATTATCCTTTAAATTTATCTTAAAAGGGGCAACAAATGGAACGAGATGCCTAAGTCGGGGCAAAGTATCGCGACACAAGCGATACATCTCAGTAGTGAAATACTCTGGAGTATTTCACTACTGAGATACAAATACATTTTACAAATGTATCTCGATACAGAGATACAGGTACTCGAAAGTATCTTTAAGATACTATCGCGATGCATTTGTATCGCGATACTGCCCAGCCCTGCTATCTGATGATGCCAAGGAAGGCTGACTCACGCGGATTGCCCCCTCTTTTTATTTATACTTGCCACGACCAATCGGAACGAAGGAGCGTCATTTAAACGGAAGTTTTTTGTTAACATCCATGGACGGCATTTTTTCCCAGATCCTATAGCACGTAAGTAAAACAGAAAAAAGTATGTTAAGGATTAGTTTATTCAGCTATAATCTAGCGCAAAAACCTTGTAATTTGTGCGTACCTTTCTGTGTTAAATTTGTGAGCCTGCTGTCTGAGTGCTGTATTGGTGGCTGGGACCTTGTCGGGTGATTTTAATCACCTTTTGTCTCAACCGCTTTGAAACTTGTGCCAAAACGGTTCAGACAACTTTTTTTTTTTATGTTAATGACATAGCCGACAACATTGATACAAGTGTGGCTGCGAAAATGTTTGCTGATGACTGGGTTGTTTATAGCCAACCGGCAACGGCCAGGCGGCGCCAGCGGCGTGAGAGCGCACGGTTATACCCTGTTTCGTTGTAACTTGGCAAAGGGTGAACGATAAGCGCCACACTCCGTGCCCAAGGCTTCGAAATGCGCGACGCATATGAGCGCGACGCATATGAGCGCAACGCACACATATTGGAGCATGACGCAGCGAAAAGCCTGATATTTCTCTGGAGTTGAGGCGCGCTCCGGTGATACGCAGTCACGTTTCGATTGGCCCGCCGGGGCCGTAGCTTCCGCTCTACTGGCACGTTACGCGATCACGGCTTCCTGGGATACCCAGTATTTCTTGCTTCAGACACTAGGCTAAGCGGCGCCACCAGAGTAAAAGCTCACGTTTGAACAATGCAGCCGCCACTCCCAGGGTACCCAATATTTCTTGTTTCAGTCGCTAGATGGCGCCAAACCAAACAGCATTGCAGCTTGCCTATAGAACTGTCAGAAACACGTTGGATCCAGTATCGCTTAACGAAAACTTTTGCCAAAATTTCCGAATGGTGTGAGAGGTGGCAAATGGTTATTAATTACTCAAAAAAATGCGCTGTCAAGTATTACACACAAGAAATCCCCTCTTAGCTTTGCATACCACGTAAGAGACAAATCCATCTAAACTGTAAACGAGGTAAAGTATCTGGGCCTAAATCTTAATTCAAAATTAAATTGGGAAACTCATATAGATAATACAACTGCAAATGCTTAGAGAAAGTTGTGTTACCTAAGACAAAAGCTGGGACCTATGTGATTCGTCGGTAAAACTTTCGGCATATAAAAGTCTTAACTCAGCCAGTGCTAGAATATGCGTCCATTGTGTGGGACTCGTACTTAATAAAAGAGATTGAAAAAGTTGAGATAATTCCGCGCCTCAGTGCATGATTTATTTCTTCCGATTTTAGGCGCCTGTCATCAGTGTCGGGCATGATACGTAAATCCGGACTTGAGTTGCTAAACTTTTCTTCTTTTTTTTTTAATTTACAATAATGAGGCAGGTTTAGACAAAGCCTTATATATTTTGCCACCTCCTCATCGCTCTGCAAGGTTGAATCACACAAAAAAATGCTCCATATGCTTCTAAAAATAACATATTTAAATATTCTTTTTTTGTGCGTGCGATTAATGATTTGAATTCACTGCCCTCCGATCGTGTGCACGCCCCAAATATTGACTGTTCTGTTCGAAACTTTGTGTAACCCTCTCCTTCTTGGATGGTGGAAAACCATCTGCAGTATTTCCTTAATATAAATAAAATAAAAAATAAGATTATATATGTCAAGCAATCAATCATTTGAAAATAGCGGTGTCATACATATTGCTTCAATGCTATAAAGCGAGCCGGCATGTCGTGTCTGTCCCTCGCACCGCGAAAGCCAAGAATGACTCAGCAATTTTATATTCAAACTGCCACTCGCACACCCGTCCTTCGTTTCACCATACGACCGCAGCCAAAGCCTGGCAGATGTATTAACACAGACACAGTGATTTTGGTTGGTCCCACCAGTAATTTCCCTACACAGCCCTTTTTGTTTGTTTTTTTTTGGGGGGGGGGCATTTTTCTTGTTTTTAATTCGCAACGACTCCTCTATTTTGAATGCCCCCCCCCCCCCCCCCCCCTAAAAATGTAGACACCCCTCCTAATTTCAATTCCTGATGAATCCCCTGGGTCCCACCGAATCGCTGCGTCGTCTGCTATTGGAACTTATCGTGAAAGGAAGTAGTTTTTGTCTCCTTGTATTCTGGGTTCATGTTTTGCGGCACAATTATATGTACAATGACTCGATTACAACCTCAAAATCAGGACGGCCGGGATTTTTTTTGTTGTTGTTTTTTTATGTCAAAGTTAAGCCAAGGCTATACACAGGCTCGCGGACACCGACATGCCGCGCAGTCCCCCTACAATCGTCCCTCAATGTCACCATAAAACGACGCGGTCATAAAACGCAATGGGACGGGAAATAATAGCGGCCGATGACCACACGCCCTTCCCGCGCCGGCAGCATCTGCTTCTACAGCGGGCGGCACCAATCATTCAAAGTGAAGGCAGACGACTCGCAAAAACAAAAACCAGACAGAACCGACCCCAGCGCCGCGTTGCGCAAACCTGCCGCCGTCGAGTCACGTGGCAAGCACCCGCCCCGGAACGTGACGTCAGCCTCCACCGCTCCTCCTTGTCCCGAGATGGCGCAGGTGGCGTCGCGACGTGACGTCACTTTGACGTCACGCGCCTCGGGCGGGCCATCCTTGCCGTCGTGTATTCGTGCCAACCGCGTGCTTGTTCGCTGCCGCGAGCGTCGGGGCGAGCGCTACGCAACGCCGTTGCTCGCCGTGACTCATCGCTGGGCGAGAGCGCAGCAGTTCGCGTCGCCCAGAAACTACTCAGTACGGTTCCTCGCTTCCCGTGCGACGCCACACCGCTCGACCTCCCCGATCGCAGTCGGATAAGCGACGGAAACTTAGTTTGTGCACTGGTTCTTCACGTCCTACCTGCTGCCTTGCTTCGATAACGTCGTAGCAACGGTCGTCTTCGCACATTTTTTTCCCAGGTGAGTTCAAACTTGCCTTCGCTCTTCTAGCTCGTAAACACGCGACGTTTCACGAAGACTAAAGGGTACTTCGTCCTGGCAAAGTAGACTTTCAGTGGCTTGTATTCTTGTTTTGTTTGTCGGCTGTTTTTGACAAAAGACAATCGTGTACCGTGGCTCGCGCCTGCTGCTCCACATGTAATTTTATATCGTCACTTCTTTTTTTTTTTTTTCGTAAATAATTTTTTTATCGGTTATCAGGAAGTGTCTACAGCTTTAACAGGCGACTTTTCGAACAGTTTTGACATTTGAAATCACGGTGGTGTGATTTAGGCAAGGCTGTCTTAGCGCGAATGCGCCGACTAGTGTAAGTTTAAGTTAAGTGTGCGCTTGAAATACATTCGATTATTATTTATTTATTTTTTGAAGTTTTCCTTTGACGAATTTTATGCACCTTGGATAACGAGCATTACCTTTTTTGAGTTAGGGAAACTAAAATTTAAATTTGTCGTCTTGTTTTGAATTTGTTGTACCGCCACTTAATTTCACACAGAAATTAACGGCATGTCTGTATCTGGTTTAGGTGGTGTACTGATTCCAGCAAACGCAGGAAACTCGGACGAGACTGCGCTCTAATTTCTGTAATCGCAGTACCTTAGTCGCGTTTGTTGATAATAATAAGAAAAAAAAAAGTTGGCCTCCCCCTTTTTTCTATATCGAGATAGTCTGCTCTTGCTCTATGCATATTTGTTGTAGTTTGACTTCTGTTTGAGAAACGTGCTTTGGCGGTGCTCGCTGTGACAAGGTTCCGAGCTGTGCCCTTCAACGCCTGTTGCAACAAGGCTATAGACGTTCTGTTTTCCTTATTTTTTTTTAATTATTATTCCTGTTTTTGCTCTCTAGTTGGTTGCTGCAGCCTCTGCTTCAGCCTTTCTTTTTCCTTCTCTACTTTCTCTTTGTGTATTATTATTTGCACCAGGAAGAGTATTTTACATATAGCGTTGTTTGTCGTTTGAACTTTTCGAGCCGTCGGCTGTTATTCACTGACCTCCGTAGACGCGAGCTGTTCTTTGTCATAGTTGACTACGATAATGTTATACGTACTTTACATGAAGGTCGGTGCTTGCACTCTATACCGCGGCCGACTTTATGATTCAAGTAATGACTCATGTGAGTGGAAGTTTTTGTTGCTTTTAAGTGAGGCTTAACACGATCGCGCAGTACACTGAATGACCCGCGAATCCTAGCCAATGTTTGTGATGATGGGATGGGATCATGCCGTATATGATGAGGCAGTATCGTTTTAGTCCCATCATCCATGGCATCGTTTCGAAAAAAAACCTTCATTGTAAACGCAGCTTGGAATGCTAAAGGATCCGGCTGACCAATGGCTCGCGCGAGGACATTCTCTAGTCGTAATCATCATTTCGAGTCATGACGGAATCATTTGGCAGTTGTGCCGTATATCCCCGCTAACCAAAGTGCTTAGTCATTGCTGTATACCTCCAGTTTCATACACCCCTCAACTCGACTAAGCCTGAAACAGCGATTCGACATGACTAAACTTGCGTCATGTCGAGTATACTTCAGCTTGCCCGCAATCTTCTTTCATGTATTAAACCTGTCCCTTTTTAACTTTTGCTCCAAATTACGCGCATCGTTCAATCGTCCAACCCATCCAGTTTTTTGGGGTCTTTTTTCTAATATTACAATTTTCCTCATTTCCTACAACAGTCTTCTCCGCACAGGTATCGGTGTTTGCCGCGCTAGTCTGGTAAGGCCCTATAGACCTTTGCAGAAATCGCCTCCTGCGCGCTGCCATCTTTGTCTGCTGGGCTGTGGAACACCTTCCAAGCATGCGCTGTTGATCTGCTCTGCGGTATATCGGACGTTGCGCATGCGTCCACAGCTCAGTGACTCAGCATTTTTTTCCCGCTCGCTTCGTTCGAGACTGCCGCTGGAAAGATCTATACTCTTTTAAGAACCCCATCAGGCAACATTGGCGGCCGCCGTTCCTTGACACGTGGCAAGCACCCCGGAGCTCCCATCCATTGAAGGGTGAAGGGAGACATGAGCTGGGCATCTTGCGAGGTTAGAGAGGCGATCAGTAGGTTGAAATTTGAACTAAGACTGTACACAATTGAGGATACACGATGGGCGGGAAAGGTTAATAAGCATCTGTACATGAAACGTTTGAACACTCATGACCTAGCAGAACCCGAAAACTGAAATTCAAAACAGTCAAGTGCGGGGGTGGAACAAACTACGTCTGTGAACAAAAGGAAGTAAACGAAGTTGATTGAAAGATGTGGGAGAAAAGAATGCAGGGAAAATCAGCTTTAACTACGTATAGGGGACGAAAAGAGGAAATAAGGAAGGAACATTGCTATGATAATTCACGGGGGAGCTCGTTGTTATTCGAGGCTAGAACAGGAGTATTGAGGACTAGGACATATAGGACAAGGTATGAGGAATGCATACGCGGTGTGCCGTATGCCAAGGGGAAGACGAGGGAATAGAACATGTGGTGTAGAGGTGCACAGGGATTGCTCCCGCCCTCCCAGAGGGGGGATACGGATTTAGCCAGAGCGGTGGGGTTTGCAGACAAGAGTGGATGATAAGTGCATTTTAATAACAAAGAGGAGATTGGAAGACTAGGGAGAATTGAATGGGGACTTACAACTAACTGACACAACTGGAGACGGGCGGGACAGAGGAAAATTGGGGCTGCCTCCTGCGTGGCTTCGGCCCAAAATCTCCACCCTGTGTCCCAGTGAGCCCAGTGCCGGGGTAGCGACGACTAGATTTGACCAGAGGAAAATTGCCCACTCCCACGGCGGGGGGAAGGGGTGGGAGGTAAAGTTTTTAGGGTTTATTTTCTTGCTCGCTCCCCCGAAGGTCATTCTGGTGATATCGCACACCGCCTGGTGATAGTTACGAAATTGCAGAGTGTAAGCAAATTGGCGATGGAAAGAAAATCATCCTCTTGGTTCTTAACTTCTAAGATAGGTGGCGCAAGCTACCGCCCGTTATAAACAGTACAGCCGTTAGCATCCATCGGGCACGAAGTGTGTGATTGGATCCGAGTCTTCGCCGAATGCTGACGCAGCCCTCGTGTCCAACGCATGCTCAGAGTATATATCTCGGATGCCATGGGCAGACTCGGATAATTGGCGCAGCAGCTACCAGATGGTGCACATTTTTGAACGGTGTCTTTTTGCCTGTATTCTCATCGGTGTTGTCGGGTGTTTGTGGCCGGCACTGTTAAACCATCCCCAGTCGTTCACTTCCGGAAGCTCGGGACGCTTCTTGATGTACAACGGGCTTAGCGAGCACCGACGTAGCACGACTCAAAGTCGCCCGACTTGACAGTCTAAAAACCCGCATGCCGGGCGTGTCATACACTTTTTGAAAGTTTCGTCCGCGTGTAAGCGTTTCTGATTGTTTGTTTTCCTGTGTTGATGTCGAATGCACGCGAGCGAGCAAGGAGTACGACACCTGTCCTCGATAATAACTGGAACGCGCGCATGACACATCGTGTACGCCCGGCTAGTTTCTCGGACAGTGGGAATTGTTTGTTGTTGTCTGACCGCTGTGCTTGCTATTCGGCCAACGGTTGACCCGCTCCAAGTTTTTTGCCCCCTAACCCTTCCCCTCTCTCCGCCCGCACATCGCCTCGCTAGCAGCTGACTTATTGTAATTTCCGGACTGTTGTCCGCACCCTGTGTACATCAAACGGCCCAAAAAGAAAAACAAAGTTCGTCTGCCACTTTTGCAGGGGTTGTGGTTACGTCAGAAAGAGGCCTAGCTCTGATTGGCTCTGACTGAAGGATAGTGGGTGGACCTCAGAGAAAGCTGCCTCGAGGTCTACCCACTATTCTTTAATCAGAGCCAATCGGAGCTAGGCGTTTTTCTGACGTCACCACAACCGATGCAAAAGTGGCAGACGATACTTGCGCTCTGCATAGCGGATGGTACGAAAGACTCGCTTTCAAACCGGCACGAAAATCTGAAGTGACCCGAAAAGTAACTGTTACTTTTTCCAAATAACGGCCATCTACTTTTCTTCTCAAGTAATCGAGTAATCTAATTGAATACTTTTTTTTAACGAAGATACTGTACTTGAAATATATATATATATATTTTTAAGTAACGTGTCCAAGACTGCTTAGTCGTACAGAAATAAATTTCACATAACAACGTCACACAAAATCCGTGAAATCTAGTTACAAAAAACGATATTAGGAAAAAAAATCTTGTATATATAGTCCGTACCGCGTCTAAGATCTCCGCTTTTAAACACGTAGTATTTACTAAGTATTAACCACGAAAATATCGCACACTCTTGCCGACTCGCATAAAATGCTGCCCTCCGGTTACTGGAGCTTCCGCCTACGTTAATGTTTTCTTGTTTTTTGTTTTTTTTCCCCCGAATGATCGATCGATATGAGTGACGCGATAGTGACTCAGCCAGATATCTCGGAATACTTCCCGCGGGGGCAGTGATTTCTTTTCCCCCGAAATATACGGAGTATTGATGGCCCCCTGTCCACTCGGAAAGAAGTGTTGCACCTTCTTCGGTGTAGGCTGTTGCACCACTTTGGGTGTAAAGGAACGCCCGACTACCTGGTAGCGTCGGCTCAGCTTTTGACGACGCTGAAATCCTCCCGTTATTTTTACGAGTCCCACTTGAGTCGAGTAATTTTGTAGCAGGAAAGTGGCTTTGTTAATGTACAGTTTACATCGATGCACTTCTTCCTGAGCCCCCTTGCAAAGTAGTGGATTAGTATTCGGGCAGGCTGACCTTTTGGTTTTTTTGTATGTGAGAAATCTATTTGTCTTAAGACAGTAATACAGTTGAATAAAGTATGCACTAAATATGCTTACATTATTCACTAAATACAATAAAGTATGCGCTAAATACAATAAACATGCGTACTACACTAAAAGTATTCACTATATACAATAAACATGCGTACTACACTAAAAGTATTCACTAAATACAATAAACATGCGTACTACACTAAAAGTATTCACTAAATACAATAAACATGCGTACTACACTAAAAGTATTCACTAAATACAATAAACATGCGTACTACACTAAAAGTATTCACTAAATACAATAAACATGCGTACTACACTAAAAGTATTCACTAAATACAATAAACATGCGTACTACACTAAAAGTATTCACTAAATACAATAAACATGCGTACTACACTAAAAGTATTCACTAGACTAAACAAATTATTCACATATTCACACTAAACCTTTGCACTATATAGAAACTAAAAGTATTTACTGGATACACGAAACGTATGTACAGTGCTAATCACACTTGTCTATAACGCGCGAGCGTGCAGCTTTCTCCGGGGAGCGCTAGACTGGTGGCATTCGTGGGAACTAAGCTAGTCACGTGGCGCAACTTAGAACGGCCCGCTCGAGGGGTGTCCTGCCCACTCTATCAGCTTTACAAGCGATAAAAGTAAAGTGCTTTATGATATTTTTTTTTTTGTTTTTTGATGACGACATCGTTGATACGCCTTCATGCTTTAGTTCGTTTATCGTTCGAGCAATGATGTTTGCGAAAAGCGTGCGAGCAGCCTCCCGCGTTCGCCGCCAGCTGATAGAGTGGGCAGGACACCCCTCGACCGGGCCGTTCCATGTTGCGCCACGTCACTAACTTAGTTTCCGCGAATGCCAACAGTCTAGCGCTCCCCGGAGAAAGCCGCACGCTCGCGCGTTATAGACAAGTGTGATTAGCACTGTACTAGATACACGAAACGTATGTACTAGATACACGAAACGTGTGCACTATAGATGCACGAAACGTTCGCACTAGGTACACGAAACGTGTGCACTAAATGCAGTAAACATGCGCATTATACACACTAAAAGTGCGCACTCGGTGCAAAAGTACGCTGATTGCTCTGCCAACGGTACGTTAAAAGTATGTTTAGCCCTATTGAAAACACCAGTTTGAAGTCAATTAACCATGCGTAATTTTGTACCTTTATTAGATACTTCGCAAAGTATATTACAATTTACTCGTATAGTTTAATCGCGTACACCTTGGCTGCCGAACTGAGTCGACGACGCGCTAACCGTGCCACTAAGATACAAATGAAAATAATCGAAATATACTTTAAGTGTGCTTCGTTTTTTTAAATGTGCATTGGTGTATACCTTTTTTGCATCGCTTTTACCAAGGGGCGCTATAGAATCCCCAAATTGCAGCTCATCTCCGAACGCGCGAGCGTCATTTAAACGGTGGTGTCACAATAGACGGCAGGAAAGTGACACTAAGGGAACGTGTCGTCTCGGCGCGACCGGTTCGAAACCGGTTAGTGTACACTCCTTCCTATGGGCCGACATCGAGAGGACGGACGGGCTGCCGTCTCCCGGAAGTGGCGTACTTGCGTGGCTTCCGGTTTCCCACCCCTCGACACGGCGAGATTTCCTTCGCCGGTGTCGACCTCGGCATTAGCGGGAACACACCTCTGGAAAAAAAAAACTCCCCGTCTAATTTGTTCCCACGGTTGCTGACGCGTTGTTGCGTTCTTGGTGTGACACCGCGGCCTTCGCTGTCCGACACGACAGCCTTTTGTTTAAGCTCCGAGGCGTCTGATTTCGTCACGTCCAATCAAGTGGTCACGTGGAATGCCGAGGCAATGCCAGTGTTGTAGGCGTTATACAGAAAAGAAAAAAAAAAGTAACGAAATACGTTACTCGTTACTTGGAAATAAAAGGAACGCGTTATCGTTACCGATAAAAAGTAAGACACGTTACTTTTGAGGTACTCTTTTTGAAACTGTGAATGAACATGTTTTACTGTTTTGACGGAACAGGTATATCCATAAGCGCCATATTTCATGAACTAATACGTCCATGCACACACTAAACGTAATTACCTTACTTTCTTTTCTTTTTTGTTTACAGTTTTACTTAAAGGAGCTGTGCAACGATATTCAATTGGAATGTTGTTCTCTCTACACGAGCTTACTGGCACACCTGGGACTCAAGGATACTCACACGCAACACAACTGGCCAAGAAACGCCTTTGTTGCGGTGTAATTTCAAGGACAAAAGCGATCATTTTCATTCAATCTCTCCTTTGCAAAATTTGATGACGTAACTCGGGGATCGCAGTACACCCAAGTGACGATATTTGAATGCGGCTCATAGATTGGACCCGAGCATTGCGTGGGCACTCGACTTGGGCTCGTGACAATTGCTATCTCGAGAAGCATTCGGGTTGTAACCCGTGTCCAATCGCTGCAACGACGACAATAGCCGAGCCATAACAATGTCTGGAACTCAGCGCGTGTCCTGCGCTTTGCCAACCCCAGCGCGTGGCTATGATCAACATTGGCGGCATATAATCGGCTCCAGATCACGTGGCCGCTTGTTCTGGCTGCGAGTTGAGGGGGTGAATGCTGCTCGTTTTTCTTAAATTTTTTTCTGGGACTTCTATTGCGTGAGGTGAAAAACGAACGCGTGTTTTATAGGTCATTAACGTTAGGGATCCGTTTTACGCGGTATTTGTACAAATTACAAAAATTGTTGCATTGCTCCTTTAAATACTCGCTAGAAAAACGCAAAACAAAACTGATTCACATGGCTTGACGCCCAAAAAGAGATGAAGTGCTATTTTTATTTTTTTAGGTTTTCGGAAGAATATGTAACGAGTAATGTAACTATGTTACCCGTTACTCAGAATAAGTAACGCAAGTCATTTACTGTTTTGAAAATGTACCGAATACGTTACGCGTTACTAAAAAAAAAGTTCCGCGTTACCGGTAACGGCGTTGCATGGGACGCGTTACTCCCGACACTGGTCAGTACCGCTTAGAGAAGTCGAGGCTTGCGCCTCTGCCGCCCCAGACGTCATTACGGAGCACGTGTAGCTGCTAAAGGCTCACGTTGCAGGCAGTCCTGGGTTCGATGCCCGCCCCTATTAAATAAAGCCCGCATTTCCTGTCCATGGGTTTTAATGTAATGATCTTTTATTAGCTAGCCATGTGCCCTGAAACTCTTTTTCTGTGTGTGCGTGTGCCCTTCTACGCCTTTGTCTAGCTTATTTGTGGCACCCTGATTTGAGGAAGCTGCAGAAGTGATCTGACGACGTAAAATTGTTCACGCAGCGGGAGAGAGAAAAAAAAGCGCTTGAGCAACATTAGGAAGCGCCGCAACAATAGCGCAAGACAGCTGTCGAGGATATCTTTCGTCGTATTTCTTTTTCGGGGCAAAACGGGAACAGGTGAAGACGTTGACAGGCGCGGATTATGAAGAAAATAAAAGGGACGGAGGGGGAGAGACAGTTTACTCCGAAATAGGAAATGGTTAGGATGTTGCGAAACTGCGGAAGGTCGAGCACGACCAGGTTCGAGCTTTTTGGAGCATAAACTTCGCCACAATTCGTTTCGACGCTTGCGCGGAGGTGGATGGATGGGTACGGCTGAACCCTCTTAATCGGGCGGCGACCTGCGCCACCTAGCCAAAGCTTCTATATCGAACAATTAACTAATCTCCAATTAAATTCCGATTTAATCGAGATGGACAAACTACCATACATCTTCTTTCCCCTGGAAGTTCCGACAATTTGGTGTAAAAGTCTGGCAACACTCTTGAAAGGTCGAACTTCGTTAAATTCGTGTTAAAGATCGGAGGTTCTGCGAGCTATCGAACCTCAGTGCAAGGTTGGACAAAAGTTCGCAGCTTCCCTAACAGCAAGTAATGCGCTATGATTTCGTAATTTTTAGGAAGCATATTATTATTACATTGACGTAAAACTGAGTTCGTCGCAATTATGTTCTTCGTCGGTCAAAAAAAAAAAAAAAAAAATGCTGACGTACATCTGTATTGTGTTTTTCGGTACGAAATACTGGAAACCTTAATCGTGGATAGAGAGAGAAACATGAGAGCACGTTTGGCGTGAACCGCCTTCACTTGCAAGTGCGGAACAGAGCAGAAAGAGGTCAAGTTAGGTGTCTTCACTTCGACCCTTCACCAGCAGTTGCGTATTTTTCTCGCGGGTCGTCGGTTGTGAGGGGAGGTACGCGAATTAGTACCGCCTCTGTATATTTTTCTCCCCAAATATAGCGTTTTTAACTAACATTCGCACGCGTTATTGCTGCATTCTTCGCGAACATCGAGTAATATCGCGGTAAAGTGTCCATCATTCTCTCCTTCCGGACGCTAGCCGTAGTTTCGAGCTTTCGTCGTTGCGTGAAAAGGGCCGGCGCAAGCGCACAACTCTGCTCTAAAAGTGTCCGTTAAACGTCTAATGCAGCTGATCCAGTAAAGAAAAAAACAAAACAACTAGTTCTATTTTTAGGCTAAAGCCGCAGTTAGACTGCACATGCGTCATACGAAAGACACGGAGTTTCTCTGCAGATGCATTCAGAATTCCCTGCGGATGCATGCCTCACGCATGTTGCAATCATGTTTGCCTCATACATGCTTCAAACATGACCGTAAACAGTTTTTTTTTTTTATTGTTTAATGTGACGGTATTGTCATACAAGGAAGAAACTGGCCTCGGGCAGTGTCTATACAAACTGTCTTTTTGTATTATATATTTGCAGTGT
The DNA here is from genome assembly GCF_016920785.2 of Ixodes scapularis. NCBI lineage: Eukaryota > Metazoa > Arthropoda > Arachnida > Ixodida > Ixodidae > Ixodes > Ixodes scapularis. The sequence goes on from NW_024609836.1 coordinate 69,819,011, forward strand.
GACGGCGGCTCAAGATGGCCGCGTTCAGAAGGCGACTATTGGAATATTGGTCTAGTATGTCGTTTATATACTTGTCGGGGGAAAAGAAAACAATTCTGGCATTTTGGTGCGGCGATTGTAGGCTGGAGCGGCCATGCACTTCTCAATATAAAGTATAAAAAAAGGGCGATGCTTTAACGATGGTGATGAGCAACAGTAACACAACGGTTCTCCCCGCTGTAAATCACGGTGTTGAATTGTTCAGTCGGGCGTTGAAAGGGATTGCGATCGCGAGAATGTATATCGGAGATGCATCACCAGATTGTTGGTAACTTGAAAAATATCGCCCAGGGCTGTGTAAAATATTGTAAATCGAATTGAGGATATTTTTTTTTATGAATTTACGAACAACGCGGTCGTAAATGGGGCTCACGCGGGAACACTTTCGCTGATAAGTCTCGTCTTGCAACCGCGATTATTGGACTAGTTTGAGGTACAGTGGTGTGTTAGGAACGGGGGTTCAAGGATACCGAGGAAATGCACAGCATATTCCCAGAGAATCTTCTTTAATAACCTTCGGAACGGATATACGATAGACCATTACGAACGTTTTGTCACTAGCATTGTTCACGATCGTGAATAGGACCCGTCACGTAACAAGGTAGCAAAAATGTTTAAACTTTTCTTTCTTTTTTTTTTTTTTTTGCGAAGTGAACGAATTTTTCTTTTTTTTTTTTTTTTTCTTCGCTACTCTTTCTTGCAACCTTTGGAACGGACCATAGAATTTGGGAAGACTGCTGCACGAGGGCCTTCAAACTTCCGGCACCTGGCTCGGCGCCATCTTGCTTTCAACTCCCCTCCATTTCCCACGGACGCCGGCAAGCTGTCACGTGGTCTAAGCGGTTCCGACTCAAAAGTCCCAGGGCCGGAAGTGACGCCAGTCTACTACTAGGACCGGAACTGCTTCTTGCTTCCGGTGGGGTGATTCTGTGGAAAGCTAGACGCGGTGCTTTCTTTTATCGGTATTATTATGTACGAGTGCGCGTGACTTGAATTTGTCTGTTGGAGGGAAGTGAAAGTAAGAAAAAAAAAAGAGTTAACGTATACATACCTAGTAAAAAAATAAAGTCGCAACACGTGACACAGTAAAGCTGTTTTTATCTTTTTTTTTTTTTTTTCAAATTTTGGGGGTCAGGTAAAACGTCGTAGAACTCGGATCAGCCCTCGTTCTCACCGACGAAGCCGGAGTCCCCACAGAAAACGTTGACTCAGCACTTGTGTGCACCCTGTTCACCGTGTTTGCCTCTTTTAGGTGACTTCAAAAGTTAAGCACTACTGCATTGCTCGCTAGGAGGTGTTGCTATAACTCTCCTCCTTGCTATCAGGGTGGTGTTGATATAACACCCCTCCACCCTTTTTGGCGCCTCCACCGGGGTTTTTGTCATTATCATCATCATCACAATCGTTATCACCTCTCCATGATGTCAGCCGTTCCGGCGAAAAAAGCGGAGCGATTCCACATTCCTTCCGCAACGCAGAAAAACTTTTTGCCATACCTGCATACGCGAACATCTCATCGCTTGCGGCGCGCACCCTGAGTCAGGCCCGCAAACGTTGACTCACGCGCGATCGGTCGGCCGGAGTAGGGGGGGCTTTGCATTCGTTTGTGGACATTCCATCCGCGATAACTTGCCTCTCCCTCCCCCTCTATTCTTCTTTTTCATCTCGAACCCCCCCCCCCCCCCCCTTCCCCTGTATTGAAAACCCCTAGGGTTTTCAGATTGCGAGCTACAGTTGCCACCTTGGGTGACAGGTCATCTTCCGCGGGTAGCGGGCAGCATTGTCTCGTGACTACGGCGTGGCGTGGTACTAGTATAGTGGTTCGGCCCACGTTGGCTTCGCCCGATGACACCTCCGTGACTTCGGACGTCCAGTTAATAGTTTCCTAGAAGCCGCGCACCACGGGTCTGGCGAAAGTCTGGCGAATGCCGGTAAGTGCAGTCGTGCGAGACGCCGTTTTTTTATTTTATTTATGATGCGTTTGTCTTTATATCTACCTGGTAGGAACGTTTGGCGTAAAGCCAGCCCGCGTTTTTATTTTATTTTTTCTTAATATTGTTTCTGAAGTTTTTGTCTCCGATCCGCACATTGCTGGTTTTGTCAGGTGAGAGTTAGTTAGCCTTCTAAGTTCTCGTCCCATTCCGTGCACGCGCCTTCATTGCCTTTGTTGTCTTTGCCGAACTTAAGCCGTCTTGGTGTGTTTGAGTTTGTCTTACAAGTATAGCGTCAGATGTGTCAATGCACGAGTTTGGGTGTTCGCGAAACAATGATAGTAGGTACTCCAAAGAAATGCGAAGCGTGAATTTTATCAGGGGGTTTTACCCGAACTGATACCTCTGCCTGTTCGTTAGAACAAATTAATTCGTTGCTTCTATCTTTTTTTTTTTTTTTTTTTTTGCTTTTTTATGTGTGCAGTATTGTCACGTTTTCTGATAACTCCCAGTTAGTTGAAGCCGTAGACCTTCAGTCTGCACTCATTGTCTTCGACCTGCAGCTCTGTAGCACCTATCGCCTGTGCTTTTCTTGGAAGCAAAGTTCTGCTTAGTGCTTTCTTGCCCTGTACAGTTCGGAGGAGTCGAAGTAAACGTGAGACTTGCCGTTTCGGAATAAGTTACACGGTATGAACACGAACCGCGTATCTTCCGTGCTTCGTCAGTAAGCCGTAATCGGTTGGCAACGCATGAGTTGATAACAAGGAAATGTAGCGACGCGCACTAACGGCGTCACCAAAAGACTTGTGGACTTGCGCAGTCTTCGAAGGAAAACGAAAAAAAAAAATACTGCAGACCCTTCTTTTTTTAAAATATGTATTGATGTTATTGGCGTGTTGGCTGGCATGACACCCATAGCTTTAGAAGAAAAAAAAAACAAAAAAAAACAGCAGAGTCGCAGCAAAATTTACTAAAAAAAAACGCCACGTGTACTTTTTTTTTTTTTTTTGCAAAAGCAGGTGTTTTGTTTGTGCTTTGTCTCAACTTCTGAAGGGCTGCCGACGTTATCAATAAGGATGTTGCGAAGCTACACAGGTTCCACTTTTTCGAACTTCTGTCGCAAAGCTCGGCTGAAGTTCGACTGGGGTTCTCCTATTCTATTTGCATCCGCGGAAATTAAAAAAAACACGTTGACGCCACTTTACGGAGTATGGGCACAAAAATTTTTTTTTCTTTTTTAATTAACGTATTTGGGCATCTGGTTTTACCACCCCAGCCGAAGACTGAGGATGAATTGCGACCCCTTGAGGATCTTTTGGCATTAAACCGAAGACTCAGCCACGCGGCGCCTTCTCCGCAATAAGCCTCCGTCAGATTTCGGGAACCTCGGCCGGGGTTCGTACCCGCCTCCCGGGGATCCGTAGGCCGTCACTTCGCCTCCGAGACCCGAAAGCGACAAAAAGGCGTAACTATCGGTAACAAATTAAAATAATCACCGCACTTCGTCGCTAACACCGTCTTACATGGCCTCACTACTTCGCGCGACCGACACCACCACAAGCATCGAGATTGATGCAAGGTTCCTATTTAAAGCTATCCCTTTAAAATGGCAGCAAACGCGATGCAAAATCCGAACCATGCGGCACGTCACCTTGCTCCGGAAGAGCGCCAAACCGAGCCCGGCGGTGCACCCTCCCTCCTCCCGTTCCGCAACGCGCGAGCTTCGAACGTCTCCTCGCAACTCTCTGAGTCAGCACGGCGGCGGCGGCGGAGCGCTGTAGCGTCGTCGCAGGTGCATCGGCAGGAGGGAGGGGACCCCTTTTGGCCGTGCCTGAGTCACCCGCCGCTGCCTTGGCCCGGACCCAAGGCTAGAACCCCCGGAGGGTCCTCGACCAGGTGCTCCCCGCTCCTCTCGGGAGACCCGAGGAGGCGCTAATTTCAGACTCCGACTCAGACCGCGGGCTCTCGGAGAGGGAGCGGACGCCGTGCTTCGTTTTCGCCTCCAAGCTGACAGTGCGGTGGGAGTTGCCCGTTTGTCGGACCGACCGGCCGCTTCCTTTTTCAACGTCTGCAACATACAAAAAAACCGTCTGTGGACGCTGTCCTGGAGCGTGTTGCTTCCTTGTACTATGTAGGAGGGCAGTGTGAGCTTCAGCGCGCGTGCAGCGAAAGCTCACGCTGCAGGCTCCGGGGACTCTGGGTTCAAATCCTCTCCTCGCCCGTTTCGATCTGGATGATCATCGTACCGGCGTGCGGTCGTGTTAAAGAATCGCGTCAAAGACCGACGACCAGTTCGCGCTTTTCACTACTCCCTCGCCTCCTTTTTGCCCACCTTCTACCCTGTCCACCATTGCCTGTTTCCTCCTTCCCCACGATGCGGAGGATCTTCATCCTTGCAGAATCTCTAGTCTGGTTGTCGGCCTTTAAAGACCCCCCAGGCTAGCGGTGGTACCGCACCGGCCAAATCTCGTCTACGGCAGAGACGCCCGTTAGGGCTGAATAACTTCCCGTTGTCTAAACATAGCAGGCACGCCAGAATTGCTTTACGAGGGTATGGGCGGGGGCGTGATCACGTGACGAAAGAGCGACGGTATGACTGGTCCGACCAGCACGTATACCTTTCACCGCACTGTCAAGCTACAGTTCCGACCGTGGGCTGCGGCGGTCGCGCCAGGTAGCTGCGGGCTTTCATTTTTTTTTTTTTTTTTTAGTACACTAAGGTTTTTTTGGGGTGAGTCGCTCATCCTTCTTGTAAAGGGGGGAGGGGAGATTGTAGACTTAAATTGTTCCGCTCTGCCCTACCTCTTTCGTCAACGTCGCTGTTCAGTCTCCGGGCTCGCACACGCTTGAGAGGACTCGCGAGAATTGTGGGTAAAAGACCCACGGGCGCTGGTATTTTCGACACTTTGTGTCGGTCCTTCCTCTCTCTTTACACGTAAAAGCTGCTCCCGGTAGGGGTGCTGGTTTTGAGTGGGATGACGTCATTTCGACGTTCATTCGATGGCCTTGGCATGTGATGACGCCAGTCTTTCCTCTTGTGCTTGCCTCACGCGACAGGTTGGCTACAATTTTCGTGACATTGACGGGCGGGGCATGCCCCTAAGCCACGGTGCCCTAAGCTGAGGAACCCACCAGGGCGGCGCGTGCGTGTGTGCAAGCATATCATATTAGAACCCCAGAAGCGCGAGAAAGAACGCCAAGATCGTACGGGACGCCAATCGTATACTGAACGGCATCCTACACACCGCTCGTGCGATACAACGTTGGTGGTGCTTGCTTTCACAGTGTCCCAAGCAAGAGAAGGCTCTGTCCGTTCGGATAGTTCTAAAAATTGCGTCTCGCGTTCGTCTAGACAGCGAGAACTCGGTCAGCGCCGATGGACGTCTCGGTGTCTCCGCTAGATGGAGGAGAAATTTAGAAAGTGGAGTCGTCGCTGTGCTGGGGTTTTCAATGTGCATGACACTGCGCGGTGATTACACGACCGCACGCCGGAACGATGATCATCCGGATCGAGGCGGCCAGGGGTGGGGACTGAGCCTGCAGAATCCCAGGGTTATACCGATATCACTGAAACGACGAGGCCTCCACCTCATCGCCGCCGCAGCGCGTCTCACATGTCGGGAGGTCCAGTAACGATGACGTAGTGCGCGGGCCTCCTCCTATGTGGTATTGGTTATAAATACGGCGCAAGCCTTCGCTCCACGGGCTCAAAGATGCGATGTGGGTTAACACATTCAGCCACCGATCCTCTCCCATAGGTCAGAGTAGTCGGGCAGGTTAAGAACCCAGCATGAGCTCCGCCTCCGGCACGAACCCGTTGCCTTCCTGCGGTCTTTGGCCGCGCGCGCTGGAGGCGGAACATTAAAGGGGCGATGCAATAATTTTCTAAATGCCGCTTGGAACTATTTCTCGACATTCGTATAGCCTATAAATCAGGCGTTAGTTGTCGAGGTACTGATCGTCACGAGCCGAAATCGAATAGTCGCAAGTTGCTCCTGTTCATTGTATGAGCTGCGTTTTAATATCGTCACCACAGGTGTTCCGCGTCAACAATGGAACTGGCGACTACGTCATCAAATTTCGCGAAGGAGAAAAGGAAAGAGAAAAGTCCGCTTTTTTCCTCGAAATTACGCGGCGACAAAGACGCTTCTTGGTCAGTGGCGTTGCGTGCTAGTGCTTGGGTCCCATAATGCCAGTGAGTGTGTAAAGTGAGAAACTTTTTTTCTTCCCAATGTCGTTGCACGGCCCCTTAAAGCTGTCACCGCCCATCAAGGAGGCGAATAACCGAGCCAAGTATATGAACGTAGCCTCGGGTCCACCACCGTGCAGTGCGCGGCTTCTGAGGAGCCGTTCCCGGTAGCGCCCAGCGGGCTGTTTGTGACGGCTAAAAATACCGCTTCCTTCCGCCGCTGTTGCGCGGCACCAATCGCCGGGAGCGTACACGAACCCCGAGGGCAGAAGCAGCGAGCGCTACGAGTCGACTCATTCAACGCCGCCCCCTTCGGTCGACGAACAGTGTGCCCGGAAGCAGAGGGGGCCCCCGCGCGGTTCTGAAATTCGCCGGCTAATTCCCTTTTGTAGAATCGGCGAGGCGGCCGGGTAGGTAACCTGTCGAAACCTGTTGGAACGCGTGTCCACTGCTGCGTCGGTCAGTCGGTCCCGTGCCTGCAGGAATTCGTCAGGTTTCCCCCCGCGATTGTTTCGCGGAAGAGGGTGTGCGGGTTGAGCTTTTTTTTCTTTTGAGGCCGTTGACCGACGACTGTTGTCCGAAGGCCGGATCTTTACCTCGCGTATGGAGCCCCCTGTTCACACTTTAGCTGACAGTGAGGTGCGAGCTACGCCGGACCAATCGACCGCCCCCCTTTCATCGTGACGAAAGATAGATGTGCGACTAGTTAAAAAAAAAAAAACGGTTAAAGTGCAGTGCGTTTTATCGCCAGGTGAAAACGGATTACAGTCCAATGCAGTGGTCAGAGGTTCCGCACACTGACTCAACCATCGCATTTTGACCTTTTGAAACTGAGGAGTTCCCATGCATCGTGTTGTAATGAATGCGTTGCTCGCTTCTGACTCATTCCCTTTTTCTTATTTTTCTTTTTCTTTATGCTATGTTATGTTACGCATCTTGCTGTCTCCTCCTTGTCCGAAACATATGTTGCTGCCAGGCCTCTACGAGCGGGGTTTATACTTTCCCAAGGCACGTTGTTGTGCTAGTTGGTTCATGGTACTGAGTAAATTTGCTGGCGCATACAAGTTTACTCAGTCTATACTTTAAATTATGTTCGGCCCATACCAGGAAAGGTCATGTAGGTAACTTTCCGCCTTTTTTATGCTTGACATTCACCGCTCTTATTGTCGCATGCTTCTACAGCTCCCGACGCAAAATTTACGAGCGTCCGAGCCTCCTCCTCGTGGTGTCGATGGAAATTAGGAAAAGGCACAAGTATTCTGTGTGCTCCATGGCAGAGAGCGGAGTTACGTGGTCCAAAGTCGATTTCTGATTGGCCCTCTTAGAGAGCGACAGAGTGTCACTATCGACGAAGTATCGCGACTCGATCTGCTCTTTACTCGCGTCAGAAGCATGGCTAGAGTCGCGCCTTGAGGCAACTCGTGTAAGAGCACGACTTCTTTGTGAAGGAAAAGTGGAGAGCGAAGTAGTAGATATTAAGTACGATGTCTGTCTCTCATTTCTCGCGCAGCCCTGTCGCCCAGTTCCTGGTTTCACTCCGGAACGTATGTCCTGTGGAGCTAAGGTGTCCGTCCCCAGCGCCATGCTGGATTCCCGACCACGCCAGCTCCAACTCCCGCTGGCGCCACGCTCTATGGCGACGTCTTCCACGACGTCGTCCACGACGTCTTCGTCGACGTCGGGTACCAACGGCGGCGGTCTGCTCCCCTACCGTCGTCGCAGCAGTGCCACGTCCTCCGAACCCTGCGGACGGGTCGTGCGCCTCCTGACGCCCACGGAACTAGTCGACTCCTGGTACCGGGACTGTGGACCTCGGCTACTCCTGGTGGACTGTCGGCCCTTCCTGAGCTTCAACGCGGGCCGCATCAAGTCTGCTGTGAACGTTAACTGCGGCGACCGCATTACGAGACGGCGACTGCAGCAAGGACGTCTTGCCCTGTGGGATCTGGTGGCGTGCGGACAGGCCAGGGAGCAACTCCGTCGCGCGCGGGACATTGTGGTCTACGACGACTGCACGGGAGACTTGGAGTGTCCGCAGCCGTCGAGCTCCTTGTCGCTGGTGCTCGCGGTGCTCTGCCAGAACGGCGCCAAGCCGGCCGTGCTCAAAGGTGAGCGGATTGTGACTTGTTCTGGGAGCGCGCCAGGATTGACGTCAGGTCGGGTAGGTCCTGTCCTCCCGGTGTCCTTGGCGAGGACCACACGCAGAACGCGGAAAAATCGCACCTCTTATGCTTGTTTTTCTTTTGCCGACAGGGATGAAAAATTGTAAATGGCTTGATGGCGTAATGTCTTAGTCGGGCGTTATGACCTCCTCACGCCATGATGACAGAGTTCGCCGACAAGAGGTGTGCATTCTTGTTCCTACTTTGGAAGAGGTATTTTATCAGAAAGCGAGAGCCGTGGCCGCGCCTGTCTTCTCAAAGACGGCCGGCCGTTCTTGCAGCCAACAAAGGGCATTCTTTTTTACTCTCTACTGCTCATTGTTTTTGTTTTTTTTTTTTTTGCACGGGCGTTGCTTGCGCCATCGACCTAACGTGCGTACACTTTAGACATATGCGTCTGCAGAAAAACTTCCGGTTTATGCGTTAGATGGCAAACCTCGGGGGTTGCAGCCCTTAAAGCGAGAGATCCTCGTTTGAAGACGTCAAAAGACTGCCTGCTTCAGTACAAGGGAATTTATGGTGCCTTTTGAGCAATACTCACAAGGAGCTACAGAAATGGGTAGAAGTTATAGGTATTTCTTAACACCGAAAGACGCGGATAATATTCACATCGTTCTCCAAATCCTGGCATGACAAACAATATTGCGGCATTGTCGTGTTTACTCGATGGGACCTTGATAAGCCTTAGCTGTTGCTCGCTTGTCTCTTCGCCACATTATCAGTCATTGACACGTGTTTTTCGTGTGGTAATTTTACACCACCAAACGAATTGTTTCAACGAGGACAACGGGTGAGCGGCGTTTGGCAACTTCTGGTTCCTTGGGAACTTTTATTTCACTGTTGACAAACGACTACAATGAGCTGCAAACCTGTGCCAGCATAGTTCTGAAACCTCCACACTAGTTACAGGCTTGCAGATCATCGTCGTCGTTCGTCAACAGATAAAGAAAATTTCCTAAGGAACCGGAAGTTGCTAAACACCGCTCACCTACTCCGTCTGCTAAAGCAGCCCATGAGTCAGCGACCATAAGCCCGGCCGACTGATGTCACGCAAATGTATGCCTCCTCTGGCACCCGCGTAAGCGCGCTTTGCAAAGGGCTTAAGTCTCGCTAAACCGTCCTCTAAGGGCGCGTACACCGCTCGTTAGAACCGGCCTTCGAGGAGGAGGTAACCCGGACCGGTATATCGACTAGGAGAACGGTCTCTCGGTCGCAATGATCAGCGGGCCGGCGCCCTCGAGCCGGAGATGCTGTCTCCCGCATGTCCCGGGGCTGCCAGGCAGCCTTGCCAAGGACCTATCGTCCGCCGCGCTTGGAGCGACTCTGCAAGCGCCGCCGCGTGTGCAGGAATGCGGTCGTGCCCGGTGTGCGTAGCCCAAGCACCTCCCCGTTGCCGCTGCTGCTGTGGCGGCGGCGGCGCAGCACTCACTGACTCACAGCTGGGAGGGAAAATCCTGGCGGCTGACTTGCGGCGGCCGGCCTTGGCTAGCCTTGGCGTGTGTGGACAGCCTTGGATGGCCCTCACGTAGGGGACCTCCTCCCTTCCCCTGGACGCACTTTCTCTCGCCAGAAGGATGGTGGTGTGATACGCATCGCGTCGGTCGGACACTTCTGACCGCTGGCGTTTTCCAGCAGGCAGGGGCGTTACCGTGTTCATGTTTGAAAGTATCTCGAAGATGGCAAGTGTAGACGTGCAGTGGGCATCGGACGTTCGTTTGTGCTGCGTGTTGAGCGCCGTGTTCTGCAACTTTTATGTCCATCGTCCTGATTGAACTAAAGTTATATTGCGAGTGGCAGGTGGTTACCTCAGGCACGCATTGAATGTTTTTCTGGAAGCCGGCGCTGTAACATATATCGAGACCAAAAACAAGAATTGGACATTTGTTTTGGTGTTGGGCGTTGCAATGTATACGTCGAAAGAGAGTACATTCAGCGCTGAGATGGGTTGAACCTTTGGAAAGCAACTGGCTGTTGTACCCGGGCGCATGGCTGTGTAGAAAATCGAATCTACTCGGATGCTGAAACAACCACAGATAAATCTTGTCTTGGAATGTCGCCAGAAGCTCGGAAGAGTAGCCTGAACAAAGCGACGATTTAGGACTGTTGAAGCAGTGTTTTCACGTATTGACACATACAGACCAGATGCAGAAGCTATTTCGATGTCGAAGCTACTGAGTGAAGAAGAAATAACTAGAAGCTACTGTATGTAGACGAAACAAGTAAATGCTACTGGGTGCGAGAAGAGACAGGTAGACACTATTGGATGTTGAAGCTGGATCTATAAGAAATTTGATGCAGGAGAAACAATTAAGTATGCGCTGCTGGATGTACAAGCTCTTGGATGCAAAACAAACAAGTATAAGCTACTGAATTCAGACGGAACAAGTAGAAGCTACTGGCCATCTAGAGGAAATTGGATGAAGAAGCAACAATCCAGACGGCTATGTGCTAGATATAAAGGAATGTACTGAATGCACATGCAATGTACAGTTCCCAAGCAACCTGCTAGATCTAGTACGCCGGGTTGTGACTCGACATGCTAGCATCCGACTCGAACTCACACTGCTGCACGCGCTCCAACAAAAGGACGAACAGGTGCCGTTCAATAGACGTGGCCACTCAGGACCTGGTATTGACTGCAAACACGTTATATTTTTTTTTTCTCGTCCGTTACGTTTTTTAGAGCTTCCTGGATAGGAATAACCCACCCGAGTAAATCCGACGTTCATTTGTCCTCCAACAGCGTCACGACCCTGCCGATGACTCAAAGGAGTTCAAACAGGGAAGCACGTCAGCAAAGCACGTCCGAGCATTCGCTGCCCGCGTCGTCTTTCCAAACAATTCCCTCTTCCGACGTCGCCCTTCAACGCGCGAAAGGATTTCCCAATAACTCGGCAAGGCTCCTCGGCCGCGGCTGACCCGGCGGCGGCAACAAACGGCGCTTATGACGCATATGAAGAAGCGCGTCAAAACCGGAACACCATCCAACGCCGTGCGCGCAAGTAATTCCCCGGGACTCTTCTTCATAAAGCCGTCGCTTTCGACGACGTGCTCTCACCAGGCCGGTTCCGGCTAGAACTGTAGTGACCCAGCGAACGTCGCGGACGAGTCACCAAGAGAGTCCGTCTCACCACCACCACGTGATGGTGACGGACGCGGATCGTCTCTCGAGAAAGAGTTATTGCCTCGTGAAAGTATAACATATGGGCGAAGCGTGGCAGATTGCGGGGCCGGCGGTGATGGACGGAACGTTGCTGACAAAAAACTTCGTTCGAAAAAGAAAAGGATGAGAAGTCGTGTTTTGGTGAATTGGGATTTCCATGAAGTGTTGACAGCTTTATTGCGTCGCGTTAAATGCCTGTTTTATCACAAAACCAGATTATGTGGGCTTGCTCGCCGACTATAGATTGTGGAATCTACGAGTGCAGCGAATGTGTCATAGGTTGCCTACAATATCGTAATTTGTAAAGCAAGTTTTCGCCAAAGGGTTGTAATCCATGCGCAGCAAGAAACGTACGCTGATGCGGCAGCTTGTTGAACTCTGTCGCAATTCTTGCTGTCTTTCCTTGCGATGCTTCTTCAAGGCGTCTTTGTCGGAGAGTCTGGCATCTTTTTTTCAATACGTCGTTATCTTACGACAATGCGTTTGGGGTGTCCTGCAAAATGTTGAGACGCTGACAACTTATCGCGTCGCGTTGCACACCTATTTCACCACCACCCATACTCTCTGAACTTGCTTGGTGGCCATCGAATGCAGACTGCTTGAAAGCTGCGAATATTTCATACATTCCATGGATGACTCGATCCGAGGCTTTTGATTGTAATACAAGTTTTGCACGGCCAAAGGCTTGTTAACTTACACAGCAAGAAAATCGGGCATATATGTGCCGCATCTTGTTGCCTTTCTTTTTTTTTTTTTTTTTGCGCGGTTTTTGTTTATTTTTACAACTGTTTTTCACTGCGTCTTTATCCGAGAGCCCGACATCTTACTCAAAACTCCGTCATCTTGCGACAACCTAGGTGCGGTGTTCTCCAAAAATGTCCTAAAGGACGGTTCACACATCCGCGATTGGGTGAGATTGACTGTGTTGCGACGGCTTGTGACCGCGCGTGTGCCGAGAAACCGCCCTGGAAACATCTTCGATCTACTTATATAGACCGAAGGTTCTTGCACTATTCTTCGAGATCAAACCTAATATATATCGGCGATAAATGTTTGCTTGTAAGTTATAACATCGTCAGAATTATATCGAGCCCAGGGTAAATAAATAATGCGTTAAAAGAAAAAGAAAAATATACGCATATGGGAAACATTTAAGGTCTACACGTTAAATGGCACGTGTTGTACTCGTAGTAAGCGGTTACAAGCGGTTGTTGCGTCAATTATCCAAGTCCGCCATATTTTTCTGAGCATGAAGGCGGCATCAACGTTCGGCGAGGACTGTGATCCAATCCCACGCTTCGTGGCTCATGGATGGTAATGGCTATACCCTCTGTAACGGGGGGTAGCTTGCGCCACCTAGCCCTAGACTGCCATTGTTGCTCGATTGACTTTTGAAAAGGATTTATTGTTACGAACAGATGCCGCCGGTTAAGGTGTATTATTTCTCTGACGAACGCCGCTCGAGCAAGCGCCATCTCCGATTAATAAAGGAAAGCCATCGCCTCGAGACACTTCCCGAGAAGATCCCCATGGTAACGCTCGAGGGAGGGGGATACCGCCAGCAGCAGCAGCAGCTCCTCGGAGACCTCCTCGGCATGTGGAGAGCGACCTGGGTGCGCGCTCTGAATCACGTGGATCAATAGCAGAGAGCGCTATGTGTGTGTTCACGGCCCCCAGGAAGTTGCTGCGGCTGTATAACCGCCTTCAGGTGCATGAGTCACACCTCTCCCCGCCCTCTCCTCCTTCCATCGTTGCAAGCAAGGGGCTTGACTGTACCCCGCGTCCCTGGTGGTTTGGCAACACGAACCACCACGCCCTTTCGGCCGTTTCGGTGATGCGTCGTCGTATCTGACCCTGCAAGTATATATCGGAACTCGCTTAACGTCGCCGATCGTGTTATCTTGCGTCTATAGCGATCTGACGGAAGGGCCGTGGGAGCGGCCGTGAGACTGGACGTCTGCCTTGAAATAAGACCGCAAGGATTGCTTATGCGCGTCCATGAACGACGATTTCACTCAAACGTATATTGGAATGGTGATCTCGCTGTGTCATGAAGTGGCATTGGTCGCTGTGGCCCAGAGATTGTGGGGGTTGTCACGAGGCTAGACAAGGCGGTTGGACGTCCACCTTGAGACAACGTACATTCCGCAAGGATGACAAAAGGTTGATGGCCACGGGGGGACCAATCATATGAAGTATATGAGTAGGTACCTCGATAAAGGACCAGTTCGTTTCTAGTATGATTTGCATCCACGGTGACTCGGCTGCCCGCTGGCACCCGCTTGTTATGCGTCATCTGTGGGTGGTCATTGACGGTGGGCGAAGAATGATAAATGGACAGATTTCTGCGCGGAATGCTGCCGCATAAGCGGATTAGGCTCGCTTTTTAGTGTCGATATTGATCTCCCAAAGTTACACTAGCTGCGATCAGAAGGTGTATGTATACTTGCAAGGTTCCTTCCCAACTGCGCATTCGATCCTGCGCTGACGTCAATTGTACTCTCCACGCGACTTCAGTGCAACTGAATCTTCGTCAAAGAGGAGACGTTAAAGGTCAACAGGAAAGGGAGAGGATATAAGCTAGGGCAGAACGGAAAAATATAAAAATAAAAATCATCTTGGCCTGACCCTGAATCAGCGCGGTCAATTGATTGATTGCTCATCGGAGGATTCGTTCGGAGAACTGGTGGCCAGGTTCGCGGGCATGAGCGTCTCCCACGTCGACGCTGATCGCTACATGAAGCTTTGGAAAACCCGTTTGGGGTTTTCGAGCCGCCGACGATAGTGGGCGCGGTTTTGTAACGTTTAAGCACGCCTCACCTTTTCGAGGTGCATGCGGAGTAACGATGTTTGGGGACGTGTATTTATTGTTGTTCTTCAGTGACAGGGTTAGTTCATCAGTATTGTTCTTCCTACCATGCGTTGGTATCTTACCGTTTCGCATTAATTTTTTTATAGTTCAACAGCTCTATTCCTTTGTTTTCTTGTGGTCTATTGCATGAAATTCAAAACTTTGAATTTTTATACATTCGAAAGGAATTTGAAGGGGTTGTAGACGCGAGTCCATGTCATCGTCCAAGGCGTGCCGGCCCCCCGTCTGGTTTCCTGCAACACCGATACACGAGTCTTGTCATCGGCGATGCAAGCGGATATCCAACTCCGGCGCCGTCTCAGTGAAACAGTGTCGAGAGACATCGCGCCACGAATACCTATAGCCGATCCGTTGTCGATGCACTCCAATGCGTCATTCATTGATATACACATGCCGAGCAGCGCCGCGGGCGAGAGCACCGCTCGCCGGATAATTAAGACATGACGTGTCGGCCACGACTGTATACTCTACGTCTATCCATACACACATACACAGAGAGGCACGTGGCGGGAGATTCGTTGTCGTCTGCCTGCTGGTAGGGACGAGCAGTCTCCGTTTAGTCACTTGGACCCCGCGATCATGAGTCAAAGGAGAGCCGCGATGACGCTTTGGCGATGAATCACGGACGAGGGAGACGTTTCGGCGGATCCACCGTTCTCGGAGGTTCGGTGTGTGTGTGTGCGTGTGAGCCACCCACCCACCCAGTCACCCACCCACCTCCCCGGAGGACAAGCTCCGTTCGGCGCCCAACAATCAATGGAGCGTATTAGTCACACTCGCGGGGAGGTTTGGACTCCGCGTGCTCGTGTTTTGTTATTTTTTTTCTTTTCTTTGGGTCCCGCGCTGCGGGAGCCTCGGGGGAGCACCACGGAGGTTCGGGCGTGAGTCGGGAGTTGGGGGGAGAAAACGTCACTCGGCATTTACACTTTGTTGCTCGTTTGCTATACGAGGGTGTCCATTACGCGGTGCGCCCGCAGGACTTCCTGCCGCGATTAATTAGCGGGTCTTTTGGGTCCTTAATCGATGTAGAAGATCGCAAGTTTCCAGCTCTTTGGTTCGTTTTTGCCCGTTGGCTCTCGGCGCTTTTCTGTTTGCGTTTCACGGTGCTGCTCTGTTGGATCTTGGTTGCGAGGCTAATGAAGCTCAGTGCGTGCAAACGGGGCATACGGTCTTTGTTTCCCGGCTTGTCGCCTTATGATGAGTGGTCGCTTGCGCATTGCGCTCTGCTGAATGGTTAGGACTGGCAGCCTGAGGCCCCTCGATGATTTGCAACTATTTATTCCGGATTGTCGCTTGCTTGTTCCAAGCGTTATTGGCTGCTCGGGACAGCACTGTACCTGGGATGCCTCCGATCCGCCGGCCTTGGATGGCTCAGAAAATTCTCAAGTCGACAATACAATCACTTCTGATCGTGGATCGCAAGCCCTGACAAGTTGTAACTCGTCGATCGTCTCCACTTTCAGCAGGTATTCGAGCACTGACGAATTGAAGCTGCTCGTACTGGTGAAGGCGCTTTAATGTTGGCCTCTGATAGGTGACGTGGTAAGACCTCCACAACGGCCTCGTTATGCGATGGCCCACTATCCGCGCAGCGTGCGCAGTACTTGTCTTCGGTGATCTACGGCACGTTTGATTATCACGGCGTAGCGACGTATAATCTTCCGCCGGAAATAGGAGTGGGAAAGGCGCTCGGAGGAAAAGACGTCCGAGCGTGGTCCGTCCGTTCCCTCTGTCCGTCCGTCCGGCCGGCGGTTCCAGGAAACAGGTTTCGGCGGATATTGCTCCCCCCCAGATGCCGACGACACTGTGCTGCAGTCTCCGACTTCCCGCAACTTTCTCCGCGCAACGTGTGCCGTGTGAGGCGGAAAACAGGGGCCACTAACCGGGAAAGCGGTCTTCTTCTGTTGAAGAAGGCGCTCTCCTTCCTTTTTATTGGCAGTTTCTTTGTTGGATGAAAGGCCGTCTGCGGAAAGAGGTGCGGAAATACGACCCGGCCGGAGGTCCTTGCGTCGTCTGCCAAACGCCATTCGTGGGCACTGGAGTCTGGAGGCCGCGCGATTTTGGCGTCTGCTACGTGAGAGGGGGCAGGTGCCCTCTACTGATTCTGGAGTTTGTTGCCGATGAATCATTCGTATATCTTCTTCGATGGTCAGTTGGAAAGTCGGTTGCTGCGTGTAATCGTTGGGAACTTTATGGAACAATCGATGCTCCAAATGCCATTTGTGGATACTGGATGCCGCGCAGACTTTGCAGTTTGGTTCCTTAGAAAGGTCCGACATCATCCAATGGTGTGGGGTTTTGATCTGCTTTTTCATGTAACTTGGGAACTTTCTGGAGCAGTCGCTTCTCTTGTCCTGCCAAAGGGCTGACCGAGGAC
Source organism: Ixodes scapularis (assembly GCF_016920785.2). Taxonomy (NCBI): domain Eukaryota; kingdom Metazoa; phylum Arthropoda; class Arachnida; order Ixodida; family Ixodidae; genus Ixodes; species Ixodes scapularis. The sequence continues at coordinate 69,835,744 of NW_024609836.1, forward strand.
CTTGTCGGCGAATGAACGGACACTGCTTGCAAATCAGTTAAGCGCACCTTGTTAGCAATCCGTCATCAGGTGGTTACAGAAGAACATGTTTGCGATCAAGCGATACTGCGCGAAGACTTGTCGGATCGCCAGAATGTTGTCCACAAACGTCGTTAATCTGTCGACCTTCCTGAACTAAAGTGCACGCGGTGTCTGTATTTTAAAGCGTGGGCATAGTCTGGTGGCCGGCCTGCACGCTGCTTTCAAATGAAAGCCTGTCTCCATCGTCGTTCGAACTGCGATGAGCTTGCGTTACCGCAACGCGGGACACCGCACCCCGTCGGCAGCTTTTCGGTTTGGGGTGAGTTCCCAACGAGAATGTTTCTGCAAAATAGGTATTGATTGATTGATCGCCAGGCATACCCGCACTAGTTCAGCAGCTAGTCGTTTAACGACCCGGCAGTTCCGCTCGCGAAAAGGAAACCAAAACCAAGAGTTATCCGAATCACCGCCACGACAACGCAGAATTCTCTGGTGTGGTCCCTTTCATCGGGGCAACTGCCGACGTCCGTTACGAAGGAAAGAGCTCGTGCGCGGGCCGTGGTAAGTGGAGAGGAGGTTTATGGCTTGGCAGCCGCCAATTTTCTCCGGTTCTAGCCTGTTCAATGTTGCGTCACGGCCCAGGGTTGCTCAAGACACTCGGGCGCCCACGTCACCTCGACGTATTGTTATTGTTCGGGACACGCTTGGAAGGATACGCGGATCGATCCGTCAAAAGCCGTCTCACCGCCCAGACACGACGGATAGGGGCTCGTGTTATCCTGGACAGACGTTTGTTTACAAAACAATGGCGGCCCTCGTGCGCGGCGTTTGAACGTTGCGCAGACGTTGCGCGCGCAGGCGCATGTGGTGCCTAGATGCGAGAGGAGCCGCCGCGTCCTTTCGACGTCCAGCCCACACTCACCGCCTGAGTCATCCGCCGCAGCCATGACCCTTTTGGAGAGTGAGCGTTCCTCTCCCGGCCGCGGTTAGCCTTGCTTTGCTCTTGACTCCGGACGAGTCATGACAACAATGAGTATTGTCCCCTTCTTTCTTTGTATATCTTTCTTTTTTTATTTATTTGGTGGCGAAACACAAAAGCGTAACTGAGGTAATAAAGGGCTCTGTGGGAAGAAACCAGTGATGGAAGTGCTGCGCCCAATCGCGCCATGAACGAAAGTCTGCTACATCTTGCGCCATAGTGCCATCATTTTTGCGAAGAATTGCGCCAGACCTGCGCAGAGATAGACTTAAGCGAGGAAAAATATGAAAATATTTTATTATTGGTCGATTCTAATATTCGGAGAAGTAGGTGGAAAGGAAAATGGTAGAGAAATGTATTTCACAGCGTCTCTACCCGCGTGTGGTTTGTTTCGTCTTGGGTTAGAGCACAGTCGGAAGACTCGAGCACATACAACCACGAACACGCATACTAAAAGGACAAGTCACGGGAGATTAGCTGAACTTGATTGGTTTATTGAAAAAAAAAAAAAAAAGAGCGCGTGCAAGAAGATAGACGAAGGGCACGATGCCGCACTTTGACGCAGTTTGCTCGATCACACTGGCCTGTAGCGTCGACTGCGCTTCGAATTAACGTGAAACCAAGTATAGAGATTGCTTGTCAACCGCGCTGGCAGCTGGATAAGCTGGCGGGTTGATCTCCGACACCGCGTCTAAAACATTGCAACATATTAGAATGACGGCTACTGTGCTAAGACGGAACCAGTGTCTTGCATTCCTGATGAGATCACTTGATTATCGTATCTGCCGCATGCCTCCCTGCCGCCTCTCATCAGCGCGCGCGCGTCGAGCTTCACCGCTTTGCACCGAAGTGCTAGGAGCAGCGGCTGACCAGGGGGAGCGCGATAGGCTCGGAAATTGTGTTTAGTACTATTCCTGGTCTACCTTCTTTGAACTTAATTGTAGGTTGATCCGCAATCTTTAAGAAACTGCGCCGAGAAAAAGAAAAAAAACGCGGGTCTATATTTGATTAACTATGGCAGTGAAGGTAGTCCCCGCGCAGCTGTCGATCGAAAGAGCGGCGAACTGTGACTTCACTTTGGTCCGAACGCCGCTAAAGAGCAGCGCCACTCTTAAAACACAGGTGTAGGTCTTCATATCTGTGGGTGTTTGTTTTTGCAGTTTTTGATTATTAGTCTTGAGTTTAGTAGGTTCCTAAAACTTGGGGGATGCATTTTTGGTGATAGGCGTGTTAGCGGATATGGTAGTTTTTGCAGGCATTTTACATAAATTGTATTCACAGGCTACATAAACTACCCCAGTGTAGAAGTGGAAGGGGAGAGAGGCTTTATCCAAACTGAAATAAGCGCCGATTCATTTTTCAAACATTTCTTAGTACCTACTCTAAATACTCTAAATGGAACCTACACTGACCACAGCCTTATTTCTAAAACGGAGGTTCTGTATTGCGTCTGCTTCTATTTATTCCTTCAAAAGGTAATAAATGATATGGTTTTGTATCAAAAGGAAACCCTTAATCATTATCAAAGATATACTTATTTAGCGATGCAATCAGTTTTCTTTTTTTTTTTTTTTTTTTTCAAGCGATGGCTAGCAGATGTTGGCATCTGCACCAAAAGCGTCAGTGGCTGTTTCGAACCAATATTGTGCATGCTACAGAACCTGCTACAAAATGTCAAATGCCGCTTCCATCACTGGGTTAAGTGCAGGGACTGATGTCTCCTATTCATTTGTTTATGTTTCACCTTCTCGTCTGACACACTTTATCTTGATTCTGCAGTCCTTGCCACATTAGCGTCCCCTTCTATAACAGATCCACAGTTAAAAGGATCATATCAAACTTACCTACGCCTTATATAATTTATATAGGATCTGATGTTTATTAGAGCTTGACTTCTTTTTTGTTCTTTATTTGTTCCCTTTTTACACCATAGCTGTTGTTAAGGGGTCTTATTCGTTATTTTTTTATATTTTTATTTTATGTGGTTGAGCTTTCTTGTGTTAGCCTGTCCTGTGCGCACAAGAATAAAAACAAACCACCCGTGATGCTATTACCTTATCATTGAAATCTATTTTAGCATTCGCTCCTGGATCGTGATATTCCGACAGAAAAAAAAATAGAATCAAGGAGCAGATATTAAGATAAATTTACCATCTGTAAATTACCAAGATTATTAGCATCTAGAAACAAATATTAATAAGAAAAAAACATAGTTTTCTATACTTTTTACCATATATTTTTCGATTACGGTAACTATACTTCTAAGGTACAGTTTGTGGTCCTACTTCTTGGTGGTAATATGACAAAATTTTTCTAATCCCCATATTTTATTTCCTCTTCTTTTTTCTTTTTTGAACACAGGCGGCTTCAAGGAGTTCCAGCGGCAGTACGCGCACGAGTGCACCAGTTCCGCGAGCCCCGAGGACTCCGGCTCGCCGCCGGAGCCCGTGGACAAGGACCTGACGGCGTGGCCCGTGACCCGGGTCCTCCCGTTCCTCTTCCTGGGCAACGAGCGGGACGCCCGGGACGCCGACCTCCTGGACCGCCTCGGCGTCGGCTACGTCCTCCACGTGACGACCACCCCGCCGCCAGGGCTCCAGGCCAGGCACGGTCCGGGACTTCGCTGCAAACGTCTTCCCGCCTCCGACAGTTGCCACCAGAACCTCAAGCAGTTCTTCGAGGAGGCGTTCGCCTTCCTAGGTCAGTACCACGCTCTTCATCCACGGCGGTCTTGCCGAACAATCGAGGCGTTCATTGTGCGTCCACAGGTGTCGGAGCCAAGGACAAAAGTCTAACTTTTGTTCAACGCGCGTCTAGCCCAGCTTTTAATCTTATTTCAATTCAACCCTTGGTTGACTTTACGAGGTCCGGGCATCAGTACTGCTTTTGCTCCGTGGTGGTCTTGCCGAGGAATCGAATCCTTTCTTTTGCATCTGTATCTACAAATGCCGGGGACCCACGTGCAATCAGGCAATGAGTTAACGACTCGCCCTCAAAGTGTGTCGTAGAACTTCCCGGGTCGTTTTCTATAAGCTATCAGCTGTTTTCAGGTTGTTCAGCACTATAGGCAGATCTATTCAATGACTCGTGCGTGTGCTTTTCGTACAAACAGTGGTTCAGATTCTGCGACTTTTGCTACTTAAAATAGAGCCTATGAAACGAGAATATATCCCTTTCGGACGTGGACTTTTAACTTTTTGCCGGTGTGTACAAGAAGGAAACATGTGTTGCCTTGACGAGGTCTAGAATCGGTTTACTGCTCCTGCTTCACGGCTGTCTTGCCGAAGAAGGCTTGTACAGTGCTCGATGAAAGGATATTTTCTATGAGCGAGTTTTGGAAGATGTGTTCGAGTGGCAGAGGTACGTTTGACGTCTAAAGGGAGAAAGGGATGGTCGAGGTAGTGGTAAAACTCCGGGGTTATTTAGAGCTAGATGTCTCCACAAGGATGAGAAAAAAAGTTAAGAGGTATATGTGATTCAATGTTCTTCTGCTGTCGCGTATGTGCGACAACGGACGGTCCCAAGAAGTGGCAGGTTCGCGCATCCATCTGTCGCGCTGTCATTGGAACTTCCAGTCGAGCCTTCCGTATACACAAATGATATATTTCCGGAACTATCCGCGGGCTTTCAGTAAAGACAATAGTTCCAACGAAAAAAGTTTGCGGAGCGGAGCTCTATTCGAGGCGATCCAACTCCCCCTGCTTGCAGCGCTACACGATCAAACCTTGGACGCGTGCGACCACCAATCGAAGAACCGGAGGTTCCCACGAAAAACCGCGCTCTCGCGTCCGTCCGTTTTGGTTCTTCGTCATCGTCCTGTTGTACGGTCGAAACCCGTGGAGCGGAAGCATGAGGCTCACCCCAACTCCCCCCCCCCCCCCCCTTCCACACGTCCCCTTGTTCCCGTCACTCTATGGCTTACACATTGGGTCCTTTTAACGCATACAAAAAAAATAATGGAAAGGGACCATAGTGGACCCGGTTACTCATAGCAGACGCCGCCGCGGCAACTGTTGACGCCGAAGTTTCGTCATCGCAAGGTGGTCCCCCCCCCCCCCCCCCAGTCCAAAACCCGACAGAAAGAGATGACTCAACAGCGGAGGGTTCCAACCGCGGCCCAATCTGCCCGTCGTCGAGACGGGCCTGTAGTGAGTGTCCCAAACGCGGCGGGGACAGCTGCCATGTGTGTGTGTGTGTGGTGCCATTGTCAACGGCGTTTCCCTGTTCTACACTACCTGCGGGTTGGGTCGGTTAGAGTAGAGGGGGGGCTTGCGCGTCCCGACGGCGTTTTCCCGCGCGTTGTGCGTCACGCGCGAGCACGTGCACGTGCTGATCGTGACGTCAGATCGAGAATGACGTCAGCTACGAGCCCGCGCGTGCATCTGCTCCGCGGACGTTTTTTTTTTTTCGGGAGTCTGCTGCGCTGCGTGAAGGACGGGGATGCGTGTACTCCCCTCTTCGAGTTTGGGGCGTTTTATTTTCGTGTTCATTATTTTATGTAGTTTCGGAGTGTTTTGGGAAAAGGAGCGCGTGACTCAAACTGGATCGGCAAAATCCACTGGTGGATTTTGAAACGATACGACACTCCTACTTCTATGCACCGTGAACGAACGAAAAATAAATTATCCCAAGCGATTCCAAATCCAGTAGAGGATTTCCTCGTGACTCAAGCCCTAAAGGGAGAGAGTTGTTTTTATCTCCGAGCGCCGCGTGCGGGAATATTTTGGTCCGCAGCGAGCACGCGCACGCGGGAAGCACCTGGCCGTTAGCTAAACAGCCATCCGCAGCCTCTGCAGTTTCATGTCACGATGTTAGCTCGAGGCAATATATAGAGCGTTTGTTGCGGTTGCGCGATTCAACATCTGAGTCATCCTAATCATTTATGTCACGAAGCTGCAAAGCCACGCTGCAAAACTATTTTCCATTCTTTTTTTTTTTTTTTTTTTTTTTTGCGAAACGGAAGGAACGCAACACGCATGAAACTTTCTGCTGCGTTATAGTGGAGATCCACGGATTTGTCCCCGAGGGCATCGTTATTCTCAGTTTCACTCCTCTTACGCTAATATCCCAAGTAGCCAGTCAAGCAGCATCAAAAACGCAAGTCACCATAGGCCTTCTCCGTACCTGATCGGCTCGTCGACGATAGAATACGTATACAGAAACGTGACAAACACCGTGATGGTGCGCATTTGACGCTCTACGATTAGTCCCATCAGGTAGTAGCAACATGTCAGTATATATATAGGCGATAATAAACAAGCGCCTCTATCTCACGGCCATGCGCACGAATTTGTTTTGCCGCATTCAGAGTCAGTAGGGCTCCGACGATGAGTCTTTCGTAATCCGTGTTTGCGTCTTGCCGCCAGCCGCGTGTGACCGTGAAATGGGTCGGATGCCGCGTCGCCCGGATGATCCAGGCCCCGTTCTACGGGCGTGACAAAACAAAACACCCCCGCGATGGCGTCGGCTTTCGTCCGCGACAAGAGCCAGTGCGGACTGGCTGAAACTCGTCGTCGCCGTATCAGCGCAACCCGCTGGAACGAACAACGAGCTACAGCAGCGTAAGCTGCGTTTGTGAGTTAGCGCGGCGTCGTGAGTGTTTCGAGGAATTCGAAGATAGAGGCGCGCTTGCAGAGACGCTACCGGTCCGTGCGAAGCGTGTACTCAGGTGCGAAGAGACAGCGACACGTTACTAGGCCTACCGCAAGTTCGTCTGCGTCTGCTTCATTTGCGCTTGCAAATCTCAATATTCCTCGTCTGGACAGGCTTCATCTAGGGTGGTCCGGGGCTGGGAGGCCTTTCTCGGCAATAGCTCTGAGTATTGGTAAGCCGTTGACAAAGTTCGCGGGCTTTATTCGCTTAGACCGTATCACGAAGCCAGAGGCGCATATCTCCTCCATATCTCAACCACTACAATGATTAAGCCTCGTTCCCAAACCTTTCGTTTGTTTTGTTTCGTGCCGTTCTCGCTTCACCGTCCACAATCTGCATTAATGGGACTCGTGTAGCGACATTTCCGTGGGCAGCTAAAGCGCCACTTCGCCCTACGCTGGGAAATTACAATTTCGTACTTACACTGTCCAAACTACCGTTCAATCTGCAACACGGGTACACACTGTCCAGCCAAGACTTACCTAGTGACAGCCCAGATCTGTCAGTTGTGCCTACGCTCAACCTAACACACGCTCCTGTGTAATCCGGAAAGGTACTTAAGCTTGTAGGCTTCTATGGGATCCCTTACTTTTACCGATTATTAATCGTTACAGCAAGCGGTACTGTTTGTTGTTGTTGTTTTTTTCCCGAGCCGTAACGTTGCGCTATCCTGACGGTATGCATGTTACAGGCATGCACGTTACATGTTCTAGCTGCCTGCAGCTGGCGAGCTGGAGGCAGCTAGAACACTTTAAGCGGCAGCAGTGGGTCGTACAAGGACGTTTTAAAAAGAAAACTGAATAAATAGAAAACAAAATTAAAAACAATCGTCGACAGGCCAAAAAAAAGATATATATATATAGGAACGATTCAAAATTGGACGCTTCCCAACAGATAAAAGCATGGTGAGTCACTCGTGCCCACAATACACGTAAGGTGCGAAGACCCTGAACTCCCGATAGGGCAGAAAACGACAAAGTAGAAGCTAGATAAGATTTTTTTTTTTTTTTATTCTTTATTTGTGCCCACGCGAGAAGCATTGTGCGGGCACGTGAACGCGGCAACCGACCAGAACTTTTCCGTGTGCTCTTGCGCGCGCGCGGCGGGTTTCGTCGTCTGGGCATCTCCCGCCGCTGTGGCGTCTGTGGGAAAAATACCGTCAGCCAACGTCGTCGCTCCGTTGTTTACTAGTCGTGGCGTGGTCGCGGTTTCCTCCATCGCGCGCCTTTGCGCTGGGCCTCGCCCAAGGACGGACGTTCTTCGTGTCGCCACGACGGTCGGGTCCGTCCGCCGCCTCAAGAGTTGACCGAAACGCTTGGTTCAAATCATATGGAGTGAAAAACAGTCGAGTTGAGCAGTGGTTGTTACACGCCCCCCCTCCCCAAGAATTTTCTACACTAACGCAAGGAATACCATAGTTTTGTTTAACCCGAGACTGGGGTATTTCGGAAAAGGGGACGAGAAGAAAAGAGGCCACAAGGAGGCGACGTCTCAAACACAGCTAAGGATTTTATTCCATCGTATGCACTTTTATACACACCACGTCCACACACCACCAACCAAGTCGACCAATGACAACATAACACCCGGAATACACTAAGCCAAACATAGGCCCAAAACATTACAAAAGAAAAATCTGTGGCCTATGTTTGGCTTAGTGTATTCCGGGTGTTATGTTGTCATTGGTCGACTTGGTTGGTGGTGTGTGGACGTGGTGTGTATAAAAGTGCATACGATGGAATAAAATCCTTAGCTGTGTTTGAGACGTCGCCTCCTTGTGGCCTCTTTTCTTCTCGTCCCCTTTTCCGAAATACCCCAGTCTCGGGTTAAACAAAACTATGGTTAACTTCCACCAGCTCGCCTGCACCCTTACAATTTTTTCAGTAAGGAATACACCCCCCAGAGCACCCTCCCGAAAAATTATTCTCTTCGCCCGATTGACGTTCATGGAAAAGTCCGTGGCTTTAATTGAGGACCTGCACAACAGTGTTCTGTGCATTGAATCAACATTAAGACGTGTTTGCTGTCGCTGAATTTGTAATTTCTGTTTGTGACGACGGTGATGATTTTAGGTATTCATTTGGATCAGACTGTGACGACTCTGAAGCTGGAAGTCCTGTAAGACGTTGGTTTCTTACTTTAGCAAGGGGAACCGCAACTCGAAAGTTTGAATGAATAATGGGAACGGTGTTCCTTGGGTTCCCTAGTGATCGGTAATTTCGACCAATTTTACACTCTTTTGGGTGTAATTCGGAGTCATTCTCAACACGCATCGTGTAGATTGCAGAGACCTGTCATATCGCTTTTAAAATTTCTCGTCAATGTCGGCATTTTTAATAGCATGCTGTCCATCCTTCAACCTGTCTGAGCTGCAGAAATCTTACAATATTATCATTCTCGCACTGCTTCAAAAACGCTAATGTTAACATGGAAAAGCTAAAAATTTCATGAGCACGCCCGTTGATTGCGATCTAAATCCCCCCCCCCCTTTTTTTTTTCTTTTTGGGGTTGTGAATTCTGGCTTTTTAAGCAATTCCTGCTGAAACAACAATCATGATAATTATACTGTTGTAAGAGATTTCTGCAGCTCAGCCAGGTTGAAGGGTGGATGGCGTGTAGAGTGTGAAAAAACCCGATATCGACGGGAAATTGTAAAAGTGATATGACAGGTCTCCCTGAAATCTACACGACGCTTATTCAGGATGATTCCGAATTGCACTCAAAAGTGTGTACGCATCGAATTGATCTAAATCACCGATCACTAGGGAACTGAAGGAACACCGTTCCCATGATTTCTCGAGTCGGACACCCCAAAGTCGGATACTTCTTGATAAAATATTGATGCGAGTCAGGGTAGACACATGAGTGCGCAAGTTTTCAGATTTTGGGAAATTTCGTCTTATTCGAGGTTAAGATGACCGGTTAAAAATTCGGTGTAGATGCTCCGCCTCCCGCACGAGCTTTCTGCCTTTTATAACGCTTCAGCGCACGGAAAGCACCTCGGAAGACAACTGGCGCATGGTGGAGGCAATGCTTCTACTACATTCTTATCCTGTCACCGCGACAATGGCCCGTTTCGATAGTCGTCTTTTGCGCGGCGCCATCTTTGTCTACTGGGCAGTTGAACGCGTTCTGAGCATGCGCAGTCGCTCTCTTCTGCTTCCATAGCCCAGTGACTCGTAATTCCTCCTGCGTATGATCAGCGCTGGAAAGGTATCTAGGAGCCACGTAAGGCAGCCATTTGCGACGCTACGGAACCTGAGACCGCGGGGTTGCCCCTCCCGTGCCGATGGCGTGGAAGACCGCAGCGCTGCGGTCGGAGCAGATTACCGCTTCCTTCGGCGCGAGGAGACACGCTGCCTGGTTCTTTTCCTGCCGCTGGTGATTCAGCGCCGAGGAGCGGGGCCGCACGACGAGCCTGGGCGCTCGAGCGCCGGCGCCCTTGACGCGCTGCGAGCCTGACGGCCAGGGAAAAAAAGAAAGAACTAAAGGGATACCTCTGTTTGAGCGTGACGAAGTCGCCGACGTCCTTCGTTAGCGCGCTTGTTGGCGACGCCCGACGCCATCTGGCGGCGCTGCGCGGCGGCAAATGCACTTATAGCTCGCGGCGGGAGATTTGAATTCGTTGTTCCTGAGCTTTTGCGTTTCCCTCCGTGCAGTCCTAGACGCATCTAGAGTTAGTTCGTCGGAAATGCATCACCTTGCCCGCGCATTCTTTTTCTTTTTATGTATTGGTGATTCTAATGTGGTTCTGTTCCTCTTTGCAGACGAGGCCCACGCCAACGGCAGCCGTGTGCTGGTCCACTGCCACGCGGGCATCTCCCGCTCACCAACCATAACGGTGGCCTACCTTATGCGCCACCTGCGACTGCCCCTGGTGGATGCGTACCGCTACCTCAAGGCCAAGCGACCCATCATCTCGCCCAACCTCAACTTCATGGGACAGCTCATGGAGCTCGAACAGAACCTGGCCCAGCAGCCCGAACAGGCGCCGTGCGCCCAGTGTTGCCGGGCTTCTGCCACGCTGCTCCAGCTGCTCGCCGCCGAACCGACCTGCGCCGGCGTCTGACGTCACTGGGAGACCAATGACGTGAGCCGTCCACGGGAAGGGGACCAATCAGCGACGTCGCCGCCATCAGCCTTCTAGTCCGCTGGGACGCCATCATTGCGTTCTGACAGTTCCACGTTGAACTTCGCGCCGCTGCGTCGTTTTTCTTCGCTTGTGATGTCCCTCGTGTCAGCAGCCACGAGTGTGCCAGCGTCGGGACACAGGTTGCCTGTTGTGCCATCGAGTGCGCCCAACAAGTGCGCCACAATTGCATTTCGGCTGCGAACGGACTCGTTCTTGCGTGGCAGCCGACCAAGGACAGCTCCGGCACCCAAATAAAGCCGACCTTTATACACTCCTAAGCCCTGCCATTGGCGTGTTATTTACTCGTGGAAGTGATTGTTTTTTTTTTTTTTTTTAGCGCGTCAACTTTTTTTGCGTGCTTCAAAAGTGCTCAATGTGCTAAGCCACCTCGGTTATTTCGAGGCAAAACGCTGGCCTATGGTTCCCAGGCGGCGGGTTTGAATCCTGGACGAGGTTCCCATTGTCGTAGCTAGGCGGGAGGCTTGCGGGGGGTCCCGAAATCCAGCCGACCCTATAAATGTATAAACAAGTGGATTTCGACACCCTCCCGCACCCAAAGTGATGAACATCCTAGGCACTTCAGCCCCTCCCGGAAAAAAACATTTCTGGTTACGCCCCTGGAGGTGCCGCAGCCTGACGGGGCTTATTATTGAAAGGAAGGTGCCATGTAACGAGATTTCGATTGCGCTTTATGATCAACACCCAAACTATTTTCGCGAGTCTAAACGTCATCGTTGTTGCACGTGAAGCAATACGTGTGAACGAGCACATTTCGCGAAACTTGAGTGTCGCGAAACTGTTGCGCGCCTAAAAGATGCATCGTGTGAACAGACCTTTAGACAGGCTTGCAGATCATCGTCGTCATTTGTCAACAGGTAAACAAATTTTCCTAAGTAGACGGAAATAGACGGATCTCACTAAGCGTTCGGCACATGCGTGACGCCGCCATAACTTAAGTTCACAGAGGCAGACGGCCGTGCATGCGAGGGCTCGTGCCGTTTCGTGCTTCACACGTGCACACATTGAGCAAGATTGTTGCACGTCCAGAAAGAAAAGAAAAAATTGGGTTGTGTGCATGTTTATACAGCGTAGAACTTGGTCTGCCTCAACGGGGCGACGAGTCTCCCAGCTGTAGATGAGCAATTTAGCCAGTGCAGTACGACCGCACGCCGGTACGATGCTCATCCACATCGAAACGGACAGGGGTGGAAATTGAACCCAGGATCCTGGGTTCTGCAGCGCGAGCTTTCGCTCCACGTGCTCCGAGCTGGTGTGCGCTAGCCAACTCGGCCACCGATCCCCCCGTCCAGAAAGAATAATAATTGGGTTGTGTGTGTGTTTATACAGCCTAGAACTTGGTCTGCCTCACAGGGGCGACGAGTCTCCCAGCTGTAGATGAGAAATTTAGCCAGTGCGGTACAGCCGCTAGCCTGGGGTCTTTAACGTGCATCACGCAGTAGTGATACACGACCGCACGCCGGTACGATGCTCATCCAGATCGAAACGGGCAGGGGTGGGGCTCGAACCCAGGATCCCTGGGTTCTGCAGCGCGAGCTTTCGCTCCACGTGCTCCGAGCTGGTGTGCGCTAGACCACTCGGCCACCGATCCCCCCCCCAGAAAGACTAAAGCCTGGTTCAGACAGTTGCGGAATGGAAGCTACATTGGCTCTGCGAACAAGGACCAATACCTGCGGAAATTTTTACTTAGAGACACTGAGTAACGTTTGCATCGCGTGCCCAAAGCCACCAGGAGCACGCGGATACCGATTTCTTGGTCGTAAGCGCACAATTTTTATTTTCTGGTCACTTCCAGTTTTGAAGCGGGGGTGCCCCGCTAACCCTAAGCCATAGGCGAGGGCCCTGACTACGGCGGCCACATCGCTCGTGATGGAGTCCGCAGCGGCCTGCTCAAGCGTTGATCGAAACCACCAGCCGCATACCGCCAACGCTGAAGAGGAAGAAAATGACATGCGCATGTTGGAAGACCCTCCAAGTACCACCGGCGACGACGAACACGACATGGCACCCTGGATTAAAGTCACCAGCCGGGCTATTCGCCGCAAGACGCGAGCCAGCCTTGCCACGCAAACTCTCAACCTATCGCCGCCAAAGCCGGCTCTTCGACCCAGCCGCCCGGTGCTCAAGCCAAAACCTCCACCCCTTCCTGCTGACGACTTTAAATTGGCGATCCGGCCTCGCAATGGTCTCGTGCTGAGCAAGGTGAGCCCGATAGTACTTTCAAACAGCATTATGCGAGAAGCTAAGCTACGTCCTCAAGAGGCAGACATCAAAATACGCGTCAATGAACAACAGAACATTCTAGTTGCAAGCACACCCTACCAATCAACAGCCTCGGCGCTGAGTAAGATCCAAAAACTACTTACGCAATTGCGTCATATGGTATCTCCCCTGACAACTCGTGTAGAGGGGTGATACACTCGAGAGAAAAGGAAGCCACCAACGAAGAACTATTGGAGGCCATCTCAGCCCCTGGATACGAACCACTCACGTGCCACCGATTCGGGGACTCAGACACCATCCTCATCACTTTCATAGGAAAGAAAGTCCCTTTCCTTATATACGTAGGCGGAGTGGAAACGAGGTGCTTCCTCTACAAACGCACCGTCGCCTACTGCTACGTCTGCCATCAAACTGGCCACCGCGCGGACGTCTGCCCTTACCCGCCAGATGTGCCGACGTGCAAGGACTGCGAAGCCCTACTTACCGCGGAGCCACACGAGTGCAAACCGAAATGCTCTCTGTGCAGCGGCGAACACCGCACAGCGAGCAAGGCCTGCCCTGGGCGCTTTTTGCCGCCCGTCAACCGGCGAAAAGAACAGACGTCGATCGGCAGGCGGAGACCGAGAACTCCTTCTGGCCAGCGAGGGGACCCCTCATCAAGATCTTCCGCTGCCCGGTCCCGATCTCGTAGCTACCCACGTTTGACCCAGGACAGGAGACGCCGCAGTTCGAGGTCCCGGTCCCGCTCCAAGACCCGAGGAAGGACACCGAGCACCCAGGAACGAATAGAAACTCAGCAATCTACGCAGGTGAGCTGGGCGCAGATGCTCTCTCGCAAAGCTCGTTCCCCTCCCCTACCCAATGATATGCTTAAACAAGTCCAAACGCAGAATTTACGTCTACAAGAGGAGAATACAACACTTAAAGCCGAACTTGCCGCACTGAGAGAAGAATTATGCGCCCTTCGTAATGAAATCAAACAAACGACACAATCACCATCCGCTCCCGAGAAACGCAAAAAGATAGAACGCCCCACTTCGAAACCGTTAGAACCCCCTTCCCAGTCCCCGACTGCACTAAGCCCACAACTCGCAGAAATCACTCAGCAACTCGCAACCCTTATGCAACTTATGCAACAAACTAACGTGCGCTTGGATAACCTCGAAGCTCAGAACCCATCTCTTCCCGGTCGTCTCTCACGGCGTGACTTGAAGCCTTACAGCCGACCCACTCCTCATCAAGAGGAGCTCACCTGCCACGATGGCAGCAAAACGGAATAATAATCAAGCTCTTCATCACAAAACCACCATATGGCAGTGGAATTGCCGCGGATTCAAAAACAAGTTCGGTTCACTCTCTCAATTCATTGCAGCATCTACCTCTCCTCCGGATGTCATATCACTCCAGGAGACCAATTCTCCCGCTCGTCTTCCCGGCTACGTGACGTACGGAGAAGACACCGGAAAAAACCTTCATACTCTGGTTAGCAAACGAATTACTGCTATTCAACACGCTCTTCAACAAACAGAACAGCTGGGAATCCTGCTCGAGCTCATCCCGCGTGCCAAGAAACACGTCCACAGTCTTTTCATCTTAAATATGTATTGCAGACCCAAATCTAAAGATCCTAGTGTCCAAAACGTACTCCTGCAGGCTATCCACAAAGCGGGAGGTCAGCCTCTCCTCATAATGGGAGATTTCAACGCGGCCCACCAGCTCTGGGGCTATGCGTACTCCAATAAACGCGGTAATGCCTTGCATGCACTCATCGCAAACAGTGACCTTACCCTCCTAACTAACCCTGCCTCCCACACCCGCATGGGCAATAGCGTCACCAATGATACCTCGCCAGACTTAACTATCACTAGCCACATCCCTCACGCGGACTGGGAGCACCTCGGAGAATATTTGGGGAGCGACCATGCCATTCTAGCCACTACTATATACGGCGCAGAGTACAAAGTCAAAGTCGGCAAGGCACGCCTGACCGACTGGACCAAACTCCGAGATGAACGAGAAAAGAGACTGAAAACGACAGATCACCCCCCGCTTACTCTGCAAGAGTGGGTATCTCGTCTCGTCCAAGATGTCCAAACCCACACTAAAAATATTGAAACGTCCACCACCACTCCATGTGTGGACACTAGGCTTCTCCACCTATGGGAGGCTCGCCGCAGTCTAATTAAACGATGGAAGAAACAGAAGCTCAACCGCAAGCTAAAAAAACGTATTGCGAGGCTCACAGAAGACGCGGCACAGTACGCCTCCGAATTGTGCAAGGAAAACTGGCTTTCCCTCTGTGACGGAATGTGCGACACCCTTAGTACCTACAAAACCTGGAAACTGCTCCGTTATCTTATTGATCCGGCCAAGAGCAAGACGACGTCCCAACACACTATGGACAAAGTCATCCATCAACACGTAGGAGACACACGCCATCTCCTCGCGACTCTCAAGACCCGTTACCTCCCTACTCATCCCACGGAACCCCTTCCTCCATACTCGGGAAGCCCAAATCCGCTCCTAGACGAGGACATCCATCTGCATGAAGTTACGGATGCTCTTGCCAAGATTCGCCGCAACACAGCGCCCGGATTAGACAAAGTTACTAACAAGGCCTTGGCCAACCTGGACAACCCTTCCCTTCTAGAACTGACTGATCATCTAAATGACATCTGGCAGACGGGAATCCTCCCCGAGGATTGGAAAACTGCGGAAGTTAAACTGATACCTAAGCCGAACAAACCACCCAGCACTGACAACCTTCGACCCATTTCCCTTACGTCGTGTGCAGGGAAACTGTTGGAACATATCGTCTTAAACAGACTGCAATCATATCTCGAAGATCACGATAAGCTCCCAGTGACAATGTTTGACTTCCGCTCGCATCTGTCGACGCAAGACGTTCTACTCCAGCTTAAGGAAGAGGTAATGCTGCCTGCTACGCGCAACTCACCCACGGCCATTCTTGCTCTAGACCTCAAGGGGGCATTTGACAATGTTAAACACACTGCCATCCTCTCACAACTTAATACCCTCGACTGCGGCCATAGAACCTACCAGTACATTAAGGATTTTCTCTCCGGGCGCAGAGCGATACTAAAGGTGGGAGACCTCGCCACAGACCCAGCCCTGCTTGGCAGCCGAGGTACCCCTCAAGGGGCCGTACTCTCACCTTTGATATTCACAATCGCGCTCATCGGTCTCCCTGCCCTCTTGGACTCCATTCCCGGCGTACATCATGGCATATATGCCGATAACATTACGATCTGGTCCGGCACGGGATCCTTCGGGGAAATTGAGGAGCGTCTGCAAACGGCGGCCAATGCGGTCAGTGATTATGCCAAGTCATGCGGCCTCGAATGTGCGCCACAAAAATCAGAACTACTACTCGTTTCTCCAAGAAAGAAAGGTTCTCTGGACCCACCCAATGTCACCATCTGTATGGAGGGCCACATCATCGTTCCATCTCCGCATATCAAGATCCTCGGTATGACCTTTCAGGCCGACCGCGCGAACACCATCCTGATAAATAAGCTCAAACACACCACAGACCAAGTCACCCACAGGATCCGACGTATAACCACCAAAACGAGGGGTATGCGCGAGGTCGATACGGTTCGCCTAGTCCAGGCATTCATAATCTCCCGCATTACGTATGCCATACCTTATGCAGTCCTAACGAAGACAGAACTCTCGAAGGTGGATGTAATGATCAGGAAAGCCTACAAACAGGCCCTCGGACTTCCCGTCAGCACGGCCACCGACAAATTGTTAAAACTCGGCCTACACAATACAGCTGACGAGCTCATAGAAGCCCATCTTTCCAGCCAAAGAATAAGACTGGGAGCCACGGGCACAGGAAGACTTCTTCTCTCTCGACTGCGACTCACAACCCCTCTGCAGCATCCTCCTTCTGAAACCACGACTCTCTCTCACGAGGTCCGGAGACACCTCTCCATTTCACCGCTTCCCCGCAACATGCACCCCGTGCATCATGCGGGACGAAGGGAGGCGAGAGCCCAAGCCATATACAAACGCTATGGCCACGAACCAAGCACCGCATACACGGACGCGGCCTCTTATCCCGGCATAAGAGCCATGACAGCCGTCGTCGTCCAACAAAATCACCATGTCAGCAGCATCACACTACCAAGATACGAACCCTTACAAGCGGAAGAGGCGGCCATTGCTCTTGCCATCGCACAAACTACAGCCGAAGTCATCATTACAGACTCGCAGCACGCGTGCCGTAATTTCTCCAGAGGAAGAATTCACCGTACAACAGAACGGATTATCTCCCAACACCCGCCGGATAGACTCATCACTATCATATGGACACCCGCCCACTCCTCTGTACCAGGCAATGCAACCGCCCACCTCTTGGCCCGAGAGTTATCCCGCCGGGCCCTGGGAGACGAGCAGGAGCGGCCGGTCCCATTGGTAACATATCAAGAGATCACGCAGCACTATAGGTTGGAGCGACGTACCTACCCACCCCCACATAAACAACTATCGAAAGAGCAGGAACGACATCACCGTGCCCTACAAACTAACACCTTCCCTCATCCCACTAAATGCCATATCTTTTTCCCTACCCTCTATTCCCCATTATGCCGCTTTTGCGGAGCTCCTGGGACCCTCTTTCATATGGTAGGAGGATGCGACCAAAATCCCACCCAATCGTCTAACCCCTTCCAGTCGTCATACGAGCTTTGGGAGAGAGCACTGACCAGCTCCAACCTCGATGACCAGCTCATGCTCGTGTCGAGGGCTGTGGAAGCAGGGAAGGCTCAAGGCGTCTTGGACTAAGGACTCCTCCCCATCGCTTTCTCATAATAAAGATGTTTATTCTCTCTCTCAGACAGTTGCGTTTGACTGCGTTGCGGCTGCGAGAAACCAGGACATCCCTGCTGGTTATATCGCGTGCCAGGATGATTCCTTGAATTGGAGTCCACGCTTCATACAAAGCACAGATGTGCCGGTGACTCGCTTTCGGTTCTCGACGCAACGCAGTCAAACGCACTCAAACGCAAGTGTCTGAACCGGCCTTAAAGCTCCCTCGATGCATCGAGGCTGCGGCAGTGATGTGATTGGTCGTTGTCATATTGGAGCAGCTGTGGGAGCAGCCAATAGTTCATTTTGGAGAAGCAAAAAGAGCTTTTGGAGCATATCCGCACTCTTCATTTTCATTTATATCACTGCAAATGTGAGGAGGAGAGACAGCAAATATTAGGAGGAGAACAAACACTAGCTGTTTAGTTGCTTGTGGAAGCACCAGACACGGTAAGAAGACGACCGATGAAGGATAGCGCAAACTGCCGTAAATGATTATTTTAGGTACGAAATCCCACTGAACAAATGTTAAAATACAATCATTTTGAGCACCTAGATTTATGTGCCCTTCAAGTTCTAGGCGAGGTTGTAACAAAACTGCAATTCTTAATTCACAAACACACACACACACACAAAAACATAAAAAATAAACCTACAAAAGAGCTTACATCCCGTCCCGCTCTGGAGGAGTACCTTTCCCCTTAGCACGCGGGTGCGCTGCGGTGAAGCAAGACACGCAACATCGTGACGCCTAGTTTGCATTTGTTGCTTCACTCCAGTACACCAGTATGCGGTGAGAAGCGCACTCAACAAAGCTAACTAACCCACCAGAACAGACCACGAACACGAGACGTGTTGCAAAACTTCTGAGTACTGTCAGTGCTTGGTGCGAAATCAAATCGAATAGTATGTTATTTGAGACGATTATTGAAAGTCCTGAAAACCCGCCCGAGCCTACCCTAACGATTCGCCCCGGTAGCGAGGCCTGCGGCTCTAATGTTGGCGCAAATTCCTCACATTTTGGTGAAGTGTAGCAAGTGAATAAGCACTTTGGCGCAGTTTGGCGCACCAATCACATTACTGCAGCGCTGGCGTAGTCAAACTGGCTGGTGAGATCGGTCTATTGCCAAACGCCGCTCACCTATTGACCCCGTAAGTGATGACGTCACAACATGGCGCTCTGCTCCAAACAAACCCTTGCTAGGGCCGTTGTAATGGACAAATGCATGGGGGCTCGACGTGAAGTTAGAAATTGTCTGATAAAAAAAAAAGTATATATATTTTTCTAAGCATTTTGTCGTCTCAATGTTTAATGATGAAGACTTTTTTTCTATCGTCTCAGTATCATAAAGCGGTGACAAAAGCCCGTAACAGATATTCACAACCGGTTTTGCCTTGCTAGCAGACGACACGATGACTTCTCGAACTCTGTGGTTCTTTCTGAGGGAGTACGCGACTACGTTGAATAAAGTTGGTGACGATCGACGAAACTTCTATAATCGGGGTCAACTTTCTGCGGGACTTCGGAGGCGAAGAGTGCCCGTACGCAGCTTCGATCGACGCTCGAGGTGCGCGAACGCGCGAACGCCTCCACTCGGAGCCCGCTTCCGCAATATTTGGGAGAGTGAAAACACTGTGAAGCCGAATCACGTACGACGACGACGTGAAGTGAATCAAGGTCGAAGTGCAAGCCAGCACACGTTTCAAATGAGTTTTGCCAACACAGAAGTTGCTTCAGTGCCATTTGTGTGATCAAACGAATTGTCCGTAACACATATATCTAACTTACCCGATGTTATTATCCAGCTCCTTCGCTATTTGGGGTCTTACAATCAGTACTTGTTGTTGTTGTTTTCAGTGAAATGATTACAAGCAGGTAAGAAACACACACCCATATTGCGAGCATGAAATACGAAGCTTAGTGTCTCGAACTGCTGCGGTCTCACGGCAGCCATCTTGAACAAGGCGTTAGTTCAACCAATAGATGGCGACACGCACCCGTGGGGTGGCCGAAACATTGGTTCACAGTGGGATGGCTCGAGCACCATCACGTTCCCCTCGTGGCCTTGCTCGCGCCGCTGCCAGCTGTGCTCAGCTAGCTCAAGTAGCGTGGCCCAGCAAACGGATGTATGCGAGAATGTCAGGCTGGGTATAGACGCTTTACACACGCGCCAGATTCAGCCGCCATAGCCGACCTTCTCTTGTCTTACCAAGATGCCGAGCCATTGAATCGGGTGTTTACGAGCCTCCACAAAGTCCTATGCTGGGGATAACGACACAGTAGCACTTAAAGTGGCAATAACCTGTTTTGCTGTGGCAATGGAGAAGTGAATCGAACGGAATAAGAGGAAACAAAAATTGAAGGTCGGTTATGGCGGCGCCCATGCACAGCTCCCTGAAAGCGTCTATAAATTGTTCTCTGCTATAGGAAGATGCGGTTCGGCGGTTGTAACGGGCTTTCGCAATAAATCTTACCAAGAAGGAATCAAATGTTGATTGACGTGTCAATATTCTATCAATGAAAATTTCCTCTGCAGGAATGCACGCTCAGTAGACTCTATCTTCCAAGACACCAGTGGAAACAGACGTCAAGTAAGCTGCTTCGCGATTTCCGGTACTTACCTCACCATTTTAAGGACGACTAAAGTAACGTCACGAAATATTGGGTTTCACAGGGTCCGGAAGATGTTGTAAAGGTTGTTACATTATAGTTCCCACAAAAAAACGCCGTTGCAATATTTTCGGAAGTACTGACACACATAATGTTGTAAGTACAGCTTAGGAGGAATATGACGAAAACCATCAGAAGAAGTAGGAAGACGTTTATTTGCAATGAAGACGCCATGAATGAACGGCGTTTAGCGACGGCAAGTTATAAGCGTTCGGGAATTTATAAGTTCCTGTTCCATGTACAGTTTGTAAAGCAGCATACTCATTGATACTACCGTATTCTGTTGCGGGTGAGAAAAGTCTTTGGGTACACGATACTTAAAACAAGTCTGGCACTGTACGTTGTGGTTCGACACCCCCTAATGTCGTCGTCCTTATAGAGCCTCATCATTTAATCATTACATTGCTCTTCATCAACAGTAAGTACAATAGGCTACCGCCATATTACAATCCAAGAATTGAAAAATTGAGTCGTTCAGTCCTTCTACAAGTTTATTATTTATATAATGTTATTACGTTACATCACCTCGAGACGATTGACGTCCATCGTCGATCTTCAAATACTTATACCTGTATATAAATTAGGCGCACAAAAGGGGAGGGGGGGGGGGGAGGGGGGGGGGGGGGGGGGGAGTCTGTGGCCGAGTGCATGGTCTAGCGCACACCAGCTTGGAGCACGTGGAGCGAAAACTCGCAATGCAGAACCCACCCCGCCCCTGCCCGTTTCGATCTGGAAGAGTATCGTACCGGCGTGCGGTCGTGTGTCACTGCTGCGTGGTGCACGTTAAAGACCCCAGGTTTACGGTTGTACCGCACTGGCTAAATTGCTCATCTACAGCTGAGAGTCAGACGCCCACTAAGGCGGACTAACTTCCGGCTGTATAAACATACACACAACAATCTGCAATTAGACGCATAATAACAAAGAGCACAGCGTGCCGCCTCTTTTCTTTGGATGCCTTCTTTTAAACCAGCGCAAGCTCGTGCGTTCTTTCTTTTGAGACGGTTAGAACGGTCGCGCATAAAACCCGCGTTTCCCCTACCCGGCCGCTTCCTCCTCTCATTATGTGTAGTTGGTTATAACTAAATAAGCTATAATAATGGTGTATTATTCATATTTACTTTTAGTTTCAGTCAGGGAAAAGGAGTTTCGCGGGAACTAGAGCCAATAAATGAGCTGCGCTTAGAGTATCGGCACTCTCTTCCCCGACAGTGTTGTGAACGCCGCCATTTTGGTGCTTGTGCAGAGCAGGCGCAACTGCCGATCGTCAGGATTCAAAAGTACGGCATCCTCAGCATTAGATTCGGTGTTAGGAAGCTCATGTAATGTTGCTTTGGTTTGTCCCAAACTGTTTAAAGCGGAGGACGGAAAAGCGTTTCTTGTGATTTCAGATAAAGCTTCAAATAACTGGCAACCATGATTTTAAGCCACAATATGGCCATGTGTTGCTACTCTGAAGCGTAGCTTATTTAATGACTCTATTCATGCTCTTGTTCAAGAGGCTTGTAATACCTTCAGGGGCCGTGAGGTAAGCCCCGTGGATTCCACAAGCCACTACGTTTTGACACCTGCCTCTTCCTCATTGTTCCCGCTTGTGCCAGTAAATTAACTACGGTTCAGAGTAACGACACTTGGCCATATTGTGGCTTAAAATCATTTTTGCCAGTTATCTGAAGCTTTATCTAAAATCACAGGAAACGCTTTTCGGTTCCCCACAAATGTTTAAACAACCCGCGACAGGGCATTGCAATGGTGCATCAGCTTCCTAGCACCGCATCTAATGCTGAGGAAGTCGTACTTTTGGATCATGACGATCGGCAGTTGCGTTTGCTCTGAACAAGACCCAAAATGGCGGCGCCCAAAACAATTTTGGGGAACGGAGTGCCGATACTTTAAAGCTCATTTAGTGTTGTTGTTGTTGAAAACTTTATTCGTACATTCAGAAGGGAAAAATGATGGGATCAGGCGACCGGGAGCCCTTGGGCCCCGGCGGCCTCCGCAGCCCATTCACAGGCCGCCGCTTGAATGACCGGATCTGAGCTACACATCATTGCGTCCCACTGCTCCATAGTTTCGACGTTTCCATATCTCTTCGGGAGGTTGGGGCACCCCCACATCATGTGGGTGAGGTTGGCTGGCTGAGGACAGAATTTGCATATGCCCGTGTACCTATCGGGATAAATGTGCGAATATATTGTGGGATGAGGATATGTGTTTGTCTGCAATCGGCGCCAGGTATGTTCCTGGGCCTTGCTTAAGGATTGGTGGCCGGCGGGGTATCGTTTGCGAGCGAGACGGTATGCCTGCGTAATTTCCTGATACGTGGTCAGTACATCCTTGTGGAGGGTCAAACCACTTTCCCTATCTCCCGGTGCCCGGTAGGCAAGTTCTCGGGCGGTGTTGTGGGCAAAGTCGTTGCCTGGGAGAGAGGAGTGGGCGGGTGCCCAGACAATGCTGACCGTGTCAGTAGGGACGATGTCTCGGAGGATCCTGGCCGCGAACCACGATATGCGGCCCCGGGCGTAATTTTGAACTGCGCGCTTGGAGTCCGAAATGATGGTGGTAGCGTTAGGTAGCGTGAGGGCTAGAGCTATGGCTGTCTCTTCCGCATCTTCAGTACTGGTGGTGGCGATGGATCCACCGCTGAGAAGTACCCCCTGGGAGTTCGTGACGACCATCGTCATTGCCGGATTCGTGGCATGGTCGGCCGCGTCCGTATAAACTGCACCGAGATCCTGATGGTATCGTTCGTGAAGATGCTTGCAGCGGTCTCGGCGACGTGCATCGTGGTATTCCGGGTGCATGTTTTTCGGCAGTGGGGAGACCAGAAGGTGCTTCCGGACTTCCCTTGGGAGGTTCATTTTGGGCTGCGTCGTTCCCTCGTGTTGAATGCCTAGCGCGGCAAGAATATGTCGGCCCGTCGCCGTGGTGGTGAGGCGAGTATATTGAGAGTGAAGGTGTCCTTCAATGAGTTCTTCCACGGTGTTATGAACTCCGAGCGCTCGTAGTTTGTCAGTGGATGTGCCAATAGGGAGCCCTAAGGCCGTCTTGTACGCTCCTCGGATGATCGTGTTTAATTTGTTGCGTTCCACTGCGTAGGGTTTCATGTATGGGGCGACGTAGTTGATGCGACTAAGCACAAAAGCTTGTACGAGCCGAATTAAATCATTTTCCTTCATTCCGTGATGCTTGTTTGATATTCGCTTGATGAGGCGGGATGTTTGATGTGTGACACTATCCAGTTTGCGGATCATTTCGCTGTTATGACCGTTGTCCTGGAACAACATACCCAAAATGCGAATGGTGTCGACCTCATTTATTTCTGTGCCTTGTAGAGTCAGCTTCAGTCTGCAAGGTTGTTCACGCGTCGCTTTGCCTCTCCGTACTGGTCTGAGCACCATGTACTCCGACTTCTCTGTGGAGCAGGCCATGTCTCGGATGCCTGCGTACTTTTGTACAGCGTCAATGCCTTCTTGCAATATACCTTCGAGACTTCCAGCCGTGCCTGCCTCCGCCCAAAGTGTGACGTCATCGGCGTAGAGACTGTGTTTGAGCCCGGGTATTTGATTTAACTGCTCTGGCAATCGACAGAGAGCAACGTTAAACAGGAAGGGGGAGAGGACTGCTCCCTGTGGGGTGCCTCGGCCACCCATGAATATCGTCTGAGAGGTGGTGTCTCCGACCCTTAGTGTGGCTGTACGACCTGTCAGAAACGCCTTCACGTAATTATAGGTCTTCGGTCCGACTTGGAGATATTCAAGATTTTCCATGATAGCCATATGGGACACGTTGTCGAAGGCTTTTTTAATGTCTAGGCCCACTACTGCTCGGTAGTTCTGTTGGTTGAGCGTGCAAATTGCTTGATGATGTATTTGAAGGAGGACGTCTTGAGTGGATAACCCCGGCCTGAATCCTATCATGGTGTGTGGGAGGAGGTCTTGATCATCGACATAGGCGTGCAGGCGAGCGAGTATGATATGTTCAAATAACTTTCCGATGCACGATGTGAGGGATATGGGCCTTAGATTTTCAAGTTGCAGAGGTTTCCCCGGCTTGGGTATGAACACCACTGTGCCATGCTTCCATTGCTCAGGAAGAGTGCCTTCCTCCCAGCACTGGTTAAAGTATTGGGTTAACGCCTCTATCGAGTTGTCGTCGAGGTTCCGTAGAGTCTTGTTTCGCACTCCATCGGCTCCCGGTGCCGAGGTGGTTTTGAGCTTCTGAAGGGCGGCTCTTACCTCGTATTCTAGTATCGGCGAGTCGAGTTCTTCATTAGGTGATCCACAGTAATCGGGAACGGTGGTGGGTATCTGGTTCCCTATGTACCGGGTTTGCAGTTCTTGTAGGAATGCGTCCATGTCACCGCAATGGTGATGTATGAGACGGCTCATGTTGCGGCGATGTTCTGCCTTCGTATTTTCTTGGTCAAGCAGGTGTTTGAGAAGGTGCCAGGTCTTGGCCATTCCCAAGCTACCCTGCATGTTGTCGCATATTTGATGCCATTGTTGATGGGTGAGGTTTGTCGCGTACTCCTCGATATCTTGATCTAGTCTCGCTATTCTAAGTTTGAGCGTTCGGTTATGCTTTTGTCGTAGCCATCGGTTGTGGAGGCTCTGTCTTGCCTGCCACATATGTAGCAGTCGATTGTCAATTTCCGTAATACCCGCTTCCTCTGGGATATCCTGTGTATACGTTTCAACGTCGTCCTGCAGTTGCTGCGTCCATTCCTCGATATTATCGATGGTGGTGGGCGCTATTTCCTGTCGGATTTTACGCAAGCGATCCCATTCCGTGATCCGCACGCCTCTTTTCTTATGTTTGTATCCCGAGGTTGGGATTGTCGTGCTTAATATATAATGGTCGCTGCCGAGACACGCCTGAGTGTTAAACCACTCGCAACTTGCCATGTTTTTAACAAAAGTGAGGTCTGGACATGTGTCAGCACTAATACTGTTACCTATTCTCGTGGGGTGTTGTGGATCCGTTAGGAGGGTAAGCCCTTCCTGTTGTATCGCCATCCATAGATGCCTTCCTTTGGGTGTTTCGGTGCGATACCCCCAGGCTGCATGGGCGGCGTTAAAATCTCCCACAATTAGCAAGGGGTTCTGCTTAGCCCGGAGTAGCGTATCATGGAAGAGTGAGTGAAACCGATGCTGTTTGAACTTGGGGCTACTGTATATATTAAGCACAAATAGGCTCGGCTCCGCTGGTCTGCGTGGGACAATTTCTAGTAAGACGTGATCGATTTCTGATTGTGCGATGTCATGTCGAAGAGCAATAGAGTTCCGGTGTACGAGGGTGGCCGTACAACTATCTGGCATTGCGCCCTGGTACGTTTTGTAACTGGCGAGTTTAGGTGTCCCCCCAGTTTCCTGTAGGCAGATGATGGCGGGTGGAGTTTGTTGGGAGATTAAGTGTTGTTGCAGGTTTCCTCTTTTCCGTTGGTAGCTTCGGCAATTCCACTGCCAGACCGTATATTTATCGTTGGTCATCTTGGTGGGATATATTTCTGGTGGAGTACATAGGTTCCGATAGCCTCATGGGGTCCATGCCTTGTGGTGTTGTACTTCGGGAGGGCGACTCGAAACGAGACGGACGGCATTGCTGCTGCATCTGCTGCACAGTCCCTTCGAGTGGCGTGAGACGCGTTTCAAGTTTCTTCATGTTCTTTTCTAGGTCGAGAGTGTTACCGGTAAGCGTTTGCAACTGCGCTGTCGTTTCTTGATGCCGGACAGTATTCTCTCGATGCTGAGTCTGGATGGCTGTCATTATGTTTTGTATCATAGTTTCCAGTCTCGCTATGTCCTGTGGTTTCACAGCGGGTGCAAGTTCTGTGTGTGGAGCAGTAGTGTTCGGGTTTTCATGTGGCCCTTCGGCTGTCTCTACCGCTTTGCGTTTAGGGGCTGACCTCGGAACGTCCATCTGTTCTCTATCTGCCGGTGCGTTAACTTGTACAGGATTTGGGGATGCCAATGGTTGACGTTCGCGTTGAAGTTGCTCAATTAGAGCATTTTGTCGCTGTAACATTTGTCGGAGCTGCATGATTTCTGCGCGTAGCATTTGATTTTCATTATCTCTATTAACTCGTTGGTCAGTAGAGGGATCAGTTACCGATGCCCAGGTCACCTTAGTGGTTGTTGAGCCTCTGGAGGGTCTCTGGTTTTCCTCGCCGCCGCCGGAGTTACTGTCACCTCGATCAGTTTTCTGCCCGATCAGTCCTCGCCCACCGCCGGCACTGCGACTGCTGCCACGCGCACTCTGACTACGTCTTCGCGCACTGCGACTGCGAGAGGTCCCTTGACTTGCGTATGCTGATTCAGCGGCAGAGCGCCGGTCCTTGGAGCGGCTTTGCCTTCCGATGCTAGGTCTTGA
This sequence comes from Ixodes scapularis, assembly GCF_016920785.2. NCBI lineage: Eukaryota > Metazoa > Arthropoda > Arachnida > Ixodida > Ixodidae > Ixodes > Ixodes scapularis. The sequence goes on from NW_024609836.1 coordinate 69,862,648, forward strand.
AGTGGGTGCTGTAGCTTCTTCGTTTGCAGTTTGTTGCCTGCGTGCGGCCCTCTGTGGGGCGTGGAAGCGGTGTTGGCACGCTTTCGAACCAGACATATGCTCCCCACCGCATATTGCGCAGCGCATCGTACATTCGTGGCTTCCCTCTGGGGCGAGGGTTCCGCATTTTGAGCAGCGTTTGTCGTCTGGTGTGGGGCAGATATCCTTCCTGTGTCCTACCTTGTAGCAGTTTTCACAGACTTCAATCTTTCTTCTATACAGCAAGCACCTGTATGTTGTGTTACGGTAGTTTACGTAGTAGGGCACCGATTTTCCTTCGAAGACGATGAGCACCGATGCCGTCTCTCCGAGACGTCGCGCTTGTAGTACCCTGGACGTATTTCGTTCTAGGCTTCGTTCAATGTCCGCCGGGCTATCGTACGAGGGGATGTTGTGGATGACCCCTTTTGCCGAGTTGTCCGGCGCCGTAACGTAAGTAGTCGAGGAGTACGTTCTGGCACCGATCTTAACTTCCTTAAGGCTGCAGTAGGCGACCGCGTTATCTTCCTCAGGCGTACTGGCAATAACGATATTTTGTTCAGGCATGGTGCGGATGATATCTTTGTCCGCTCCACTTCGAAGCTGGGCGCAATGTTGGATGCTGTCGGAAATCTGTGCAGCGCTCCATGATTTGGCGTTGAATCCTCCTTGGAGACGAATGACAACTTTGTAGTCTTCCGCAGGTAGTTGAGGTAGCGGTGGTAACTTTCGGGGTCTGAACTTGCTGCTCGGCGTTGACTGTTGCCGCGTGGCGGGTGTAGTTTCGGCGTCCGGGCTCTTGTGCCTGTGCTTCCGGTGCGCCGGAAGCCAACCAGGTTCTCGGAGCGTCTCCGGAGTAATTTCAGTGCCCTCGACAGTCACTTCCATGTCGTGGAGCTTGGGTCTTCGCCCTTCGAGCGGCCTCGCCCAGTGTTAGGCCTAGCTCCACCGGCGTGGTCTAACACACGTCTCGTAAAGCGAAAAAATCCCCACACAGATGAAATAGAAAATTCACACTGCGCTGAAACACTTGCCCAACTTTTGGTAACGTTGGAAGGGGTGGATAGCGAGGATTATTAGTCAGCCGGGATGAATTGAGACGGAGCTCATACAGAGCACTGCTCTAACTTTGTCGCTTCTTCTTCCCTTTCCTCATTTAGTGACTCTAGGCATGAAGTGAACTCGGGTGTATTTTTTTCCTCTTCGTCTTTATTGTTTATTGATTTCAACCACATCGAATAATGAACACATTATATCACGCTATGCTTGTGCAATTATTTGTCTTAGATTTATTAACATGACCCAGTATTAAACCATTCATTTATCGATAGTAAATTTTTCAATATATTTTTTTAAATGTGAAGGTAAAAAGACACGGAGATTGATGATGATACAGACGCCAACGCCGCCCTCGGAAATTTTTTGAACATTAGAAATCAGCAGTTTGTCTGCCATCCGCCAGGTAGCGCCACAAAACACCCAAACAGTTTATAATTGTTTTTAAATTTAGCTAAGCTCTACACCTATTAAAAAACCAAAGCAAGATTATTGTGAAAATGTAATGCATCGCAATGTATATCTATTCCAACCAATAAATGTTATTAGATGCCAATAAATCTGTTTGATGTCCAAAAAAGATATGCGTCAAAACAGGTAAGTTTGAAACGCTCCTGGACCGTTATGACTTTAAAATTAAAAAAAGCCATCGTCCACCTCTTGGGCAACCATTGTAGCTCTAAATGTTATAAAATATTTTATCATAGTTTAATTATTTCCTCAGCGGCATTTGAACTACCATGACTCGAAGCACAAAAAAGTGCTACGTTTGATATAAAATATCTAAACAAAAATATTTTACACAACATTAAAGTTTTTTCTGCATATTGCCAATTATAAGCACTACATCTGTAGCTAATTTCATTACCCTAGCGCTTGTCATTAAAAACATATTCGTGCTGTAAAATGTCAATTTTAGGGCAATATTTGGAGGGATGAAAAAAACAATGTAGTGCAAATACCAAAAAAGTGTATCGTTACATTCTGCTCCGACATCATCTTTACAAAACTGCTATATTGGAACCGTGTTACCTTTAATGAATCGTTCATAAAACATGAACTAGCGGAGCAAGTGAGGGTCCGCGCCATCATATTCGCAACGCTACAAATGCGCATGTGCAGTAAAAACCAACACATACAGAATATCAAATGAAAGAGGATTGCATTGCCTTTCGAATGACATCGATCCCACAAAACCGTATTTAAAAGGAGATGAGTAATGATCTGCCAAAAAGTACCTAAACTGCCGCATTCAGCGGGACCGTGGCCTGAAGAGACAAAATCATTGCTCCTTCATTACAATAGGGCGGGGGAGGCGGGGGCATGCCCCCCCCCCCCCCCCTCCCGAAATCTTCCTTTTCGCTGGGACCTCCTCTCCCCCCTCCCCCTGATAAAGAATTTTGTCATGGGCGCCCCCGCCGCCCCCCCCCCGGAACAAAATCCTGGCCACGTGCCTGTGACATCCTTAAATATGATATAAAAGCAGCATCAGGCCCTCTTTTTTCTTTCATTCTTTTTTTTTCTTTTTCTCGCTTTTCTTGCTGTATTTTTAGCAGATCTCCATGCGTGTGATGATTTTTGTCAGACAGTATCTCGCATCGCACGCAAACACAATTCACTTTTTTATAAACCTGGTGAGCTTTCTTAAGCCTGACATGTTCCCAATAAATACGAGATCAAACTCGTATCATTATGCAAACGATTTCAACTGTTTCAGACGGCATACTTCAGTCAGAGCATCTCGCGACGTCTCAAGGACCGGAAGTTGCCATCGTAAATATTTCAGAAACAGCCGAATCTCGACAAAATTGTGTCATGGTAAGTGTGAAATCAAGGCTTCCTATATCTATTGTTTTTAGACGTTTAAATTCAACATTTGATTTTTAACCGATCGTTCCTTCCGAGCAAAATCCAATCCCATGTATTCGCCCATAGCAACGCCCCTAGCAACGGTTTGTTTTGAACTATGACGTCACACGTACGGGGCATAGACTCGAAAATGCGACTTCTTGAGCTTTAGATAAGCTGTGTGAGAAAGCTCAGGTGGTGTCGTTTTTCTCTGTGGGAGACTGTTTGGACATTTGTGGACAGTGTAAAAGGCGTTCGCTGCGATTTCAGCTAAAGCCTCAGTTAACTAGAAACTATCATTTCAAGCACCGAGCCGGCTCGAGTGTCGCTACTCTGGAGCGACTCTAGCGCTAGTGACTCTAGCGCTCCCATCACGTTCATTCCGCACCATGTGCTCCTTCGACAGCTCGAGCTAATGACCCCATATGAATTTTCCTCGTTGGGGATTTCCGGCGCGTGGTTTCGAACCTGTTTCGACGGCTTCTGTTTTGACCGGCAGGTGCTGCGAATATTTGACGCGCTCACGCTAAGCTTAGGCATGCCGACGAGCGAACGTGCCTAGCGCAGGATGCCCTATGTCCACTGGTGAAACAATATTGCGATTTTATCGGCAATATTGTGCGCTGTGAATATCGGATTCGCTCTGGAAGGCCGGACAGTGAACCTGCCGCCACGGCTTTCTGTTCTCGCCGCTTGGTGCCGTCAATTTCGCTGGAGTCGCCAATAGTCATAAGATTTTTAGGGGTCCCAACACTTCGGGTCCAGCGGGTCTTGGGGCGTCGCCGTGCGCATGCGTAGTGCCACGCCTCAGGTCACTCGGGGGACCACAAGCTTTGGGGCCCCTATTCTAGAACACCCTATTGACCTAGCTTAAGAAACGCAGGGAGTCGCTTATTATATTAACGCTTATTATATTTACGGGGAGGACACGAGGGGCGTGCCATATGAAAGGGACCATGGAATAGATTGGGGGCTGGGACAAATTGAGACTTTACTGATCACAAGTCGTTTAGTGCGTCCAAAGAGAGTAGTACACGAGGGCAGATAACTAAAAGCCTGGTTTTCGGTACGAAATTTTGAAACTATAGCGTACTATTTCTTAGCTCCTTTCCTTCGAAAGCTCTCCGCCTTTTCGCTGGGATGCATCCACGGTACCCAAGTACGTCGGCCGAACCCAGCTCACGCATTGGACACGAGCCCTGCGTCACTCGGGCGTAGGCGCTCGTCAACCATCGATCCCTCGACGAATATTTCGAGTCGCGTTCGTGGCCAAGTGAGTGCCGTGACGACACTTAGCATCACTTGCGAATGACAAGTTTCATGGTGTGGTTAAAAAAGCACGCTGGAAGCTAGGAGTCATCGCATCTGGTGCACCCAAGCACGTCACGTCCACGTAGGGGCAGATTTAGGAAGAAAGGGGGGGGGGGGGGGGGGGCAACCTTTTTTTTTTTTTTTTTTATCAACAAATTGATATACATTAGCCAAAGGTTTAGTTTTTGGTGACATAGCCAATTTTGGGTCAACCAAATAGATCTGGGCAAGGTTTCGTCGACCGAACCGTCATATCTCAGCAGACACCCTCCCCCGCCACCCAAATGCCAACCCCCTTTCCCCAAGCCTGACCCATTATTCCGCGTCTGCGTCCACGTGATTTCTCGTTTCGCTTTTGAGTTGATGATAAAAGCTGAGGAAGGAGTTGAAAATTATATCACGAACCCTTTTTACACACGTTTTTTTTAGAGCGCAGCTCTTAGGCGCCCGTTTCCGGCTTGAGCGGCGTCGCCGTCGGCGTAACCGCGCGGTGCATTATGAGAAGCGTGACGTCACTGGTAATGTCACTGATGACGTCATCAGTGACGATGACGTCACAAGGCCCACCAGTGACGTCCCGTGGCGTCATCATCATCATCACTGATGACGTTATCAGTAACGTCACCAGCGACGTCACGTGTGACGTCACTAGCGAAACAAATTCCCCGCTAAATCTAGCGAAAAAAATTTCCCCGCTAAATCTAGCAGAAAAATTCCCCGTTAAATTTAGCGGAAAAGAATTTCTCCGCTAAATCTAGCAGAAAAAATACCCCGCTAAATTTAGTGGAAAAAGTTTCCCGGTAAATCTAGCAAAAAAATTCCCCGCTAAATTTAGTGGAAAAAATTTCCCGCTAAATCTAGCAACAAATTTCCCCGCTTGATTTAGCGGGAAAACTTTTCCCGCTAAATCTAGCGAAAAAAATTCCCCGTTAAATTTAGCGGAAAAAATTTCCCCGCTAAAGTTAGGGGAAAAAATTGCCCCGTTAAATTCTCGCCAAATTTACACGTGCTGGGGGGCTAAGCTCGGCGCGGCGAGATCGAGGCGAGTTCTCCGCCAAACTCGCCGACCGCCGCGATTGGTCGGCGCCGTGCATGACGACACGCGCCGACACTCCCTAGATCGTGACGTCAGAACGGATGGTTTGAGGCGGTCGGAGAGTTGCATATTCAGAACTCGCGGCGAGATGCGGTGACGTCATTGTGACGTGGCAGAAGCCGCCGCGGAAGGGAAAAGCTTGCCGGCTCCGACCTAGGCGAGTTTGGGCGAGTTGGGCGCGAGATCAGGGAGAAGCGTCCAAAATGGCAGCGTTTTCGTTCGTGTTTTGCCGTCGGCATAGGTATTTAAACCACGCCAATGTGTTTGACATGGACGACGTTGATTTTCAACAACACTATCGCCTCTCGAAAGACGTGGTAAGGTGGCTGTCCGATGAACTGCGTTGCGAACCGGGCTTGAGGCGATGGAGCCGTGAATGGACTGTTGTCCCCGTCGTGAATCCTACATACAAAATCTACAAAGTGAATCCTAGAAACCAATGTGTTTTTGCGGCAATCTGCAACCAGGAACGCAATTTACCATTACCTACAGGCTTTTACAATTAGTTTGATGGGTTGCTGTGCTGCGTCGATGCAAGATAAACGCACTTGATAAAATTCAAACTAAAACAGATGATAGTAGAAAAGCAATATACATGAATGGCGCAGACTAACAACTGTGTAATTTCTTTCTCATCTTTCTTCTTCCACACCGTATTTTGACAAACAAATTGGCCGTTAGTTGTTTATACAGCAGGAGAACATGCCAGAACATTGCGACATTGTCACCTACTGGAGATAAGCAATTTAGCCAGTGCAGTATGACTGCTAGCCTAGGGTCTTTAACGTGCACCACGTAGTAGTGATACACGACCGCATGCCGGTACGATGCTCATCAACATCGAAAAGGGCAGGGGTGGGGGGTGAATCCACGATCCTGGGTTCTGCAGCACGAGCTTTCGCTCCACGTGCACCCTATTCTGAAAAAAAAAAAAAAATATTGTGGCTGTATGGCGGTGTGGGGGGAGAAAGATGAGAAAGAAATTACACAGTTGTTAGTCTGCCCCATTCCTGCATGTTGTTTTTCGCCTATACTCTGCTTTAGTTTATATCTTTATCAAGAGCGTTTTTCTTGCATCTACGTGGCGCAGCAAACCATCACAATGTCTAGTCAACTAGCCCACATCCAAGCAATGTTTGTATAATTAGCATCCCTGCTGTTACCTATTCTTATTTGTCATTTACGATTTAAATAAAAAAATTGGGCTGTATGTATGTCGATACTGCCTAAAACTTGGTCTGCCTCAACGGGGAAGATTCTCCCAGCTGTAGATGAGAAATTTAGCCATGCAGTGCCGTACAACCGCTAGCCTGGGGTCTTTAACGTCCATCCCGCAGTAGTGTTACACGACTGCACGCCGGTACGATGCTCATCAACATCAAAACGGGCAGGGGTGGGGATTGAATCCAGCATCCTGGGTTCTGCAACGGACCTTTTGCTCGACGTGCTCCGAGCTGGTGTGCGCTAGCCCAGCCGGCCACCGGTCCCCCGATTTAAATAAAACAAAAAACCCTTAATTGCGGAGCGTAGGGAAGAATCGGAGCTACGCTGGGGAACTCGCCGCCGCCGGGGGGGTCGGAAATGTAAGAGGGGGAGTGGGAAACTCGCCGGGGCGGAGTCAAAAGAAGCTCCTCCCCTCCCTCGTGACGTGGCATCGGAGAGATTCCCGCCGGAGGCGAGCTTAGCCCCCCTGCTCTCAACAAAGATGTGCATTTTCTGTGACTTGCGATCGACACCCATGTTAGTAGTAGGGGACGTTCCACCGTTTGCCCTCAGTACCCTTCCCTCCTCCTCCTCAAGAGCTGCGCTCGAATTCGGCGTTACAGGGGATTGTAAATGTCTTTCATTTTTTACCTTCACGCACTACCTCTGAAGCTGAGTGCACTTTGCCACCTGTGTGGCAGCCTTTCCATGTCCTGCCGAAACCACTCTTTGGTAGTTCATTGCACTCACGCCTGGAAAGCTGCTTCCAGCTCATCGGTGACCACAAAAATAAAGTCCTCGCAAAATTGTTCTTTTTTTTATGGTTTTGAACAGGTGATTGTTGCTGCATGGAGGGCGAATCGGACAGTGCACATTAACAGCAAATGTGCCAGGTACGGTGTTCTTAGTCATTTCCGTCCGTTTTCAAGCGCCCGTCAGCCTAGACGGGCGAACGAGCATAAAGCTTACCAGAGAAATGTTCCCCCGGAGAAAATCTCACCGGAAAATAGGCTCACCAAAATCGTCTCTCCACAACACCGTGATTGCGCCTTCATGCTTTGTGATCCTTATTACCTACACAAACAATCTCCGCGACTCTCCGGACGCCCTTCTTCGCCTATCAGCCCGAACGCAAACGTAGCCACTTAAAGGCCTGTGCAAACCGAAATCGGCTGTCGAATCCGAATATCCGACTACGACAAAAAAAGGACGTGGGGCGGGCACGTCGAGAGCTGATTTTGATTTGCACGCATCCACAAGCCGGACCTTGTCGGAATTACTTCGCCCGAGCCTCCGAGCGCGCAAAAAGCTTTCCACGCTCTCCATTCTCTTCCCGCAGGCGTGCGTCAAAACTCGGAAGGCATCGGAACGAAACGTGATGTTTCCTTCTCACCGGACCGGTTTTCTTGCCGAAATCGGATGTCGGATCCGACAGCCGTCTTCGGTTTGCACCGCGCTTAAAAAGGCACTAACACGTCAAAATCTTTTTTTGTTTTGTTGTTATTATCCGAAACGATTGAAAACAATGCCCGGACATTACCCTCAAAGTTCGAAACTTGAGAAATCAGTATTTGTGAAGTAAAAAAAAAAAAAACATCTCCAAACCTAAAAAAAGACCACCTTGTCCGATTCCCCGATCATCGTCTGCTACATGCGTCGAGCGCCGCCATGTTTTCCGAGGGAAGATTAAAAATCCAGGACACGACATCACACCGGACTCCGATTTTCAGTATTTCAAAAAGAGGTGCCTTAGTGCGTTCGAAATCCCGTTAAAAAAAAAAAAAAAAAAGACATGTTTTACGATTGCCGTTATTAAAGATGTCACCTGCAAAGCTTCTAAATTTCGTGATATTTGACGTCACAAATCAAAAGAAGCGAGGAGGTGAAAAGCGGGAGAAATGGGCGCCAAAAATAAAAAGGCGCGCGCGCGCGTATAAAAAAAAACAGTTTTTTCGCGTTGAGGTTTTTTTTTTTTTTTTTCGTCTCTATATGAGTACAGTTTGCAACGTTTTAAACAATAAAAAAAAATACGACCTTTGGGTTGTGGTGCCAGTGCCTGAACCGAAATTAGGATTTCAGAAAATAAGGCCGCAGAAGCGTTGAACCGGGACGCGACAACCTCCAAGACATCACTCATACATCGATATCTCACACAGATTGCCGTACTTCTGGAAAAGAAGGGCGCAATCAACCGCGGGTTATGACGTCATTGTCGTCCTCCTAGAAAATTTGTGAACGTGGGGAAGCGGCCAGGGGATTCACCCATGTCAAATTGTTCTCCGAGAAGTACTTGCTAAGCACGTATGTTTTACGTTTATTATTAATTTATTTTTGATTATTACTTGCGTTTGTGTCCCCCAATTTCTTAGGGGAACCCAAACGTTGAGGCCTCCTATTCTAAAACTCTCTAATGATTTTCGCGTCATTAGTTCGATCACTCACACGTTGCACTCGTGCCCTGACGTCCGCCGCGGTTGATAAAGTTATTCCTAAGAAATGTATTTTTATTTCGAGGACATTTATTTTTAACATTTTAAGCTAAAACTTTTAACAGTGAAAATGTCTTGTCGACGACAATGAAGCAGTCGACTTGAGGATGAAGGCAAGAATTAATGAACAAAATTACGACTGTTTTGTTCCTATCCAAGATATTTCTTTGTATGTTACCAGAAAGGACGGGAGTTGTCCAAACTACCCCATCGTTCGTATCTTTTTTTTTTTTATACAATTGTGTGAAAGACAGTTGTGTTAGTGCACTTGGAAAATGAGGTCAAAGGTAACAACCTAAGTGTTGTGCAAAGCGAGAAACACGTCACACACTACGCAAGAGTTCCTTTCTCTTGTGGTCCTCTTGCGTTGGGAGAGGAGGACGCATCTTAATTGCAGAAAAACCAAGGTCATCTGGACCAAGAGGATTTTTTCGGTCTCGCACCAGTCACCTATAGCTGTGTTTGGAGATTAGTGTTTGTCCTTTGTCCTGTTTGTTCCCCTTCTCCAGGATTATTGTCATCTGTCGGCCTTTCGACCTCAGTTGCTAGCGTAACGTCGAGGTCACCCGACGCCCCTTTGTACCCCCCAAACCTTGTAGAGTTTGAACTGGACTTCAAAGCATGCTTTGTACCTCGAGTGCACCGCATCCGGGTGTACATGCTTTAGCAACCCCGGCTGCGTATATATAAAAGGAGGTGAGCTGAAGAGAAGACTTCACTTCCTTCGTCGGGTTGCCATCTAGAACCTTTGCTGCCGCCGTCCACGTCCATCTACGACCATGCAGCCTGCCGTGGTGTCCCTGGTTGTCTTCCTGTCGGTTTGCAGCAATTCTCAATGTAAGTTGTGTTACTTTCCTTTGGTGGGAGATTCAGTCAACGTGATGTTAGATATGTACTTTCTTTGCTCGCAAATTCTACTTTCCCAAAAACTTTTGCATCGCTTGAAAGTTTCTAGTTGTACCAACTAGAAACCTTCATGCGACACTTTACTCGCCATCGTTGAAACCGTTCTGTACGATTTTCTTTTCTCCCACTTGCATGTATTTTTTTTTTTTTTTTTTGGCAGTGGCGAGCTTTCAGGGTAGATAGCTTTGATTTTAGGAGAAAGCGTATGTCGCATGCAAGTTTCTCGCTGGGTAATGATGCCATCGCTATAAAAGTGTTCGACTTTTACTCTTCTCCCGTACTTTCTTAAAGCACTCTACTGGCGAGCCTTCAGAGTAGATTTCTATACTACTTTTATAAAGTGTATACATACTTTCACAAGGGACTTTCAGAGTCATCTCTACTTTTAGTAGAATGCATATATGCATGAAAGATTCTAGCTGGGTAATGTGTGATCGCCAAGAACTGGTCTGGACAACTGTTTTTGTGTTTTTTTTTATGTCTGCGAGCATTTTGATTTTTATGGTTATCCTCCACGTTTTAAGTATAAGGCTGCTAGCTAAATATTGTTTTGAGCCTATGCAATAACTTTCAATTATGTTTGTATTCCTAAATCCCCGCCTCCTCTGCTGCTTCGGGGAATAAGTAAAGAGTCCTTCAGATGTGTTGTATATCCCTCAAGACCACGACTTCAGAACGATAAAAACCAACGTATTTCTTTTTTTTTCTTTTCTTTCAGCGAACGGTTTTCATCTCATCCTCCCTGAAGAATCTACAATTGCCGTCTCCAGTGCCCGAAGCTTCCCGGTTGCTGCATTCCCCCTGGCCCTCGCCATCATCGGTCCTCTGGTCGCGGTGTTCTTCGGCAGCCTGAAGCCCCTGCTCCTGTCCTTCGGCGTCTTTTACTTGTTCCTGTTCGCCCTCACCTTCGTCCCAACACTGAGCGCCATCGTGCAGTCTGGTTTCCGCGCCTTCGGCAACACTTTGGCGGCAGCCGTACCTCCAACCGCCGGTGAAGATCTTCTCAAGGCTGTGGGACTTGATGGTGAAGAATGCCGCACTAGAGCAGTGTGCGAGATCACGGAAGACGCTGTTCAACGGTATCCCACCCTCGCCGCCATGCTGAGGTCGCTGAGTGGTGCCGTCATGGCTCGAGATGGCTCGAAGTACGTGCTCAAAGGACTTCTGGGAGGTCTATCAGGACTTGGGTGCGAGTCGCTCTACGCCACCTGCAAGCAGTCTCCTTTCGAGAGGGTTATGAAAATTATGTCCGTGAAAGCTGTCTGAACCCGTTTAGCTGGTCGACCCTTTTACGAGTTCCGCCTGTTATTGTTAATAAAATATGCGTCATAATTGCACCTCTTTGTATTGTCTCCGTGCGAGCGCTTTCAGGCGACCTTGGCCTTTGTGCCATGGGTATTTGCGCAATTTAGCTCGAACCCCGCAAGGATTGACCGATCTCACCAGTCAGAGTTCGAGACGGGCTGAGTGGTCTCATGCATGCGCCAGGTAAACGCTTCCAACGGACACTGCAGAGCGGCATCGCTTTGGGAATTTCTCTCTGAATGATGTTTTAAATCTCGAAAATTGATGTAGTATGCAGACTTTGATGAAGTGCAAATATCGAGGAGGATCCTCAGTGTCACGAGATACACCAATCACCAAAGCATAGAGGTGTACGTGTAAAACAAAACTGGCACAAGGCTGAAGGGTGGACGGAGTACAGTCCCATCAATGGAGCGACATATCTCATGGATTCCTATTTTCTCTCCACCCGAAGATAAGCACCACAATCTGCGGTGTTTATCTTCGAGCGGAAACATGAAACGGGGGGTCCCCCCTCCCCCCCCCCCCCTCCCCTTTATATGTATCTTCCTCACGTTTAATTACTGTCGGTTAGGTAGCGCAACCTGCCGCACGGGCCGCTGGAGTTTTCTTGTTTTGTCACTATCAGACAACGTTACAATTAAACCCCCCCCCCCCCCATAAAAAAAAAAAGATGGCGCCGGTAAATAAAAAATTTTGGGGACTTGCTTGTTGCAATTCTTGTTTCGCGCATGTTCACTGCGTAAGAGCAAAATAAAATGTGGTTTTAAAAAGGCCCGACTAGCATTCCCAGCAGATGCAGATCCCATTTTGACCAGAAGCGTGGAGACTGGATGCAATTCCGCACGGTACTTTTCAACCGCGAATATTACGCGAGATTTCTGCGAGCATGCGAGCGTTCTTTCAACTCTGAAAGCGGCCGGGCAATAAAATGGCGGACCTGTTATCACCAAGCAAAAGGCACTCATGCAGGCACTCTAAACTGACCACAATAAGATCTATCTCTGGTGTAAAATAACGCACTAAAAAAAGTAAAAAAAGCGTTAAATATCTCAAAGCAAGATGAGAGTTCGTCAAAGCTAACGCTCGCTGTGATCGCGCACGTACGAGTGAAAGGAGAGGAAGCGCTTGTACACAGGAGAAGAAAGCGAGCCATAATGTGAACATTTTGAAGCAACCCAAGAGTGAGGAATACGAATGTTGACACCACAAGAGAAAAAGAACGTCTCAAAACACTCGCACTTATATACAACTTTGGGATATCTTTATTGCAGCCACACGGCTCTGGGTGCTTCGATTTCACTGGCTTAGCTCGCTAAGCCAGATTGATGGCAGCGATAGTTCGGCTCCAGGTTCGAAGCAATGCCCAGAAACGTGCTCACACCAGGGAGTGTTCGGTGGGTGTGTTTAGCTAGGCTCAAATGTCCTCTCACAAAACGACAGGGCCGCTCCAACAAAATCCTAAGCACTTGATGGTCAGCACTGAAGCAGCAAGAAAAACATCCATGTAATGACGACTGGTATTCACATAACGTCCGCAAGGAACGCTTGGCGTTTCCGTACCTGGTGACCGCGACCACTGCCCACCAGGCAACAAAATCCGAGCGCGACGCGTCAGAGGCCCAGCGCACATTCGTGCGAGCCGTCATATAGGGCAATGACAACGGCTGCACCCTCGTCGATCATGGCCACACCAGGCTTCGAAGCAGCCACTTTGATCGTCGTGGGGCCCAACTTCTCTCCGACGACTCCAGGGCCGAACTTGACACCACCAAGGAGGTGACGTCGCAAGGTACGCTCCGAGGGCAGAGGCTGTCCCTGTGAGAGGAGCAGGTTGTAGCCGGCCGACCCACACGCGAGATGCAGCTCCAGCGCTTTCTGTATCGTAGCCGGGGACCACGCGTTTCCGTGATTCGAATGCCTCCCGAGAGCGCGCGTCTGATCCTCCGTGAACACGGCGCCGAGACCTTCGACGATACGTTTCATTTCTTGTGTGAGGGCGTTGTTTTTCTTCTGCAAGGCTTGGACTTGCCGCTTCAGCTCGGCAACGTCCTCGCTAAGGTCTTCCACCTTCTCCTGCTCCGTTGCATACTGCTGCATGATAAATGCTGCAATGTAACCGGCACTGTGCGCTAGAAGGCTGGTTCACACCTTTGCGTCTGGGTTTGACCGACCGGACTGTGCCTGCTTGCGCCTGCTTACGACGAGCGAGCGCACTAGCGCAATCCATGCGTAATATGTACGCAGAAGTGTTCCAGAGTTACCCGATAGATGGCGCCAAAGTACACTTACTCTACCCTCGTCGTAGGCAGCTGTAAGCAGTAGACAGTTGGTCAATTTCCTGAAATGTGTAACTATAGCACTGTTGTTCTGGCATCCAAACCATAGAGTTATTATAATGTACGCTAGAGGTTCAAGTGGCGCTAGTGTGCTGACGCAAATTGAAGCAGACAGCAACCAGTCGAAAATTGACTTCCGGTAATGCATTTCTATGGGAAAAAGTGAGTGCATTTTCTCTCTGCGCTCGATCATAAGAGCAAATATCCCGAATAATTCATACGTACTAGGTAGCTTGGAGCATTTCTCAGTCAGGTGGTGTGGAAATAGAGGAGAAGAAGAAGAAGTCTGTTCTGTTTTCACTGCTATTGTGGGCGTCTCGCTATATTTTGATTTTAATCAAGTTTCTCGCTGCTCGGACCAGAAAAAAACCATACGATCTTCTAATTTGACGCATCGCTCATCGACCATGGCCGCGGAGGGCCTTCCTTCCGGCCAAGCTGCCACGCCAACCGAAATGGAACAGGAGTCAACGGGTATGTCGAGCTCCTCAAGCACCATATCCTACTACGAAAGTATCTCTGATGATCAAGATATGAATTCAGAGCCATATCAAATGGTCCTGGGCCGAAAAAGACGCAAACCATCTACTAGCTCAGACTGCAGCAGTAAGACAGTCAAAACCATGACCCAGGCTCATCCCCGCCTTACAGTGATAATCAAGCCCAAAGATCCAGTAAGCATGATTGCAACAATTAACCCGGTGAAGATTACAGAGAAACTTGAAATGACTGCTCCAGATGGGGTCATCTTGGTTAGGCCCAATCGAAGACTCAACGTGCTGGCGATTGACACAAGAAACACTGAAGCCACGAAAGCGCTTCTTGGACTCACCTCATTAGGTGGAATACCTGTCATCGCTTATGAACCACTTCCAAGGGAATTGGCGGCCGGAGTGATCTACCAGGTACCAGCAGACATTACCGAAGCCGAGCTACAATCGGCAGTCCGTGCAACTGCACCCGTCATCTCCATTTCTCGACTGGGTAAATCTGAGTCTGTCAAAGTCGTCTTCAGCACGGACACACTACCAGAATATGTCACCGTGGGATACACAAGGTTCAAGTTGCAGCCGTACATAGAGAAACCACGTCAGTGCTGGAAATGCGGTCGTTTTGGACATGTCCAAACCGCCTGCACAAACGACGTGCGCTGCACTCGCTGTGGAGGAGCACACGACCGTATGAAGTGTGAAGCGGCTGACCTGCTCTGCACAAATTGCGATAAAGCACATGACTCGACATCGCATCTGTGCCCTGTGTACCAAAGGGAAAAGAAAATATATGAGTACAAGAGCGAAGCTAAAGTTGGGTACACAACAGCAAAAGCGGCCCTACTGTCATCGAAGGAGAAAGTGTCCCAAGGTCGCTCTAAAACAGATGGTACAAAAACGAAACAAGACCTGGGAGCTCACCAACTTCTACAGGAGGGAATTCAAGATCCACAACCTTCCTCGTCAACACAGCTGTCAAACGCTAGACAAATCCAAACAGATGTGAAGCCAAGAGACGCCCAAGTATCCACCTTGGAGTTGAAGAATGAAAACGAATTTCCCAGACTCCCCAATTCAGCTTCGAAATCTGATGTAGAAGTCAAAGAAAACAGGCAACCCAGGCAGGACAAATCCAAGGCACCAGCCAAAGATCAACCGTCTATTACTGGGGACAAGCTTCAAACAATCGTCAATGTCATCCGTAGTATCCTTTGCACATGGGAGTCTCCCCTATCCCAAGCACTACTAACTGTAATCGATGCAATAGTTCCACTTATCAAGCTATGGTGTCGTTAGAGAAGCTTCGTGGTGAAGCCACCGTCCTTCAATGGAACGCGAGAGGTCTTCGAAACCGACTAGCGGACTTTCGTCAATTTGTGTTTAAATATCAATTTCTTGTTATTGCGATTTCAGAGTCGCGAGTGTCTCACAACACCAGGTTATCAGGATATGAACTGTATCATTCTCACGGAGGAAATGAACTCAGCAGAGTTTTACTCGGCGTTCGGAAGGATCTGACATTTGTTCAACATAACATCCCGCCACACCCTACAAATGAGTATATCGCAGCAACTATTAGAAAAGCAGAAGTTTCCTTCACAGTTATTGCTGGCTACATTCCGCCTCGAGCACCCTTCGACGTTCAAAGGCTCGATACTATTCTACAGCAAACCCCATCCCCTCATATTCTGACGGGCGATTTCAACAGTCACCACGCATCATGGGGAAGTAAAAAGAATAACACTCGAGGACACGCATTATTTGACCTCACTCTAAAACATGATCTTGTAGTACTCAATGACGGAAGTCCGACGTATTTTAGAGGGGCATCTATGAGTAGTCCTTTAGATGTTTCGTTCGCATCTTCAACCCTCTCTGGGGAAACAACGTGGTTTGCTGATATTGAAACACACGGTAGCGATCATGTTCCTACATACACTACGATTCAAGGAATGCACTGCACGAAGCGACGTACCACAATGTGTTATACTGACTGGGATCTCTTTAAAACCAAAATGGAATCCGCATGTATCGCGGTAGCCGAGCCAAAAGGTCTTGCAGAGGCTGTAACCTCTTCAACTTCTCAGGCGACAAAAAATGTCAACATGACAAAACCTCATACTGCAGTCGATGGTGAATATGAGCGTCTTCGGGCCATTCGTCGACGAGCAGAACGCCGGGCAAGGAAGACTAAGAATGTTGAGGATGTTCGGGCTTCTAGGCGAGCGCAAAAGCGTGTTCAACGCCACCTGGACAAACTTTCCAAAAGACGCTGGAGGTCACTTAGTTCCAACCTTGACCCGAGAAAACCACTCGATCGAACATGGCAAATAATGCGAAGCCTACGTGCAAGGCCACAGCAAATTCACCCGTTCTGCGCCATCAGTCTGAGTCGCCAAGTAACAGAAACAGTCGTCGCTGAAGAGTTCTGTATCAAGATCACTTCCAGCTCTTCAAGGCCCCACGACAAAGTCAGTGCGCAGGAGGGACATGTATCCGTAAGTGTATGCAAGGCAATCAATGCATGTTTTACCTTAAAGGAACTTGATATGGCGCTCGAGATGTCTAACGTTAGGTCATCCCCAGGCACGGATGGTGTACGGTATTCAGCCTTACGCCATTTGGGGGAGGGGGCGAGGACCGCACTGCTACACATTTTTAACTCCTCGTGGGAAACGGGTTCTGTACCGAAGGAATGGAAAATTGCTCGGGTTCTACCAATCTTAAAACCTGGAAAATCTCCTTTAGACATTAACTCTTACCGTCCAATAGCATTAACAAGTTGCATAGGCAAAGTAATGGAGCGAATGCTGCTTACCCGTATGGAATG